>NC_080430.1:114058599-115258599 GCF_028018845.1 Melospiza georgiana
CAAACCCTTTTCCAACCACGTTGCCCTTTTCTGGACATGCTGCAGCACCTCAATGTCCTTGTTGGAGTGAGGGGCACAGAACTCAACATGGCACTCAAGGTGTGGCCTCACCAGTGCCAAATATAGGGGCACAGTCACTGCCCTGGTCCTGCTGGCCACACTATTTCTGATCAGGCCAGGATACTGATGGCCCTCTTGGCCTCCTGGGCACACACTGGCTCATTTTCTGTTGACCAGCACCCCCAGGTCCTTTCTCATCATGCAGGTTTCTAGTCACTCTGCCCCCAGCCTGTAGTGCTGCCTGGGGTTGCTGTGACAAAAGTGCAGGACCTGGAACTTTGTCTTGTGAATCTCATGCAATTAACCTCAGTCCATTTATTCAGTCTGTCCAGATCCCCCCTGCAGAGCCTTCCTGCCCTTCAGCAGATTAGCACTCCTGTCCAACTTGATGTCAGCTGTGAACTCACAATGCACTTCATCCCCTCTTCCAGATCAATATTAAATATTAAAAACAGTGCCGGCCCCAACACTGAGCCCTAGACAACACCAGTCATGACTGTCCACCAACTGGATGTTTCTCCACTCACCACCACTCTCTGGGCCTCTCCATCCAGCCATTTTTTTTACCCAATTGTCCTGGTTTAGGGCAAATCTAGGAGAAAACCTCCAAAAGAGCCTCCCCCAAAAAGCCAGCCCACACAGCCCCTCCCACAAACCGGTTCAGAAAAAATTTCCTCGGAGAGAAATGGAAAGAACCTGTTTATTTAACAGGCAAGGCACTCCCATGCACACAAAATGAACAATACCAGATGACAAAACTCATCCACTGGTCTGAAGAGATGACAAATTCAGAAAGTCTCTCCAGTGGGCTCAGTTATCGGTCACTCCGGCACTGGGAAAGGCTGTGGCCCAGAGTAGGCCCTGACAGGCTACAAAGTACAACTCAGTGTTTCCCCAGATCCTGGTCTGGAGCAGGTTCAAATGGTTCCAAGAAAAAGGGAAAGAAAAACAGTCCAGGGAAAACTCAGACTGCCCCGTCCATGCCCACACAACTACAGTGGAGTTCTGTGTTCCAGCAGACTACGAGGGAGAGTGCAGCTGATAACGAAACTCTGTGCTCCTTCTTCTCCCCGCCTCATAAACAGAACAGATGACTGGGGATACAAGCATCATAATATCACCCTAGGACACCAGTGAACTGTGGACCCATTGAAGTCATGAGCAGCCAATTTCTCCAGGAGAATGCAGTGCCAAAGGTTTTACTAAAGTCCAGGCTGACATCACCTACAGCCTTTCCCTTGTCCACTAGATTGGTCACCTGGTCATAAATGGAGATCAGGCTGGTCAGGCAAGATGTGCCATACACAAACCTGTGCTGGCTGGGCCTGATTCCCTTGTTGTCCAGTACATGGTGTGGGATGGCACTCAGGATGATCTGCTCCATGACATGCCCCAGGTCCATCTGACAGGCCTGTAGTTCCAGAAATCCTCCTTCTAAGCCTGTCTGGTAGATGGCATCATATTTGCCAACTTCCTGTCAAGTGAGACCGCTCTGGTTAGCCAGGGCTGCTGGTAAATGATGGAAGGTGACTCACTGAGTACTTGTGCTGGCTCTCTCACTATCCTTTGGTGGATCCCACCTGGCCACATAGACCTGTGTGTGCCTAACTGCTGCAGCAGATCACTGGCCACTTCCCCTTGGATTATGGTGGCTTCAGTCTGCTCCCTATCCCTGTCTCCCAGCTCAGACATTTGCTACCAGGCAAATAATTGGTCTTACTATTAAAGATTGTGGTAAAGAAGGCATTAAATACCTCAGCCTTTTCCTCATCCTTTGTTGCTGTGAGAAGGCAATTTGAAGAATCCTGCTCTCTCAGAAAAATAACATCATCATTAGCACTATTTTTTAAAGCATTTTATAAAGAAAGGTGTTGTATTTTTATAAACAGATGTTGATAATTTAACTTTCTATAAGCATTTCTCATGCAAATAGATATTCATTAAGAAGACTGGTCAAATTAGACTCTAGATATTTAAATACTCATTCTTTGTAGATATGATCATAAACATGATAAAGTTCAGTTTTCATATAAGCAATGTCTTCTGTAAATATGTAACATTAAAATATTCATCACTTCAGCATGTAGTTTTGACAATTTTGACAATTTCATCACATGTTAAATTCCATTCCCAATTACCATGTTTTGAGGTTATGTCATCTATGTATGTAAATATGTAGAGAGCCACAGGAAGCTACTGAATTATGGTTGTATTGTGGATAATTTAGAGGTCTTATTCAGAATCTTTCCAGTGCTCACTAAAACTAATGACAAGTGATTTAGGAAAAAATGGAACACTGCCAAATTAAATATAAGTCTTTGAAGTCTATCTCATTCTTTCCAAGTACTTACAATGAAGTTCAAAACTGAGAAGAACCTTTTAATGTTTTTCAGGATACGTTATCATGTTCCTCATGGCCAGCATCCCCAGGACTTAGGTGGGAGAAGAGGTGGTGTGATCTTCGATTAATTCCACTTCTTCATTCACGATTTTCCCAGTACCTTCCAGGATCAGATTTGTGCAGGTAAAGAAGTTCTGAAGGCTGAAACTTGACTTGGTTGACAGATGCATGCCCTAGGGAGTTGCCTTTTTGGAGAAATTGTGTTATTAGTTCCATCGCAGCTGACAGATACATGAAATATAGGAGCTTTCATAAAGGTCTTTCTAGGTCCACCTTGGCTCATGTTCTGCTCTGATATCAACTGGGACCCGGTATCATGGGGAGGAGATGATGGGTGATCTTTCTACTTACATCTAGTGCTCAGCACCTTTTGCAGTTTGAGATGAAACTTACATCATCATATTTAATAGCTGCTAATGCTCCTGTCCTCAAAAGCTTCTTTCTAAGTGGCTTGATTTTATGTCTTTGATTTTTGCAATGCATTATGACATTGAGCTCTGCAATGTGATTACATTTTTAAAATGTATTTCCTTCTGTTTGTGTTAAATACATAATCTGATACCTACATTGGGTGAAATAATCTTGTTTGACAGCAGCAAGGGCTGACTGCCCCATGAGGAAGATAAGCCAAGAGAGAGGGTGGCAGTGAGGCTGGAAAAGGCATTGTCCATGCCGAAAAAGATCCTACCCCACTGCTCCCCATGGACGAACAGAGAAGGCTTAGGGACAGTCTTTAGAGAAGTCCATCATGGTCAGGTGGGGCTCAGTTTAGGCTGGGAAGTCAGCCTGAAGGTCCAAATCAGTGGGATGCATGTCCAGGCACAGAAGTAGCTGCAGACATACTCAGGTGAGGACCATGAGCAAGAGCCTGAGCTGATAAGCATCTCCCAGTTTTTGTACTTCTATACTTTATGTTTATAGCTACAGTACAGAGTTGATGGGGCTTTTTTGTTCTTTTTCCATATAGCTAAGGTTATTTTTTCCCATATTTTACTTTGCATGTGTTAAATTTAATTTCATTGCAAATTTGTCCCAATCACTGAGATAGCTGTCCAAAGCTCATAGTCAGGTGTAGCTTTATTTCATCATTGTGATGGGTTGACAATGACTGGATGCCAAGTATCAACCAAGCTTCTCTATCACTCCCTTCCTCAACAGGATGGAGGGAAGGAAAATAAGATTGAAATATTCTGGTGAGTCAAGATAAAGGCAGTTTAATAAAGCAAAAGCAAAAGCCACACATGGAAGAAAAAACCCAAAATATTTGTTCTCTACTTCCCATCAGCAGGTGATGTTCAGTCACTTCCTGGGAAGTAGGGCCTTGCTGCATGTAGTAGTTGCTCTGGAGCACAAGTGTCATAACTAATTAATGCCCCTTCTGCCCTTCCTTTCTCCTAGCTTTCATTGCTGAGTGGATGTCATATGGTATCGAGTATCCCTTTGATCAGTTTGGGTCAGCTGTCCTGGTTATTTTTTGTTTTGTTTCCCCAGCCTGGTGGTGAGGAGGGAATATTGGAACAACAGCTCTGATGCTGTGCCAATACTGCTTAGGGGTAGCCAAAACAATGCTGTGCAATCAATATCTTTCTACCTACCAATACAAAGTCCAACACTATGAGGGCTACTGTGGGGAAAATAAAATTCGTTTCAGAAAGATCCAATACAGACCTGGAACTTGACATTGTTTAATTTAATATTATCCTAATAAATCAGAAGAAATTAGGAGAGACGACAAAAAAATCTGTAATGATTAGTATTTGTAAAGCAATAAATAGAAATTAAAGTAGCTACAAAGTCCGACAAGGCAAGTATATAAGATAATACTTGTCAAAATTTTTAAGCATCTTGCTATTATATGGATTAATTTATCATTTGTATGTATAAGAATGAAGTTCTCACACTGAAATACTTCTGTGAGCTCTAGTATGTAAAGATATTATCTGTAGGAAAGCTGTGTACAAGTACAAAGCAGATTACTCCATAATTTCTTCTTCTAATGAACTCCCTAAAACTGGATTTATGAAACTCCCAGAAGCTGGGAGAAAAAAAAGTTTTCTTCAATCTGTTTGGAATTTTTGTGGAGTTAATATTACTCTTTCTTACTGGTACTCAGTAAACATTTGAAAGTTGCACAAAAGCTGTCCACTGCCTCAGTTGGTTCTTAGGGCTGTTTCTTAGCAATACACTGCCTAGGTCTGCCAGCCATTTCTCCTATTCACAGAGCTGAAATTAATGCAGGTTAGGCAGTAGCTGTTTTAGATCATTGTGGAGCCAAGGCCAGCCTGTAGCTTTTGACCAGTAGTAGCAGGATCATATTTACTTGGCTGCATGAACCTCGGTCTCTTGAGGAACAGTGGCTGGCCCAGGGAGGCAGGGTGGAAACCAAAAGCTGCAAAGGCTTCTTGGCTGGACTTAACTGGAGCAGGATCAAGTCACCAGAGAGGCAGAAGGTGTTTTACTAAATTCTTACTAAACCTTCAGCTCCATATTTAACAATGAAGCATAAAGCACCCAAAACCTTAACATAAAATCTGTGATCTATTCTACTGCATACTTCAGATACGGTATTGAATTGAATTACTCACGTGGAAAATTAGCACATAAGCAGCTGTTCATAGATCTAGGGTTTTAAAATTCAGTCTTCTGCATCAATAAAAACCGAGCTTAAAATTCATATTATAGAACTTGTACATAACAAAGGGAGTGGTTTAGGTATTAATGATATATCTGAGATCTGAAATTCTAGAAAACAAAGGTATATTAAAATATAATATAAACGAAATACCTGAACTCATACTCAAACCTTGAACAACTATACTGAATTTTTTTCCTTGAGTCTAACATGAAGAAGTAAGTCTTAAAAAATCCCAAAAATGCAGGATGCGTATAAGAGAGGATTTTTCTTAAGGCATAGAACCATCATTTTATGTTGCTAGCAAGACAGTTTGTATGGCCATTTTAAATTACTGTAAACATTTTTAAATGTTACTCCCTCTCAGAATTTGTTATGAGAGAAAGGGGTAGATATATTTTAAGAGACTGCTAGAAACATCAACATAAAAGAAAGAATATAAAAAATAATATAAGGAAGCGACATGAAATGAAAGCTAATGCATTACATTTTCCATAGTTACTATTTACAAGGCTGTTTTCAGTATGTAAAGCCTAATAACTTTTTATAATTCAGAGTTTGATATGGAAATATATTGTTCTCACTTACAATATTAAACGCTATAGTCATGTTCTAGCTTTTCCAGTGGAGTGGTTGAAACATAAATTCTGGAGCGTATTCATACAGAGTTCTAGAAAACATTCAGGTTGATCTTGCAAAGCCTAATTATGTCAAATATAGCTTTTGTGTTCCAGAAGGCCTATAACCTGAAACGTGTAGTTGAATAAATGTTTATCCATTCTCAATTTTTTTTGTGTATTATAAAGTGATTATTCTATTATATGTTCCATTTAGTACAAAACATCTATTTAATATATCATGTTTTCAAGTTTACATGGTATTATGGACTTGGACTGGTAGACTTATCCAATAAAATACTGTTACAATAATCTAAGGCTATCTACTACCAAGACACATTCACAAGTAATTTATTAGGTGGCCATATGTCATACTATTGATATTTGAGTAATTTGGTGTTGATACTTGGGTAATAACATTATGGATGAATGATTTTGTACTTGCACAGATCAAATTCCTAGGAACAGTAGGAACAATCTGATGCCCCAAATGCACTATATTCACTGTGTTTGTAGTCCAAGGGAAATATGTGCATGAGGATTGAATCTGGAACATATTGGGCTTTTTGTAATTTTGTTAATGTTATTCATTAATAGATATATTAGATCCCTGCTTTGATTTATGATATGCTGTGTAGAAACAAGGCAAGTCATGAAACTAGTGTTTTTTTTAAAAAAACATCATCAACAATTTTGAGCCCATGCTATGGTCTTCATGTGAGGATTTAGAAATTTATTCTGGAAAAATTTGCTATTGCTATTTATAGCCATCTAAAATAAAGGATAGATTAAATAAATGCTAGCAACACTACCTGAAGATTCTTTAAATAAATCATCTTCAAAACTTTACTAGAATTATTGTGAAAATGAGTCCCTGAAAGAAGTCTCTCTTGGTTGGTATTTTTGTGAATTTAAAGAAAAATCACTACCCCTTGGAAAGACAACCAAACTTCTGGATTTAAATAAACCAAAGAACCCGAAACATCATGTCTCATTATCCTGCAAAAGCTGGTTTTCATGCTCGAAGACTCAAAGCAAAGGCAGAGTTCTAGTTCATTTCTATTGCTTCTCTTGAGTGAAGAAACAGTGTTCTCAACATGGATGGAGGGAAAAGAGATAATAGCCTTACATTGTATACAACTAGAATAAAATTTTAAGAGGTAAAAGATCCCAAACAAGCAGCTTTTCAAAACTGATATCTGTCTTCAGATGCCAGAAGCTGTCATTAGTGACACTCAGTTTTACCCTGGAGATAACAGGCACTTTGCTTGAGCCTTTCTCAAAGAATCTGAATGATGTACTTAATCTTAACTATGAATTGATCATTAACAGTTGGGCTTGTAGCAGAATGTCAGCAGTGGAACTTGGTATTCTCTGTATGTTCTGCAATCTCCTTCTCTGGGATATGGATTTTTATTGATGTTTTTTGGTTTTGAAGGCAGAGACCTGTGAGCCTTACAAGAGCTTTTAGCAAATAAAGCAATTTACTGAAGAAATTAGATCTGTTACTGCTTTAGCATCTGAAAACTTTTCTCTTGTTCTATAATTGCTCAGTGTCTGGAAGTGGAACGTCAGTATATAATGCATGATGAATTTTGGTATATGTGCCCAGATTGGTGCTGGGGGTAGAAGCAGAGGTAGGAGTGTATTTTGGTAATGATCCTATATTCAGAAATGCAATTGGAAAAATCATTAATGCTACTTGATAAATTTTGACTTCTTCAAGTTTTCAATCAGTAGTTTAGAAGAGAAAAAAAATTCTATAAGCTTGAGCAGCCAACACGGGCCCTCCAGACAGTAATCCAAATGTGTTTAGACACTTTATTATAAAAATAAAACAAAGGTATTGAGAAAAAGATACTGGTATTCACTGAATTTCCTAAATTATTGCCCATGGTTTCTAATGCACTTTCCTTCTCTGTAGCCTGCCGTATTAAGTCTGAGATAAGCATCAGCTCTATCATTTGTTCATCTTCTGAGGTTGCACAGCCTGCTGGTCAAGATGCTGTGGAGCTGGTCTATGGAATTTTTTTTATAGCTTTATGGAAGCCTTATGTTGTCTGAGTTGACCTTTTAGCATGATTGTTTTAATACGTATTTATAAAACAGGAAAACCAGCATTTTGTCGGTGTTCACCGGCTGACCTTCATTGTAGTTGAAAGAAAAGCATTTTTACAAGTATTGTTAAGATGATATGCTAGAAAAGATAAAATTTTATTCTGACCTGATCTGTTATGATATGTCTGTAGGCAAAATGCGTTCCAAGTAATTGCTGTGGATGGGGTTTGCAGTGGAATAATTCAGTGTCTCTCTGCTGAAGACTGTATTGACTGGCTACAAGCAATAGCAAGTAACATTTCCAACCTCACAAAGCACAATGTAAGTATGGATCCAAGTAAGCCAGAAGGTTTCCCAATCATATTTGATTATAACTGTCATAAAAGCCTAATGGGTTTACATACAGAATTATCTGCATATAAACAATGCTTGAGGCTGTCTGAGAGAAGTCAACTCAAGTTTGTTGTCAAATCAGACTCTGTGAGAAACCATTGAATAGGAAAATATTCTTCCCTGCAGTCACATAATTCACTTTTCGCTATCAGAGTTATTTGCTTCATAGCAATACCAATTAGGATTAGAAGCAAAGACCAGAAGCACAGGGGGAGGCCAGGTGTGATGCAGGAACACATGTAAAATACAAAAATCCTGTACTTTCTTCATAGTGCATCTCTCCAGAAACTGGTATAACCAGATCTGAATTAGATTTTAGGTCTGTCAAGATATCGTGATGGGAAAGGCAAGGTGCTTCTGGGGTGTAGATACAGATACTCATTATCAGCAATGATTAAATGCATTTATGCTTCATGCACTGCACTCTTACCATCTGAGCTTGTGGGATAGATACCACTTATTGTTGAGGCAGGAATAAATGTTATGTAAGCATTTTTTCAAATACTAAGTTCAATTAAGAGGTCTTCTGGACCTGACTGGGATGTATTTACATTTAAAAATGATCTTGTAGTTCTCCCTGTATAGGAACCTGTATGATACCTTCTGTGGTTTTCCTAAAACCTGAGAACACATGGGAAGCTCCATTATTTTGAATTGAGTTATAACAAGGAAGCCCTTGAGGATTTAATTTATATTTCCTTAAATCTGCTTTAGCTTCCCAAATATGTCTCTGAATTTGCTTTTGTTTCAAATATAGGGAACACGTTGAAAGAAGCTGTATTTTTTTGAGATTTATAATAAAGATGAAAAACTGTGTTCCATCTGGCAGCAATATGTAAAAGTCATTGTATTATAAAAACATGACAGACATGAATTCATCTGCCATCTGCAAGCTTCCATGCAGTACCAGCGAACTTTATGGCTATTTATTCGTACTTAAAATGCTGTTGCTATGTAGAACCTTTCTTGTCTCACTAGGCACCCTGACAATTGAGGCTTCTGGGTTTTTTTCTCTTACCATCTTTACTTCACTTTACTAATGATTCTTGCTACTTAAATCTGTGGATTTATTTTCTTGTAACAGTAGGCAGAGGCACCTGAATTTTACAGGTGTTTTGAAACACCTCAGCTCTGATGAGACTGTAATTATGGTTACTTAGCATAACTTGAATTTTGGCAATGCAATGTTATTACATAATTTTTTTTTCTGACTACAGTTGATAATTCTACAGTGGTTTCCATAAAATACAGAATGAAATTATCTAATTTTTTATAAGAGGTAAATAGCCTAAATTATGCAGCTATTATGCCAGTCTTTGTATTTACTTTATCCCAAAGACATCTTGTAAAGTAGCCATGAGAGTTAGGGCTTATGATAATTATCAATGGGTCTATTTTTAGAATTGTCCTATTTGCTCATAGCTCTTACAAATTTATGGAAAACAATGACACTCTCCTTCCTGTAATATACTTTTCTTTTAAATTGTCAGTTGCCAGAAAGAATTAGTTGTTTGACAGCATAAGTGATAAGTGAATATAAGAAACCTTAGGAACACAGAGAGGGAAAAAACCCAAACTGTTACAGAGAAAAATGATTAGATGTGATTAGAGGTCCCTGTATTTTTTTTCTTTACAAGATGGTTATTGACATGCACATACTGTTGATGTTAGCATTTTTCCTATCTGAGAGAGGCATTTATTCACAGTCATTCTCCCTTAACTGTGTCATCCAGAGCCAAAGAAACAGAGTGAAGGATTTTTCCTAATTCTTTGGATAAATTGACCAATTTTTAGTTTCAATTAACTTCTCATTCCTATCTAGAGATTACAGAAAATAATTTGTTTCATTAAAATATCATGCAGGTCACAGAAATATTTACTTTCATGATGTTTCTCATACCTATCTACGTTTTGAAAAAAAAAAAAAAAAGGAAATAGAATTAGAAAAAAGGACTATAACAGCTAGATTGTTAATGAAAGCACTTCTTTTTCCCTTGTATCAAATCTGGGCTCTGTAGATTTTGGTGGGATTTCTCTTGCGTAACTTTAGATGTCTTAAGGCAGAAAATCCAGAGTGAATCTTATTATTTACTGTTGATGTCCATTTTATAATGAAATCAATTCCTTCAGGACATGTCTGTCTTTCCTTTGACTGGTAAAGGACCCTAGGGTGGTGAGTTCATACTTGATACTTAAGGAGATAGATACATATCCTGATAACCTGTCATTTATGTCTTTGAGGCGCCAAAGCGAATTTCTCTGAATAAATCTCCCAAAGAAATGCCTGGATATTTTTGACCAAAAAAAAAAAAAAAAGGTGTTGTATTAGTCTGAGTCAGAAAATCTGAATTATTTTACTTTTTCCACACGCAAACTGTCTAAAAGAAATTAACTGATGGTTCAGACACCAAAAATGTGAATAACAAGTCCTATGTTGCCACATGTATCTAATAGTTGTGATTATGGATCCCTGGCTCCAAAATACCTTGTTGAACCTATAATCAATTAGTTTTTTCTAAGAATTTTTTCAAAACCCTCTTCTCTCATGATCCAGCTTGTCCATATCAGACACAAACATGATGTGACTGAATTGCAGGATCAGCAGTATAGCCAGTATCTATCGAAGCCATAGCAGAAATGCAGAAGTAGAAGCTAATACAAAATGCCTTGACATGACCACCATTTTTAAAAGGCAATGTTGCTAACTGAATGGAGTCTGAAAGATGATGTCTGCAAGCAAACAATTTTTCCTGTATTGGTTATATTACTAATCATTGTACTATACAAACTAGAACTCATATTATTATGCAAAAAGTTAAAATTTTAATGCAGAGATGTAGAAATTATATTCTCACTATTAAGAAGAGATTTTATAAAATCCATGTGCTGACTGATGTAGTTGACTTTATTTCAGATTATCTTTAACAGACAAACCTCAGGTATGCACTCTTTTTCTTCATCTTCAGGAGGTTAGCACAAGTGTCCTCTAGTGTTTTAAGGATGCTCAGAGTGACACTGGTAGTTTTAATTTCTTTTGGTCCCAAGAAGCTCATATTTCATGTAAGGTGAAATACATTAAATTTGCAGAACATGAATGAGGTTGTATACTGGCATGCAACCAAAATGCATACTATATAAATGCACTGTTGGAAGTGACTTAATATCACACTGTAATTGATGAATCTATAAGGATTATTCATTTCTGAAGATGGATTCCTCTCCAACTTTAGTCACTTGAATTGCACCTGTGTTAAAATTTTGCCAGTTTTATCAGTACCCTCAAAAACCAGAAGGGTTATATCAAACCCAAACTTTTCGTCTAAGCAATCCTGATACTGAAGTTAATGTGCTGAAATCTGAATATGCTAAATTGAACCTGGGCTTGGGGACTCTAATTCTTCTAAGAACTGATGAGGTTCTGCAGCTTTTTCTTGCCAATTTGGATGGCTGACAAAAGCCATTTAAAATGGGAACAAACTGCTGCTTCTTTTCTTGCTAATGCTCCAAGTAGGAATTTTCAATTCAGTTGTTCAATTCAGCTATGAACTATTTGCCTTTCCATGAACTTTTAAATTTTATTAAGGTAGGTGGTAATTGATACTGATTTCTAGTCCTTTACACCTCTTTTGTTTCAGAATTTTAGGATGACAGTATCCAATTGTCATGTAGCTTTTAAAGAAATTGTACTCTGGAAGAGTCTAAGAAAACAATCCAAAACCATGTGCTCTTAAAGAACCACCAGTTGCCAATACATCCCTAATTCATGTGCTGCAATTGTCAGGAAATTTAAAGGCAAATTTTTTAATGGCTTTAGTACAGTGGAATTCAAACATTTTGGATCTTTTTAACAAAAGAATAATAAAAAAGTACATTTGAGTTAGCAACTTCTGTGTTAGAGCTTCATAGAGTTTTTTGAGATTTATCTTCACAACTCAGTATTTGTCACTTGCCTGTTGCTTTCTCTGTGGCAGATTTTTCTATAGTGAGGGCAATCTTTTTTTTTTCCCTTTCCTCTTCCATAATTTCTTTGAAAAACACTGAAACAGTTACACGTTTATGCTTTTTACCTTGGAGCCAGCACTTGACAGCAAAGGAAAAACATGAACTTCATCTGACAGGAATGACAGGGTAAAGTTTCTAAGCAAGAGGTGGCAAAAAATTTTAAGCTTGTCTTGAGAATATCCACAAGATCTTACAAGATTTACTTCACAGTGGCTTCACTTTATCCCATTATGTTGCATTTTTCTGGGTAAAATAACGCATTTGTGAAATTAATGAGGCACACATAGTTGATGGTAGAAGCCCAACAATAGCATGAAAGCTAGCATGAAGAGGTCTACAAACTGGGTGTTGGCCCAATGGGTGAGCTTTTCAGAACCTAAACCTTTGTTCTGAAGAGTTTAAAAGTTGAATTTTTTTGGTATGCTTAGAAAGTAGTGCCTAGTGAAAAAAATTGCTGCTAAGAAAAAAAAAAATTGTTTCACTTCCACTAGAAAAAAGAAAATGATAATACCTTCTCTTTACAATGCTGAAGTTTGGGTACAGGGATTATTTAAGTCACAAGGTAGAAGAGGAGACAAAGAGTGAAAAAAAAAGAAAAAAACGGATTAGACTAAAACAATCTGTTCCACTTGTAGGAAGAATAAAGGTCACAGGACTACATTCAGTGTAAGCAAATTATTGAAACAACTTAGTAGAACATGTTTCTTTTTTTCTGATGGATGCTACCACCAGTAAGGACATACTGTAGAATGTTATATTACATTAATAAATAAATATCCCTCATGTGAAGTAAACAGATTTAATGTTTTAGTTTTTCAGTTACAATACAATGGCCAGCCAATCAGAAAGCTCCAATTTTACTAATTTTTGAGTTTTCAGGAATTATATGCTCTTAAATGTCATATGATCTTTGGATTACAATAACATTTATGTCTTTTTGGTTGCTCAGCTATGCACGTTTCAAGCAAATCCAAAAATAGCAGCATTAGTATCAAACATCTTATGCTATAATCTGTAGTAGTGCAAAAATCAAATACTCAGTAATTTAGAAGTTGAAAGCATTATAAAATGAAGGCCAAAACAAGAGAGAATTATAGGAAGTCTATAAAGTATTACTAGCAGAATATTTTTGCATACATGATTCACATTTCCCATGACACAAATACTCAGATAAATTGGACATTAGCTAGTAAATATACATTCCACACTTTTTAAAGCAGTATTAGGCATTCAGGTGATCACAGTGTTCTGACACTTTGAGTTTTGCTCTCCATTCCATTCTCAACCTTGTAAAGGGAAGATTACGAAGATAATCATTCCAGTACTGATATTAAGGTCTTGGTAAATTTAAAAACCAAATCTTGATACACCTGCAGCATACTGCTGCCATCTTTCCCCATCTGTGATTCTCTTAAGGCACGTAGATCTACATGAATAACTGTAGTCAGTGAAGCATCAGGATTACATAACATAAATCACTCTGAATTTTCCTCACTTTTTTAAAATGTAGGCTGTTTTCAGGTGCACAATTAAAATCACATTTGTCTCTATGTCACTTTTATCAAGTGTTACATATTGCCCTGTCTGATATTTACTTATGTTTTTGACAATTTGAGGTTTGCCTTATTTTACAGACTATTTATTTGTACCTTGTTTAAAGAATTGTAGATAATTTTAGACTCTCTTAAATGTACAGATTTAGCTGCAAAGAAATTTAAGTCTTACCAAACTGTACTGCTGTTTCCCAGTATTTCATCTGCATTTCTATAGTATAATTGAGTCTAAATGACAATGAGACAAATAGAAAAACAGAGCAAGAAAAGAATATTTGTTTGAGAAATATTTCTTCAAGAATATTTATTCCAGAATTATCTGGGAAATTCGTAACAAGAAACTTCTGTCTTCATAGTTGGAGTATTTGTTATGACACATTCTGATTATGGTGACAGCATTCATCATAAAGACATGAAATCTTGCAGTATTGCTTTGGAATATACAGCATAGACTTCAAGTACTCATGATAGGTTTTCAAAGTAAATTAAATTTTCTTTCTGTACTTCTCAAAAATATTACATCTGTTCATGTTATTTTTAATAGTATATTTTTTGTTTTACTGTATACAAGGGCACAACTTCTGCAGTAGTCTTTAATGTCTGATTAAAATATCCACATCTCTATTTTTATTGTATAGAACTCTAATATACAATTTAGGAGAAGCAATGCCCCTAGAGAAAATAAAATCAAGAGGCTTTCCTTTTAAATTTATCAGTTTAATGTAAATCTTAAAAAAAATAGCAACATTCTTGCAGAGAGAATATTTTTGGAATTTTATATATGATTCTCTCACTCAGTAAATAATCCCTGCACTTTGATTCTTCCACTTTCGTATGGAGTCAAATTAAATTTTAGCCTTGTGCTAGTATTTAAATTAAAGCAAAACAATATTCAATATATTCTTTATTCTCTGCAAGTACGTATGAAGCTCTGAGACTCTCTTCCCTCATTCTATTATTATTGAAGGCTTAAGTTAACACATTATAATAAAAATTGTGATCTGTTTGATCAGATCAAAACAAGACACTTTGGAGGAATGTCACACTTGCTCTCAACATTCCACTCTTGTGAAAGGTAACAGGAAGCCTGTCATTTAGGGGAAAAAACCCAAAACCAAGCAACACCTCTTGATTGGTTTTAAGTGACAAAAAATGATGACAAGAATAAAGAAAATAGGACTCTAACTGGGAATAAGGGTAAGCCATTTGGGGGTTTGCAGAGAGGTAACACATGGAAGAAGAAAGGACTCATTATAAGTTGCCCTTTCATGCCAAAATGCCAAGCTGCCCTTTCAGTAGCAGCTGGAGACTTAGAGCTACTGTAACCTAGTTTTTGTTGTGCAGTAAAATGTTCAATATTCCACTGTTGGTTTATTTTCAGTGAGAATGTGTTAAAAGTGCTGTTGAATCACAAACAGCAGTTGATAAAATAGCAACTGGGAAGTGGGAGGCTAGGCAATAATGACCTTTCTTTTTGTATTGCTTCTTTCTGCTACCTTAACAAACCCACAACAAACAAAAATATAATTATTCATATTTAAGGCACTATTATCTTGTTTTGACCTCCATTTCCTCTTACTCACTTTTAAAATATATTTTTAAAGGTGGCTACATCAGAAGCTTTGCCTTTCTTCCACAACCAGATAATTAAAAGATAAAAAGAATGAAAAGAAATTTAAATGCACTCAAAAAGCTATAAAACACCTCCGGGTACACGTTATTAGTAGCTTAATGTGTTGAAAGCACTTTCTCCATTTGGTTGTCTTGCTTCATAAAGTGCCATAAAGAGCAAGTGCATTCAAGTAGTGCACAGCTTATATTTGCCTGTGGAACAGAATGGAGTCAGAGGAACAGGCAGAGGTGTGGGTTAGAAGGGAGGGATTCCAGCCATTCCAGGACAGATTTAAGAGTAAACCCAGAGAGGCAAAGGCAAAACAACAAATGATCACTAAGCTGCAGAGGAAATGAGCTTCAAATTGCCATTGGACTTGCCATTTCTCTGCTAACAGAAGGTATTCTGAAACTCTGTGACAAGTTCTTTATCTCCTAAAAATACCTGGGGTAGTTAAGTGGCAAATACCTGTGGGGGAAGTCTGAAATATCTGAAGTTATAGCTGTGTTGATCACCTATGTGGGCACCAACATGATTGCAAGGTTCTGTTGCTTCTTCTCACCAGTTTGTTTATTTCAGAGAATGAGATAATTACATCCAAAACTTGTTTCAGGCTGTCATTGAGGTCATGAAGTCAGGCTTGAAAAACTGAGAATGAAGCACCTTGTTTCAGTCTCATTTCCCAGTGCATGGTACTCTCTGACTTACTGCAGTGAAAAACTATTATTTTCCTTTGAGAATTAGTAACTTTTTGAACAGTTCATAATGAGTGTATGAAGGTTTCTGCTTTTCTCCTTTTTTTCTAATTGTTTACAAATTTTTTGACAATTTTGCCATCTATGAAAAGGCATTTGCCTAATGATACCAATCAGGAACTCTAGTACAGTGAATCAAAGGAAATTTTTCTTTACTACATTTATGAAATCACTTGATACAGGTTTTGCCTATAAAAATTGTATGAAACAACTTTTTGTTGCTCCATCTCTTTCTGAAGTAAAGCTTGCAATCCTTTGCTATATGAAATACTCTCAGAAGCTATTAATCGCATATATTTGACAGGTATTAAAATAGATATACATTTTTATATTTGACGCATGTAATCATGTAATTCTTATTCCCCAATTTTGCCTTTTTTATGAGCCAATTACCAGTTATGTTTGGGTAGTTTGTCAGGAGAGCACTTTATGTGCTAAAGAGTACATAACAGGATCCTAAATTCTACTTTTACATGAGACCTCCTGTGATAGGAAAGACAGTCACTAATTTCTAGAGACAAAGAATGAAGAAATCATAAAATACTGCTGGAAAGGAGGCAACCAGGCAGTTAAAGAATGCCTGTCCATCTCACCTGTGACTACTTAATAGTTTAGTTCATAAAATACAACATAAAATGCAACTGGGGGATAATTTGATTTGTGTCAATACTTACACTTATAGCTGTATTAGCAGAAAGGTGATGTAAGGTCAATGCAGATACACAATTCAGCTTATCTATGTGATAATTGCATGATAATTCCAATTGATAATTACATGATAATTCCAATTGTATTCATAAGGCTACTTCTTAAAAGTCAGTAGGAAAACCTTATTTATATTTCTAATTACTAATAGATATTCTTCTTCGTTTCCAGTGTAATGCATTGAAATCACACAAACAGTAAAAAGGGTCCTTTTAGCCCTCTGTTCCCATTATACACTGACCATTCAAATAATAGATCACATTGTGCAGAGGTAGATTTAAAGATGTACACAAATCTATGTAAATGTGATATATTTGCATGTTTCATTAGTTTCCTGCTTGTACAGATGACAAATCTTGCTAAAATACCAAAGTAAAATAGTATCTGTCCAAATTCCAAAAGTGTTTATTAGTCTGTTGCTGAACAAACAACATGAGTTTATGGTTGTTTACTCAAGGGAAAAATCTGTTACCTGCCTAGCAGAAAATATTGTTTTCACTGTGTTTATTTCCTAAAGCAATTTTGTAAAGTAATAAAATGGATGAAAAACTTCCTGTGGTGTGTCAACATGCTGGCGCTTCTCACATAATTCAGTCGATTTAACATTGTTAAAGGAGCTTCAGCAGTTCTTCTCTGGTATCTGATTGCCAAGGAACTAGACTTCTCTTTTTATAACTATTTTCTACTTTAGCTGAATTAAGTAATGTGACAGAAATGGTAGCTGTTTGTCCCTAAAAAGCAAGATCCCCTCCACCCAATCTCCCAATATAATAAAGAGATAGTAAAAAATGTCTTTAAGAGTTGAAGGAGTGAACTCATCCTCCTAACAGAGGCAGTTACTTCTATCCCATTAACTATATAAAGACTGCAGATATCTCCAGAGGGTAATTCCATCTCCTTGAATTAAATACTTACCTATCCCACATCTAACAGGAAATGGCAAGAGGGTACTTTAGCATAATAGCCTACAGGTTGGTAGAGTCACCCTGACATGAGAGACAGGAGCTCTCTGTGCTACTCAGCCTGCAGCCTGATGCCATCTGCCTCACTGCTGGCCAAAAGATCTCCGGGGACAGCACAGGGCTGAGGCTGTGCTTCTCCTTCCAGAGGCTCCTCTCTGTGCTGTCCATAGAGCCACACGTAAAAAACTTGCCAATACTGTTGGCAGGGGGCTCATCCATGCTGTCTGGTGGGATTAATCCAGCAGGAATATTGCTTAAGTGAAGCAGATAAACACTTGTCTCCTGCAGCCTAAGTACTGTAGCTCCATATCCTGGGTGGCTACTCTGGTATTACCTACCATGACCAAATAGGTTGCTTTACTCCCTATAATACAGAGTAGATTTTATTTTTGCAGATTTTTAGCCCAACTTAGTTCTCTGATTTTATGAACAATGCAGTCCCATGAACAGTTGTTTTAGCACAACTAAAAGGCTGGGTACATAGTGTGGATATACAGGCAGGATGAGAAAAGTCCACATACATTTCTGCAGACAAGCCTTCCATGAAAGAGAAAGATCAGCAAAAATAGGCTGATGTAGATGTGTTTAACTTAGCAGCTGGGGATTTTCTGTATTTGTGAATGTTGTACTCAGATAAGCCTTCTTTACCCCTTTCCCTCCTTCTGTAGTCGTTTGCAATTCCCTGAAGTTCTAAAAACTAATGAGAATGTCTCTCAGGTTTTGAGAAGAAATTAAAATCCATGCTTCTTGAAATTGTCTCATCTCATAGGAAGTGTTCCACACCATTTTGGAGCATTTAGACTACTTAACTTGGGGCATAATTTGTGTGAAAAAACCAGCTTCGGGGAAGTCAGATTGATGGAAAATGTTTTGGTCTGCATGAGCAATGGACTCATTCATTGCTGAAAATAAAGGGTGTAAATAAAGCTGTTTGTTGCTTTTCTTTTCCTCTTTGCATTCCTATTTATTGTGGCTGCTGTTTTCCCTTCCCAGATGCAGATGTACCTGGGGAAAATTATAGCTTTTTTATAGCATTATTATTGCATAGGGAAGAAGTTTTACTGGGTGATTCTAAATATATATTTGTTTAATATTTCTTCACTCAAATACCAGACTACAGCAGCTGTGTAGCTGTAGAAGAACTCCTAGTGTCCATTGCTCTGCTTTGCTATTTTGTTCAGAAAGGAAAAAATGTTTCTCTTCTAATATATGCCTTATGAAAGAGATAAACTGAAGGTTCCCATTCATAGAGGAGGAGGGAGGTAATCAAAACATTGTGCAAGCAAAATGATTGAATAACCTAAACTCTTTTTTACTTTACCCTAAAGTAAAAAAGGAACATAAAAATTAATCCTCAAAACCTTTAGTAAGGTGCATTTTTTGGGTAAATGTCCACAGAATTGTGACTATCATTTTAATGAGGACCATTCGCAAAGAAATGTTCTGCCAAAGAGACGAAAAGACCTGACATTCAGATACCTGTTCTACTGTTTCAGATCCCATTTCTTGTATTAATGTTATTAATGACTGCCATGAAGTGTTCTGAGGTGTTGAAATGAATTTTCTTGAGATGCTCCAGATATCTGCAAAGAAGGTCATGAAGTTTTTTATTACAAGAGGAGTCATGGAAATGCAACTGCAAATATGAAACAAATCAAATATGAAACAAATCAAATGTGAAACAAACAAATATGAAGAGCCTTTGCTTTATATTTAGTAAATTGAATACAAGTGACCAATGACTACATTGATGTTTGGGCTTCCACCTGTACATATTTTTATGTGATGAAGATGTTACAGGGAATGAATATATTACTTTTTCCAATTAGTTTTTTCTATGCCCGGCAAAAAACCCACAGGTGGCTTCTCAAGCTTATATTTAAATAGTACGTGCATTCCATTTAAATGTTTTTCTCATTTTGAAACTGTAGCAATAATAATTTGAAAGGGTTTTTTGTTTTTTTTTTTTTTTTTTGTTTTGTTTTTTTTTTTTTTTACCTCATAAATAGAGTGTTTCACAAGAAGAAAAATGTCCTTAGGCCGACATAACCCCTATAGAGTTGTGGATTTAACATTCTTTTCCAGTTACTCTTTAAATAATTGATAAATCATGGTGTGTATGCATGTTTGATATCAGAATAATTTCCTTTTGCACCAGATTAACATAAATGTATCTTTATATTGCTGTATAAACATAAACTGTATTTTAAAATATTATAGCAAGCCAAATCCTAAGAGGCTGTTGACAAGCTGTTTTAAACAGATTATTTTTAAAGTTTTGTGCTTAACAAGATAGTCAGCATACCTCTCCAGACTATTTAGCAATGTATGTCTGCACCTTAATTAAGCTAACTACTCTTGCTGCAGCAGTATGGCTGTTAGCTCATTCATTTACCAAACAGTAACCATAAACAGCACTTTCATCTCAAAAATATAATAAGCAGCAGTCAGGAAAACAGAGTATGCAATTTGAATTAAAGAAAGTGTATTCCCTGTTGATCAAATAGCGACTGGAACTCTAGAACATACAGGCTTGCAGACGCCTCTACCAGTAAAATAATTTTCCATTTACATAGCTGGATAGATTGCATGCCAAATGTAGCTTAAAGTAATTATATCTATCTGACCTCTATTTAGCCTTCTGATCCAAAACCCACTTCCTTTTACCTTTGTTAGTTCATAGACCAAACAAAAAAAAATCACTTCTTATTTGTTTTATGCTAACATTTTTTTAAAGCCATAGAAACAGACTCATGGAAACTTCCTACTTACTCCTGGTTATAATACCACTCGGTCTTTGCAGTGGGGTGACTTAGGAGGCAGTTTCCATCTTGACCAGGTCAGCAGCAAATAAAAAAAAGAAAACAACGTGCCTCATCCCTGGTCTGTGTAGCTTCAGGTTTATGTCGTCAAACTACAACTCTGATCCATGCTTTTTTTCCTTTGGATTTGAATAGACAGCCCTTTAGCTCCAGAAATGTTACCTTTTCAGCATAAAAAAGACTGCTTTTTTTTTTAATATATATTTACTTCTTCTATCCCAGGCATTAGAAAATTGTAAAAGTTCATATTAATAAAGGAATTATTTTCAACAGCGCCAATATTTTTATCAGTCTTTTATCAGCTTCTTACTAGCTCTTTGTATTCTTCTTCTCTGTCTCTGTGTTTACTCCTGTTATTCCATTTGTATTTCCTGTTGAGCACAAGGGAGTCTACCAATAGTGTTACCAGTGCTAAATAACTTCTTTTACATTTTCACGTATGAATACTTTAATAATCAAAACTCACTAGATAGCCGTATTTTATGTAAGATTCATACTCTACTTATCCACTGGAAAGAAAAGGAAGTCTCATGACTAAATGATTAACTTTTTAATATCCCAAAACAGAGGAAATAAGTATCACAGTAGAATTTGTAACTAAGAGTGGGCTTGGGAAATATCCCTTGTCTCCATAGAACCAGAAACATGATAAGGCAACATGAGATCTCAGCTGCCAAGCGGCAAGAGTGCAAATAGTTTTGATATATAACATTAATAACAAAGAGGAGAAGAAAAGGGCTGGTTGACTCAATTTTGACAAGAAAATTATTGGCAGACAGTGACAAGAAAGGAAAGAAATTGAATGTTCTTTTTGATCAGAATTTACTCAAAAGGTCAGTTGTAAACAGGTGATTGTTACCATTGATAAGTGTGACACAATCTTGAATAAAATCAGATCATCTTAGAAATCAGAGAGAGTATTAGGTATACATTAGTGAAAAGCTTTTTAGATATATACATTCCAAGTACATCCTCATTACATTACTTAGAACCTTCAAGAGATTGAGCCTCTGTTCTAAATCCATGTGCTATGTACGGGAAGTTTCTAGATGAAATAAATAGCTATAAAGTAGAAGTTACAAATTTTGTGTGGCACAGAACAACCAGTGCATATGGTTTCAGAGTAAAAACTCTCTTCATAAAGCTTTATTTCATTACTGGGTTTTTTCAGTTGTGACCAGCTCGAAACTAAATCTTTTGCAAATTGTAATGTGTGTGTTAACATCCACCTAATTACTGCTAGGAGCAGTTAGTAGTCATGCTGAAAGAGTAATTCTGTATTTGATGGAATTGCTGCTTTCATACATCTTTGGGATTCTCTTCTTCTTTGGCTTTGAGTATATGCTCTCACAGCCCTCTATACTTTATGAATAGACGTGATACTAATCAGATATTTAGTTGCTTTGTTCAGTTCTTATTTCTTAAAATTACACACCATTTTTATATATATTACCATTTTAAGTGTTTTTATAAAAATGTCAAATTTATGCAGTTAATTCTCTCATTGTGACAATATATAATAATGTAACCTCGTATAATTTTACTTATTATGCAGCATCTGTTTTTTTTAGACCTTGACATATGCACTTCACTTGCAAATTATAGCTTTTATGTTCTACTTATGCCATTGTCTTCATTATACCTTTGTTGAATAATTTGTTTCCTGATTTTTATTTTAACTATAGTGCTGGAGTAATTTGCTCAGTAAGTGTGTGCATGCTCTTTTCTTTCAGGAAAGATAATGTCCATAATAGGCAACTAGAATTTCACTAAAGTAATGGGATAAGACATTGTGGGGGAAAAAAAAAGAAAAATTTTTTAATTGATTCCAGTAATTTAAGTGTCATAAAGATGATTCCTCCTTTGATATCACTTTTAACGTTGAAACTTAGAGAATTGTACACATCTTGGTATCCTGAAAATGTGGGATAGTGTAACTTGTATTTATTATCTTATGACATTATAGAATCTTAGAATATCACGTTAAAAGGGGACGTCGAGGATGGTCTGATCTAGTCTTTCTTGGCAAAGGCACAATCTATACAAAATGCCCAGAACCCCATTCAGGTGAATCTTAAAAGTATCCAAAGCTGGGAAATACACTGCTTACCTGTGGAGGTTATTCCAATGACTGATTTTTGTCATTGTCAAAAATTTTCCTCTTGTGTTTAATCAGACTCTCCCGGGGAGTATCTTGTACTCATTACCCCTGTGTTTTCCCTGTGACTCCTTGTAAAAAGGGAGTCTCCATCTTTGTAATCACCTTTAAAATACTGGAACATGGTAATAAGGTCTCTCCTAACTCCTCTATTTTCGAGGCTGAACAATACCAGTTCTTTCAGTCTTTCCTTATATGGCAGGCTTCCCAGTCTTTTGATTGTCTTTGTGGCCCTTCTATGGACCCTCTCTAAATCATGTTTGAACTGCAAGAAATACTGATAGAGGAAAAATCCATACTTTGACTAAACAATCTCCTTTACTGCTGAAATACAATTAGACAGGGAGTTGCTGTTCTGAAATCTGTCCAAAATGCACACTTAAGTAAAAGTCATCTATAAATTTGCTTGTAACATCCTTAGTGCTTGTCTTAGCTGTTCTTAATGCCAATAAATTGGAAGTTTATGAGAGGTTCGAGAAAATCCCGTTGATCTTAACTATTATACCGCTTCCTATTTAAGGATTAAAAGATTGTATCCAAAGCAGGAAAAATATGCCATCTATTACTAGTGTCAGTTTAACAATATTGTTAAAATTAAATGGTCCCTTAACACACTTCTCAAAAAAGAATGAAGAAAAAGTCTGAGATGAAAATGAATTCATTTGTGCAAAAATCTGTACCTTACTTTTTTTTCTCCCTTGAGAAAAAACTTCTACTGCTTGGCCTACCTTTCATCCATTGTCCCACTGAAACACAGCTCATTACACTTGCATTTGACCGTATTGATCAGTATTTGAGCATTTCTTTTCAGAAATACCAGAAGATACTTGAGAAAACCCATATTTACAGAGATTTTTGCATACTATTTTTTAATGAATTCTGAGTCATGAGGTGAAATTGGAGATCAATAGAGAGTACTGTATTCCTTAGAAGGGAATGAAATTCAACACTTTTTAAGCTAAATCTTAGCAGCTTGTTAAGAGAAGGAAGGTTAAGGAGAGTCCAATCTTTCCTATTTATGGCAATCTGGAAGCTTTATTGCAAAAGACTTTCTCATTAAAAGTCAGATCAGCTTATAACTGAATTCAGTGCTAGAGTCAGTCTGTGATTAATCTAAATAGAGAGTAGAGTGATATCAGGAGGAGGGGCAGGGTGTATTTTATAAAATATGAGGACATGACTTTTAACTATACAAGCACTACAAAATAATTTTGTAGTATTTCAAGTGAAATTTAAAATTATCAGTTATACAGATGAATAGAGAGCTTCCAGAAAAAACAGGTACTGAAAAACTCAGGTGTTTATAATGATCTTATACATGAAATTTCTTTTTCTTTTGTAATATAAAATTTAGCAATTATGTTGATACCATGTTTATTATCATGTGAACCTAATTCTCAACCCCTATTTCATCTTATGTCAAGCAAATTATCTAAGTAATGAAATAACAAGTGATTTTTTTAGCTTACAAGAAGTTTATCTGGTCCTGTCAGACAATTTGTCTCATAAATATTGCTGTTATTCCTGAGAGCTTCAAGAGAATAGAATTGTGTAATTCTTTTAGACAGAAGAAGTGAAATGTGACATAACACAACAAAGACAAGATGTTTCTATAATTTTATTTTTAATCCACTCAAACTAAAGTAAATGAATGGGTTGATTATGGAGTGATGGAAGATATAATACCTGTAAACACTAAAGAAAACCTCTTTAACTTTGTTGTAAAGGTATTTGTTTATTCCACTGTCAACTGGCCAATTTAATGAATTTTGACATCAGGAATTCATTTAGACTGGTATGCTGTGGTGTAAGTATTAAATGTATTTTAAAAATCACTAGCTGCATTTCTATTAGGTTCTGTCAAGGCAATTAATTGTCTCCTTTTATATAGAATTGTAATGGTATAAAATTCCTCATTTCTTCTGTTATTTTACTACTCCTTTTGTCATCATAAATTCTGGACTATGAACTGCAAATGTTATTATCTGTACAAAATTGAGGAATCCTGAAACAATGCAAACTTGGCAAACTGTTAACTCTTCATGAGCAAGATCAGTAGATTGTCTACGGAAAGAGGGCAGAGGAACAAAATATGTTTAGTTGCAGTCTTCAACAAACTGCATTATTCTATTTCAGTCCAGTCAGAATGAAAATACCAGGTTGGAAAGAGGGACCTAAAATGAAAGGAGCCATTTGACTCAGTAAAGAAATGGCTCAAAAGCTGTGGATAGGACTTTTAGGGGGAAGGAAGAAAACAAGGGTAATGACCTTCAGCAAACATATTATATACAGAGCAAACCTCTGATGAAAATGTCAGTTGGCTTTTGATGTATTTTTCTTCCAATACTTGCCAACAGTTCAGTTGGAAATTTAGGTGGGAAGCAAAAGTATTGATATCTAAATCCAAATCTTAAACTGAATTTGTAGGAGTTATGGTTTGCAGTTCCCTTCCCAAAGAAGGCTGAGGAAGATGCCTCAGCTGTAACGTATGTGCTGGTGAAATCTCTAAAGAAGTAGAGAAATTGCAGAGGAAAGCTGACAGAGAGGGTGAAATCTGGAATGGGGGTGTGGAGAAGGTGATTGGTAACAAGTCAGGAAGATCTACAATGGCACCTACTGTGATTGAGAAAAACCTAGCTAAGGAGACATTTCAACTCAGATTTTCTTCACAGGGAAATTATCCCTCCTCAGGCAATGATGCATTAAAATGCTGCCCACAGGAGCTGAAGTTTCAAGCTTAATGACAGAGTGGATTAAAAATAAAATGGAAGCCTGGCAAACTGGAAAAGCTGTGAGATTAAGGATCATTCTTCCCATGAGGAAATGATGTATTGGTTGGTCATGAGTGACTCACTCTTGTGTGTGATGAAAACTGCTCTAGTGTCTGGACCTAATGTTGTGGGAAGTCTTCTACCAGGGGCTTAAATCTGAGGGATGTAGCCAAAGCCATCTAGTCAAATGACAATTACCTAGGACTGCTGCTTCTTGCAGGCATGACTCATTTCTGTGTCACTCTAAGCAGATAAAAGTGGCTGCAAGACTTTTGGAGAAAGGCTGAGGGGATCAGAGCTGTTGTAGTGCTCTAGTCAGCTCTCCTGGTCATTCAGGAAAAATGTGTGTCATTCAGTGCTCATATGCAAAAGTAGCTACCAAAATAAGCGCTGGCCTCTTTGACAATAGCATGAACTTGGAAGATAATACAGGGTGAAATGGAACTGGCTTTGCCTGAAGAAAAAAATAATGTTTCAACTTAAGAAAAACTACAGAAAGGGCAAGCAGTTTGTTCTTTGGGTCTGTGATGGATTGCATGAGAAGCAATGGGATTAAACTGCAGCTGGAAAGAGTCTGGTTCAATATAAGCAGAACTTCCAATGCTAAGTAGAGGTGTATTTGCTAATAGATTGACTTATGAGGCATTAAGAGACTCATCATGGCAGGACTGTACAAATGAGTTCCGCAAACAGCTTTAATCAACTGAATTGCTTTTAAGCAACTGTTGCTGCTCTTTTATATTACATAGAATGAACAAATTCATATCAGTTCTTGCAACTGCATTCAGAAATACTAGGATAAGATAAACTGTGGATACTATTAAAGTTTTTCCCCTATCATTCTGTGAAAAATTCTGAACGTAAATAGTATATACTGGGTATTATATTGTCTAAATGTTAACTTTAATGAAATGGTAAGTGAAAAGTAAAATTGAAGTTGGCTTATCTATAATATTTAATTGCCTTGAAAAATCAAGAGGTAATGAAATCTGGTATTTTATACCAGGAGAGACATATAGATCAATTTTTAATAGTTTAATTTAACAGTTTAAGTCTGGTTCCTGCTGGAAAAATGACATGGTTTCCTTGCTCTGTAGTAATAAGTAACACCAGCTTTTTTACCTCTTAGTGTGATTGATACTGCAGTAATCATACTCCAGTGAGCAACTACTATTATGATATAAGCCACAATTACTCAGTTGCATTTCATTATCTGAAGCAATGATTCTGGTGTCTCCTTCTGGGTCAGATTTTTTTCATACCTTTTCAATTCTCCTTGTTCACAGTACTTCTAATAAGTCTTCAGTAAAGAGACACATGTTTCTTACTTTCAGATGGGACCATAATAGCTGCTTCAGGCACTGGATTTAGTTTGTTTTCAGTGTCTCTAATAGTATGCATGTTGCTGTTGGTATTTTATTTATGGACATTCACTGTTATAAAACTCTTTGTAACACATCTATCTTCTTTAAAGAGGCACAATAGAAATATTGTCATTAAGGTGGCATTCACTTTTAGGAATGGCTGTTAAATATTTCAGGATTAAGTGATGCCATTCATCTATCAAGTAAAAAAAAGCACACTGATTTCTAAAAAAGAAAATTTTAATTGGGGTAAAATTAATTGCAGTCCTATTGTTGGAACCTCACAGATGTTTTGTGAGTAGGTTTTGTGTTTTTATCCTTAGGGCTCCCACTATGCTTCCATGTAATAGGCACAAATCTGGTATTTCTTTCTGATATCCATCCATTACTTCTGTGATTGTGCTGTTCAATGTATCACTGAATCCTTTTGAGTGAGAAAGAAAAAGGTTTAATAATATGCAGGTTTGTGATCACATTTCAGATGGCCATTTGTGCTTTGATAGTGCTTTTATGTGTCCTAAATTACTAATAACTCTCAATATATTTTCTTTCAAAAGCTCAACACCTCTTAGCAATGATTTGTATTCATCTGCTTCGGTTTTTGAAGGTGCATTCCTGAATTTTACTAGCTGTATTTTATAGTCCCCAAAAGTATTTATCAAATACCTTTATTTATTGGAACTCACCAAAATATGGAAGATCTCTGCTTATTTTGTACAGCTGGCTAATAAAGGCAGTCAGTAGGATTTAAAAGGAATCTTGTACAGTTCTGCTTTCCAATGTGACCTTAAGATTATCTCAGGCCACTCTTTCTCTACTCCTATATAGAATTTAAATGAAACATTTTAGTTTCCATATGGATTGAGATGATTCATGAGAACTGTTAAACTGTTCCAGAATAAAGATCCATCTAGTCCTGTGTCTGGTGATAACAAAAGAATAGTTATATTTCATTTTGCCTTTCCAGCCATCTGCTACTTTAGGACTTCTTCAGACAGCTGATTAGGGACTTTCTGAATAATGTCTACTGTGTCCTCATTGTCTATAAACTTTACAAGTATTTGATCATTTGCTTTACATTTTTTTTACTCATAAGAGAGATTTTATAACATTGATTATATAAGCTGAAACATATAATCTTGGTTCTCACTTTTGTTCTCATCTAGGAACCATAGTGAGGATGACTCAGCCTGCAGGTATCTATAGGAACAGACTGGAAAGCAGAGGTCATGCTTGTGCTTATGCATTATTCAGTGTTGAATCAAGCCTCTCCTCTGTGTAACTGTTCATACATTCTGGAGTTTTTCTCTTTCTTCCTTCAAGGAAGTTGGTGCTGAGTTCCTTCAGGCTGAGTGTGTTTGCAATCCACTGTGTCTAGTCTTGACAAAAATCCAACTAGGACATGAAAATGGTAGGAATGATGGAAGTAATCCTAATCTTTTATCCTTTGAACCATTCAGCTGGTTAAATATGATCAACACATGACAGAGAATGGTGCCATTCACTGGTAGGTCAAGAGGCAGATGTGAATTAAATACTTCCTATGCTCCCGTATATTCCAGAATGTATTGACTGATCATTTTGCATAACTTAACTTATACAGATTTTTAGTGTGAATTCTAAAATCTACTGCAGCTTGCAAAACCAGCACCAAGAATTGCTATATTTGTTCTATAGGCAATTACATATATTTGAATGCATTCACCAATATATGATGTATTTTGTGGGGACTGTTGCATGCTTCTTTCAAATCTTTGATTCTTTCAATGTGCATAAACTCTTGGACAACAAAATTTCACATTCTTACCACAACTTACCTATCCCTTTGAGTAAATAAAAACCTAGCAAGGACAGAAAGACTAGCCAACCAGCAATTTGAAGTATTATGTATTCTTTCTTATTCATTAACATAAGATTATCACAGCATGAACTCGTGTTTTCTTCCAAATTTTAACGATCTGGCTTCCTCTTTGAAATCACTTAACATCCCAATAGCACAAACTGTATTGTTGCTTGTCTTCATCTCTATGCATGAGATGAACAACTATGTAATGAATTTATGTTCTTCTCAAGCTATTCTATTTTAATAACCTGTTATTGAATGTGAGTCAGCAGTTGTGTAGTGCAAACAACTGATAATGAAGGTTAGAGAGTCTAAATTGTTTGGGGAAATCCATAAAAGTGGCTAGCATAAATTAAAAAAATAAAAGGTTCTTTTAAATTGGAAAATGACTGTGACCTGCAAAATTCTGTGATATCTACAGACTGCAAGAAAATGAGAGATCAAATAATATGTGAAAGCGTGGGGAGTATCTTATTTACTGCCTAGGTCAGCAAAAGACTGAGCAGGCACTGGTGCCCACTTGTTTCCTTGGCTGTTCCCCTAGGTACTCCAATGGAATGGTCTCTGTCAGGATCTCTGTCCTAACAACTAACACCTACTCTTATTCTTTCTTCTAGAGGACCAGGTGTATTATCTGAATCTTAATTGTCTATTAATCATCTTTCCCATTATCCCTTTAGAACTTTGAGTCTAATTTACAATATAGTTTATCATGAAATAGGATCAAAGCAAGTGTGGGATACATAGAGTTTTCAAACATCTGATTGCTTCTGTTTAAATTTTTAAGGGTTGGAGAAATCTGAAATCTCTTGATCTTACTACTTTTAAGAGTACTTGGAGCATATTGAAAGATACATTTCCAGATCATCTCATGAGGATCCTGTGATTAAATGGGAATAGCAAATTTCATTAATATAAATAGATAAGAAAGGGAAAAAAACTCCTAATAAATAGTAGTTTTCAAATTACACTTTAAAATCCTCATATGGAAACTGAAAATAAATATTGCTGTGCTATTGGCCCCAAGAAGGTCTGAAATGGTGTCTCTCAGAGTAGTGAACAATTCAGTTCAGCTTTAACTGATTGTGAAAATTTAAAACCCAGCTTTTATGAGCTTCATCAGCTGCATTTCAGCAGAGGGCTACAATTAATGGGAAAAGATAATAGTATGGAACATTATTCTTCTGTATTACTGCTTCTCTGGCACGAAGACTTTTAAACAACAAAAACTAAAAAGCCCGAACATTTGCAATCATTGTGCACACCTGAAGCCAAGGCTTGCTCATTTGTGCTCCTGCTGAGAAGTGCTGTGTTCCATGTTCTTGTTTGTTTCCTCTGCAGAGCAGGCACAGCCATCACTGTGAAAATATCCATCTGTAGTTGCAACATCTAGTGCCCAAAAATGACTGAATTTGGCCATGGGACATTTTTCATCATGTTATTTCACTTCAAATCATCTCCCTGCCCAGTATTCTTCTTGTCTGTGATATCCAAACATACTGCAAGAAGAATTTTTGGAACATATCTAGTAAAATGTATTTGTACCATTAACAATCACTTATATTTTGAACCAATCTTCTTTGATAGCTTTCACTAAAATATATTCTTCCCATCCCTGAAAGTTTTCAAAGCCAGCGCTCTGGGTGGAGCTCTGAACAATCTGGTCTAGTGCAGGTGTCCCTGACCATGGCAGAGGGTTGGAACTAGATGATCTTTACTGTTCCCTCCAATCTAAACCATTCTATGTTTCTATGATACCATTATTGGTCTTGTATTATCACTGTTTATTTCTTTCCTTGTCAGATGCAGGATACTGCAGAGACCTTATTTCTGACTCCTTCCTCCTTCCACATTGAATTGATCATTAATTCCCAAATTACTTTCTCTATGGTGTTCTTAGATTTTTTTTTTCTCCTAATTTGCATTAATGGAAATTGAATCAAAATGGAATATCATCCCTCAGCACCTGCTTTTTTGTGCTTGAAGCAGAAGCAGGTAGTTCTTGCTAACTTCAAATCAGCCTGCATTGTGTTTGTCTTCAGACAAGAGTCTGTTGTCTAGCTTCTTCTGTCTCCTTCTGTGCCATTCTGATTTTTAATTGCTCTGCACAAACACATCTTTCTAAAGAATATTCTCAGAATGTCTTTTTAGTATAATATCTGCTGGTGTGTTTTTTAAGAAATATTACATTCGTGTGTATTTGCAGTGTATTGTACTGATGAAAACAAATTTTATTTAATTACATCAGTTACATAGTTCTGTGTGCTATGATTGTGCTTAATAACACATAGTAGTATTACAATGGGTTCAGTAAAGTTGGAAGACTGAAGCAACATTTCTATTTTAGATAACCAGTAAAGTAATTGAAGATTTTTTTTCTCTTTTTTTAATTTCTGGAAAATGTTTACTTTTAGGTTTTAATTACCAAATAATTTAGGTCTGGAAATAAATTTTACTCAATATACATTGTAAAAGGCTGGGAAGAACATATGTATGCTGCCTTTGAACTTTTGTTCAACTTTTGTTGAACTTTTTAATTCTGTAATGTTCAATATTGATGCACATGAATGATAAGCATTTAGGTGTCCCTAAGATTAATCATACTAAACCATTTTTAATTTCAGGTAGATTCGAGCAACTATAATACAGTTTTGAAGTTTCTGTAAAAGAGTTAAAAATAATACATTTCAAGAAATCACCTTATTACCTTAAAGATAAACTAGTTGTTTTAGTTAATCAAAATAACAGCAGTTAAAACAACCATGTAATGTAGGTGCTTAGATTGTATTTTAGAAAATGAGCTGGAAATTTTTGAATGAGAAAATGATGTTTCAAGTACATATTTACATTTTAGAAGAACATTAACAGCACACAATGCACCTAATGTACTTTGTAAAAAAAATGCAGTCTCTATGTTTGAAGTAAATAAAAACACTCCTAAATTATTTGATATAGAACTGTAACTTGCCACTAAGTAAATATTTACAGTATTTTGTTTAGAAAAGTAAAATTTCTTTTTCTTAACATTGTACTTTCAAGCCTTAAAATTTCCAGGCTATTAACTGAAGTCTTTGCTTAGATTAAAATACATCGTTTTCACAAGGACTTTAATAGATTCTACTAACCCAAACAAGAATTTATCATGCTGGATTATTTAATATTTGTTTTAGGAATAAATCCCAGAAGTCTTCAAGTATTTTTTAGGTCAAAAAATATGGGGTTTATCTGCTTTTTATTTTTAAAATCACATTAGATAGTTGGTATCTTGTATGGATTGATTTTATACTATTTCTTTGTCCTTTGAATGTCCTTGTTCCTCTAATGCTTCTCCTTAACTAGCATTGAAGAAGGAAGGGTGGAAATGTTCTTCTGACACTTTTGATGGAGGATACATTTGAAAACCAACTGAAATTGTGTGCCAGCATGTTCTTGACAGTGGGAATTATCCTTTGATAGCAAAATTGTGGGATGTCAGTGGCACTTGCTCAGTATTTGCATGAGGAATTCAAAGAGCTTGTGACTGCAGCCTGGTTCTGAAGCCTGCAAAACACATTGCCACTCACAGCTCTGCATGTAGTTGTTTAGGGACAATATTGTAAACACTGGAGGAAATTCAGTGGTGATTCTTCTTTTCTTCTAAAAAGACGTTGCAGGTTGGTTGAAGCAGTTTTATGTTATACTGTGGTTTCAGGGCTTCCCAGATCATTCAGTTACATTCCATATAGAGACCTAGTTGGCAATATCTTCAATTTAAATATGTTTTTTTTTCTAGATATTAGGTATGTGTCATGATTTACTAAGTTTTAGATTTACTAGGTTGTCAAAAGCTTTCAGAGCTTATGCTTAAAAAACAACATTTTTCTTCTAGTAATGGTAGGAATGGGTATGTTCTACACATAATTCTCTTTATATTGGACACTTGTGTCAGAAAGCTGGCAATGTCTGTTCAGAGGGAGTCCATGAACTGCAGGGCTAAACAGAAACTCATCAGGAATTACGTGTCTCAGCCTGGTTTTCTCGTTACTTTTCACCTAGGGATATTGTTGAATGTTTAAAGAAAAAATTACTTGAACAATTATCAGAACTGATTTTGCATACTTAATTTTGCACCTAGGGTAAAAGGGTAGAGTAAATGGTGTTTCTAAAGCTGTTCCAACCCAAAATTTCATCATTCCTTAAGGAAAGGAACTTGCTTAGAGATTGATGACTTTGGTGGTTGGCAGTAAGTTGCTCTGAAATAATTTCATTTAGAGTCAAACATTCTAGTTTATTTTATATCTTCTAATAATAAGAAGGAAAAAATGAAAATTGCACTTTGTTTCAGAATTTAGAAATAATTTTGTGTGTAAGCATCTCTTGTGGGTTCTAAACAGCAAAATGAACCACAGTAACCACAGAAATATCCCATTGTTCAAATGAGCTTGCCAAAGGTTTCAGTTCCTTTACTGCAGGAGATTTTATTTTCTTTTTTGCAAGCATAATTTGGAAGGGAGAGTCTCATATATGTGTCTAAAATCCAGTTGGATTTATTTGTTTTGTTTTTCATCCTAGTGACTGAGTATTAATCTATTTCTTTATTCATTTTTATAGATTAAAAAAATCAACAGGAATTTTCCCGTAAACCAGCAGGTAAGAAAAAGAACATTTGGGCTTTTAAATTTATAATCCTAATTCTCACTTGAACTATCTTTATTTTTGTGTGGTAGCTGTTCATTATTCTACCTGAAGAATTCTCATTAGATTTTCTTTAGAGAGTGCCTTAGTGTTTTTACTTTCTCAACTCAAAGGGAATTGGAGTGTTTCACCAAAGTAATCTTTTCAAATTTATCTATATGATGCAGGTATATATACTTTTCTTCAGATTGTGTCTTACCAATTTTACTATAAAAGAGAAATGTTATCATTATCCTTTACAGAATTAACCAGAATAAATCAATGTTCCAAAATTCTGAAAATGTATGGTTGGGTTTTTTTTTGGCCTATTGACAAATTCAGTCATAAAAAATTAATATCTGCACAACTATTTAAAAAATATGAAAAAAAATTACAAGGTAAAACTCAGTACACCGTACAGTTAAGTATGTATATGTTGTGTATGACCACTATTAATTATATAATGATAATTTCCACACAAAGAGACATGTTAAGGGGAAACAGAGCAACCTGATTCATAAGAAAGAAAAAATTGCTTCCTCATACAAGGGGAAAAATATGTATAGGACTAAGCTGTAAACTTGCCTTCAAGAGGGGAGATTTGAGGAAGAAAAGTGCTTTCACCTCCCTTACACCAAATCTTCAGTTAGCCAACATATTTCTCAGTTCCCTTTCTCTGGTCCAACTTTATTTATATGGTATTGTGCTGAGTGTAACTCACAAAGGAAGGAGATACTTCTATTTTGTTTTCTGTTTTCTTCATGAGAAGATGCACAAATGTAAAAAATTAATGAAAATAATATAATACCACCAATACTAACAATAATAACAACTATAGGGGTAAGTATAAGTGAAGCTACAATAGATGAAGTTAGCATTTGCATTTGGAAATGTTCATAATAGTTTGTATAACATCAGATGCAGAGAGTGCAAAGATATGCTCCTATCTCAAAAGAAGGAATAAGATACTGCTTAATGAAAAAAAGCACTTAATTGGTTCCATTTTCACTGTTATGGTTCACCCTGAACTTACCTATTTGCTTTCATTACTGTAAAAAACAAAGACAAAAATGTATAAACAACAGTTAAAATATTCCACCACTCTAACATATAATTTAGGGATCTCTGCTGTTTTGGCACCCTTGGCACATAGGGTCAACAAGGCATTTTATTCTTCATTAGAACTCCTGTGGAAAGCAAAAATATCTTTCCTGGCTTGAATAGCTTTTTGGCCATGATCTTTGTCAGGACAGCCTGCAATTATAATGCATTCATCTCTCATCAGCACCGATCATTATACTGCAAAGGAATTACTGTGGAGCACTTCAAGAAACTCAGTCAAAAGGTCAAACTGGAAAGAGAGGCAGATTTGATTAACAGTGAGACTGGTAGGGTCTTGCTGACTGTCAAATACTGGAGAAGAAAAAGGTTTACTTATCTGTGGATGTCTGAAATTTTAGGGAACATTGAATTCAAAAACAGATTTCCCTTTTGGCTTACGTTATGTAGAGAGGATTGTAGTTTTTTTACCATAAAATAAGTTAGGGAAAATCTAATTTAAATTAAATGACCTAATTTTAATGAAATAGTTAAATAATATTTTTGAGTAGAGTCAGAAAAGGCTACACAGATGTAAGGTTAATTTCTGTCTTCATGTGCAGCAAGTATCAACATGGTACACAGAGAAGAAAAAGGACTCTTTACTTGTTATATCAACACATAATTTATCTTAAAATTAAAGTACCATCTAAATAGTCTTCTCATCTTGATTTTTTTAAATAAAATAAATTTTTGTCTAAGCGGTTAAACAGCCAATTTTAACTTCTTTCTGCAAACACATCATGAACTTGAAAGTTGTCTTCATCCTGTTATACTTTTTTTTTTTTTTAAAGGTGTGTATATTTAATTTCACTTAACAAATACCCACAGGTTTTTTTAATGAGCACTAGCAGGGTAATTGAAGGTTTTTTTCACTTAGAGTTTATATATATATATATATATGTGTGTGTGTGTGTGTGTGTGTGTGTGTGTGTGTGTGTGTGTATGTGGATTTTAATTAGTTAAGTAAAAAGAAAAGATGGTTGTCAAACTAGAGTCAAGGAAACAACCCTTAGGATTCCTTAATGAAAATATTCTTGATATAGAGAAGACAATAGGAGCACAGGCAGACCCATTAGCATTACCATGAGGAAACAAATGTACCTGAAAAAGTGTGTAAGATGCTGTAAGTCCAGCAGTGTTATCCAAATATCTCAATGTTGCAACAAGTTAAAAAGATGAAAGAAAAAGTAATTAGAAATGACTTGTTGACTGTACATAATGTGGCAGCTTTCCTTTAATGCAGTAATTGTGAAAGTAGATTTGTCTGGAAAATCGTTAGAAAGATAAGATCTATTAATTAAAACTTAAGGTTTAAAGGTGATGGTTATTTATAAGAAGGTGGTAATTATTTGGACAGATGAAACAATAAGAAGTTCTCAGAATGGTGGTAGTACATTAATAGGGGTGGAAAGATGATGCAAAAAAATGCTGGAAGAGGACCCCACAGAAAAAGAAAAGAAAAAATTGAAGAAGATTGTGTGACAAAAGGGAAATAAAGCTCCCCCTCTCTGAGTTGACAGTGATGAAAAGAACACTTGAATTGGTAAAAAATAGAAAATTAGTTGTGTTTTCTATATTGGAACTGCATGCATTGGATGTAAATAGTAACACTTAGGAGTATAATAGCAAGTAGTTGAGAAATAAATTAATTTTGGACTCAAAATATACTGAATATTTCAAATAGGCACTAAGAAATATGATGTTGTCGACAAAATTTCCATAAATTCAGAGAAAAAATTATGTAGACTTCATAGCAGAGAGGCACAAAGACATTAGAATATTTCAAGGCAGCAGCCAGAGGCTTCTCTAGTTGATCAGCCAAGATGAGAGTGGAAACATGGGCATGTTTCCTCTGATTACAGCAAATGTCAGCTCCTGCAAGAGCCATCATTAGGCAGGTGAGTTTTGAAAGGCAGCATCAACTCCCTGCTAGATCTTTCCAAATGACAGGTAGTAAACTGGTGGTGTAATGAGAACAAGCACTGCCCATTCCTTTTCAATTCCCAGTCTTTTCATAGTCCACAATGGATTTGCAAATGTGCTGATCTCGGCTGAAAATTGACTTGATAGCATCTAAAGAAATGAAAATTAGGCAATCCTTATAAAGCCTTCTGATCCTTTTCAGTGTGAGAAACCAAATGTAGCCTCCAGCTAGTAGAGATTTTACTACACATTACAACTCTCATTTTCTATTTGGAATTCATTGGGATTTGGCTTTTACTGGTTGCCATGCCAGGAGGATGAATTGGCAACATGTGGCTCAGGTACACAGTGGAATTCAAGGTTTAGATAGAAATCTTAGTCAGACCTGCAGTTCACCTCTTCCTGTCCCTACATGAATAAGCAAAACATTCATAAACTGCAGCTGGGAAAGTCAAAACTTACTGGCTCCCATTTCACTCCACAAGGCAGTGGTACAAAGCAGATATTGCACGTGGCAAATTCAGGGAGTGGATTTTTCATTTCATTGATTATTGTTATGTTCACATACATGTTCACAAATGTAATAAATAGACACTTGCTTCTCTATTACATGGGCAACAGTCAAATCTCATGGTTTCACATGAAACAGATAGAAGCATCATGGCAGAGGAGTGTATTTTAAACTTCCTTTTCCTATGTTGTATGCCTCATCTCTGTTAGGATGAATATAAAGGGTATGACCCTCCACCTTTCATATGCTGAATTCACTAAAAAAAGTATACTGGGGAAGAATGCTATAATTCTTTTTTTTTTTTTTGAGCACTATTTTTTTTTCCACAAGTAGCATAAGACTTTTTGAAATATTTGTGTCTAAAGAAGATAGGAAATTTTCATGAAATAGTTTTGGTTTTTAAGAATAATGCGTCCCTCTAGAATGTTCCTGCTTTATGGGAAGAGAATTGGTAGCTGATCTATTCAAAGTGGACAGTTAATAATGAGAATCATGTGAGAATGAGAAAGACTGTTTAACTGTGTTTAACTCAGTTTTAAAACAAGATCATGGCATAATGAACTGATGCCACACTAAGGCCAGAAACTGGGGTATCATTATGTGTGTCAGATTCCACAGTCAAGAACCCTGTTTTGCAGATAATATTTTAGATTCTTGATGGCCAAGAATGGGGTGATGGGATACATCTGATGTCATTCAAAAATATACGTGGTTATACCCATTTCCTTTTACTTCTTATATAATGTAATAAAAGCAGCTATACACATCTGTACCACATCAGCTGTGTTGTATCACCTCATATTCTGCTTCAATAGGGTGTTTGTTGTCCAGATTTATTAAAGTTCTACGGCAAGAACAATCTCATTTAAAATCAATTCTAAAAGTCTGACTTGGTGAGCTTATTTAATAAAACCTAACATATTTACTATATAAAGGTGAGTACACACAAATGTCACGGTGACTGTCTTGCCTGTCAATCAAGCCAGTGTTCTTTGCTTGGAGACACAACACATAAAGATGTGTTGCATCTCTATTGCATCTGAAAAGGTGAATTCCATTGCTCAGGTGAATTGATAGGACTGATGGGACAACATATATTCTATTGATAAGCACCTGTATGAAATAAAACAAATACCTTTCTTTTTTTTATTACTAATTGCAGAGTAATAGGCTCCATTGCGGTTGTATTGGTATTTTTAAAATGCAGTGATTAAGCAGAAAGTTCTGAAATATGACGTGTCCTCAAAAGAAAACAAGTCTGTTCTAGAAGTACATTAAGAAGTACATTCTTTTTTTCTGTTTTTTTCCTTCCTAATTTTGCATGTCTGTTGAATTAATTATTTTCCAATATTCTGTTCTGTGGTACCTCAGAGTAGCCATCCTGCAGCTCTTGACTGACAGTTACTGAACTTTCAGATGAAATGATACATCTGCTCTGTCACCATCTGTTGTCACAGTAAGGATTTGATCAGGTTTATTTTGAAAGAAAATCTCTGGAATGAAGCTTCTATTGTTAAATGATTATAGAAACACACAGGGGAAGCTGAGTTCGTGCTGTTAAATTAAGCAGAAGTGCACAATAGGGTGTAAATTGTGTTGGGCTAATTCCCTGCCATTTTCAGTCATCTATGGCACTCAGCATGGATTATTGCTGCATAACATATACCCTTGAAAGGCTTATGTTGCTTATTGATACTTAATTGAGCTTTCTGTAAAATAAACTGAATATCTTGATCTATATATATCTATCTATATCAAAAAGTTTCTGTGCTTGACACAAAATATTTTTCCCTGAGCAGTTTCTTTAATTTTTTTAGATGCTTCTGAGACAGTATTTGTTATAAAACTTTGCTTCCTGTGGCCAATAAAAGATTTTTCTTCCTTTTACACTGTAGTTTGGAATACCTTCTGAACTTCAGGGCATAAAAAATTTTAGAAGGGCAATACACATGGTAGGTTGTTAAAGATTTTGGGCTGAGGAAACCATGTTGACTTTTGAGAGGAAGGTCAGGCAGCTTCCTGAAGCTAGTTGATTACCTGATGAGCGAGATAAAATTCATGTTGTGAGCCACTTGATGCAGTTATTGGATAGCAATGCTTCTGTCCTAGGGCTGCATACCTTATTGCTCATGAGAGGATGAAAGTAATTGGGACACCTGCTGGAAGTTTAGATGATACAAAAGAGTGATTAGATCAAGTTCTTATTTAAATCTCAAAATATAAGTCTCAAGCTGTGCATCAAATACTTTCTGCAGGTCCAGCAAATTCAATTTTGCCTCAAGTAGAATTTTATCCTCATTTACATATTTTTCCCATTTATTTTTTTGTATTTTTTTTCTAGTACTAACTCATTAGTGTTACAAGTACTAGCTTTTTTTTCCCCACCTGCAATCTTAATATCTCTCTCTGAAAATTCCTTTCAGTAAGGGTAGTTTTTCCCGATCAAATTCAATAACCACATCTCATGTTTTGGATGTGTGTTCATACTTTAGTCAATACGGGGTGAATGAACTGTATCTCCACTAAAGGTTTAAATAGGACGGGTGAATGAGGGGGTTCTAAATGCCTTGCTCCATTGTAGACCTTTCAAAGTGAGTGAAAAAAACAGACATATCCCACACAATAAATTGATAAAGAGATAAAAAATTGTTGCTTACTTTTGGGTGTGAGATGAAGAGTTACTAGTTATTGTACATTGGTGCTCTAAAGAAATAAATATAAATAAATAAGTAAGTAAGTAAATAAATAAATAAATAAATAAATAAATATATAATATTTATGCCTATTTTTGGATGATAGCTATGGCTTAAATGTATTTAACTGTGAAGTGGACAGCCTGATCTAGTGCTTCTGAGATTAAGGTACTCTTACCAGATCCTTCACCTTCTATTTACACACTTGGGTGTGAATTCAGGCTCATTCTGATCCCACAGGTCTTGTGTTTCTTTCTGTATAGTGCCATAGCTTCAAAAGGAGTCATATACCTCAATTGTTACATTGATGGTTAGGTTACAAGATGAAAGACACAGGTCTGACTTTGTGAGTGCTGTAATTTCTAGGTTACAATAATAAGAGCTTTCCCTTTAGTTGCTACCTTTTGCAACAGGATGATCTTGACATCCTAATAAAACTGGATCCTTTCTGAATGCATCCCAAGGTGTTCTGAATCAGAATGTCATAGCAGATGTAATCAAAGGAATAATTGCTTCCTGTTTTGTCATAACATGAACAAATACTTGTTCTCCCCAGAAGCTTAATTCTGTAACTATAGTGAGGTCAGACAGTGAGAAACCACTGAGTTTAAATAACAATCAAAGCCATTTCTTTCATTGTATCATTTTACCCCATCTTCTATTTATATTCATGACACGAGTAAATCCCACTTTAAACGTTTGGATCTGATATATTGCCATTTACCCAAGAAATGGGATATGTAACATAATGAGACAGTGGAAGGGATGCCTGCAATTTAAAGGACAGATTTTCTGCAGGATTTGTATAGTTATGATATCTAAGACTGGAAATAAGTAGCAAACATTAAAACAAGAAAGGGCATTTTATTCTACTAGAATGAATGTTTCCATCTTTTTCATGACTCTTTTGGTTGGATGGGATAGCTACTATTCAAACAGGCCAACAAAGCAGTGGGACAGGAAGCAGCTTTCAGCATTCTTGATTGGAAATAGATGCCTTAATGATGCATATGTCCTCTAGAAGTTCCTGAAAAATGGTAACATAGAGAGAAAATAAGGAAAAGTGGGAAACAGAGTCACCATCTGGAGCCTATCTGAGTTCAAGAAGCTTTTGGACAATGCTCATGATACTATTCTTAGGTGTATTCTGTGCAGGGTTAGGAGTTGGACTGAATCATCCTTTCTAACTCAGTATATTCTATTCTATCATATTCTATGATACCCACAAAATAAATAGGTCTTTATTTTCTTTTCCTTTTCTTTTCTTGTTTTCCTCCCCAGTTATACATAGAAAGATTAACTGTAGGTGAAACCTTTTTTCCCTCTAGCCTCACCTTAAATAAGGAATTGTTAATATCTGTAGCTTACAGGTAAGAATTTGTTCTGTCTGGTCAGATTGTAATTTTCATTGGAGGCTGATGCTAGAAATAAAAATGTTGCAATGCTTTATTGTAATGTCTCTTTTATTGCATCAAGTGAGTGTAAAAGTTCCCAGGAAAAACATTAATTTTAGTATACTAGAAGGAAGGTGTTCAGTAAGTCTATACACACATTATTCCCTGGGGAATTGTATCATCTAAAGAAATTAATTGGAATCAATGAAGCATATACTTTAACTATAGATTTCTCTGTTGGAGGAGCAGATGGGACTCAAAAAGGCATAAATAAAGTATATTTAATTACAGCTTACTTCAAGAGGAGAAATAAATAACACTTCATTTTTCTCATTACTTATTCTACATCTGTGCAGATGATCGGTGGTTCAAATCGTGGCTTCTGATTATTCCCTTGAACTTCTAAAAACAGTGCTTATACAGAACTCTGTTGACTGCAGGTGGTCATTTGTCTTTTCTCTCTCATCACAATAATAGTCCATGGGACCAGTGACAGAGTTGCTACCTGAATTTCCGAAAATAGTTGTACTATTTTTATAATAGTATAAAGTAATTAACAATTTATGGGTTACCTACAAATGAGGAAGGAAAAAAATAACACTGAGAAGTATTAATCACTGAAAATGTTTGAAGGAAAACTGTAAAAAATGTAAAAAAATGTAGCTAATTGCAAATGCAGAAACATCCCATAGAAATATATAATATTACAACACTTTTTTGTCTTTCAAAGAGTTATATGTCCTGGTAAGGAGACACTGCTCAGCAAGCAGTATCTGTTATATGGTTAGATTATTAGAAAATATTTGCTTTCAATCTTAGTGTTTTTGGAAGCAAAAGTTAGTAAGTCTGTCATATTTTGTGACACAGCAAATAGATACTTAGCAGTGTCAGGTCAAAAAACTATACTCAGGAGCTGACAACTGACAAAATTATTTCTTTATTTATTCATTAAGAAACATTTTACCTTGTTGGAATATCACTCAGCAATGCTGGGTTGCAAAAAACAAAACAAAGTCAAGTCGTGTGCAGGTCTGAAGGTCTGAGGAGGTGTAAATAGGTAGGAAATTCTGTGCCTGGGCTTCTTGCTCTAAACCAAGTCTCCTCCTTGATGGCTCTTAGTAAATGCTGAGTGACCAGAGTCACCCGAGCCAGCTCAAGAGTACCCACAAAGCCCAGCAGGATCAAGATACAGTAGTGTACAGTTTCTGGCTGTTTTCTGCAAATATACATCCAGAAGTCCTGCTGCTTCCCATTATTTGTTTAACAGCCTACTGTTTGTAGTACTTGCTTAGTGGAAGCAATAGTCACTCATCACTCCAACCTATTGCTCCCACGCGCCTGCCCTGATGGCAGTAGGTGGAATAATGCAGCCAGCTCTTCTTCTCCTCCTGCTGAAGTAGGCTGCTGTTCAAAACCAAACCCAGACAGTGCGAAAGAAGAGGATCTGATCCTATTATGCAAATAGCATCCAGACATTTGAGACCTTGCAAAAAAAGCTTGAAAGAAGAGATACTCTCTTGTGAGAGGAGTGACTTCTGGCTAAGTATTAATTGTGAGTTTGCATCCATCAATTGTAAAATAATGTTCCTGCAGGTCACTGTTTGCACTTCACAGGGCCTTCAACTATTTTGCCAGGATCTCTTCTTCAATCAGACAGATGGCACCCTCGGAGGAGTTCTTATGTTATCTTTCTATGGGTGAAAGAGCTTGCTTGTCCCTCTGTGGATAGAGAGCCTCAACATCTTACATTGAAATTTGGGCTTCATTTGGGACACAATCTTAAATTTATGGGTTGCTTCCTTCCATTTCACATGATAGTGGGACACTTTGTGTTAAAAAAAAAATACGAGTGGAAGAAGCTCTGATACTGAAAAATGAGTCTCACTTGGTACTTTTTAAAGACTGAGCTTTTCCAATGAAATTGCAAAATTCATGGAAATGCTGAGATGCTAGAGACAAATTAATGAATGACAGGTATTACTCCACTGTCAAAAAGTAAGTGCAGTGTGAGTTCAGTAAATGTTATGAACACTACTACCAGCTCCCTGCCACAGGCTATTGGCATTTGACCAGCTAGCTATAAGATCCTCAGGACAGCCTAGATTCAATCTAAACACCAGGAAAATTAAAACCATCTTTATTATAATGGAAACAAAACAGAACCAAACAGAAGCAGAAAAATTAAAACTATCTTTATTATAACAGAACCAAAACCCCATCTTGTTAATAAATAGGATACGGAGAGAAGCATGAAAATAATAATGTAGAACATGCTGAATATAATGTTCTTCATCTAATCACCCCCTAAGATTGTTTTTAGCTTTTGAAGGTGATATTTTTGCAGTAGTTATCCTCTACCTTGCCTTGCTCTTTCAGAATGGGACTGCATTCTGGTTCTCTTTCTCAACACATTTGTATTTTAATACCACTGTTTGCAAATGATATTTAAAATAATTTTGGAGTAACATCATTTTTATTTTCTTTATAATCCAAGAAGAATTTTATTTACTTTAAGAATGTGTAAGAATGCAAGTTACATATAATTACTTTGGTCCTTTACTAGCAACTTTATTCTTGTCTCATCTGACTTACTTCCTTTTTCCCTTCCTCTTCAATCTCTATAGTATATCAGGGTCCTTCACAAATCATAACATTTTCTCCCCCTGTTTACAGTTGAGAAGGGGTGATAGGATACATCTTTCATTGCTGCTTGTGAGCAATGTCTTCATTCTCAAGGGTACTTTACCTGCAAGCAATCTGTGCTAAAAATTCCTTTACAGAGTGTATTTTAGGGATGAAATCTCCAGTGAAAGACTTGATACACGGCCTCTCTGAAAATTAAGGTAGATAAAAAGTGGGGACATTTAGAAAATCCTAGGCAGCTACGGATGGGTTATGAAATGTGAACTACTGCATATGATTTGTATATAGTAATGAAATCATGTGAAACTATAATAAAAACAATGCTGAAGCTGTTTTTGTAAGAGCAGTAAGTCAAGACCACTTTAAAACAGATTCCAAGACAGATATGGCTGCTTTGAGATCGAAGAATCACAGAATAATTTATATTGGATGAGGTTTTGTAGGTCATCTGGTCAGAATCCTCCTCAGAGAATGCCCAACATAAATCAGGTTGTTCTGGACTTTCCCCCATCAGATTGTGACTGTTTTTAAGTATGGGGATTTCATAACATCTCTCACCAAAAGTAATTGAGAAATTTAAAAAACCCTAAAAGGCATCAGTGGTGCTTTACTGCATAATTTCTTTGCCATAGTGCTACAAAATGGACATAGTGAGTAAATCTCACTGTCTGTCAGAGTATTTACTCTGAATTTCAACTGCAGAGTATTTATTTGTTTTTATAAAAACAGCTTATTTTTCAGGCTTTTGTGACTGAAAGTTTGAATTCTGAAGGCAGTTGAAAGAGAAAAGCAGTGATCCATAACATTATCTCTATTCAGCTGTAGTGGAAGATCATTGGGACCAGTTTGTTTAAAAACAGGTTTTATCTGTTCAACTGTTATTTTTTCAAAAGTGGTCTTCATTTCTTTTATAGATATATTTGAAATACATTTTAAGTTAAAGGAAGATAGTGTATAAGTCCTGTCTGATTTTTCTAATAAAAAAGAAATACTTCTGTTATCTATATATATTAAATTTATGGATTAATTTACAATTTTTATTACATTATATGATTTGAAGTTTTACTGCATTGTTCATTTTTTATAAATAAAGAAGAGTTATTATCACTTCCTATTTAGAAATTAAGCTTAATTAGACCTATTGCTTAATGGTCTTGAAAACTGTGAAATCATTAGACAAAAGATTATTTACTGAAGCTAATAAGATACAAAATTACCTTAGGGAGTATTCTTTATTGATTTGATTAAAATTTTATAACACGTCTTGGATTTTTTTTCCCTGTTAGTAACTGGCAATAGTAACATTGATTCTCCAAAGACATTGTGCAGATGCAGCAAAATTTCTCATCTGTAGGTTTCCAAGTTCTGTATTGAATTTGAAAATAAAATTTCAACTCTTGTTGACTTATTTTTCTTTCAGTTACATGCATTGAGTGCTTAAAAGAATTGTTTTATTTCTGAGAAGCAAAGTAATGGTGCTCTAAAATTTTTAAATGTTTTATTTTCAATTTTCAATTTCAATTTTTGAAGGTTTTATTTATTTTTATTATTCTGGGACTTTAAAAGCAGTAATTGTGTTCTCTGAGACCCCTGAGAAAGTCTTAAGAACAGTTTCAGCTTGCAGAAGTCTTTTTATTTTGATAATCAGACAGGCCTGAAAATAACTTCTTCAGTAGAAATAGTAAAAGAAATTCTGCAAGTATTAATAGCTGTTTTCATCAGTTGCCATCTAAATTATTGAGAATGAAAATGTAAAAAAGTACGCATGGATAGATTTATTCTATTGAATATTGATGTTGATTCCATGCAATATTTAAATAAAATATTTTAAGTCTAAAAAGGCTTTTGTATAATTACATATATATGTGAATTACTAATTTTCAAGCTTTGTTCTCACAAAGATATAAAAATATTTCTAAGCCAGATCTTGTGAGATCATTGATACCAAAAAAGGAGATTTCTCTCAGGTGTGTTTATTTTGCTGTGCAAACAGCAACACCAGAGACTTCAAAGACAACTTTAGTATACAGTGATTATTTGCAGGTTTATTCTGGCTTTGTGAGCACCTTGAAATGTAAACATCTGATTCTATGGGAATGTAATTCTGATGTTATGCAAACTCAAAACATTTATTACTAAAATTCATTTCTAACAACCTGTACCCCCTCATCTGTATTTTCTGTATACTCAGTCATTTGGGGTTTTTCCATGTTACCATCTCCTTTGGGCTCGGTTCAGTCAGCTCAGGATGTGAGCAAGGCAGCTGCACGAGCACTTTGATCTCACAGGGACAGCCACTGTCCTAAACTGCGCTGGTCCTGTCCAAGTGCTGCTTGCCAGTCTTTTTCAGAGAGACAGAGAAAGAAAATCCAAAAGTTATCTGCAGCCAGTCATTGAAATCTAATTGAAAGATACTCCTGGGACAAGTTAGGAATGGTATTAAATGTTTCTGTAAATATTTCACTCACCCTGCTACTTAAGAAAGATAAATATTTAGTTGTTTGCTCAGTTGTTTGCGCATCAAAAATCTGAAAGGCACTGTCTGGTGACTTGTAATATTCTAATCTTTTTCTTCATTCAGCATCTTTCAGTGGTCTACCCTGAGGTGAAAAAGATGAATGTGATAGGTTGTTCATCAAAAGGGAGAGGTCATGCCCTCCAGCATGATTATTTGAACTAATTTTGTTTGACCCATTTTTATTTTAGGCATGAAAAATACATGCTGTGTACTTTTAGAAGAGGAAAAAAAAGCCATTAATCAAAAGACAAGTCTTAAAACCAGTCAAGCTACTAGACTTTAAAATAAATGATGTTTACTTTCTTTTCACGAGTGCTGAGCTTGCTGTATTGTACTGTTATCTATTTTAAACCCTTAAAATCCCCCAGAAATTTCCTCCTGGATAAAAATTTGCAGCCATTCTTGTGCCTCTTCCTATATTTCACCTCCAATTTCAGGTGAAAAATTAACAAGTAGGGATTCAAAAATGGTCAAATATCAAAGATTTTTTTGTGTTTTTCCATAAAAGAAAGCAGAACCCTACTGGTTCCAGTAATACAACAGTGAAAGGAGGGGGAAATGATGATAGTGCGATATATAGTAATTATTTTAGTCAGGAAATGTGTGAGACATGCACATTTTCAAAGTGTTTGCTGAGAGCTGCTCTGTTGGGAGTATCAGTGAAGATCTGAAGCCTCTCAGGTCAGCTGTAAAATGCCTCTGATGTCACCAGGAATGAGCCTCCTCAATGGTAATCCTGGAAATCAAATGAACCTGCTCAGGGCTGTTCAAATTGTGTTGATGTGTAAATTGCTTGGAAGGTGAATTATGTGGTGAGTAAATAACAGAAGTCTACAAGAAGGAGAAGGGTCAGTCAGGTGAGGAAGGCAGATTACTTTAGATGACATGAGATTTTATTTTTCATCATCTAGCTACCATACCTATTTAGCAGGAAGATTCTTAATGCTGCATAAAATGCACACATTCCTTGTGCATTTCAGAGAGTTTGCCACATGCTGGCTAGCTACTCTAGCTAATTTTTTATCTTTTTTTAATTACCCAGTCAATATCCTGGAAGACAGGACTAGTAGCGTGAGCTATTTTTGTACTCATTCCTACTCATAATTTCACACACACTCCTGAAATTAATATAGATTGGTATCTAATACTGCAGTTTGCATCCAAATCCATCTTTGTAATAACAGCTGCATAAGGTCTTTCTTGGAAAAAGTCTGTGCTTTCTAAATGCTAGTCACCCCTATTAAAATGAACAAATTCTAATTGTAATGAATTTTAAATACACGTAATTGTGCATTGACTTGAATAATTTAAGAGAGGCAAAAATTCCCAACTTCTAATGTTGACATTTTGACAAAGGCACACAGTTGCCCAATTAAGGTTCAAATTGACTTTGTTGTTAGAAGAATTTATTTCAATAAACAGCTACTTAGAAGTCTTAAATAAGTAAAATGAGTTCTTTGAAATAAGCTGTGACTATTACCATGTAGCACTGGATGAAAAATCCAGTGAGTGAGCCAAAATGTTTCTGTGGATTAGTAGATTCTAACAAGAAGAAGAAACCTGGAAAAGCAACACACAGTTCTTTACCTGTTTGGGAAACTGTCCTCTATCCACATGTAGCCATAATTTTTCAAACTGTGGAGGGTGTAATGGCATGCAGCAGTCAATATAGTCCTGAGTTCTAACAAGTTCCAGTACATCTCATTGGGAATATGCAAAGTTTTTTCATGGGATGCTGTTGGATGTAACAAATTGTTGTGCAGGTTTTTCGAACAGCTCTGCTAATTTTGGACAGATCTCTATGGAGGTCCAGGCAGGTTTTACTACAGTAAACAACTGTCTTTGATCTGATTCTGATGTTGTTTGATAAGAGAAAATGGGCTCTGTTTTCAGTCTTTGATACCAGTTTTTATTTATCTGGATTGTAAGCAAAAAATCACCTTTCATAATTAAGAAATATTTTCTGTTTTCTCTGACATGATTTACTTTAAGACCTGATAATATTTCCTCAATTTTTGTGTGGTCATTTTAAAAATAAAACAAGACAAAGCCAAATGGGAAACCTATACTCAGCCTTGATCTGGTAGCAAGATGACAATATGAGTTCTTACACAGAAGAAGATTAAGTTGTGAGATACAATACTTGTGTAATCTTAGATGAAATAATATATCTGTAGTTGAGTGGTTCAAAAATATGGTGATCTTTAGAGCTGTCAGTGATAGCTAAAGTTTTAGTCAACTTTTTTTTTAATGAGGAAGAAAAAAAAATTTGCGAGAAGTAAAAAAATATGGAAAGATTAGAAGGCTTTTCAAAACCTGAAAAATAGGATAGCAGACATTTTTACTTTATTTAAAATAGGGCAAAATTTTTCAAAATTTTATGTCATTAGTTCTTCTGTTGACTTTGAATTTTTTTTATGCAGCATAAAATTCCTAAGCCTTCTCCGAAACGATCTCCTAAGCAGAATAGATTTGGCCAATGATTGCATTGTGACCACCCTTTTTCTTCCATATTTTTCTGACATTTCCAGTGTGTTTTTTAATTGTTTTTCTGCTAACAATTGACTATAATGAATTTTTAGACTATACCAAAAAACTATTTTAAAAGTAAAGAGAAAATTATACTAAAACCAGAGTAGAGAGCATTATCTGAATTTCTCATCCCTCATTACTTTCCCTTCTGTATTGTCTGACATATTTATTAATCTTTGGATCCCATGTTCATCCTGTCACCCTACAGCACAATTTCACGTAAAGTGAGTATGAGTATTAGACTTGCCAGATAAAAAGCTGTCAGTGCATCCTTTCTGATCTTTGAATTGCCTCACTTTTATGATGTCACATAGATATTACATTTCATTTTGGGGAAATGTTCTTGTATTTTTGTCTTACTATTCTTCCTAAAATATAATGTGTAAAAACTCTGAAAAAGTCACCCTGATAGTCAAGGCTATTTAAGTCATTTTTAGCAATATGTTGGACTGATATAAAATATGGCAATTCATCTTGCTTGATTAGGATGTCTGTGTGATTTAAGAACATGCTAAATTACAAGATTATGGATTTTTGACTGAAGAAATTGTCCTGTTTCATTTATCATTTCAATATCGATTTCTTAAAATTGTCCATGATTCAAGTCATAAACCATAATGACTTATTGAATCTTTGTTACTGAACCAGCAGCCACTCAGTTAACTAATTTGTGTCACCATTTGATTTTGAAGAATGAACTGTTGAGGTAAGTTAGAAACCAGGAATACAAAAATTATCTTTCAAATAGAATGCAAATCATAAATAAAATCTGTTTTCACCACCCCTTCCACATTTGTTGATAACAATCAACAGTTTTATAGGGAATCTAAAAGCTTGAAAAGATAAAAACTAACTAGATTTTTTTTTTATTTTATAAAGGAGCATGCTATACACTGTCTATTTGTGATTAGCATTTATATCTGTTCGTCACGTGTCTGTGCTAAGCATTTATTTTCAGAAATGAAATTTCTGCAATTTCACAATTTCATGAAGTGCCATATGTGCCAAGTCCCCATGTGCAGCTACACTGAGATATGATCCAAAACTCTCATTCATATATCATATTAATCCAATATTTCTGTTCATATATATGCATAAACAATTACTTTTGTAAGTTACAATCCCTTTCAGGTAAATAAGTTTCTCTAAGTTTATATAGATCAAAGCTTTTTTAGAAGTCATAACATTTCCCAGTAGCTGTTTCAAAAATGTCATCTACTTTACCACAAAAGTGAAAATTTTCAACAGTTTCTCACCTTCATTTTATAAAAAATTGCAATATTTTATTTAATTTCACACGTTTAATGTGTTTAGATAAACTGAGATCATTTTAGGAACTTAAAAGTTATCATAATTCTCAGAATTATCTATTAAAGTAGTTATCAAGTATTTGTTTAGTTTTGCCTTGTTTTCCAAAATGTAGCCTGTAGCTATTTTAATCCACACATATGAATATGCACGTGCACTCAAACAAACTTGTAAATGTTCCTAATTTCACATGTTTAATATGTTTAGATAAACTGAGATCACTTTAGGAACTTAAAAGTTATCTATTAAAATAGTTATCAAGTATTTGTATAGTTTTGCCTTGTTTTCCAGAGTATAGCCTGTGCTATTTTAATCCACACATGAGAACGTGCACATGCACTCAGACAAACTTGTAAATGTCCCTAATTATAATTACACAGCCTTTGCTTGACAGTTCCTCTCTGTGTTGAATGAGCCTGAAGGAGAAATGTTTTTCTGTTAATAAAACTTTTGGTACAGCAGGTTGTCAGGAAAATCAATCTAATTTTTCCTCATGATCTACGGAGGCAAAGGAGAAATATCTAAGGGAGCAATTGCTCTAAATTTCATGGCTACTTTAGTGTTGAGTCAATCAAATGTGGAATATCAATACCTCTGCACAACATGAGTGACTGTATCCTGTTGTTGTGATGAATCGTAGATGTAGAAATATGAAAGAGAAAAACAGTAAGAGGGGATTACATACAATGTTACAGGGATATTAAATATCATCAGGCAAGATGATATCTTGCTGTGTGTCCAATTTAAATTAAAGAAATCAAGATGAAACCAAATTAATTCAATTGAATTGATTTTGAAGCATAGATGTCTCAGTTCCTAGAAATTAGAGATCATGCCTTTTCTTCATTTATAGACAGAAAATGTGCCAAACTTCTGCACACAGTAGTACAATTTGTTTATACTTTCACACTCTTTTGTGTAAAACCACCTCAGTCACTGAGATCTAGAGACTGCAGTCAGGTCAGAGGGATGAGGATCTTATTTATGGATAGCATATGAAACAGCAGAAATGAGAAAAAATTGAATAAACATTGAATTGAAATAATTTAAAACTTCTCTTACTTTACCTTTCAGTTGTTTGTTTGGGTTTTTTTTTTCCCTTCTGAATTGTTCTTCTTTCAGGAATGAATGAGATTTCAGAGAACATGGCTTTTTAGTTATTGCGTAAAAATACAGTGTTTTTCATTCTTTTTGATGGTTGAATATTGTGGTACAGATCTGTCTTCTTTTTGATTTTATGAACTTATTTAGTCACTAAATGAGCAGATACTTCAACACATGTTCTTCATTGAACCTGAGACTATATGACAGTTTTAGTGTTTGATATTGACAAAATAATTAAGTATTGAGGTGTCCCTGTAGTAAGAGAAAAATGGACCTTCTCCCTGTCTCTGGTTATAGACCATAAAATATCCAATAAACTGTGACAGAAACTCATAGTGTTGATTTCATACAAGGGGATTTTGAAAAAGCTAATAATTTCCAGTGTGTTATGAAAAAAAATACAATCTCCCCTGTCACCACCCCCCACAAAAAAAAGAAGAGGGAAAAAGAAAAACAATAGACCCACTATTTATTTTAATGCATATTTCATGAAGAAATGTTGCTGAAAATTCTCTGCCCAAAAGTACAGAAATAAACTAGTGTAAATTTATTTTCAAAAGGTACACAATCTTTAAAATCTGGGGGGATAAAACATGCAGTGAAAACATTCATTTTAAGGACATTCATACCACGGGTGCACTTACAAACTTGTTTACTTTTTTACCTTTTTGTGTCATAATTATTATCATTTTCTTTACACTATTATTATTGACATTGAAGGCAATGTCCTGTAACTGCTTTGTTAGTGTAGAGATCAGCTTCACAGAGACATTTAGAAATAGATCTATCCCATGAGCAGCCCTGTATGAAATATGGGTTGAACTATTTTCTGCAGCAGTAGTGTACCTGTGTGCACTGGAAAATGTATTTTATTACTAATGGCATGGTTATAAATCAAATGTCCCTTGATGTGTCTACTCCCTCTTCAGTGGTTCTCCAGAAGTTGGCATAGTGGTGTTTTTCTACTCTTTAAGATTTTGATATTGGATAACTCAAAATTAACAGGATAGGTAGGAAGTTACATCCTAAAGTGAGCTGGAATAAGTTCTAGCTCAAACATCTGTGTCAGAAGATCTGCTGGTAGTGGTAAGACTCTACAGGATTCTACAACTCCGTTCTACCTACAGAGGAAGTCTGTTTGAAATAGTGACTAAAAATAGTCTGGTAATTTCCTCTTTCTAAGCAAAAAGTTTCAAAACTCCTACATAGAGATTTTCAGGGAGAAAAAAAAAAAAAAAGAAAAGAAAATTGACATTATTTGGAAATGAAATTTGTAACGTCATATTGTTTAATGTGTGACTGTGAACTTGCATGTGGAGTCTGTATCTATGTTGCTGTGTAATAGCATCTGCTTGACTTAGAATTCCTGTCTGGTGGCTCCTTACACTTAACTTACATTAAATTTCACTGACATGATTTGTCAGATAATATGTAGAATGCACCTTTAACACCCCTGGAGTGTGTGGTTTAGGTTTTCTGTTGTTGGTAGTACAATAAGTATTTCTTCTCATGCCTTTGCATTGTCCTAACAGGCATCATTTATAAAAACTGTCAATGTATGATATTGTGTCTGGGGTTCAAAGTTTGCAGCTATGTTAAATTTAACAGACATCAGTTTATGCAAAGTGAAATACTTGCAACACAAGAAAATTTCTGAGAAATTGTCAACACTATTGATTTTTTTGTCAGATAGTCTATATGGGCTGGACGGAAGAACGGGAACAAGACTCCCTTCAGGACCGAATGTACACACCAAAGTTCCTAGCACTGAGGGGATCTTCCCTGTATAAGTTTATAGCACCTCCAGTAAGTATGTTTCTTATGCTTAGTGGGAACAAATGTTATTAAATATAATAATGTCATATAATATGTACAAGTCTTTCACAATGAGGTACCACTCATTGGGCTAGCAGAACAGTAACAGCAGAGTTCCAGGGTGCGTGGTAGAGATTGGGTATCTACAAGAACTTATTTTCCCACACTTAAATGAACACTTAAAAAATAAAAGAGAAATCTGCTCATGTTAAAAGGGAGCTTTTAATTTTCTTTTGGCAGACAGAACAGGCCCAAAGCAACATGGTTAGATTTAAACTGAACAATCATTCTAGAGAAACTGCTGAGATTTGGGGAAATATCAAAGCTTTTTACATGTGGTAGAGATGGCAACATGTCTCTATTTAGATTCCATCCTGAATATAAGTTTCTGTAAGTTTGAGAGCACCAAAAGGAAGTAGGGAATCAAGTGAAATTGGTTTTAGTTAAAATATTAATTGGAATCTCACTGGGAACGCCAGGCAAAATTTTAGTGCTCGTCTTATACTCAGCAATTTACTTTCACTGTTTTATGGTACATCTAAGATGCAGTAAAGATCCTCTAGCTAACTTTTAAGCCAGTTGCTAAGGAGACAGTAGCAGTCCTATCCATGCCTGCAGCAGGAAGAGTCATGTGGATTAATTTTTCCTGTTTATTGGGTGACCTTTCTGACTGCTGCTAAACCCAGTGTTTGTCAGGCTGTAGCGCCTTCCTGCCTGAAACAGAATCATAAAATAGTTTGGGTTGAAAGGGAGCTTTAAAGGTCATCTAGTCCAACCTCCTTACAGCAAGCAGGGACACCTTCAACTGGGGCAGGTTGCTCAGAGCCTGTCTAACCTGGTCTTGAATGCTTTCAGAGATGGGGCATCTACCACCTCTTGGGGCAATATCTTCCTGAGGTAGTTCAAAGTCATCAATCTTTAGATTGATCATCAGTAACTACTGGTGATCATTTAGCAAAAGGTTTAAAAACATGTGGAAGACATGGGGAATGGAAGTAAGTATGAACTGAAAACATCATATGTTCAATGTTTGTAGACTAGTTCATGGGTGTGGGATTTTGGCTCTCTTAGGTAAATTAATTAATTTGTCAGGGTCCAATTAAAATGTCAGATTATGATAACAAGCACCTTAATTCAAAAACATCTCTCCTGTCTTTGCCAAACCTACTTCAGCATTTGCTGCCTGTCAAGTAAAACCAACTCCATTCTGGATACTAGATAGAATCAGAAACAATGATGAGAAATCCTGTTTCAAATACAAAAAAGGAAGATTATTCTTTTCTAAGAACTATGGAAGAGACCACAAACCTCTTTACTAAAGAATCACACATATATAGGAATAATATACTTGTAGAGGGTAAATGTCTGATGGGGGGTGATTAATGTGTGTGAAAGGAACATGCTCATATGAAGAGCCTGAACCATGGTGACATGAGTAAGGAAAATCTTGGCAAGCTGATATAATATAAGACAAGAAATCCATCCTCAAGTTTTTATAGCTCAGCTGCAAGCACAAAATGAATTTGTATTGCCAGATTCTGATTCCTAGTCTAAAATAGAAAAACTGTTCAAATGCAGAGAAAAATATTTTCTCTTCATGGAGTAGGAGGGAAGCAGAATGATGAGAATGCTTTTTTTAGGACAGATGAAGAGCTCGTACAGAGCTGCCTTAAAGACATAGAATCATAGAATGTTTATGTTAGAAAGGACCTTAAAGTTCAACCAGTTCTAACATGTAATGCATATAATAATGGCACACTTCCAAAATCCTATTTTCTATATGCAAACTTTTACATATACAACGAAGTTTGCTATTTTGAAGGTTTGTCTCTTCCAGAGATTAGAAAATATTATGAACAAAGTTTCAATGACAGTTTCAGATCTTCTTTTTAGGAGGTGTATAAAGTGTAGTTAAAATTGAAACTGCTTTACTTTATATGTGCAGTATAAACTACTTGGACAAAGTTGTTTTCTGAAAAGAGGTGTTCTGCAAGCTTTCTTAACCAGAAAATAAAACAAAAGTATTTCCCCAGTCTCTGCCAAATTCTAACACATTAGGGAAGTATGTGTTTAAACGATGTCTATCAGCAGCCTCCCCTGCCTCTTTTTTTATCTGTTTGATCAATAGTACTTCTACTTTCCGTGCTCAGATAAAAGAGCAATCCTAGTGCTTCTTATTTTCATTTTGAAGTTTTTAAAGAAAATTACTTATTTACTATTATTTTTTTCTATTATTTCCTGGCACATTTTCTTCTTTAGAATTATTAATTGTGTCAATGCTGGGGGTTTTTGATTTCTTCCAATTTATAAATAGAAATTTACTTGAGAAAGAGCTACTAACATCCTTTCTTTTGCTACTCAATATTTTAAATGAAAACATTAAAAGTGAATGGTGCAGCAATTTCTATGGGCATCTTAATTCTACAGTTACTTTTGTTTTGCACATATCTTTGTACAGAAAGAGTTTTGTTTTGACCTGAAAAAACCTCCCTTTACAGTTACAAACAAAATCAGGAAACCAGGGGAGAAGAGGGAGCTCTTATATTCTCTCCCAAAATATGGAGCCTATCGTAAATTTTTAAACATTGCTCCAAATGACTTTGTGCTTCAGGAGCAATAATAATGACTTTTCCTCGTGGCACAATAAGATTTCCTCTGGTGTGACTGGGTGTTGTGGGCTCAGTGGGACTGTAGCAAGGCTCCTCTCCCCATTTTGCTGTTCGTGGTGAGAAATTTATCTTTTTGTCCATAGAAGAAAGAGTAGCTTTGTGGTTTAATACCCACAGTTCAATAAGATAGGGAAGAGTACATTTGACAATGACTGTAAATATAGAAAATTCTAATAGAGGAGGAACTGTAGCACTGTGTTTTTGAACTTTTCATTCCTACCTGTGATTTCCTTAAAGGACCTTCCATTACAACAATGTTTATAACTAAAAATTAGTTAGATATAGAATTTTCTCATACAGCATCAAAATAATTTTGATCTATTAACGATTACTTTCTCTTTAAATAAGAAATAAATTGATCTCATATAATATTTTGTTCCTTGGGCTCTAGAAGCTATTAAATTTTTTTTTTAAACTTTCAAAAACTTTATCCTGAATATGGTAGAAGCAGTAATGTATGTTTTCATCAACCTATTCATTGTGTCTAACAAATTTAATGATACAGCTGTCTTCCTTTGGATATGGGCCACTCTCCAGTGTCTTACCATTAAGTTGATTATTCTTCCATTTATAACCTCAATTTGATTCTATTTTGTGCTTTCTTGTTTATTTTGACATTTTTAATATTTTCCTGTTTTCTGCTTGCATTTTCCTTGGAAATTTTATACACTGTTCTGATATTGCCTTACTCTTCCCTTACTGAATACATTAATCTATCTCTTTCTGTCTCATTTAATTCTTTACACTGACCCTTCCATGATTTAATTTAATTCTTTTATATATGCATTTTTCTGCGTAAAAACAGTTGCTTAAAATGAACACAGTTAAAAACAGTTGAGAAAACACAAAACAAAGAGGAAAATAAAAAAAAAGACTATTCTTCAAATCTTAGTTTGTTAGAATTTAGGAGTAGATTGATCTTGGTAAGAAAAAAGGAAAAATTAACATTTGTCTGTGTTGCTTCATGCTTGGATTTTTTCCCTCTGGATCTCAAGGGGTGTGGGGTAAGTGTCTGGGACATTGCAAGGTTGGGGACTGGTTTTGTGGATCTGCAAACGCTGCAGGTGATTGGGAGCAAATAGTGGCACTCAGTTACAAGTTGGAAAGTGGTGAGAAGTGTGTTTTCTAATGGGCAGGGCTCTGTGAGATGAAAATTCAAGGGCTGCATCCTCTCAGGATGTCACTGCAAACCCTGCAAGTTCCCTGGGAAAGTATCTTGATTTTGCATAGAGCAGGCTGCATGCAGAGGATCTGCATTGTAAGGACAGGGAGGACATCTCCTAGATGGAAGGGTCTGGTCCCTACTAGATGTTGCTTGGAGGCAGTGCTTGGTCTTTCTGAATATATTTTCTTCAATGTAAATAATTTAGGGATTTTTTTTTGTTAATAAACTTAATTCTTAAAAATCAACAAAAATAACTTCATTTCTTTTTCTGTTTATTTTGTGTTTTGTTTGTTTTTTAAAGGTCACAACCTGGGATTGGACACGAGCTGAGAAAACATTTTCAGTTTATGAGATAATGTGCAAAATTCTCAAGGTATGATAAGAAAGTATAAAATAAATTGCCACTTTGACACACAAGAGCATAATACTAACTACCTTGTAGAAAGAGATCTATTTTTTTTCTTTTTGAAGTCCAATATCAGAAGTTCTGGTGTCAGTAGGTACAAAATTGAAGTAGAAGGCATGGCAAAATTGGAAATAAACTGATTTTGACTAGGAAATGACCTTATTTCTCCATAATGCTGTTTGGACTTTACAGCTTCACTTTAATGCCACATTTAGCTAGTGTAACACTAACTTTTCTAACAGAGGACCTAAAGAAGCAGTGATCACTTTGGTTGTTTTCAAATACAGTGATGGAACTAATAGCAGCTGCAATGTATGACTTCACTAGGACTGAGAGCAGAGACTTTAAAATATACAATACACTTCTGAAAACTTTTGTCTTATTTTTTCCATTTTCTTCAGTTTGTCTGAAGTGTAATAAATGAGAAGAGATAGCGGTACATGTTTAGAACCCTAAAATTATGAGTAGAAAGTTAAATTAGACCATTATTGTACATTGTTTCAATATTTTTTTAATTATTAATTCAATCAGAATTATTTTATCTGCTCTTTTCTCTATTTTAAAAACTGAAAAACAGATGCTCAAAATTTCTCAAATGAGAAGGAAAAGAGAATCATTTTTCATGTGAAATGCTTTCTGATTTATATTGGTCTTGGGGTTCTTTTGGTCCAAATTACATAAAAGGTAATGTTAACATTTCTATCATTTTATCTAGGCAGAGGCAGACCAGAATCAATGAGAAATATGAAAATACTATACTTTTTTAAAGTGTTTTTCACTGGGTAGACCTTTAACTGACATAAATGCTATATTTCTTACCTTTGTAGGTCACATAGGTGCACTATATTTTCCTTAGGGAACCAGATTAAGGTTGCAATGGCTCAATAAAATTTGGAAACTTTTTACACTTGAGACTTCAAAAAAAAAACCCAAAACCAAAAAAAACAAAGAAAAAACCCCGCCAAGTTTATAGACTGAAAAATTCCTCTTTGCTAGCCATCTGAGCAGAGAAGTGGAAAGTTTTCTTTTACTGCTATGTTGGCTGTGAGGTCTGGAGTCTTCATCAAGGAGTAGAACCTCCCAAACATAAAACATCCCAACCCTGTGGGATGTCCTTCAATTACGAAGTGCAAATATTGGCTCCTGCATTGCTCACGTAGAGAGAGGAGTAACAGGACAAGTTGTTCACTCAGTGAAGGCATTTTACTGGGAATGTAAGTGAACAATGCTCTAAGAACACAGTCAGGCTTTGAAAGAGTTGAAAAATGCCTCTTCTGATTCCTTCAGGCCTTGGACTTAATGCAATAAGCATCAAGGTAGCTCTTCTGTATTGGAGAACTAAGTGCTTTGGAGCCAGGATGACTCCTCCTTATGACTTATCCAAAGATTTTTTTATGCTCTTTGAATAGAAACTTATGGAATGTATGCCATATAATTTTCTGTAATTTAAAGTTCCTTCTTCTTTCCTTTTAGCCATTTGCCTTTGTTAATGGTCTTCTTAATTCCCTTGCAATTTTTGCCATTTTTCTGTTCCCCTCTTGATTCTGTGTCTCCTATTCTTGTAAGTCAATACATTGGTTTTTTGGTTTATTTTCATTTCTCAGCCATGTAGCAGAAGTTATTACAGCCAAGGAACCAAGCTATGAAGCAGTAAAACCTAGAACAGTTCCTTTCTGGCAATGTTGTGTGAAAGCACAGAAAAGAGTGCAAATATGCTGGGTTTTTTTTATCATCCAGCCATCCAAACTGTCTGGGAAGAGGTGTAGATTTTCCAGCCTCAGTCTATATTAACAGAGAGGCAATTCCAGCATAAGTAATATAAGAATGTAATTTATGTGTTTCTTTATCACTTTATTCATATTTAGTTATTTGTGTATTTTCTGTAAATATGGTCAGGCTTGTAAAATGCTGAAATGTTTCAAGCAGGTTCTGTAGCTGACAAAAACCTGTAAATAATAAAAACTGGAAGTGCGAAAATCATTGCAATGGAATTGCAGCTTCTGACATCGGAGCATTAATCTTCACCATATTCTAGTTTCCTACAGCAGTCGCTATAGAACTTAACTATGGTTTCACTAAATATAAAAGCAAATAAAACCAAGAAAAACAGCTTCCCATTACACTACTACATTGAACATCTGTAGAAACTCAAGGTTTTGTTCAGCTTTTATGCCAGCATCTTAAAAGTCTCCATTTAAGCAATGAATGGTTTTTAGACCCATTTGAACAAGCCCCATGGATATTACTGAATCAGAGACCACATAAAAAAAAAAAAAAAGATTACTCTGGTGTTTTGTGATCACCTTCAAACTTATTCCCTCTTACAGTACCTCAAATGCTACTTTTATTATAAATCTATCAGACTTGTAGAATGACACAGGTTTTCTGGCTAATATTCACTTCAAGTAGGACTTGCAAATAGGCTGTGCTAACCTCTGTATGAGTTAGCTCAGGAGTGAGAAGTAGTGCTTTAGAATTAAGTGTTACCACATCATTTACCAAGCAAAGTTTATCTGTATTGCATGGCTTGCTTGCTTTTGAATGAGGTATTTAAAAAAAAATAAATCCATATTCAGACTTGCATTTATTAGGATCCAGTGTCACCCAAGGTAGCTGGTATTTTCTCTGCTATATACTGGCAATTTCAATAACTGTCCCTCATGCCATAAGGACAGGACTTTACTCTATATGTCTTTAAGTATTTTTTCTCCATTTTCCACTCTTTAATTGTGACTAAAATTCTGACAAACTTCACAAGGACAGTCTGGATTACAGAGACTTACTACCCTAAGTTTGTCTTTTTAAATAAAATTGTAATTTTCCTCAGTTTGAGACTCCTTTAAGTCTCTTCATGACAGAAGCACTACAGTGGAGAATATGAGCTCCCAGATCCTACTGAATGCATATTTCAGTGTTTCAGGATGACAGAATAATTCCTCTTCTGGTAACAATAAAAATATTCAAACAGTAATCAAATATTAATGTCTACACAATGCTTTGTCTGCTACAAAGTACTTAACTGATTTAATCTTCAGGAAGAGCATATCGTCCAAAAATGTTAATTAAAACCCAAAACTTGGCTTCCACCATGTTTTCTTTATATTTACTTGCATGTGTTTAGTGTTCTTTTTCCTTTAGTATCCATTCCAAAGGCTCTGATTTCTTTCACAAACAATAAAGACTGGGATGCCATTTTAAATTGTCACAGTTGCCTTAGTGTCAAGCAGCTAAAAGGCAGGATGTTCTGCACTTTATTCAGAGATTTCAGAGAATATTATGTGATTTATAGCTAGTGGATTCATATTTATAATGCTCATAAAATAAATCACTATTTTGTTGTAACTGTATACTTTTTTCTTTTATTTTCTGGATCAGATTACAAAGAAAAGGAAGTAGAAGCAAGGCATAAGTCTCTATTCTGATTTGATTAGGATCTTCTAAATGACCAGAAAGACCTTAAAATATGAAGCATAAAAATACACTTTAAAAAGCAGTCTTTTCACTGTGTGAAAAACAGACTTGTTGAAAGAAATTTAGCAAAATGTCATTGAACCTCTAATTTAGTATTTACAATTTTATAGAGTAACAAAATAGGAAAAAACCCCAAATCATCATAACCACTTTCATACACTACCATAACAATAATGTAATATAAAAAAAAGATTCTGTATAAATTTTACAAACTACCAGATAAAAATTTATATCATATAAATATGAAGTTCTTAATTGTCAAGATTTTGGTGATGAAGTAATAATTTTTGACATGAAACCTAGGTAAAGCTGGCTGAGTACGAAAATCACATTTCAATTTAATTGGTTTAAATTATTAATTGTGAAATAATGGCAAACAGCAGTAGCTATGTTTGATGTAAAAGGAGCATTTATGGAGATGCAAATAACTTAAGACCTGAGGGGGTAAATGCATAAATTGGTAAGCATTTGAAATTATTTATTAAAAATTCAATAGATCTGTTTATTAAGGGGTGGAAGCAGAGAGAAAAAAAGGCACTGAAGAACTCTTTAACTCTAAAAATAAGCAGGTAAAAAGAAAGTGAGTGGACATCAAAGTCAGGCAAGTTAAAATGGTAAAGAAAGTAAGAACTGTAAAAGCTGTGCTGATTAGTCAGTGAAAGAAGTTGATACCATTTAAACTACTTGAACCAGTACCACACCACTTGAACCATTAAAAGTTGATAGCATTTAAACCACTTTTTGTTTTTTTAAACACAAATTTATTCAGACTAGTGCTAATGTGGATGAAAATCTGTGGTCTGTGTTAAGAAGTTTGTCAGAAAAGATAATTTAATGATACCACTTTTGACATTGAAATGTATCTCTGAGAAATTTTTAATAGAACTACTGGTAGAATTTGCTATCAATAAATATTTCTAATTTATTCTCCCAGAAGCTTGTTTCACCTTATCCTTTATTTTGGAGAGTAAAGTCCCATTAACAGCCAACTAATTTTAATGTTGCAATTGAACAATATTCAATGCTCCAGAAAAGCAGGTAATTCTATCATTAACTTCAGAAAGGCAGAGGCCCTTATCGTGCTCAGTATTTCAAATCTGATTTAACTATATATGTCTTTTTGGTACCACTTGATACAGTTTTAACATGTGTATTTTGACAGTGTGTACATGTGTAAGTGTGTATAATTTAACAAGATTTAACAACCCTGGATAACTTTGTAAATAATTTAAATATTTAAGCATATTTTCCATATGGGGGTAGAAAAAGTTTTGTTGTGTGTTTCAGGTAAATGATGAAGAATAATATAAGAAATTGCACTTTTCTGTCCTTTTTACTTCAGTTATTTATGTTCTTCAGCTCATCCAAATATCTCCTTGTAATTGTGAGAAAATGCTTTTTATAGTTTAGTCACCTGCCTCCTATCTTCAGTGACATGCAAAAATATTTGGAGATTCACAGTTAGATCATGCTTTATTCAGCATAAAACAGGAAACATATTCATGTGTCAGATCAACTCTGAAATGAAATGTGAGGATAACTGTGGAAGGCAGTCTGTGCTGGCAACATGTCAGGGTAGTGAATCATTGGTGTTTACACTTAGTACCATTCACATCAGTGCAGCTATAATTTTCTTGCTATATTAATCAGGACCAACTTGGTGTCTCAGAAGACTTGTGATTCCTTCCTTATTTTAGCTGTTAGTATGTGTAAAATCCTCAAAAGTAGTTATGTTAATTTTTCCTACTTAAATTAATTATGCTGTCCATTTCCAGTAAGCCAAGTATGGGAAAAGGATAATATAAAAATGATGGGAAACTACTGACAATGTTTTTGTATTCAGGTAAGTTTTAAAAATAATGCCAATAGACATGCAGGTAGAGAACATGTTTTGAGGTCTGTCATTCATATGGTTTGCTCAATGGTGAGCCTTGCATCCTGATGTGATTCCACTAAAAGACTGGCAACACTAAAGAGGCAGAAGTAATGCATGCCTTTTATGAATAAGTTAATGCTGCATCCAAGGAATATTAGATTTTCAGCTGGGGTTTCGCCAGGTTCTTGGAAAGAATGCTAACTGTTGAGTATTTCAGTTGAAAACAATTGAAGTAATTTTCATTCTTTGGTTTGCTTTCAGTCCTACATTTAAGACCATATAATGTTTCCACATAAAAGAGGATAGTAATAGTCAGAAATACCTCCATGTCCACTGACATCAAGGCTAATGCTAAGTTGGCTTCAGTTAGGCCATAAAGAAAAATTTCTGTATTGAAATAGAACTCCTGACAGGGCCACTGAATTTCCACCACTGGATCCTTTTAAGTGTAGTCTAGTGTGTTGCTGCTCCTATCATGCACAGAGATAGGCACAAGATGTCTCGGGTGAGTTCATACACAACTTCTGTGATTCTGTGTGTGATTGCAGTTCATTTCTCCTCATCATCTACATAGTTACACAAGCCCTAATCCATGTTAATCTGGATATATGTACTGGGCCCTATATGTAAATGTGTTGATGTTGCTGTAACTCTACAGCAACCTTGTAAGAGACTTTTCTGAAAGCAAAGAGGCAGTGTTATTACGTGCATGACAACTACCACTGTACAAAGACTTATTCATTTTTTGTTTGGTTCAGAGAGAAAGGACAAACAATATTTGAAATGTAAACTTATTAAATAAGGCTTTTCATGTTTCCCCTTAACTTTAGAGAGATTTCTCATTTTTTATTAATTCCCCCCCTTTCTGCCTTTTTCTGACATTTCTTATGTAATATTAATATAAACTGTCACCTTTTGGGTGAAAAATAAATGACTTGCGTTGTGCTGGGGCTGCCAATCTAAGAGTCTGATCCTTCATCCTAGAAGAAATAACAAGATAAACATACAGAGGAAAGCAAAAAGAATAAACAGATACAGAAAATAAACTTTTAAATTACTTCTGCAACCTCTCCGTTTCAGAAATTGCTTTTTGTTGCCTGTCTAGTTATGAGACTGACAGTGCTGTTGCAGCATCCTTGAAAAGCAAAGCCAAATTAACTTTTAGCATAAGGCAAAGGGAATGTTGAAAAAGAGCAGAAATGAGGTGCGAAATATAAATACTGTGTAAGGATATTTGGGAAAGACACGTATGTGTCTTAAATCCAAGATACTTGAGATTTATCTGCAGCTTGAGAAGTTTCCCTCCATTGACTTAATCTAATCAGACCATTTCTAAAGATTGGAGTGATTGAGTATTGTATGAGCTAATATACTCTAACTCATCAATTTTAATAGATTTTTGTGAAACATTTTTCTCTTATTTATCAATTTTCTCTTCTTTTAGGGTCATGGATTTTAATTATTTTAGTATTTTCTTATCTTTATTTCTGGCTATTGCAATACTTTAATTTTGCTTGAGATGCTGCAGTATTATTGCACAAAGAATTTGTGACTCTAGGCATTAATGCGGCAGTGATAATTTTTTATTTTTGACCGAAATTGTGTCCCAATCCTCATATGAAATAAAGTGTTCCTGTCTCAGGGGCAACTATTCAAAACTTCATTTGGTGCATTCTCTTCTCAGTGGAGGCCTAAATGTTGATTACTCTCAACAGCCAGAGCCAGCAGTGAAACCAGAAATATTAATTTCTTTAAAAACCTTTATCTTGTTGTTTTATGATAGGAGCCTTTTTTATCACAGTCCTTTTAATTTTTTTTTTTCTTAGCACTATGAGCAAGTACATGTAAAATAATTTATTTTGCACATTTGCTTATACAAAATTTCTGACATAGCGATATTCAACACAAATGCTTTTCACTATGCTATTCTAATGTACTCTCACCTTGATATAATGTATTGACAAGGTATTTGAATAAGGAATTTTGTGCAAATAAGAAAGGAAGCTAAATAAGAAAGAGTATGCAGTCAAGTAGGTAATTCTTTTAATATAACAAATAATCAGTTTGGTGGGTAATTTTCCAAATTTCTGTTAAATCTAGTTTAATTCTTCCCCTTCCAGTGTTTGTGCCTTTCATGCGGAAGACCTTTAAGAGATCTTTGCCTGCCTTTAAAACAAGTACATCTAAAGTTGGGGGAAAAAACCCAAACACAAAAACTGACAAAAATGAGAATGAAAAGCACTTTTCTTTCATGTAATGTCTTTGCCCACTTCTGCTGTTGAGCCAGATGGTTTTTCTCTTTGGCCAGTAGGATGACAACTCCCAACAGCTGGAAATATAAGGAAGGTTCTCTTCCTATACACCATGAAAATGCAGCATCTTCAGAATGATATCTTTAAAATATCAAAATATGGTCAAATTTTGCCCAGAAACTAATATTTTTTTTGGTAGATCTTAACTTTTCTTCCCAAGGACAGCAAAAGTGTCCCTGTCCTTAAATCAGCCATTGCTAGTCTGAAGAATGGAAGTCCCAGAGCAGCCCAAAAAGCAGATTTGGGGGCTAATGCTTCTCTGTTTATTTCTTTCTTTTTAACTGGGATAATCCAATTTAATTCCTTTTTCTAATTTATTTTACAGAACTGATTTAGCTGTTTTAACTATAGTATAAAATACAGCACTATCCTCAGACACACAACTAACATGGGGGAAAAAAGATCAGCTGCAAATATTTAAATTTGAGAAACTATTTTAAAAAATTATCAGAATGAAAAGATAAGATCACTCTTTTACATTGCTATCCATTATCATTATATTTATTCTTATGAATATAATTTCCAGTAAATAATATCTCAATATTTGGAGAGGTAAAAACCTTAACTCTCTAAACAGATGATCAGCACATTTTTTACTATTTGTTTGTAATTATACTCATCTCTGATTTCTCTGTGACAGAAAATAACCACTAATGCCTCTCCAGAAAGTATTAGAATAATTTATTTCCTTAAAAGATTAGTCGGTTTTATGAACATTTTGAAAATTTTCCTCATATGGCAAAAAAATAAACAAGTTTCTCAGTAGAGTTCATTAAGTAATAGACACAATTATGGCACTGACTCAGAAGAAACCTCTTTTCAGACTCTTGCTCTGATTCAAATGTGGGTCTTCAAGACTGTCTTTTCATCAGGCAAAATAGGAAATTAATTTTCCTTTTCAGACACAATAGGAAAGTGATTCAAGCTTAATGCTGAACCTAATGGAATACAAGGAAGGAACCTTTCTATTCCTCTCCAGCCATCAGACAGATCTTTCTAATGGAAATTTAATTGAAAGTAAAATTTCTCCTGCAATTGTAAACAGTGTCCCCCATGAGTAAACTTACTTTTTGTCAAATCTGAACATCAAAATATTTTCTGTCCAGTTTTAGTTCTGCAGTTCTGTGTTTGCCTAAATATGTGTATGCATAGATATCTGCAATATCAACATTTTTTTTTCATTTCTTAAGAATTAAATTCAGAAGGGTCCAAATATGATGAGCTATGTACAAACGCACGCCTTCATGGATATTATTTATTTATTACTTGAGTAATGAGGATATGTTGGAGAAGCTGTATCTTTTTTTTCACTCTGGAATGAATCTGTTCCCTGCTGCCTGTAAATGCTATTAGAACCATCACCATAGCAACTAATGGTGATGCTCAAGCAAAGTGTTGCGAAAATTCCAGCTGAAGAAGTAGATCATTATATGGCCTCAGAAAGAGGGATGTATGTTTATGTAGCCAGAACTGATATGTAAAAGGAGACACAAGCAGTAAAACTATCAGGGCACTGATGCCAGAAAGTGTAAAGGCATAATGTGTTTCATTTCTACAGTTGCTTTGGAGAGATTGCATAAAAAAAATGCTTTTTATCTTCAGAGAATTTAGGTGCTAAGTTTGAATCTTGATTATGATAGGACCGATTTCTTTTGGTAGAATTGTCTGAACTAGTTAAGAAAGAAAACATTTTCTCATTTATGTGTTTTGAAGAACTGTTATAATTAATATTAGAGAATTCATACCTCATTTCTAAATACCTGAATTCTTACCTCATTTTAACATCTGAAATATAATTTTCTTGAAAGTCTTGCAAGTAGTATGGTCAAAAACTACTACTACATGTAGTATGGTTTTGACCATCTTACATGAATTGTTGTTCATGTCAAAAACTGCTCACTGGTGTCACTAACATTTACAGTTCCATGGCAAAAATGTATGTGCCACTCTCTATATTACATGTAACTTTATAGGTAAATCAGACTTACAGAAAATTCTTGAGCATCTCCTGAGTAAAAATCACGCCATGAGCATGAAAGTGCCAAATGCTTGTTTCTGTTGCAGAGGGCTTTGTAGAATAGAAGAACTCAACTCTCACTGACTATCACAAGAGGTGGGGGCTTCCTGCATCTTAGCAGGTTTAAATAATATCCAAAATATGAGTATTTAATGCGCTCAACATACTTAAAATGAAACGACTCAAGTAATCAAAAAGAAGTGGTGCTGCTTCTGGAAAGAGCAGTCTTTCAAAAGAGAAGAGATTACCCCTGCAGAAGCGAAGGCAAAGTCACTATTTAGTGATAAACGGGCATTCTGCCTTAATTTGGAAGGACCTGCTTAATGAGCCATGCTTAGTTCCCATGGACAAATTTATTACTCTCACTTAACATGGATATCATTATTAATTAGGCAAGCAGGAGTCATACTGTCCTGTCAGCAGAGATGCTGGATTACCCTGAAGCTGGGTGTGAGCCAATGTCTTTCGTCACAGCCCATCCTTCAGCAGGACTACATTCCCTCCAGTGAGAATTAGCACACTGCTAAAAGTTTTGTGTGTGCTTCTCTTCAGAGAGTTTTATTAATTCACAACGAGAACATCAGGGACAAATGGTACAACTAATCATTATAGGTATGAAAGAGTTCTTAAAAACTCAACATGAAATTGGCTTGTGTCCATCATTGACAAAATGAATATAATAATAGCAGATTCTTAAATGGGTAGACTGACATTTATATTTTAATTGAAGTAGTGGTTTGGTAAAAGTTAATTAATGAAGATTCCTGTTTCATCCAGACCTGGTTTGGATACTCTTGACAAGTTTTGGTTTTTTTTGTTTTGTTTTGTTTTTTAATTTGCAGACTTTTGGACTTTTCCAGATGGATTCCTTAAAAAAAAAAAGTGCTTTAAATTCCTGCCTTTATAAATACATTTGGATAGCTATCTTTTAGCTTTGCCTACATATTGATTTGTCCAGTTATCTATTGCACAAATTATTACATTCTATAAACCTAGGATGCAGATTTTTAATGCTTGAGGAGAAATGCAAAACTAAAGAAAGATCTTGCAGAAAAAGCAGAAAAAGTTTCAGAAGCAGTACTAATGGGAACCTTACACATAACTTTTTTTACATGTAGAATGGAATACCACTAGTTAGGAAAGGAATACTTCATATGTATGTTAGCAATTTTAGAAAAACTAAAACACATAATTTAAATGTATTTGGCTTACAGTTCTCTTATCATGGACCTAATCATAGATGATGATATCAAAATCACAAGTATATACATTAGAGCTAATCACAAGTTAAAATTATTATGAGGTTAAATTATTATTTCTGGGGAAATGTATTTTGTTTTCATTCTGAAGAGGAACTTCACAGAATGGAAATTCCAATAATAAATGAGTCCATTATGTGTCTTGTTTGTCACAGTATAATGTAGTTGATGAAATATTCTGAACTTTTTATATACAAAATACTGAGGGGAAATTCTTCCTAGTACTGATTAGGTGTTTCCTAAATCAAAGCATGCTCTCATTTTCATACCTAAGTAGCAAAAACTTGGATAATTATTGTAGAACCCACTTAGCTTTCTATTCATCATCTGGGTTTGATGTAATGCTTAGTAAAATCTAGTACAATTCTTACTGGCAATGTTCATAATGAAATACATAGGTTTTTATTTAATCACTTCAAAGCCTCCAGAGATTTTTGCAGTTTTCAAGTGTTTTTTAACAGAGATCAATCTCAATGAAGTTTCTAACATTTTGTTTTTCACAGTCTGTGCACTAACTCTACTCTTTTTCCTAGACAGCATATTCTTCTCAATAGGAGACAAAAAAAGCATGTAAGACTGGAAGTCTAAGAGTATAATTTAAAAGCATCAAACCTTAGCTGTGCCCAGCTAAATAGAGATATGCATTCTGAAACTCAGCTATGCACTAAGCTCTGTCCCATTTGAAAACAGGGGTTATATTAAAGTCAATGGTTAGTGTGATCCCCCACAGTTGTGTTTCAGAAAAGCTTTAAACTTCATCACTAATAATTACTTATTCTTTACTAACTGTAGTAGACATAAATAGGTAAAGATGAGTTCAAAATATTTTTAGTTTCTTCTGTGGTTGTAGCTATGAAGAACTAAAACCTTCCCCAGGAAATACATGTACCTTACATATGGGTCTTGCCAGACTCCATGCTGAAGAGGCCCTTTGGGTTTTGGGCTAATAGGCCCATTCAATCCGGTTTCGCTCTGGAAGCACAGGGAGTTCAAGATCCCTTTTAAGATTTGTTAGACAAGAAGTGCTACTTCTAAAAGAAGTAGCTTTTCTGCCCTGGATGAGTGGAGGGTTTTCCAGTGCTTTTGCTCATCCAGAATTGAGATTGTTCAGCCTGGAAGAGAGAAGGCTTCAGGGTGAACTTATTGAGGCCTTTCAGTATCTAAGGGGATTCTATAAGAATGATGAAGAGGGGCTCTTTTCAAGAGCATGTAGTGACAAAACAAGGCAGAATGTAGGAGACAGTACTCATGACAGAGAATAGGCTTAGATTAGCTGTTAGGAAGAAATTCTTTATTGTGGTGGTAGTGAGGCACTGGAGCAAGTTGCCCAGAGAGGTTATGGATGTCCTATCCCTAGAAGTGTTCAAGGCCAGACTGAATGAGTTCTGAGTAACCTGGTCAAGTGAAAGGTCTCGCTGCCCATGGCCGTAAAGGGTTGGAGCTGGGTGATCTTTAAGGTTCCTTCAAGCCCAAGCCATTCTGTGATGCTGTCTTTTGTTGCTACACATACCCACAAGGTTAAACATTTGTCACAGTGCTGCTGCTCTGTGTGCTTTGAGGCTCTGTGTGCAATGGAGCATAGATGTCATTAGCAACAACCTGGATATTATAGCCTCTATTTTGAATGCTGGTCAGGACATACTGTGAACAGAATTAACGCTTCAGTTTTAGTAGAAGGGCCTGAATAAAAAGGAAATAAAAGGGGGGAAAGAGGTACTAAAAAAATACAAAAGGTGTTTCTGATAGGACACAGACTATTATTTAGCTATACCTAACTGGTTCAACTACACATCTTTGTAAATATTTGGAAGAAAAATATGGAACAAGATTTTTTATTTTTTTATATGCTGTCTTTTAAGATCAAACATGTTCATGCTGATTTTTTCATGCATGACTAAATATTGTACAGCTACTAAGCTTAGCACTTGATGGAAGTAAGGAGGGAGATTTTTCCACAGTGAAAAGATGGAAGTAAGGAGGGAGATTTTTCCACAGGTCATTTTAAAATCGTAGCGACTTGTTTTTTCATGGTGATTGAAAAGAGTGGATATGATGCCTCCATAGCTGATTCTTCTAGAAATTGTAAATGACGCTTCAGCTAGAAGCACTCATGAATGCATGCTGTACTGACTTTCTTGAACAGGTTGGTCACTTTCCTACTGAATGAATGGAAAGGGGAAAGCAGTGCTTGCTCTCCCCTTGCCTACTTGTATACCTGAGAGTGATAGTTTCAGACAGGTCCCTGTTTTATATATTTTGTTCTCAATCAGCTTTTGGTTGCTGGTTCTCTGCCCCAGGGAGAGCTGACATGAACAATATAAGCTGCTCTTCCAGCTTGTATCAGCTGGTTGTGCTCCCCTTGGTCTATTCAAGTTGTGTATAACCAGAAGGCAATACTGTCCCATGAGTCTCCTTTGCTCAACTTAACTCTGCCCTTTGCTATGGGGTAACTTTGTGAAAATTGCATGCAGGCTACTTATACCCAAATCTCCAGATGTATTGGCATTGACAGCTGGTGAGCTTGTGACTTGTGGCAACTTCTTTGATGTAGCAGGGACTAAGTTAATTAAAGCTGTTTCTGCAAACCTGTTTTTCACAAGAACAAATTACATGCGAGAATTTTAGCATAAAGCATCCTTTTTATTAAATAAATAAAGTTTAAAAAATATTTTAAAACAATTTAATGAATGGATTTTCTGATTAACTTGCTTATTCTTTGGTTTAGTACCGATTGCAAATACTAGCAATCATTATTTAATAAATATTTATAACCCAATGTCCATTATGTGATGTTATGTTGAAAGTAAAGGCAAAAGTAATGTTCTCCTCCAGGACCAAAGCCAGCAACCTAACCATGGGCAGCCACTATAGTCTCTACCTGCAGCATCCATTTAAAGACTAATTTTGTAAGCCTGCAGAAATATGAATTTGTTTTCTCTAGCCTCTATAAAGAAAATAGAACATATGGACTTTTCATTCTTCTTAAAAGAAATATATTCTTTTGACCAACCTTCCAGAGTAGAGTGTATAAGTCAAATAGGTCAGAAAAGCTGATATTTGTGTTCCTCATGTGAATAGAAAGTGGAAAACTTTCATAGAATGTATCTAATCTAAAGAATATAGCTGATAACATTTTTAAGAAGTGATTTGTTAAAATATTTGAAGTTACTGCTGGAGATATGCTGTTCTGTACCATTCTGAATGTAGGCATCATTTTTAAAATTCATTGAAGTGTCAATGTTTAGACCAAACCCCTGATTTTCAGTTCCTCAGTGACTATGGTTATTCCTGTCATTTAAAATGCCTTTAAAAATGCTGGGTTTGACGCATAAATGTTTGCAATTAAAAATATTAATTGATGTATGCCAGATTATATAACTTCAGGTTTTCATCAGGACAGTGATCTACTGGACCGTCGGAAACATTGCTTCAGTGTCCAGTCTGAATCTGGAGAAGATCTTTACTTCTCTGTGGAACTAGAGTCTGACCTAACACTATGGGAAAAAGCCTTCCAAACAGCAACTTTTTTAGAAGTTGAACGGATACAGGTGAGAACAACTGCCTTGTTGATCATCTTTTGGTACATTAAAAAATTAGGCCCATATGAAATAATGATGTAAATTATGAAATTTTACGACCTCCTGCAGCTCTCAAGTTATTACCGTTTTATGTAAGTAATTGCTTTTGCTGTTCCCGAACATCTTGCAAGCTAGCCTTCAGAAGAGGTCACCTGAAATACAATCTTTGAGTTACTATGACAACATGATACGTATTTGTTAACTGAAGTTCACGGACAGAAAAACAATCTATGGATCAGGGAAAAAATGCAGGTGTTTAGATATTCTTACTGGCTTGCATACTACCTTATTTGTTACTGAATGTCACAAGCGAACTTTGCAGGAGTTAAGTAGTCCTTGTAATAGCAGGAATGAGAGTATACTGAGTGAAGTACTTGCTAGGTACAAGTAAGAACAAGTTGTACCTCAGATGCTTTATTCTTTCTTCACCCATTTCCTGTTCCTTGTGTATTTGCTCTATTGTTCGGTGTCAGCGCAGTGATGGACAACATTCAAGTACAGATTACTAGTGACTTTTTATAGCAAAATTACATATCAGCGTGTTTAAAGATAACTTCTGACGTGACCGAAAAGTCATGACTTTTTGACATAAAAAAGGAGAAAAAAGCCACCCACCACAGTTGTAATTTACCTAATCCCAATTGTAATATTGATTTTCTAATAATGAAATATACATGTGGTTAGAACAGCTTTAGTTGCTGTTGGCAGCAGTGATACACACTTGCCTGAGCCATATTAGCATATTAGCCTGTGCAAGTATTGGCTCACACATTTTCTGTGTCCTCCTGGGAATGCAAGCAGTGGCGTGTTTTTATTCAGAAAAACTGTTAGTTAGTTATATATTAGCCCTTTTCTGACCTGCAAACCACTGCATGCAGATACACTGAACTGGTACATACTCATGAAGATCCAATATGCAAAAACTACCCCGCTGTCAGTTTTAACACGCAGTTACTTTTGTTGCAAGAGGAGTCAGGGGAGGCTTGGCTTTTTTCTTTTAAATTCATACTTGCTGTTACCTTTTATAAAAAAACTATTCTTATCTTTTAAGCTGTACTCGCATGCTGGAAAATCTAAGACTAGGTTTTCTGTGTAAAACTTGCGATAATGTTTGTCCTCTGCCATTAAATATTTGAGAGTTGTTGACTTATATAATTCACTGCAACATAGTTTATAGTAGCTCTGCTGTGCCATCAGTAAAAGAATATATGACATTTTTCCTGAATTAATTTTATCTCAGAAGCCACCTCATATTTGTTCTACTTTCAGAACAAAAATTTGTACTGTAGCATTCCTGGTTTAGCTTTTTCTTTTTAATTTTAGAATTGCATTTATTCAAAATTGCCTTCAGGCTTCTCCACAATAATATTCTTCTCATGATAGAATATTATTGTGGAACTCACACTCATTATTTCACCTTTTTTTCTTTATTTTCTATATCATGATTTGGAAAAAAATATGGAATATTTTAAACATAAATGGCTTTGGCCTCCTCATTTTTGTTTTAGCAATCCATTACTGCTTTCAGATACAGATGCAGAAAAAATCTGGTGGTATACTTTGTTTCTAACAAGGTCTTTCCTTGCTCTGTGAGAAGAAAAAAGTTAGAGGTTCAAAATTAAGCTATCAATGGTACATTTTTACTAAAATTTTGATTTATGCAATTGTGTTGATCTAAATATTTATATTTAAAATGAATGCTAATCCAGTAGGTTTGTCTTACAATAAAATAGTATAGCTTTGAAAATATAATTTCAGTTTAAACCTACCATTTATAAATATTCAACTGCGTTGTGTGCTACTCCATAATCATGCAACAAGTAACTCTCATTCATTGGCTATAACCTCCAGGAGAGGTTAATCAGGGGGCCAATTCTAATCTAACTCCAAAGAATATATAACAAATTCAAATATTTTTAAATGCATTACTATAAATATATAATGAATTCTGTTTCAACCTAATTCATAGCTTCTGCCAGAGGTATATCTAAACTAAAAATTAAACAGTTGGTTTTTCTTAGAAAATAAATATATTAGAAGAGGCACAGTCAAATTGATAATAATTTAGCAATACATGGTACAATGATACAGTGGTGTCATTTTGATGTGTTACACTCACTCTTTAATTAGTTTTGTAATGTAGTAAGTGATAGTAATCCATTTTCATAATTTCCTATTAAAAAACAAAATACTTGAAATGAAAATCCTTTTTCCTTACTCTCTCACTGCATTATTGCACAAAGAATCTGTGACTACTATAACTTTCCTAATAATGTGCAATTATATATATGCCTGTCACATTCCCTTTATGTTCCTGCTACTTTAAGCTCATATTTTCACCTCTTGCCTCATGAATTTTTTTCTTGCTGTCCTTGCTTGTATTGTAGTTGTTTGTTCTCTAATGTAAGGATTATTATGTAAACTGTTTTAAGTTGCAGTACTTTAACATATGTTTTCATTGAAGTTGAATCTGAGTTTAAAAGTCTGAATTAAGTCTTTGATTTATAGTTCACTTTGTTTCAGCTTCAGAGAGGGCTTACATGAAGTTCACAATATATTGTTCTTTCCATAATTTAAACGGTGCATGTTGAGGGAATAGTTTCTAAGGAACAACTTCAAGTTGTCTCCTTCAGCCTCTGCCTGACCCATTGAATTATTAATAAACCAAAGTTAACGTTCTGTATTCTGAGGAAGAACAGCAAATGACTGCTGAAGTGTGTTCTTCCTTTTGGGAAGGGGATGCTTCAGTTCTGATGAGGTTTTCATGAGTTCTTGTGAGAAATGAACAACCAAACCAAATGCCCACAGTATATATTATTCATAGCCACTTTTAAAGTTTTAAAATGTTAAATTTATAAGAAATGTTAAATTATCTTGTACCTTGATAACAATTTTTGCCTTTCTGTTTTCTCCAAATATCTGAATTAAAAGGCATCTTAAAGAAAATAAAGATGAGAAAAGTCTTAGTAGAGTTAACTAGTGTCTGAAAGTTCACATCCCTGCTCTGACCTGTCACCAGAATCATGTGCAAATGGATACAACACCTGCAAAAACCAAGGGACATTCTTCCCCAGGGAAACTAAATTCTCACTTTCCAGAGATCTTTTTATTATTTTTGCATTTTTTTTTATCTAAATTTTTTTGAAAATCATAGTCTGAGGGTGTAGAATGGTCTTTTATATAAGTAAAGAATAATTAAATAATCAGCTCTACTGGTGATCTGCAGTTTCTTCCTGTAAAGAACTACACCGAGCTCAACTAGATGACATTTCTCCACAAACTGAGCACTGCATTTTGTAGAAATACCCTTCAGTCTTGGAAGTAGGTTGCTTTTTCAGTGCAGCCTTGAACCAAGGCTGGTGTGTCCTGTTTCTCATGAATCTTAAGTTCCCAGTGAGGCTAATTAGCCAGTCCAAGTTCTGGGCTAAAAAGCAGAGGGAGCTGTGCCAGCTCAGCATGGTGCTGCAGTCAGAGCACACTGTGGGTTGGCCTCTGGTGTTGGGGTGGGAGGTTAGAGAACTTCAGATGACAATATTTATTTTAAATCTGATGCACATTTTTCCATGCCACATTTAATTTCCAGTAAAGGCTCTAAGTCTGTTCCAGATCTTTAACGTTTACGAACAAAAATGCAATTTGCATCTTGTAGGATGTTTGCAAGGTAATTCCACAAAACCATACATTTTTTGCTTTGCATGAAAAGCTTGAAAAGTTTTGCATATGTGACTTAATTAACTATAAGTAACTGTGAAATATATTACTTCACATTTTTTTCTTCTATTAATGAGATAATACCAAAGGCAATATCGTCTTCTTTTTCAGCATCGATTTACAATCAGATTTTACACATTCATAACAGTCTCATGGTGTAGCTGATCAAAGGGAAAAAAATAAAAAGCCACTTTTATTTGTTAATATAAACACTAAGTATGAAGTTTTCAATTTACCTTCACTGCATTTTCTATTTAGAACCTCTTAATGCAACTTCCAGCCTCTTGTGTTCTATGGAAGACCATCCAAACAGCACCCTCTTACAAAAAGAATATATACGTAAAGGCATCTGATTTATCTTTATAATCAAAATGCCAAAAATCATCTTGGGTTCTTTTGTAGTACTTACAATTTGTAACCCACATTGTTCCCACATTTGCAATTTATATTTTGATTTTGCTGACACATTATGGGTCGTGGAAGTCTTTGTTCTCATTTCATAATTTTAGCAGCTACAGCAGTATTTGAAGAGTATAGCTGTATTTCATCTGGAGGGCAAAATGCCTTTAAAAAAAGAATAATTTATTTAAAGAACTTGAATCTGATTTAGAAATGTTTTGATTTTTTAATGTATTTTGTGATGAAAAAGACAACTCTGTCATTTTGTACCTGCAGTCAGACTTCAAGCACAGCTTGATGCTAAAAATTACACTTATAAATGTCTCACAGTGTGTATTCAAGTGTGATGTTATGGCAATAAATAGAATTATATATTTAAAAACAGTAGAATGCTAAAGTCTTACAGAATTCCAAGGTTTCTCATAGAAACCTTTGAGATATATTGATATATTGATCCACTATATGAAGCCAAAAAAAAAAAAAAAGAAAAAAATTCAGATAATTCCATTTAGCTGCTAAATGGTATGAAATACTAGCTTTCTCCCTGAGATTTAGGACAACAGAAAACCACAAGAAACAGTCTACTAAAGAGATGTTTTATATAAGCTTTTTTTTTTTTTTTTTTTTTGCTTGAAAAGATAAAAGGAATATATTAATCTTAAAAGTTGTTGGGTATGAAAAAAAAATAAGGAGATTGAAAATAATAAATTTTTCCTTTTAGAAAATGTTATTAGTAAGCCACTGAGGCAATTCTGAACCTTTCATTTTTTCCCTAATGGAAGCAACGCCTGTTTTTATATGTCTTAGACACTTCATCACTGATAAAAATCCTTTTATTTGAAATACAAAAAAATTGACATATTTACACACAAATGACTTATTTCTGATAATAATTTTGAGGTATATAAACATTAGAATAAAGACTCAGAAACAGTGGTCCTAGAAAAACATTTAAGAAATGTCTTCTGTGGTAACTACCTTCTCTGATTTTTCTTTTACAGTGCAAGACGTATGCCTGTGTTTTAGAGAGTCATCTTATGGGACTTACCATCGACTTCAGCACGGGCTTTGTTTGTTTTGATGCTGCCACAAAGGTAAAGTTCTAAGAAATTTTTCCATCACACTGTTATTATTCCTCGTTATTTCTAATATTTTGAGATACATCCTCAAATTGTCCTTCTCTTTGTTATAGAAACAGATCGTAAAATCTGTCATGCTTTAGTTTAAATTTGAGACTGATTTCTAATTATGTGAGAAATAGTATTCTGTTATTTGCTTGTTATTGAAAAATCAATACTGAAACCAATCTGAAACAAGCATCAGATCTTTATTCTTTAATTTCACATGAAAGCCCACACTGAATCAGCTTGATGGTTTGTTTTGCTGATGTGCCCTTGGTTTTAAGGAAAGATGACTTTCTTAATTTTAGTCTCATCTGTGAGCTTGAAAATAATCTTCCATTCTCTTCCCTTGTTTCATGGGAGGGAGTGTGTGCTTTTACAGCTATTCCACAGTTCCTAGCTTATATTTTAGCTATTGTTTTTCAGGCATTTGTAAAAAGATAAACCAACCACAGTGCAAATGTCTCACCCATCAGCTTTTCCTGTCAGCCTTAAAAAAAACTCAGTAGAACTGATGAAAGAATTTGCTTCATCAAGCAAATACTATGGAATCAATTTCCATATTGTATTATCGCACGTCCAAGTCTCAGTAAAACCACTGAGACCCTGAATATGTCCTGTGCTGACATTTGCACTAATTGCTGGCAAGTCCTAAAATGTGCTCAGGCTTTACTGCTATTGCTTGACACTGCTGTTAATGGTAGAATCTTTCTTCTGAGTGAAACTGTGAAATCTTTCTTCTGAGTTACACTTACCTTTAGTACCTGTTTTCCTTTGAGATGCTGCAACATTGTCACCACCAACTGCTGAAAATGCCCTTTTGGCTCCAGAATTTGTTCCTATGCTCTATCTGAAGTCAACCCTTCCTACCTCATTATTCTGCTAATCCAAACCCCTTTATTCTTCCCACTCCATTCTGTTTGTTTGCAGAAAGTGATGAATTTTAAATTTAAACACTTATATAACCTTGTTTCTTTTTGTTAAGCAAATAGTCTTGTATAATTCATCAATGGAACGTGACTATCAGTTTAGAAGGTATTACACTAAAATATCAGTACAACAGAATTAAAATGCAGTAGCTCTGTAAAAAAAAATGGTTTTCCCCCACACTCCAATAATATTTTTATATATATATGAAAGTATAATAAAGAATTTCTTCTGTGTATCTAACCTAAATGTACCTTTTCAGTTTTACCCTTTCAGTTTTACTCCATTACTTCTTGTATTATATGTACTGTATTGTATTGTATGTTGGAATAAAGCATTACACCATGAATAAAAAAAAAGGACATTGTTTTTTTTAGGTAATCAGGCATTAGGCAATGTGAGATAAGGATGACAATTGCATTAGAAAAGAACAGAAGCAATACAATAGGAAGCAACATAATCTGTTGCCAAGTGATTGCTGCAATTAAAATTGTCAAACAAGCCATAAGGTGAAATGTCTGAAATCTGAGTGTGTCAAACACGTTTTAGTGGGTGCTCAAATAGGAAAAACATTACTTAGTATCCATCAGTTTATGGAAAGATGAAGATTGTAGTGCTCTTAGCCAAAAATTTATTCAGATATCTTTATTATGACAAGTGTAAGTTATGTCTGTGCTGGCAATGTTCTTCAACAATATTGCTAATCTCATATATACTGAAATGCAAACTAGACCTGTATAGGCACTTAAGCTAAAAATGTTATTTTCCACCTAATGAAGTTCATATAAAGAAAACTATGTTTTCAAAAAAAAAAAAAAATTGAAAAAACAATGAGAAATGGAAACCATTTTTTGAGACAGGGAAAACATTAGTACACTTTTAATTAACTTATACCAATCTTAGTAGTATTTACATGTGTGTTTGTGAATTAAGGGTATACAAAAGTCCTAGCAAGTGTTCTATGAATTAACATACTCAGTATTAAAGACAAAAGCATTATTTAAAATGTCATACCATTTGTGAAAACAATATTTACACATAATTATTTATAATTTCTGGGATTTTTTGCAATTTGTATTTGAAAAATCAGTACAAACTATTATCTTTCCACTTCCAGTGACAGGGTATCCACAGCTCCCTGGGGCATCCTGTTTCACTGTCTCACCACCCTGATCCTCTAAGATTTCTTTCTTATGTCCAGTCTGAAGTCTCCCTTCTTCTACTTTAAAAACATTGTCCCTTGTCCTGTCACTGTAGGCCTTGGTAGAAGTTCTTTCTCCATTTTCATATAAAACTCCTTTAAGTACTGAGAAGCAGGAGTAAGATCTCCCTGGAGCCTTCTCTTCTCCAGGTTCAACAGCCCCAACTCTTTCAGCCTGCCTTCATGAAAGAGATGCTCTGATCATCTTAGTGGTCCTGGTCCTCCTCCTATACGTGTTCTCCTCTGTTATTTTGCTGCTGCTTAAACCAAATTCAGCCACTCCTTTTTGGGTAAAAATTAACTTAAAGCCATATTTCATAGAGTTCATGAACAGATTGAACCATTCATTCTGTATTTCTCTCAGAATAACTCAGAGAATAGCCCTGCAGATGCAAGATATTTTAGTGAATTCACAGGTCTTGGACAAGTACCTGGAGGAAAAATCTGCTAAATATTATTAAATCTTTAAAATTCTTATTTATTTAAGACATTTTCATGTTTTGGAAACAAAATAGTTTCTAAGAAGTCCTGTCTAATATTTTGTTGCAGTGGTATCTTCAGTAAATCTTCAGGCAATTTCAGTTTTATACTTATGTGCTCATGGTATTTAAAGTTTTCTTTCTTAATTGCTAATGAAGTGACTGTGAGTTGTCTTTATAAGAGCATAATTACTAATAAACTGAAATGAAGGAAGCCAAGTTCTTGTGCTCATGATTTTTACAGTTATTCAGTTATTCAAATGTTCCAGTTATTTAAGCAGTGCAACAATATTTAAATTTTTTATTCCTCTCCCATTTCAAGTAAGTGAATAGATTTTGTCCAACATGCCCTGACAAATTGCAGTCAAAATTTCACAAATTTTCTAAACCCAAAGCTCACCCTCAGTCTTCATGAACAAGTGTCTAGGGGATAATGGCTCTCATTAAGTTTATGATTTCCAGACAAAAGCCTTACAACCCTGTGTAGGCTTGTTTCCTTTTTTGCTGTCATTTAATCCTTAAATAATACTTAACTATGTAAATTGAAATTAGTGGTTAAAAACTGTCATCTGTGCTAAATGTATTTCAAGTCAAACATCATAATTAGATAAAAACATTCTCTCAGTGTCTGCACAGACCTATGATAAATATGAGTACACAAAGTATTAAACTGAGTTATTCAGAAAAAATCTGTGCTGTGATGTGATTATAACAGCACTAGCATAAATCATAGCTGTTTCTGCTGCATATTTCTCTGCTTTCTCGTATTCATTTTCTGACTGATAGCTCATAGAGTCAACAGTAGTTTGTCATTTGGAGTATTTTCATATGATGCTTTATAAAAAACTGTTGTATTTTCTTGAAAGGAGAATGAACAGCTTTTAAGACTACCTGGTTAAATCTGGTTATGTCAAAATTTCAGAAAATTACTTCTCAATTCAGGTAAAAAAACAAATAAAATTTTGGCCACAAAGTATGTTTTCTCCTTGCACCTTGAAAAGTAATGAAGCGTATATTTATGCCCCTATTCTTCTGCAGCACTTTTCAGAGCCAAAGCACTAGTGCAAAATGTCATCTTTTATTAGCAATGTGTGGTTTGACAGCAAACTGTGACACACAGCCCAAGCCAACACTGGCACGTGTTTGATTATGATAATGTTGGTGATGTAGTCCTTCATTTGTGGTAGTTATAAACCTGGAGTCAAAAAGCCACCTGCTTCCTGTGTTGGCATGCACAGAAATGTAATTCTAATCAATAGGGAGTTTCCTTAAGGCATCTCTTCACTGGAGACTTCTTCCAAAAAATGCCCACCAGCTTTAACCGATTTTATTTGCTTTATTTGAAATACAAGATGTCAAATAGAATCCCTTCACTGAACTTCCCTCTTTCTTCATTGCTGATATTCTGTGAAAAGTGAATTTAGCTAATCTTTGTGAGTACCCTTTAGATATTTTGTATTCTTTTCTGCCTTAATCTCATTTCCCAGATTCTGCTTAGTTACTCCTTGAACTACAAGGTGTCTTAGTATACAGGATCTACTCCAGAAATAAGTTTTCACTAGACATGTTCCATATGCTAAATGTTTTATTTGGTTGGTTTTAAAATATGAAAATTCTAAAAAATATGCAAAAGGTTCTGTGGCAGTTCTTAGAAGTTATATACCAAATTTTATCCTAGATAATTTTTGCACTATTGTGTATCAATGTTTACTGGAGAAAACATTTTTCTCACGTCCTGCCCAACTATATCCTAGCACTCATGTCCTAAATTTGTCTAATATTAGCTAGTATATAGACATCAATGTTTTAATGAACAAATGTAACTCTCATGGGCAAATTTCCGTTAGGTATGGACGTACATAGATACTGTGATGGACATTTATAAATAAGATTTGCAGCTGCAATAGCCACCTTAAGAATTAAGTATAGAGACTGATAGGTTAAAGAGAATAACAAGACATGTACAGAAGTTAATCTAACTACTATTTTGAAAGTGGTCCAATGCATAAAACTACTTACTCAATTGCCATTCAGTAACTGATTCTTAATGTGCTTCCATAAAAAATATATGGGGGGGGATATACACAGAAATATGTATATTACATATATTTCTGGATTACTGACATATTCATTAAAATTTTTTTCCATAATGTGCATATTTGCATCATCAATTCTACTAATAATATATTATGTGTTTTTGTGAATATACATTGCCATATACCTCCCTGAGCAAAGTGCTGTGTCTGTAGTCCATCATATTTACTGATCATTAAAACAGCAGTCAAAAATATTTATTTGTCAGAAGAGGAATAAAGTATCCCTTGTAGGATTGAAAATAAATTAAGGTGCTGCTGAATTATATGGTGGTGCTAGAACAAAGTAAGAAAAGGCTCCATAATGGCCCACAAGTCACCTATCAACAAACTTCAGTGTACCTGGCCTGTGTTCTCTTGCAGAAACCTTCACCAAAAAAAGAGAATATTCCATGAACAATAAATAGCATTGCAAATATCTTTAATTTGGTTTCCATACCAAAAGCCTTTTAGATCACACAGATCAGTATTTCTCTTAATTTCTTTAAGAACAATCTCCCATGTTTTCTAGGGATATAGACCATGTCTGTCTCTTCATGAAACTAATACATATACAGCATATTGAAATAAAACAGCATATAAAAACCTTCTTGATATTCAAATTTCAGTAGTAGGGAAGGCAGAAAAAACCAGGTTCACTGGAAAATGGAGATTTAATAATCCAACTCTGGTGAAAAAATATTTATCCCATGCTTCAAGGTTTAAATGTTGAACAAATAGCTACTATAACTTTAATATAAGACATCAGCATGCTTCATTCAGTTTTATGTTCTCTGGCTAGAAACAAATGTTGGTAGGTTTTCCATCAGCGCTAAGAAAATACAATGTAGTCTTTTAGCATTTTATGTAATTTCAGTAATGGACAAGAACAGTTATTTTAAAAGGGCCGACTTTCATGCTTTTTTCCTTTGTCTCATTTTTGTTCTTTATCCTCTGTGTCCTCCCCTGTCTTTCCCTTTACAGTTATAAAGCTGCAGCAGCTGACAAAGGAAATTGCCTTGGACCATAATTCTTTTGCAGTGAGACACTCTCCAGAGATCAGTAACACAGTAGAACTGAGCATGAACAAGATCTTAATCCTACTCAGTTCCCTACCGCTGCTATAACTCTGGACAAAGTGTCACTTGGCAAGAATGAAATCTTTCTCAATTAGCCATGAGACAAACAGGCAAATTAAGGTGTATCCCAGGCGCCTGAAGGCTCAATTACTTTTATTCTTAGAAACAAGGACCTGGAGGGCTTAAGCTCTTGATTTAGTTTGACTTGTAGGTGTATCATGTATTTTAGTTAGACGACAAACAACATTAGCTTTAAAGGTGCCCAGTAAAGTTTAGCATAATTCTGTAACATATCTCATACATTAAAAAATTGCCTTAAAAATCTTAAAGGAAGAATAATCCAAACAGTCAGAGTATCAAGAAAAAAGGAGGCAGTGTTGGAAACAGCTATAGATTTTTGAAGGTGTGATAGAAAACACAGCAAAGGAATTTGTTGGAAGTAGAACTTGAAAAGTGACCTCGGACATCCTTTCCTTAATAAAGATGGTTTCTTTGTTTACTCCACCATTTACAGGTGATCTGGGATGTAGCTGTCTAATCAATATAAAACACTGACAGACTTAGGCTTTTTCCAAGCATCCTACTGAAGGCCAAACTTCTTTTACTATTATAAAATAAAACCTGATTCATGCCCATGGAATGGCATTGTTTATGATTTCCATAGATCATGTATGTAGACAAGGCGCACTTCATAAAATCATAGGATATCCTGAGCTGGAAGGGACACATAAGAATATCAAAGTCCAGTTCCTGGTCCCGCGCAGTACAGCCCCAAGAATCACACTCTGTGCCTGAGAGCACTGCACAACTTGAGCTCTGTCAGGCTTGGTGCTGTGACCCCTTCCCTGGGGAGCCTGTTCCAGTGCCCAACCACCCTCTGGGTAAAAATCTTTTTCCTGATATCCAACCTAAACCTCCCCTGACATAACTTCAGGCCACTCCCTCAAGTTCTATCACTGTTCGCCACGGAGAAGAGAGCAGGGCCTGCCACTCCTCTTTCCTCACAAGGAAGTTGAATAGTAGTGAGGTCTTCCTTTAGTTTCCTCTTCTCCAGGTGTCTTCAGCTGTTCCTAATGTGGCTTCACGGCAGGTGAAATGATGCCATTGCAGTATGCGGTGCAAACACTATTGTTCAAGATTATTAAGTGTAAATAGTCTTTCAGCAGGAAGAGGGCTGGTCCACAGTGAATAATTTGACACCGAAGAGACAAAACTGTTAAAAAAAATTGAAGGTAGTTCACTGAATCCACAGGACACAAATTAAATGTGTTCTGGTTGAAGATTCTTATGTTGACAAAATACACATTTTATTTCCTAGCTGCAATGCTTAATGTCCTCTGTAACCTAAATTATATATCTATCCCAGAGCCATGGACTAGTCAGAGATTCACATTTCTATGAATATTACTTAGAGCATGGTAAGTAAAAATACAGTCACCTATTTATTCTGTTTTTATTTGATAATCTGATCTCTATTTAGGATTAGAAGAAAGTCCTTGACCCAAAATGAAACAAAAACTCTAATGAATATTTCTAGTCATAGCCCAAACAAAGATAATTACAGTTATTATGTATTTCCACATTTCTGATGTCATTACCTAGATGGGAAGTGATTTTGTTTGATATTATCTTACCAAAATTGTATGTTCCAAGATTCTGGGAATGAGTAGCAAAGTGACATATAATATGAATGTGAAAGTATTTTCTAGAGTGCCTTTAAAAATATGTGTTCTAGATCTAGCGCTATTGCTAAGAATAGAAACAATAATAACTTTCTTCATTTGTATGGCTGTATTACAGGTATAGACGAGTCAATAGCTTTTCTTCCATGTGTCATTTGTATGTTACATTTAAGTACCAACTATAAAATAAAAATATGCACACAGAGAGCATCCATTTTAATTATAGTAGAATAATACTAGCAGAAGATAATAGGCAGTAATTTGTTTGCAAAGACTAGCACAAATGAATCCTAGATGATTACTTATAAATAAAATATTTCTCATTAAAAAGTATTGGTGAAGAATCTTGGTCCCTTATACGTCACAGGAAAAAAAAATCCTGCTAATTCAGTGAATACAGGATTTTGCTTTTTGATGCTTTGTTATTACAATAACATCTCAAGAGGAGTCTTAAATCTAATTTGTCAGCTTGTCTGCACAGTTTATTTGTTTGCATTGCATTCTGGTATTCTTTGAAGTTAATTTTATTAAATGGTGTAAAATGCAAAAGGCAGCCTAAGCAATATATGAATAATAATTGGAAAAAGGATTTATATCTTATTGGTTGTTTCCAATTGTATGCATGATACATACTGTATTTGTTCAAAGAGATTGTCTTCTTACAGTGCATTTTTCAAGACATGGATTAATTATGTCAGATTTTCTGTGGCCACACTGGGACTGTGCAAATTGTGACACTGGTTGTATTTTCAGTGAATGCCTTGGTCCCCACTTGGTGAATTGGACTGCTTGTTGTTGTTCCTAAATTCTATCTCTACTCATTAAATGAGAGTTCACTTTTCTCTCATTCATTGAGAAGCAATAAACAGTGCATACTGAGTTCTCCTCTTCATCTTCCATTAAGGCATCCTAATGTTGTGTGCCATGACTTAAAAGGTGTGCCAGCATCCTCAAGAGTAGCTGATGCCACTGTCTACAACAGAATCTTTTTTAATTCGGTTGCAATTTGTGCTTTAAAAGGAATTGGTATCTGACCCACCTGTCAAATCTATTTTAGGGCAAACAAAAATTTGTTGCTTCCTATAAATGCTGTATATAGAGCCATAAAGGATTTTCAGTGATGCAGGTTATGCACAGTTAATGAGGAAGCCACTTGAAGAGAACATGCTGTTTTTGTCACTAAAAGTAGCCCTATGAGTGCTGAGCTCATTAACACTGCAAACTAGTAAGTACTTCTGCTTATAGTTCATAATTCCTGAAAAATTATTTAGAAAAAATTTATGTAACACACATTTAGGTGTTCAACAATTTTCAAAAAGGCCAGCATGTTTTACAAGTGTACTTATTGGTTGAAAGTCAGTATGTATACATAAATATATTTATACAAAATTATAACAGCCTATGTTAACTTTCTGAAGCAATCATCATTCAACAAATGGTTTCAAGGAACTCTGACATTCAAAGACATTAAAAAATAATGACTGTGACAGTGATGTAGATCAGTTTTTCCAAGGATACCTATACATAATGCAGGAGAATTAGCCTTTAAAATTAGAATTGAGAAGAGTAACCACAGTGAACCCTTAAACACTGAAGTCAAGCTATAGGGTCATGAAAGACATCACATGAAACTCTCTCCTGTGTTAATGTCACTGCTGTAGTTTCACATCTGTGTGAAACTGGTGCTCAGGTGAGTGGGTCTGGTCTCCTTTCTTACTGTGGCGCTATAAAGTAGTATTTGAAAAAGGATAGGTCTGGTCCCTGTTCATTGCTTATGCATTTTGCAGCAATGAAAATGAAAAGAACCACACTCAGAACATATGAAACCAGAGAGATTAATCCAGTGATCCCCAAGATACTTTATTGTGAGCAATGTGTCTGCAGTCACAGCATTTTGTCTGCCTTGTAGACATTTTATGTATACAAAATGGGCTACACAGGGCAGCACTTCAACCTCTCTGGTAGGAGAAAGGATTTAAATGGGTCTTACTGGACATATAATTAACTGATTTACTCAACTTTTGCTGTCTAGAATTTGAACTTCTAGTTTAAGTGGTTTAAGCTATCTGTAACACTTTTAATGTAGTATAGTATATTGAAGTAAACACACATCCAGACTCTATCCTAATGAACCAGTTCTTGCCATTTCAAACCAGGATGTAGTATTTTTAATTCAGAGCTTCTCTAGAAAAAGAAATAGCCAGAGTGATTTGCTTGAAATACTTTGTATTCATGACTTGGTGACTTAAAGCTCTCAACATTTCCCTATTCTTATTTTTGCAAATGACCGATCCCTCATGTGGACAATTTTGAGGGAAAGTGTGTGCAATTTGTTGAAGATCACTCAAAAGGAGCAGATAATTCTTTCATGTGGGAATCATTTAATGCATTGTCAATAGCATTTCTACTCCTTACACTTTAGATGAAGAGTATTTGTCTCTGCAGAGACTAGGTTTGAGGAGCTTGTTTTAGTATCTTAATGTTGAAGTGCAGTTTTGTTGAGATTAGTTCTCTCCACACTATAAACCTGATTTGGAAATGTTCTTAAGTAAGAGCCCTTGCTGAGTAGTAGTCTCCAAAACCAATGCTATGCATAAATTGAAGTGTGTTCCTGAGTTGTGCCTGGGATTTGTTGTGACTGTCATTCTCTTTCCTCTGAATGGGAATGAAGTACATGGCAAAGTATAGAAATGTCAAAGTACCTCAGTTCTATACATCCTTCATCTTCATTCAAACTTAATCTGACTGGGAATAAGGCCAGGTACCCTGGGATTTTGCCTGCACATCTAAGGGTCCTTGTTAAAGCTGCATCTCTGTCCTGGCCTCTCCATATATCATCAGAGAAGAGAAAGATGATAGCTCATTGCTTTGATTGTTTTCTCCTGAGATAAAGAGACAATCAGTGCCCTTTACATTTCTCATCCAGGAAATGACATACCTAAGTAGATTTGCTGTCCCTGCAGAAAGGCAATGGTCTTGATCTTCTGATAAGATTTCATAGATCTGTAAAATAAAAAGGAGTTTACAAAGCAGGTAGGAATATAGCCAGCTGAATGATGTTATGTACCGGATTGTTTTGCTTAGATTTTTTTTTTACCTCACTATTTGTACAATATAAATAAACATCTTTGATCAAACAAAGTCAAAGGAATTTCACACACATAGAAATGAGGGAAGCTGTTCTATTTTCTGTAGCACAGATTGGTGGACTCCGGAGGACAACATTTGAAACAAATAGGATATATTTTCACATAAACTGCCAAATTCCTGTGGTTTATGTGAAACAGAATGTCCTTAACTCTGTTTATGGCAGATGGGAGCTCACCTGTCACACACAGAGAATGAAAGTGGTGCTGAGACTGGGGCTCTTTCTTTTAATCTGGAAGGGGGAACTATATAGAGACAATTGTGCAGAAAAATTCTAGCACTTGCTTTGTGTATGGTGCACAGTTAAGATGCTGTCCTTGTGGTTTCTTTTCTCGTTAGTCCCCTAAGACAAACACAACAAACTCTATTCAGCTTGGTGCAGGGTCGAGGTTTTTGCCAGTCGTAAAGAGACCAATACATCCCAAAGCAAAGGGGCCTGCATAGATTTAGGACAGTTAAAGATTTGATCTCCCCCATGTTCAGTTTAATTCCCAGTAGATACTAAACCATTCATAGATAAAGACTAAGGGCACAGATGGAAGGGTTGTCCTACACCACCGAGAGGGAGTAATTTATTAAGCTTTGTACAAAAGTGTTGCTTTAAGTTTCTGTGCTGTCAGATGCCTGTGAAATTATTGTTCATGAAAGTAGTAGAACAATGTAAGTGATGATGACCTCCTAATTATGTGAAATGCTAGTGGAATCACAGTGAAGCATTTTAAGAATCAAAAATATCTGGATGGTGGGGGATGTCTTTAAATGAGGAGGAAAAGACAACAAAAATAGCTCTTTTCCATTTTTAAGCAAAGTAGTTTAAAATTGTTTTAGTCTCCATAAATCCACACTAAATATAATTATAAAGAGATGATTTTCTAGACATCTGTACATTTTATTAATTGTATATTTACTTTGTAAAGCATTATATCTTTTTCAGCAAGACACATTACAATTCATAATGCAATTACTTGAAAGACCACTGATAAGATTAGAATTAATGATTTGCTCACATTCCTCACTAGAGTTCTCATAAATAAACTCAAACTATGTTCTCTTTAAAAAATTTCTTTTGTTATTTTATCTTTTAAAAATAGAGATTTGTTTTTACTATGATATGCCCTTTATGTTAAGACTAGAATTTTTTAGTATGGAAGGAAGGGTCTTGTATGTCAGATCAACACTTCAGATAGAGTAGCAAATCCACAGATCATCAGTGGAAAAAAAATCCTTCTTTTTTCTTTAAATACTAAATATAGATAAAGGAATTTCAGGGTAAATTTCACAAATGTAGTCTGACAGGTGTTATTCAAGCACCGACAAAGTGTAACATATCTTTATGATTAAAGGAACATCTGACCACAAAACACTACATTTATTTAATTATGTAACATAGAGGTGTGAAAACTTGCCTTGAAAGGATATCAACTATTTCTAATACAATTTTCAATGATAACTACATTGACTTATTTGTGCATGATTTTTTATATTTTGGTTTGGTTTTTTCCCCCTTTAGGCTGTGCTTTGGAGGTACAAGTTTTCCCAGCTCAAAGGTTCTTCAGATGATGGGAAGAGCAAAATCAAATTTTTGTTCCAAAACCAAGATACTAAACAAATCGAAGCAAAGGTAAAAACAATACATTGTTTGTTTAAAGGCAATATACAATTTTCAAAGAAGCTAGGGGAGCGGGAAAGTATAGTAAACAAAGTTACTTGGAAATATTAGATTAACGCACAAACAATGCAAAGAAAACTGATGAAATTGAAGAAAACTGAACAAATTACTTTCATCCAGTTAGAAGTTTTTTGAAATGTGTAGTTAGATTTAAAAATACTAAAATACATGATGCATGGTATATATGGGTTTAGACATGTTTTCCAACTCTCCTCTTTGTCATTGTGATAAAGCTATCTGAGAGCTTGAATACCCTGTTTCTTGCCCTATAAGTGTATCATGAAGAAATGATGAAAAATATATCCTTAAGTCAACCTGGGAGCAAAACTCAGCAAAGGTTAAAAATCTGTTTTTACTTCTCAGAGGAAAAAAAAAGTGTGGATTAAATACATATTTCCCAAGACTGAAGTGTCTGTACCCAGTGCAAAATCAGAAAAGTTGTATTTCCAGGCATGCTTTTGATCCAAGAGTTAATTCATGAAAATAGTAGCTGTGAGAGATTTAAGCTTACTACAATTTATGTCTTTTGAGAATGCAGCCATTTACTGTCTCAATATTTGTGAGCAGTGATCTTCCCAAGGTCTGCCATGGTTGTAACTGCCTTAGAGTCTGGGTCAAAGTTCTTTTTTGACTAGAATCTAAATTTTAGTATAAACCTAAACACTCTCTCATGTTGATATCTAAGCTTTGCTTTTAAAGCAGTTACTATACTGCTTTTCCTGACCATGTTGGAGGCAAAATTGCTGAATGAATGTGATAACAAAACAGTTCCATGAGCAAAAAGGAAATGGTTAAATAAATTGTCTTTAAGTGCTAAATATGTAGAGTATTATAAAATATGTAAAGAAAAAATGCATTTTTTTGGGGATAGTTATATGTTTAAATGCCAGTAGCTACATTAGGCATCTTTCTCCATGTCTCTTTATGCTTCATATTATTTTCAACCCAGCAGCTATTTACTTGATTTTGAGTGTTTTACTCCAATAAAGTACAGTAAAATAAAGGTATGTAAGAGTTCCCATTAAATTAACAACAATAAAATGTGGGGACCACAGTTTTGATACCTTCATGTTCTGCTGCATCTCAAAGATAAATATTTTCTTATTTCTGATTTCCTTCAGAAATATTTTTAGTGGTGCAGAACTTTTTTCAGCTCTAATAAGACAATAAAGTTTAACCTAATGTCATGAGGATGATTTTCTCTTAATATTAAAATTTTATCCTGCTCTTATGTACAGATGAAGGATGAAAGTCATCATTATTTTTCTAATATCTGTCTGCTATTGCTGTCATATTAACACATTATTTTAGCACTAACAAAAATTCATAGGAGTCCAAGAATGACTGTTGGGGTGTTTGGGGGATTTTGGTTTCCTTTCTTTTTTTAAACTGGTAAAATTAGAATGTATTTTTAATACTGAATTACATTAAAAAAAAACCCCAAATAATAAAATACAGATTTTGAAAAAATAGGCTTTTCTAAAGCTTTAAATTATATCTATCATATAAATCACTTGGAGATACATGAGTATGTTGGACATACACAAGCCTTAGAGATATCCTGTGCCTTTATTGTACCTGTTATTATTTCCACTCAAATTGAGTTTTAGAAAATTCTACCAAACTTTTATTAAGGTAGACATGCTACGTTACACCTTATGAAGTCAGGGTATTATACAAACCTGCTAGCATGCTTATTAATATGCTGTCTTGTTTCCTGGTTGCTGCTCTTTACTATAAATTTAAACTTTCACATTACTCAATTTTGAAATAAGAATTTATTTATTTAATTTATTTTCTTTGTGAGCAAAGCATATCAACTACATGCAAAGATGTCAGGTTACATTCTCTTTGGAAGGTGCTGTGGCATTTATATTTAAGCAATTCTATCTATTCCAATTTGTTTACTTATTAAGTATGTTGCTTAATCTAAGAAATGTAGATAAATGTGTCTGTAAAATGAATGTGAAGGTTCTGGGGTCATATATTTTCAACTTTGGCTACCTTTCAATTTTGTGGATAAGCCCCTTCTGTATCCTTTAAATCTTTCATAGATTTAAAGCACTCTTCATCGTAAGGAGAGGTGGAACAGTCTAGCCTCTATTTTCTTGCTTTACATTCCTGAGTCAGAAGTATAACTATTTGTGGAACTGTTGAGTCATTAAGAAATGTTAATCAGATTTTCAGAAATATTTGTAATGCCAGATTTCATGAATACTGTATGCAGACTTCATTTGAAATCAGAGGATGGAAATTTTGTAAAACATCTGTTAAAGGTTGTGATGAATATTCATGCCACAGCTATCATCACCTGTTAAATGCAGCCCTGTTTTGCAGCTGGCCTGAAGACCCAGTGCTGCAGCATTTTCTTTATGATTCTATTATTTTTTTCCCTAAGTTATAATACATGGGGAATAATCAGAATGTGATGAAAGGAGAACTCTGCAGGGAATAAAAACCAAAAATTGAGGAGCCATTGCAGCAATGTTTTAGGGCTCTTTACTTACTTATTCCCAAGCAGCAATGTGGAAGCAGGGCATAGCAGGTAACTTTCCAGACACCACAAATACTGTGTTCAGTTTTGGGCCACTCACTAAGAGAAAGACATTAAGGTGGTGAAGTGAGTCCAGAAAAGGCCAACAGAGCTGGTAAAGGGTCTGGAACACAAGTCTGATGAGGAGCAACTGATGGAGCTGGGGTTGTCTAGCCTGGAGAAAAGGATGCTCAGGAGGAATCTCATTGCTCTCTACAACTGCTTAAAAGGAGATTGCAGCCAGGTGGGGTCAGCCTGTTCTCATAAGCAGCAAGCAATTGGACAAGATTAAATGGCCTCAAGTTGCACCAGGGTAGGTATAGGTTGGATACTAGGAAAAATATATTCACCAGGAGGGTTATCAATAATTGGAACAGGCTGCTCAGGGAAGTGGCAGAATCACCACCCCCAAAGGGACAATCTAGATATGTAGAGGTAGCACCTGGGGACATGGTTTAGTAGTGGACTTGGCAGTGCTGGATTAACCATCGGACTCAATAAACATCCTATTCAACCTAAATTATTCTATGTTTCTATATAATAGCTTCACAGAAAAATATGAGTTATCAAAACCAAATTCTTCCCATCTTCCTTCATTTATAATGCAGAACATTTTGTGTATTTCATGCTTTCCCAGATGTGTGTGATTATGGCAAGTTGAACCTCTGTGATAATGCCCTTTAGCTTTAGAACACTTATACATGATCTGCAGAATCGAGTGTCAAAATGCTCATCTATTGAATTTTGATCCAAACTTAGACAAATTTTTTGTTGTTCTAGAAATGTGATCCAAATTGCAGATATACATTTCTTGGGAAAAAAATAAGTATGCATCCACATTTTAAATTTTATCATGCTATCTTCATAATTGTCCAGCACCTTCTCTGTATTCTGGTGGAATATACTGAGATACCAATGTTAATGTTAGCAAAATCTAGGAAAAATGCATTTTGGAGTAAAGTCAAGCACCATGTACTGGTGGTTATCTGTTAGCTGTTGTTGTTGTTATTGTTGTTGTTGTTGTTGTTGGGAAAAACACTTGCCACCAGAGTTTATATTCTTAAGTAAAAGAAAGTCCTTCACTGACACTGAAGAGCTAAGATTTTTATGATACTGTCAACATTTTTTATTGTGTGTTTCATGCCTGACTTAAAAAATTCAAAATGGCATGCCTTGAGACATACAGCTTGTGCTATGGATTTAGTTAGAATTTGACTTATTTCCCAGTATTGTTCTTTTCAGCTTTAAAATAATTTTAGGTATTTAAACATTTCAAATACTGCCTTTTTTTCCTGTAGAGACATTGTACTCATGCTTTTTTCTTTGGCTTCTCTCTAAGCGAAATTATGTTATTGTAAAGATATATAATGTAGAATAAAAGAAATGTGTCCTTATGGATTTAAGCAGTTCCAGTCTAAATATCTGAACAATAATTGCCATAGGTCACAGCAGCGGGTCTGTGGCAGGGGGCCTGAAAGCAAACACCTAACTTAGAAGGTATCTAAGGCAAGGTCTAAGTGGTTTCTGACAAGAAAACCACTTAAGGGTAGCATTAATCACTGATACCCCTTAGACATTCCAATCTGTAGGTTATTTCCCAGCTGTCACTCAGCAGGAGATATTGCACAATTTTGCTCAGTGAGACAAAATTTTTATGAGTGAGAGCTACAAAATAGAGCTGTCACCTTGACAGAATGTGGAGCCAATGTGTCCCTGTATTTGTTCTTACTGAGCTGTTTGGGTTAAAAAAAGAACTAACTTGGGTTAAAAAAAAAAAAAAACAAAAAAAAACTAAGCACAGGAGGGCAAAGCTTTCTCTGCATCTGTACGGCTTCCTATCTAGTTTCTTATCAGTTTACCTGTTTGTTTAGCTATAGTTTAATGATCTATTAGTGTCTCAATAGTATCACAGCAGCTTCTGGAGGTGATACAAAATCTAAGGACTGTAATAAACTCAGAGTGGTGTGACCTTCAATATAACCTAAGTATTAGATGTTTTGGACAAAACAGAAGAGCACCTTAAATCTTTAGGAGTTCCTGTTTTGAGATAAACATATGCTTCCAAACATAGGAGTAAATTATGTGTATAAAAATCAGCATCTTATTACATTATTGAATTTTTACCAAGCTGGGAACTGAGGGTCATTCTGTGCTTGATAAAACACGTATGACTCAAAAGCTGCACTTCAGTCTGTGCTTTCACCTCCCCAACTTGCAGCACAACAGTTCTCTCAGAAAAAGGCAAAGCCACATTGCTGTGCTGCATCAGGTGAGCTTTTGTTCACAGATTGGCTGAACTCCTAAGCTGAGCAGTACAAAACTGAAGTGGGTACAAAAATAAGTTTATCAAGGTGAAGGTCCAGTCATCAAATATATCTATATATCAAATATATCTATTTGAATATGGAAAACCAAAGAAGGCGCAAATATGGTATCAGCTAAGGAAGAAATTAAACTTCAAGGATTTCACATTAATCTCATTATTAATTAATACTATCTTAGTATTAATTAATGCCAATTAATAGTACTTGAAATTATCTTGTAAAGAAATCTAATCTAAATATCCTGAATGACTACTGATCACATTACTGTGAACAAAATACCCACTTTCTACTGTTGCAAGGTGACTTGATGGGTGCTTGCATCATTTTCCTGGCTGACATTTCTGCTCATTTCAAGTCTGCTCTCCAAAATGCAGTTTTAACTTAATCCATGTTCTTAGCCTTGAGGGTTTTTCAGTGAGCATCACAGTGCTCGTCACATTTAGAGTATCATCTTTAAATGGGTTATAAGTATACAGCCTTAAGATTTTTATAGAGTGATTGCTCAGTTGCAGTTTCTGAATTTTTTAATTCACATTTCTGACCTGTTTTGATTTCTGTGGTTCAGTTTTTAGTTTCCCCATGTCTTGCACATGGATTATTTGTCTAATATCTATTTTAGATCAGATACTATGCAAATTAGAGAGACCATGTAACTCCACTTTTGATGAACAAATGTCTTCTCATGTCAACTGTTTATATATGGATGAAAGAGAAAAAATTTTTAAATATACCTAGGGTACTTCAAAACAAAATTGCTGGATTTTGTAAATGTATCATTTATGTAGTTGTTTCATACTACATAATATATGTATAATACAATGCAATAAGAGATTGCTGAGGTTTGTTGTTTTTGGTTTGTTTTTGTTTTTTTTTTTGGGAAAACTCCCTTTTTTCTCTTTCTTTCTCTGTCTGTTCAATTGCAAAGACTTTCTTTGTAAAAGCTACTAGAATTCCAATATACTTCTGACATTTTCAATGACTGCATCTTTCTCACATGACCTTTTGCCCACTTATGTTGTCCTCAGCAGGAAGTGCAGATGTTCCTTAACAATCTGGTGTAATGACAGCAATGTAAGGTGAGAGCAGTTTAATCAAAAGATAGCTTAGAAAGACAATTTGAAGACCAGAGGGTACACTGATACTCCTCAAAGAGTAGGGTCTTAGCTGAGCTGTACAGGCAACAGTCTGGAAATTGTAATAATAGTAAATTGTGTACTTCTGCATGGCCAAGTAGAAGTGGCTTAAATTAGGATTTCTTTGCTTTTTGGAGGATTCAGAGCATGTGACTTTCCCTACTGGTATCAACTTCAAGGGCTTAATTGCATATTTTTTCATGTTTCTTAGAATTTGTCTGTTCACTTGAAACTTCATCTGTCCCATGTGTGCAGTACACACTACCCTGCCTAGAGGAAAGTGTATTCAGACAAAAATATGGCAGAGGACAAAGTGTGTACAGAAACAACCAGGGTGGCTGGGGGTGCACGAGGGTCTGTGAGTTCCCTTCTGTCTGCTGGCAGCAGTGCCAACCTGGAGACGCCTAAAAGGGCAAGTTCCCAGCAGAAGTGAGGGCATGTTTTTCCTGTCAGAAGCCCTACATGGAGTCGTATCTGTTTGTTAAGGTTTATTGTGATTAGGCTGATCTGCCTGAAAAGTGTAGTTCCTGATGATAATGTCTTGTTCCCATCAATCAGGCTTCTGGGAACTGAGTTGCAGCCATTAATCAGACCCGCTTGTACTTGCCACATACCAGTCAGCCTACTGTGCTTCAAGGTGCTTTAATTTCTAGTTAAAAATGCATGTCTTCATTGGAAATAATAACTGAGCATTTGCTGATTTCTCAGTGCTGTTCTTTGCAGTCAAGGTAATTTCCATGTTGTGTCATTACAGTTGATAACAGTTATCAAGTCGGAACATCCAGAGGATGTTCTGTTGCCTCACCCATTTCCCTTGATGGTCAATTGAGCAGTGGATACTCCTGATGTGTTACTATTGCAGAAAGCTGTGATAACTCTTGGAAATAATTATACTCATGCTCTGTGAAAATTCAGTGTCCAGTAATTATGATAGCAACAACATTATCTAATTGACTTGAACAATTCTCCAACTGTAGCATTTGTTTTAATATGGTTATCTTGTTGAGACATAGGGGGAATTGCAGTCTTTCTATAGATAATACATGCAACTGATATTAAAAATATTTCACGGTTCCACTGAATATTTATTCCCTAATCTAAAGCTTAGGGTGTGTTTTTATAGTACTAAAAAGGTAAAAAAATAAATTAATGAAATGAAGTTAACTGAAAAGCAACTTAATTCCAATGACTCATAGTTGTTATTCTGAAATAGTTTCCATATTTCCTTGTTTCCTCATCTGTGAATGACCATTGTTTTCTTATTTATGATAAATTTTCTTATTTTAAAATTTAAGGGAGGAAAAATCCGCATTGATAGAGTGATAAAATTTCCATCCTCTTTGGGTTTAAAACTGAGAATGTCTCTAAATGGATTAGTCTTTTATATAGACACAGCTGGCAGGTTTGTGAAACTTGGCATAAATTTTTTCTTCTTTATTGAAAATTGGTCATCGGGGAGTTTAAAGAACCTCATGGGCTGTCATCAGTTTGTTTCTGAGCATGTCTGAAGGACATGTGCTGAGGCTGCAGGAGTCCTGAACAAAGCTTCACCCGTTCAGTACATCACTGGACACTGCACATCCAGCTGTCTGCTTTCACGCTGCTGTCCCTCACCCATGAGGGCTTTGTGAATGTCCCCATGTATTCTGTGAAGTAGTGTCTTCCAGGAAATCTCAAGAGGCAGAAAATTGCAGGTTGATGTCCTTTGAGAGATTTAGCAATTTTTGTTGAATTTACAACATTTTCAATATTCTTCTAAACAAATGAGCAAAACCCTGGCACTATACAGCCTGGTAATACCAATGCTAGACAGAAAGACAAGTAGAATATACTGCAGATAGCAATTATTGGCTTCATGTTGCAATGAAAAAATCCGTATGCGCAGTGAATCAAAGCAGAAATGTAAAATCTGTACTGCTTCCCCTAGACTTATATTGAAGTATTGAAGTATTGAATTACTGAGGTATTGAAGTGCCTCTGTAATTGCTTACAAATACAACAGATGTTTATTGATGTCCTGGTTTAGGACAAATTAGGGGAAATCTCCAAAAGGGAGCCCCCCGAACAAAACAAACCTCCAACCACCCCTCCCCCAACACCGGGTTCGGGAAGGAATTTCTCGGAGGAGCAAAGTGGAAAACAAAACCTATTTATTTACAAGTAACAAAAGAACACTCCCCAACACAAGAAAAGGAAAGAAACAGACTTTGTGTATGGTGAGGGCGTCAAGCTTCTCTTGCAAGCTCCAGGTGTCCTGGACGTCTCAGGTCAGGTCCGGAACCGGTCCAGTATCTTCAGGGGAGGGTAAGAAAGAGGGAACAAAAGAAAAGAAAAAAACAGCGCAAAAAGCAGAAAGCAAGCAAGCAAAGCGGCTAGCCAAGCCAAGCAGCAAAAAGCCAAGAGCCAAAAAGCCTGGTCAAGCACTCCCCCCCCCTCTCTTCCCCGCCCCGCCACAGCAAGACGGCCGGGGGGGGGGAAGAGAGAAAAGGCACAGCTGCCAGACACAACACACGATATTGGGATAAAGGCTGTCAACCCACGACACTCCACCCCTTATCCCATATCGTGAGTATACAATAAAAACTTTCATTTCACTTACTCACACCTTTGACACTTACGCATTCCTCTCATCTTACTTGCTCAGACCTTTGACACTTACAGTTTCCTTCTGTCTCACATTCAACAAACAATGACATTCATATATGAGTCTCATCCCACAATCAGGTCTCCCTGAGGTACACACCGTGTTGTTCCATCTTTCTGCATTATCCACCATGTATAACCTGGTCCTTGAGCAAAGACAATCCCACGGATGGGTTTGTCTGTACTCGAGGCAGGGTTGATCCATACTGTCTTTCCCAACAAACCTCTGACATGGGCCACTGGGGCTTTATCCCCATCTACTATATTAAGGAGCTCAGACTGAGCAGGACCTGCTCGGTTGGTGGAACCTCGAGTGTTAACTAACCAGGTAGCCTTTGCTAAATGCTGCTCCCAGTTTTTTAAAGACCCCCCACCCAATGCTTTTAAGGTGGTTTTTAACAATCCATTATACCTTTCCACCTTCCCTGCAGCTGGTGCATGATAGGGGATATGGTATATCCACTCGATGCCATGTTCCCTAGCCCAAGTATTAATAAGATTGTTTTTAAAATGAGTCCCATTATCCGACTCAATTCTCTCGGGAGTACCGTGCCTCCAAAGGACCTGCTTTTCAAGGCCCAAGATAGTGTTACGGGCTGTGGCATGAGACACAGGGTAGGTTTCCAACCATCCCGTGGTGGCTTCTACCATGGTCAGTACATAGTGCTTGCCCTGGCGGGTCTGAGGCAGTGTGATGTAATCAATCTGCCAGGCCTCCCCGTATTTGTACTTAGACCACCGCCCCCCATACCAGAGGGGCTTCACCCGCTTGGCCTGCTTAATGGCAGCACACGTCTCACAGTCACGAATAACCTGAGAGATACTGTCCATGGTTAGATCCACCCCTCGGTCTCGTGCCCACTTATAGGTGGCATCTCTACCCTGGTGGCCTGAGGCATCATGGGCCCATCGTGCTAAGAATAACTCTCCCTTATGCTCCCAGTCGAGATCTATCTTCAACTCCCCTATCTTTGCAGCCTGATGTACTTGCTGGTTGTTTTGCTGCTCTTCATTAGCTCTACTTCTGGGGACATGGGCATCTACATGGCGAACCTTCACAGGTAACTTCTCTAACCGAGTAGCGATATCTCTCCACTCTTCCGCAGCCCAAATTGGTTTTCCTCTTCGCTGCCAGTTCGCCTCTTTCCATCTCTTCAGCCATCCCCATAGAGCGTTGGCTGCCATCCAAGAATCGGTATACAAATAGAGCCTTGGCCACTTCTCTCTCTCTGCAATACCTAGGGCCAGTTGAATAGCTTTGATTTCAGCGAATTGACTGGATTCGCCTTCTCCTTCAGTAGCCTCTGCAACCCGTCGAGTGGGACTCCATACAGCTGCTTTCCACCTCCGTTTCATCCCTATGACGCGACAAGAACCATCGGTGAATAGAGCATAACGCGTTTCTTCTGCTGGTAACTGATTGTATGGCGGAGCTTCCTCAACCCGGGTCACTGGCTCTTGTTCCTCATCCGCGACACTAAAGCTTTCACCTTCGGGCCAATTTGTAATTACTTCCAGGATCCCAGGGCGATTTAACTTCCCAATTCGAGCGCGCTGCGTAATGAGGGCAATCCACTTACTCCAAGTAGCATTGGTGGCATGGTGGGTAGAGGGAACCTTTCCTCTGAACATCCATCCCAGCACCGGTAGTCGGGGTGCCAGAAGGAGTTGTGCCTCTGTACCAATCACCTCCGAGGCGGCTTGGACTCCTTCATAGGCGGCCAAGATTTCCTTTTCTGTTGGAGTATAGTTATCTTCAGACCCCCTGTAGCTCCGACTCCAAAATCCCAATGGTCGGCCTCGGGTCTCGCCAGGCACCTTCTGCCAAAGGCTCCAGGACAGACCATGGCTCCCGGCTGCAGAGTAGAGCACGTTCTTCACATCTGGTCCTGTCCTGACTGGACCAAGGGCTACAGCATGAGCAATCTCCTGCTTGATTTGGATGAAAGCTTGCTGCTGCTCAGGGCCCCAATGGAAGTTGTTCTTCTTGCGGGTAACCAGATAAAGGGGTCTCACAATCTGACTATACTCAGGGATGTGCATCCTCCAGAAACCTATAGCACCTAAGAAAGCTTGTGTTTCCTTCTTATCAGTTGGTGGGGACATAGCAGTGATTTTGTTAATAACATCTGCAGGAATCTGACGCCGTCCATCTTGCCACTTCACTCCCAAAAACTGAATTTCTCGGGCAGGTCCCTTGACTTTGCTCTTCTTAATGGCAAATCCGGCTTCCAAGAGAATATGAATTATCTTCTCTCCTTTCTCGAACACTTCTATTGCCGTGTTCCCCCAAACAATGATATCATCAATATATTGTAAATGTTCTGGAGCCTCACCCTCTTCTAGTGCAGCCTGGATCAGTCCATGACAGATGGTAGGACTGTGTTTCCACCCCTGGGGCAGTCGGTTCCAGGTATACTGCACTCCCCTCCATGTAAAAGCAAACTGGGGCCTGCATTCTGCTGCCAGAGGTATGGAGAAAAATGCGTTAGCTATATCAATGGTCGCGTACCACTTTGCTGCCTTGGACTCCAGCTCGTACTGCAGTTCCAGTATGTCCGGTACAGCCGCACTCAGTGGTGGAGTCACTTCATTCAAGGCACGATAGTCCACAGTCAATCTCCATTCTCCGTCAGATTTTCGCACGGGCCAGATAGGGCTGTTGAAGGGTGAGTGGGTTTTACTGACCACCCCTTGGCTCTCCAGCTCTCGGATCATTTTGTGGATGGGGATCACGGCATCTCGATTCGTCCGGTACTGCCTGCGGTGCACTGTTGAGGTGGCAATTGGCACTCGTTGTTCCTCTACCTTCAAGAGTCCTACTGCAGATGGGTTCTCTGATAGTCCAGACAAGGTATTCAATTGTTTAATACCCTCTATCTCCACTGCAGCTATTCCAAAAGCCCACCTGAATCCCTTAGGATCTTTGTAATAGCCATTCCGGAGGAAGTCTATGCCCAAAATACACGGAGCCTCTGGACCAGTCACAATCGGATGTTCCTGCCACTCCTTCCCAGTCAAGCTCACCTCAGCTTCCAACAAAGTCAACTGTTGTGATCCCCCTGTCACTCCAGCAATGGAAACAGGTTCTGTCCCCACGTGTTCCGATGGCATTAAGGTACACTGTGATCCGGTGTCAACCAATGCTTCATAGTCTTGTGGCTCTGATGTGCCAGGCCATCTGATCCACACCTTCCAGAATACCCGGTTCTCCCGTGCCTCTTCCTGGCTGGAGGCAGGGCCCCTCTAAGCCAGATTGTCCTTCTTTCCCTGGGCATATGCCTTAGAAGTTCCTTCAAGGGGATCGGACATGTCATCGTCATCAGCATACTTAACATCTCGGCTACGAGCGACCGGAGCTGCTATCCTTTTGGTGATACTTTCTCTTTTCTTCAAATCATGCACCCGTTGTGCCAAAGCAGCGGTGGGTTTTCTGTCCCATCTCCTCATGTCTTCTCCAGACTCACGCAGAAAAGCCCATAACTCAGCCCGTGGGATGTACCTTCTTTCCCCATCAAAGGAGCGCCAGCGTTGGACACCAGGGCCTCTAATTTGTACAGCTGAGATTTGAATAAGGTCCTCCTTAATCTCTTCCCGGAGTTTCTTATGATTCTCCTCTATTTTGTCCTCTAGTTTCTGCAGTCGGGTTTCCACTGCTGCAATTCTGGCATGAGTTGGGCCATGCACAGCATCTGCATACGCTCGAAGCTTCTTTGCCATATCGAGCACAGTCTCATATGTATCATCCCGCTTCATTATTGCTAGGGCAGAAGCGTATTCAGGTGGCCCAAGTCGCACAAGTTTCCTCCACATTATAGGTGTGCATGGTACCAGGTCCGGATTCCTAGTTGTTGTATCATCTGAGAAAATGAGCTCTGCCACCGCCATCTCTCTCAGGCGTTGGATCGCCTGTTCTATGGTCTTCCACCGTGTCTGCTGCATATAGAGATCATCCGTACACAGGTATCGTTCTGCTACGCTTCTTAGGACCCGTTCCCAGAGGCTGTGAGGGTTAGCCCCCCTCATCATACCTTGATCAATGACAGGATCATGTGACAGGGATCCCAAATGCCTCGCTTCAGTACCATCCAAAATTGTAACCTCCCCTGCAGCATCCCAAAGGCGGACTAACCAACTAATTATAGATTCGTCAGGTTGTCGTCTGTAATCCTTTCTTAGGCCTCTGAGGTCCTTCAGAGAAAAGGAGTCAATATTAGCTCCAGATTCTGTGCCCCTTGATGTGGCCTCTGATTTTGGTGAGGGTCCTTCTCCTGCATCATCATCATCATCCTCCACCTTTCGATCAGTCTTGCCTTTACACTTTCCACCTCTTGTATTAGCTGCAACAGCCATGGGTTGGGGCCTATTGTCTGATTCAGCTGCTAGCCTGGAGCCTGGGATGTTAGCTGCAGCCTGGGTCACTGGGATAGTAACTAACTTATCTCCCTGTTCCCTTTCTGCTATCTGCTGCTCCACAGTATCTAGCAGAGTACGGTAAACAAACGCCAAGGCCCAGCTCACTGCAGTAACCCTTTCCTCCTTAGTATTACCATGGCACTTCTCCCTCAAATACTTTGCCACCTCGACTGGATCCTGAATTTGATCAGATGGAAAGTCCCAATCTATAGGATCGGAAAATTCCTTTAAAGTCTGGCCCATGTCCTCCCATTTCCCACTCCAGTCAAGATTTTTCCTGCTTTGTTTTACTCCTAAGTCAGGAGTGTCTCTAACCCCTCTAGAAATCTCAGTCTTCATTTTATACACACTCCAGACAGTATAGGAAAGGCTTAATAAATTAAATGCCAGAAAGATGGTTTCTTTCAAACTCAGGGGAAATTCAGTATTTTCTAATAGAGATGTCAACAATTTGGAGGACAAGAAGGAGGACAAAGGCTGAAAAGCCCCTTCCCCTTCTTCTCCCCAAACAAACTGAGTAAACAACCATAACAGCAACCCATACATTCCTGAGATGAAGTCCAGCATTTTTATCCGACACATCATCACACATAAGACCAGCACAATGACTATTCTGGTTAGTGCCCCCCGCTTACAAAAGCTACTTATTAGGGACAACATCAGAGCTATTTTTGGGTAAGGAAATAACCCCAGGGACCACAAAAGTATTAAAACTTCAAAAACCCCTAGGGACCAGAAATACCGGCAAGCTTCCACTCCAAATGACATTATGAATCACCAATATGCCCACCAAAATAGCCAAAACCAAAATATTATTGTTATAGGTTTTTTTCCACTGTTTTTTTTTTTTTGGCCTCCGTTTCCCGGCCAATGCACCAAAAAGTATATTGTCCTGGTTTAGGACAAATTAGGGGAAATCTCCAAAAGGGAGCCCCCCGAACAAAACAAACCTCCAACCACCCCTCCCCCAACACCGGGTTCGGGAAGGAATTTCTCGGAGGAGCAAAGTGGAAAACAAAACCTATTTATTTACAAGTAACAAAAGAACACTCCCCAACACAAGAAAAGGAAAGAAACAGACTTTGTGTATGGTGAGGGCGTCAAGCTTCTCTTGCAAGCTCCAGGTGTCCTGGACGTCTCAGGTCAGGTCCGGAACCGGTCCAGTATCTTCAGGGGAGGGTAAGAAAGAGGGAACAAAAGAAAAGAAAAAAACAGCGCAAAAAGCAGAAAGCAAGCAAGCAAAGCGGCTAGCCAAGCCAAGCAGCAAAAAGCCAAGAGCCAAAAAGCCTGGTCAAGCACTCCCCCCCCTCTCTTCCCCGCCCCGCCACAGCAAGACGGCCGGGGGGGGGGAAGAGAGAAAAGGCACAGCTGCCAGACACAACACACGATATTGGGATAAAGGCTGTCAACCCACGACAATTGATTAAATACCAGCTTCAAAAACACATACTGAAAATAATCTAAAAAAATTGATCAGATAAGGTCAATTAGACATAAAGGAGCAAATTTATATGTGTTTAAAAATGTAGTTTTTTATTTATTTTGTCTCTGGTGTGGTCCAAAAAAGTCCAGCTAGTCTGCTGAAGAGGCTATAAAGAAATGTAAATAAAAGCAGAAAACCAAGGAATTTTTTATAATATTCCTAATAAATTTAAAATATGGAATATATTCATTTTTTGGCCCAATAACAAATCCAAATTATCACTATGTGACAGTAGCATATTTTGAAAATATATCCTCTCTTTTTTAATATATATTGAAGAATCAGGTAAGAAAATAGCTGTTTAATAGTGTGATTTAGTAGCTGATTAATAGTGTGAAGGAGACATTATGAACAAATGTAATATATGTGGAACTCAACATTATTAATTTTTGTGGGCACATTGGTTAAATGGTAGTAGTCCAGAGGTGTGCAGACTGTTATAGCACAGCCATAAAGTTTCTATCTAAATTAACCTGCAAAAGTGCCAGATATGCATTAACCTGGGCAAAATAAAAATTATATAGTGTCACTTTCTTTCCCCTTTAGCTAGTAGGATCTCATATTTCTATGAGGCACTTAACACAGAAATTTGTCCATCTTAGCCTCCAAGCAATTATTTACAGAATATTCCATTTTCAATGCCTAAGTCTCTATAATGGAGAATTGTAAGGCACATCAGCGGAATTACATCAAGATATTAAAATTATTGTTGCTGTAACAGTGGTTCATTCCTGGTTATATGCTTATGGGGTATTTTTCCATTTCATGTTTAATCTTTTTTTTTTTTCCTTCACTTCCAGGAGCTGGAGTTTTCAAACCTGTTTGCAGTCCTTCACTGTATCCACTCATTCTTTGCAGCCAAAGTGGCTTGTTTGGACCCTTTGTATGTAGGCAGCCAAGCCACAGCTTCTGCTGCTCCCACAACTTCTGGTACTGGCAAATTAAAGTATTCTACTTGACATCCCCCATGACAGCACTGCCACTTAACAAGGAGACATAAAAATGTATAAATATAAGTTTTAGACCTTTGGTGAACCATGTATGTGGAAACCAACCCTGGAGGCAAGACATCTTGCAGCATCAGCAGATAAATGGTGATGTGGGATCATAATTTCATCTCGGTTCTGCAAGACATCAGTAAATAATCCTAGTCAAAACCCCAGAATAGGATGGATATGCTTTTAGTTTTATCTATTTGTACTTACATAGTGCTTTAAGCAACAGTGGAAGCAAAGGAATAAATGGCGAAATGAAGCACTTGAGTATTTAATAAAATTTTCAAATTGCTGTAATAATACACAAATAGAATTGTCATTTTCCTCTTTTAAGATGTTTTTTAATGACAATATGCTAAACTCTGAGTATGAACATAATGCCCTATTGTTATATTGTAAATAAGACCAAGCATACAGTACATGGTGACAAAGGAGATAAACATGAAAAGACATTTGTGTAAGTACCTCCTCAAATAAGAAAGCACTTTAAGCACTGCTGTACATCCACACTTGTTTTCATACATGGAATCATGCTGCTTTTTCCATTTTGTTCTCTTCATCTAACAGGAACAACAGCAAACATATAGCCATACTGGTCTGATACATTAAAAACAAAACAAAACAAAACAAGCCACAAAAAGAAAAAACACTTTCATGGATAAGTTCCTCTTCTTCAAGTAAAAATAATGGCATATTAATTTAATTTTAATTATAAATTAGTGCAAGTACAAAACATAGTGTGTCATCTGTTTATTTCCTCCTTTTTTTTTGTTAAGAATTAAATACTGTAAATCTAACAGTCTTTGTTCACAAGAGTTGGAAATTGTTTCAGACAATACACTTAATATATTGTTTCCACGGCTAACCTTGATTTCACATCATAGTTGGAACTTATGTTTCATTTAAACTCTCAACAAATAGACATTTTTCATTATGCTTTAAAAATTATTTTACCCTTTGAATTCTTAATAAGTTATTTAATAAATATATTGGTAGTAAGACGGGAATAAATTGAATAAGCTATAAAGAATGCATTACAGAATGCATAATTTCTTTGTTTTTTAAGACCTTTGCATCATTCTGGATCAAGTACTAGTTTCAGAGTATCATTTAATGGTTAAATATAAAGGAGTTTAAAATTATTAACTTTGTTTAATTGAAATTTTATAATATAATTTTTGTGCTATGACACACATGAGTGACTCGTGTGGAAAAAAGGTATATATTTTCAGGAGTAGTTTTTGGGGTTTCTATTTATTGTTTTGAAATCAAAACTACCTTTCCCCCCCCCCTCCACTTAGATTTGTTAGAGGCACTTATGAGATAGGACCACCATCTTCCTTGTGTAGCAGAAAGAGTAATTCTATAACATCCGTTTCTATGGGTTAAGATGATCAATACTTCAAAAGTGAAGCCAGAGGAGAACTTATCCAAATGGGAGCAATTCAAAATGCAAAGCAAGGACAAAAGATGAATGAAATTAAGGAGCAAATCATGTGTCTGGTTTTTTTGCTTTGCATTAGAAATATTTGGATTTACTTGTGTGAGAGTAACATTGTTTTGTAGCATAGCTGATCTAATTTGATACTAGTTCCAAATAATCTGAAAATATTTGGGAGAGGGGAACTCTTTTATCACTTTCAAAGGTCTTCTGTTACACACGTACTTCCTATTAGTACACCTTCAAGGGCTACACATTTATTTTCTATCCTAAATTCAGTGGAATGATGTAACAATCCAGCTATTAAATGCCACTCTAAGTGGCATCAAAATTCTATCTTTTCATAGACACCATAATGAAATTTTTAATAAATTGTCCCTAAATAAGGGGGTCACATCTGAAGGATAGATAAAGCTACCATGGCTGTCCATAGGATCTCGAGCTTGGACACAAACCCCAGATATTTTGAATCTAAAGCTATAACAGTTTAAGAGGTTTAACAAAGGTAACTCAGGCACTGCCCTGGCATAGAAAGCATATACAGGAAACACAAATTTTGGCAGAGCATTGACAGTGATGAAAAGAGAAGCCTAATATCTTTTAATGACAGTTCTCAGTGCTGCCAAATAATCTCCTCTACTTCAGTGCATTACTGTGGCACTGTCACAACAGTGTGGCCATGTGCTACCACCTCTGCTGCCAATAGCAGAATCTGAAACTGGAGAGGTGCTGGTTGAATATTTTCTCTTCAACTGTTCCTGTGATGTGCAGTTGCATTACTGAATCTGAGGGGCGTTTAGGAGTCATGCTTGAATGAGCGTAACATTTACCCAAACCAGCACAAAATATGCCATTGCAAATTTCTGTAGATGAAGGAATATGAAAGCCCCCCTGAAGATCTCTGTCAAGAATTCTCTTTATAGAACACCTGGATTCATCACTGAGAGTTTTGCAACTGAGCATTAAATATAGAATATTTAAGAAACACATTAGCCTGTAATTTTTTGTTGTTGTTGTTGTTGCTTTTCTAAGGACGTAAACTGGTGGGGCTTCATCGGTACTTTTATTTTCAAGAAGAAAAGTGCTATTGAGAGAATATAAGATGTCATAGCTTTAACTGCAGGTCAGTGTTGATTTGTAAATGCAGCAGGCATTTGTGCAGTGACCTGACAAAATATTCAGAGGCGACTCTGCATCCAACCTTGCCCTTGTAGAGCAACTTGGTCAGAAATTCAGTCTTGAACCAAAGAGGCAAAATTTTAAATTCTGTGTTATAACTAATCCTGAAATATCAAAATAAAATTTACAAACATATTAAATGGCTGCATTTTGCATTTAAATGCCTACATTTAAAGCATAGTGAACTCCATATGCATATGTCAAAACTCAGGCTTTGCGTTTCAGCCTGTCATTTCACACATAGAGTATAATGAATACAAAAGTGTTTTTTAAGTCAACACAGACCATTGACAATGAAAAGACAGAATTATAATGAGCCATCAGCTTTTGCTAAAAATCTGTATGCAAGTGATAGCAAATATTTTAACAAGAAAGAGTAAACAAACCAATCCATAGCATAATACGTAATTTGTTCTCTTTATGTCATGATATTTTCAAGTAAGTTTAATAAAGAAAACTCTTTATAGTACTGTGCCTATTGATGTTATATAGTATGACAAAAATACGCAATCTTAAGTATAACTAAATGTATTTGGCTTGATTTGGTTTGCTTTATGATGGGAATTTTAGATTGTCTGGTCTGCACAGAATTAATCATATGCTAGGTTATAGTGTTAGCATAATTTTATTATGGAAGTGTTACAAATTTGAATACATTTATTCTTGATTTCATTAGTAAATGAATATGCTTCATTTTCTAAATCTTTTTAAAAATAACAGTCACAGATTTTCAGAAGAGCTTTGCATTCCAGTAACACAAAGGCGCCTTTGAAATAAAAATCAGCATATATTTAGCTGTTGGCCATTTTATCATGTTAATTAAGTACATCAAGAACTTAGTGCAGAAGAGCTAGTTGTAAGAGGGCTATTTTTTTAAACCAGTCATTTAAAGTTTTATCTATTAAACTAGAATTATTAAGAATGCGAACCAATAATATACAGTATCAATATGCTTTGAGAAAAGAATAATGGAAAATCTTGTTTTCGAAATTAGTTCTTGATTCCACAAAATGATATTTATTTATTTTAAATGCAGAGACTTATCAGAACACCTCAAAGTGAATGATTAAACCTGTAGTTGTCAACACTGCAGCCCGTTATTTTAAATTTGATTTGTTTTATTCAATGCCTTAAGATGTTTCTTGTATCAGCCAAAATGTTAAAAAAGGCTTGAGGTCTTGAGAATGTACAACTGTTCCCTTAGAAATTCAGATCAGTTTTCATTCTTTCTTGGCAGTTCCAAGAAAGCTTTTGGAAATTTTATTAAGATTAAAAACACTGAGCCCTACATTTAACTTTCTATTTATTTATGTGGTGGTTTGGTCTCTGAAAAAGTCTAGTGTCTGAAAAAAGTTAAAGCTGATTTTAAAAAGTTCTGTCTCAGGCAGTTATGAGTCTGAGCTTAAAGCTCACACCTCTGACTGGTTCAGTATTATGGGAAACATGAAAGACTCACTTAAGATCCCAGAATTTAAGTACCTGTCTTAGATGCCTGAGGTTGCACCTCAGGCACTTCAAAAGGGAAACACAAGGTGGGAATATAGCTTAAGATCTCTGAAGGTGCACGTGTATGTGTCTCTCTTTCTCTTTGTTTCTCTAAGGAACTAGAGGTGCTTCTATTTTAGTGTTTTCATTTTATCAGGAATGTGCTTTTTAAGCCAGGCTCCTGCCTACAGCCACTCATGCAATTTTTCTTATCACAGAGCAGTCATCAAGCACATGAGCTGTTTCTTTCAAGATGACACTAAGCAAGCATCCCAGTTCCAGGTCCTGGTGGGCTTTCAGACCATGCAGCCCAACTGAAATGAGTCCAGAGGAAAAATCCCTCTGGGATGCTACCAGCAAGAGTGTCAGGTCCTGGTGCCAGCCTTTTCTGGGGCTGTGGCAGCTGCTGCTCATGCACCATGGAGAAAAAGCTGAAAAAGCTAAAAAAGCTTAAAAAAGCTGAGCTTCACAGTGTAGCCCCCTGGAGCTCAGTGCCTGGAAGGGGATGCTGTGCTGCAGCAAGGGGCAGAATGAAGCTGAAAAAGGCTGACGCTGCCCAGACAGGTGATTCTGCATCACTTTTTCCCTCACCACACCAGTATTGGCTGCAAGCAGGCTGCACCATGCTGGTCAGCCCTCTGCCCCTGCTGCATCTTCCTCCCCATCTGCCACAAACACAGCCCTGAATATTGGCTCTGGGCTCCCCAAGCACCCTTCCATGTTCGCTCACTCCGGTTGCTCAGACAGATGCCAAACTGTTTTTAGCTGCATAATGGAGCCTCTAAACCTTGTACAGGGCCAGGGGACAGAGTTAAGGTTTATGGCAAGAGCATAATGGCAAGAGCTTGAGTGTGTGATTAACTTTCAGGTTATAGCAAATAAAGTCTTATCTGTGCTTAAGTGCTTTCCTGACTTGGAGGGATATTAAGTGGAATTACTTTATTTTCCTGGAATAAGTTCTAAAATGTCAACATATTTCTACTTGCTTGGCTCCATTTTCAGGAAGTTTAGCAGAGGCAGTGGCTCATATCCTCTTAAAACCATAAAGAAAAAAACATTGGAATGCTGGAAAAAAACACCTCTTGTTCAGATTCTCTATATTATTACAGTACATTGCATAATCTATTGAAATATATTGAACAATGTGCAAACAAATGCTTTCATTTGCATTTCCTTGTCAGTTTTCGCCATGCTGTACATGCCTTCCACTTTCAAAAACTTTCTCCACAGGAATCCCAGCTATCTGATACAGAAATCTTTTGCTATTCAGTATATACTAATATATAATGCTCTGTGTGTATGTGTGGGTGTGTGTGTGTGTATGTATGGGGGTGTGTGTCTATATATTAGTATATACTAATGGAATATATTCAGTATATATTAATGAAATTTACATATATGGCACAACTGTGAAACAGAAGCATACATCCATGAAGCTTTATATTTAAAAACCTACAATACTATAAAGAAACATATGTATATTAGTTGAAGAAATGGCTATTTTTGCAGGGTATGCACAATCTGGATATATGATAATAAATTGATAAACATTAACAGATTTATTATTTCATACCTCCAGGAACTTAAAGATTTTTTTAATTATTCTTATCCCTTTAGCATATTTGCAATATATGTCATAAATTTTAATTTGTTATGGATTAAAATGACTGAAAAAATGTAATAGAAAGTCCTATATATTTTATAAATATTAAAAAAATAAGAAAAGCTATTCAAATTATTTATTTCATTTTTAGTTAAGGTTTTGTGATTGTTTGTAATATGTATTTGTGACAAGCATAAGTCACCTAGTTGTTTAAGCTCATTAATGTACCACTAATAAAATGCTATCTTCTGTTTTGTTTTTGTTATGCTTCTTTTTGTAATGGAACATAGCAGAAAAAATAGAAAATAAATACTTTTTTAACTAATATTTTGCATTCAGTCATACAGTGTATGAGTTTTATATTGTTGAAAGCCAAGCCTGGGAAATCAAGAAAGTATTTGAAGAACCTGGGGTGGTAAAGTTATTTTCCAAAAAGTGTTTATTTAATAGAAATAATGACCATTCCTTACTTGTATGATTGTGACGATGTTCACAGGGGTCTTATGTTGAGGCAAGAGATGAGCATCTGACTCCATGTTTCAGGCTTGATTTATTATTTTATCATATATATTACATTAAAACTACACTAAAGAATAGAAGAAAAGGTTCTCATCAGAATGCTGGCTAAGAATAGAAAAGAAAGAATGACAACAAAGGCAGCTGTCTTGGACTCTCTGTCTGAGCCAGCTGGGCTGTGATTGGCCATTAATTACAAATATCCAAGATGGGCCAATCCCACACCCACCTGTTGCATTCCACAGCAGCAGATAACCATTGTTCACATTTTGTTCCTGAGGCCTCTCAGCTTCTCAGGAGGAAAAATCCTAAGGAAAGGATTTTTCATTAAAAGATGTCTGCGACGGTATGACCATTTCTACAAGGCCTGTAATGCCTTGTACTTAATGCCTGACTAGGGCTTTGGAAATATCCCACTCTCCCTTGGCTATGAAGCTCAACTATCACCCAGCCACCAGATTATTTTACCATTGACAGTAAAGTGCTTAGTTGGTTGGAATTAACCTAGGCCCAATATTGCTCTGCCTGAAGTTATTTTGGTATATCTTTGAAACCAAACAGTTTTCAAATGGTCCTGCAACTACTAGAGCAAAAACAATCTTGATGAGTTTAATTTTTTTTTTTTTTTCTGACTGAGGGAAGAGATGCTGGAAGATGGGGAGTCCCTGCTTTTATGCAGGCACATTTGTACCTTTTTGTCAATTTAGTGTGGGAGTCTTCAGTGCATATGTCACATGCACATTTTTCATGCCTTTTTAGTGCTCCAAGTGTGGGAATGCCAGGTAAGCTCCCTTACAACAGTGCTGCTGTCACCTGTCTCTCTCAGCCCTTCCAAAAGCACTTCCCAAGGCTTTCTCCAGAGGCTGGGGTTGCCTTCCTCAGCCCTCTACCCAAGGGAATCTTCTTTGGTGGCCCCAGCCCTTTCAGCGTCTTGAAGAGAAGGACAAATATGAGCTAGTTTTAAGTGTGATGAATACCTTGTGTTAAAAAATTTCTCAGTCCACATTTCCTGAAGTGATTAGGCTGTTGTGAATCAGCAAACATCCATAGCTCTGCCAGATCAGTTGGCTTCCTCTGTCTAAAATTTGGGTTTATACCTCATTTAAGTGAAAGTCCAGAAAAAATGAGGGGAGTGAGGTCTTTTAAAAAAGAGGTGAAGAGAAACTTAGAATATTACAGTTTGGAATACCTTGATAGTACATATATTCCAAATGTACAAGAATTCTCTTATAGCCACCATTTTCATTTGCACATTAAGTATGAACTGTATTTTGTATTAAGAGCATGAACTCACATAGGACTGAGAGGTTTGTTTCTTCTGGAAATACTTATCTTCTTCTGAATTATCTTCTTGTCTTCTTCTGAATTATCTTCTAAATTATCTTAAAAGATAATTTACATCTTCCCCATGTGTTTTGGCCTCAAATGAAAGCTCTTGTAATCAAAATTTCTTAAGATATAGTCCTTGAATAAGACTCTTTAATTTCATGTTTATTTTGTTCCACAGCTAGTATGCTTTTACTCCAAGCCCTACAAAAATTTATTCTTGCAACATTTGAAATTATGATCTATTTACTTGTGCATCTGACCAATAGCTGTTGAAAAAGTATAATATTTATGTCTTTTCAATGATAAATTTTAATTGTCTGATGTTTCTTTTTCAGTTTTTGGACAGAAGTTATTACATTTACCTATCAAGTAGTAGGGTTTTTTTAAGTATTCTTAAAACACAGTCCCCTTTATAAATTGAAAATAATATCCTTTTAATTTTCTAACCAGAAGCAAAATAATTTATTCTCTGTAGTGCTATGGTTGTTCTTGCTATATATTTGCTCAGAAAAGTGGAGGATTTCACTCCTCATTTGGCATTTGTTGGCCATTTGCTTTGTGTACTTTGCATGCACACTCTTCTCACCACTTTGAGCAGAATTTCTTCCCATCCCTTTCTTCTTTGTCATGTACAGCACAGATTTCAACCAGACCTGGCTCAGGACTCCTTAACACTGTGAGAGCAAAATTTTGCTAGCCTAAAATGCTTGCTCGCCTGTCTGGAGATGATTTAAAACTTGAGGCCATAAGTGAAGATTTATTCTTTTTCCTAAAGTACACAGCATAAAAGGAGCTCCAGCTGGAAGAGGTTGTGTGGAAACACTGCCACTCCATATTCCCTGACTTGGCCTTGCAGAATTGTGAGCATAGAATTGTGAGCTCACAGAATATGCTCACAGAATTGTGAGCATAGTGTTTTTGTTTTTCTGGATTACATAAGGTACAACCGAAATAACTTTTTTTTTTCTGCAGGATGGAGGATAAGAAAGATTTTTATGAGATGCTGAGATTGTAATGTGAAGCTATATCTAGAAAAACAGACTTTTAAAAAAGAGGGTTTTTTTAAATAAAAGCTCCACCAAGTACCATGAGCTGCAATGAAGTGACCAGTTCTGAGACCAGTTTCAGTGAAAGTTCTTATGCTGACAGAGCCAAACTCTCACCTTTCTTCTTTGAACAGATACAAAATCCTTTTAGCTAGATGTCTTTATTCTTTTTCTCGTTTTGTTTCAAGAGTCCAGAGAGGGAAGACAAAAGGTCTCAGAAATGTCAAACCCCTTAACTGAGGCAATGAAGCGAGATAGTGGTCTTTGCACTGCAGTTCCACCAAGTGCAGCAAAGGGTCCTACTGGGGCAAGATCAGAAACAATTTAGGTTCTCTTCACACCAGAAGACAAATATTTGAAAGAAGTGTGAATCTGAGGCCTTTCAAAATTTCACAAGAATCAGGAGCTCAGGCTGTACTTAGCATGGAAACTCAAAAGTAAAATGAGAACTTGTGTCTGGGTGCTTCATGCAGCTGCAAGCAGTTCCACATGGGCACACACAGCTCTCTCCCCTGAGAGGAAGTCTGAGAGCCCCAGTGGTGGTGCAGTATTAGGGAGATCTGAGCTCTGTGAGAAAATTAGGGCAATCTTGTGACGACTACGAACGGCCAAGGGGCTCATCAGATGGCAGGAAAGTGTTCAGAGGAATATAAATTTAGGAAGTGCTGCCTGAGCTGCTGAATCTTATCCAGTTTCCTCAGGCAGCAATGTCATATAACCCTTTCACAAATATTTAAACCTAATCTTAAAAGTAATTAGGCATTTTGGCCCTCTTCCTCTTGTTGGAAAGCCTTCAGGATCTCACTGCTCTGATGGTTTGAAACTGTCTTCCAATTTCCAGCCTAAACCTATTTGTGACTAGTTTATATCTATATGACTTCATGCCAGTTATATCCCCTAATTTAATTTTTTTTTCCAGCCCTAGTATCATTCCCCCATCTCCCCTCCTCTTCTTGATATATTTATAGCAAGCAATCATATGCCCTGACAGCTTTCATTGTGCCTGAATGCACAAACCAAGCTCATACCGAAGATGTCAATGCAGTGCAGTGAAATTTGGTGCAGAGAATCCTGAGCTATTGCTGACTCCAGCTGATCTGTCTACCTGTTGTTCTGCAGCAAGACCAGCTCAGGGCCAGAAGCAGTTCATCCACTTTAATGCACTTTGAGATAATAAATACAGCCCATCAGCACCATGCTGTGATGTACTGCTTCTAGAGCAGATAAAGTCCATGGCAGCTCAGGGCTTTCAGCACTGCTCTTCTTCATTGCTCAGTGCAGACATTCGCTAATCAGGCTCTCTGGCTTGTTTCCACACCATCCTAATGGGATGCAGCCTTACTCTAAATCTCTTCCAAATTCTACCTTTTTCCCAGACTGTGACTACTCTGCACCTTATGCCATGTCCAGATATGATCTCCCTTATGTCCTGCCCTATGGCCATGATATTTGTCACTGTCTGCAAGGACTGTGACTGGTGGCATGAGTTATTTCTGTGACTACATCACACTGGTGACTCACAGGCATCCTGTGCAAAGCTAGTATATCATGGAGCCACTTGCTCTTCCAGTCTTGTGATCAGCTCTCAGCTCATCAGTAATGAGGATGGGCTATGGGAACAGGTCCATTTATCACCCAGAACATAAACTTTTTCTTTTTCCCCCCCCCTGCATTATGGGGATGGGGAGGGATAGAGAGGTGAGCCATCATTTTAAGATTTAGCTTTCTGTGAGACAGCTCCAAAGGGGGCCAGGGTAAAGATGCATATTTGGATGCAAATTCTTTTTCTTATAGGCAGGTTAGAGGATGTATATGCCAGTTCTACCCTTTCCACATCTTTTGACTTCCAGCCATGACTAAATACAAGAAAATAAAAAGCCCTGAAAAGGGCAAAGGAGAAAGAATGAAAGGCACATAAGAAACCTTTTCTTTATGGTTTACCAGAGGTAAAATATCTCTAGCATTTATCAAGTCTTGTTCCATCTTTGTAATCAGATAGTTTATTTCTGAGTGATTTTTTTTGACCCCATGCAGTTGAATTATATTTCAGCAGCCTTGGTTGGGACAGAACTCCAATGACAAAATTAACATTATATTCTATATACTTGCTTTTGTTTGATCAGAGAAATGACATTTTTCAAAGCCCATTCCGACTTTATGTGAGCAGATCTTTTTGAACACAGATAACTCTATAAGGAATTTTAACTCTTCAGTGGGAAGGGAATTTTTTTTGCTGTTCTGTTTTCTTTTTAAATATGAACAGGTGAAACTCAATGAATCAATGTCATTTCCTTTTTTTTTTTTCTGTGTATAAATCATTTCCTTTTTTTGTTTTTCCCTGTGTATAAATTATCTATTTTGTCTGCTCTGTGATCAGCTTCAATTACTTTTACAAAGAGATGTGCAAATTAGTACAAAATTTAAAAAAAATTATTTGCAAATATCAACTTCAGCTGGGGTTAGGGAGTTATCTAAGTTATTGAAAGCTTGTGCAAAACATTTGTTTTAATGAACAGAAACATTATATTTTAAGTCTATCCATATATTCAGTGTTAGCTTTAAACCATGAGTTATGAGTTTTTTCTATAGGAAAAAAAACAAACTCCTGATACATAAATTGTCCGACTGCCTCATAGTAAATGCATAAATTTGGCTAAACTTAAATCAAATGCAGTGTGGTGGCTGCACTGCAGAGAAGATGGATGACTGTTTAAAGTGGTCTTTTACCCCTTGCCAGTTGGCTGCTGAGAGGATTTGCAGCTGAGCCCACGAGCAGGCTCATGAGAAGTCTGTGGTCCATGGGTTCAAGCTGCTCAGAGGAAGGCAGGCCTGTTACCCTGTCCTTCACAAAAAGATCCGTGTTAATCTGATCCTTTCTAATCTCAGTGAGGGAGACTTCTGTCTTCTCTTCCATTATTTGATGGGAAAAAATCACTGGCCTCACAGCACTGAGTAAAGATGAGAAAAAAAACAGTGTCATGCTAGTTCAGGAGGACATCTTTTCTGAACTCCAATGCTCCAGATGAGAGGATTAATAAATAAAAGAGTATAATATCTTTTTTTTTCTAATTGTTATTTTTATGATTCCCCAGCTTTATGATAGATAGTGATAACCCTGGGGTTAGAAGCATTGGCGGTCTTCATTCAATTGATGCATGAGAGGAGCAGAAGAGGGTATTTTTATAAATTCTTTGCTGTTTAATGCTAAGCTTTAATACTGTGATTCCAGTCTCTGTGACTTGAATAAAGTATTCTGTGTTTTATTATAAGGCAAAGATTTTAATTAGAATAATTTTCTTTATTGTATTGATATCATGATTCTTCTATATTTTTTCCTCATGTATCTGTCCGTTCCCAATTCTGTTCTACCACAATTTTTATGAAATGCCTTCAGTAGTTCCAGGATTTTCATTCACTTTTTTGAAAAGATGCTACATTCAGTTTAAATTGGTTTAATTACACATTGTAATATTATGAATAGTGCTTAAGAAAGGAAGGGGAGGAGGCAAGGAAGAAGATAGAGTGTGTTTCAGTACAAACAGATAAAATTATTGATGCTTTCTGTAAAATTATAAATCATAATTCTTGATTTTTTTAAAATTTATACAATTTGTTGTTGTTGAGACTGCATTTTGTTGATGGGACTGCATTTTCCTGTATGAGTTCTGATACTTTTTGTATGTGCTAAGTAAATTTTTCCCTAAGGTTACAGATGCATTTATCTAGGTTGAATAAACCCTGCAAAGTATTGACTTCAATGTGAAGTTTGCTGAGACCAAATCAAGCTGCAAAATTATTGTTATTCACCTTACTTCTAATGCTTGCTTTTTTTCAGTTATTAAATCTTGTGTGAACATGTAATCAGAGAAATGTATGTGAGTTGTAAAAGGAAGTTTGAGTTGCTCTAACCCAAAAGCTGTGTGCTTTCTTAGGTTTTGCTGAATTCCAGTACTGAATGGCCAGATGAAAATCTTAAGTTCCTTAAGAAAAAATGCTGCAAATCTCATGCTTTTAGAATCTCTCCAGGTTTCTGTGTGCTCTCTCAAATAGTCTCTCGGCCCTGGTACTTAAGGTATGATATTTTAATGAATGAATTTTCCTACAGCTATTTAAATGGATGGCACTATTTGCTAATATTTTTCAGCAGTACCTTTTCCTGAAGCATGAACCTCTTTTAACACTGGGTTGTTTGTTTTAATGTTGTGTTGCTTTTTCCTAAAGCCTTGCTCTTTTCAACACTTTAATACCAGAGGATCCCAGAACAGATAAGTGTTTTGAGTGGAAAGAGACTACAAACATAAAAGCATCTATAGCTGATATGTTGATAATGTGTGTAAGTTTATAGTCTAAAATACTCTACTTAATCCTATTCACATGTTTAGAATTCATCTGTCAAGTATCTTTGAGGCAACAGAATAAAGAATTTCCAGACCTGTTTCAGATAAAGGCCTCCACTTTTTTTTTTTTTTCATGAAGAAAATTACTCAAGGAGGAAGAAACTATAAAGTTTACCATTTTCTTCGAATATCTGGCAGAAGCCATAGTACAAAAAACATGGCTCACTTTAAAACACTAAAAAATTTCCCTTTATTTTTAAAAAAGTTCTGTGATGGTCACAATTGAAAATAAATATTTTGTTAACTTCAGGTCATTCCCTCAGGTCCTGTCACCACTGGTCACCACAGAGAAGAGATCAGTGTCTGCCCCTCCTCTTCCTCTCATGAGGAGTTTAATATCTTTCTTATATTGCAGTGGCTAAAACAGCCCCCAGCCCTCAAGGTGAAGCTGTCCCAGTGCAGAGCAGAGCAGAGCAGGACAATCCCCTCCCTTGCCTGGCTGTGATGCTGTGCCTGATGCCCCCAGGACAGAATTGGCCCTCCTGGCTGCTGGGACACTGCTGGCTCATGTTCAACTTGCCACCAACCAGGACCCCCAGCTCCCTTGACTGAGCTTCCCTCTTACTCCAGAACACAAATTTTAACGTCTTTGTCCCTAATTGTTTGATGACAGTAATTTCTTAAAGTGTAAACTAATTCTGGCCTTATTTTTTACGTCTTACAGCACTTTACTGCATGAAATGTTTCCTAACATTGTAAATACATGATCTAATGGATGCAATATTTAGACCTTTTCACATCATCCTTTTCATGAGTACCCCAAGATGATGTTCACATTGTTTCCGTAAATGTAATGCTGGAAGCATGGCCAGATAATGATGGTAAAAGGCTTGATTTAAATTAACAGTAAATATTCCCACAGTTTTTCTCTTATAGCCTTTTTTTCTGTCTCAGGTACCTCAGCTGACTCCTTGATATTGTAACTTATAGTGGAGCAGAAGATAAATTAAGCTGGAAAGTTCTTAGAAGGCTAATAGGAAATAGAAAATATTAGGCAACATAAAGAGATAGTGATAGCCAGGGAAATCTTTACTCTGTGGGAATATGGAAGCTTCCTAGATGTTAGCAAATATAAAGGCAAATATTTTCATCATTAATCCAACATTATTATCAAACCAAAGTGCTTCTATTATGGTATTGCTGAGATGTTTGATAAAAAATAGGGGCTAAAAGGTAAAAGAAAACAATTTATATGCCAGTTTTCTAATTTCAGGCCTTTCCAAATTACAATAATTGAAGAAGTCTCTGCTCCTTGCATAGCGCAGTAGGTCATGAGAAGGCAGAAACTATTCCACTCACACTACTAAATTTCGGTATGCATCTGGGCAGATTCTTCGTAGTCTGAATATCAAGTCATAGCCCAAGCCAATGTTCCTTTGAATAGCACAAAGGTGTCTTCGTTGGGGTTTTTTTTTTTTGTATTTTGGTTTTTTTTGTTTTGTTTTGTTTTGTTTTGTTTTTGTTTGGTTTTTGTCATTGTTTTTGTTTTTGTTGGGTTTTTTTGTTTTTGTTTTTGTTTTTTGTTTTTTTGGTTGGCAGGCTTTTATACCCCCTCAGTCTAAACCAATTCCATAAGCTGACAGAGGCCAAAGGCATCAGATCTAATAGTTCTGCCCTTATCTCTTAATGACTCTTTTGTGGGCTATCATGAGTCATATATTTTCTGCTTGACCCATTGCAGACAATTCCAAGTTAGAGGCACTTAAGTTAAAGTATTTGTATAGAAACCACTATGTCCATTTACAGAATTATCAAATTATTTTAGAGTAGCTCTAGGTGAGTCACAGCAGCAACAATGCATTGATGAGTCCAGCAGAAATCCATAACACTCTTCATCTGCTCAGCAATCTGTATAAATTACTATTGTAGACCCCAGAACTGGGGCCAAAATTCAACATTCTATGTAAATATTCACTTTGGTCTTGCATATGATCTTGAAAATGTTCAAGATCATCAATCAGTTCATTAATCTTTTAGAGGTCGGTGAGAGTCAAACAAGGGTGGTAGCTATAGGACAAGATCCTAAAAGTTTAGCATACAGCATCTCTCTAAACAGCCAGGATGGGTTGCTATCTCATATAAGGGACAATGTGACAAGTGGTTGAAAGAAGAATTTGGATCCTTGCTTTCTCCTCATAAAGTATAATTGTAAATTTTGAAACCACCAAAACTACAGTAATATAAAAATAAAACTGCTGCTTCTTGGCTAAAAAGAAATGCTCCCTGAGCTGTGGATAAAAGGCTACCATTATGTAAAAACCAGCTATTTTTTTCTGCCTCCAGTGCTCTGTGATGTGTATGTTTCCAAGTAAACCTCTAATGTTATTAGTGAGCACTTGCTGTAGAATACTGATAAATTTTATTGTAGTACGGCCTTTTCTCTTAACATGGTTTTCAGCATATATGGAACAGCATATATAAGAATAAAATGATACAAAACCAATTGTCATATTTTACTATTGTCTTTGGCAAACAATATAAGCAAGCAAGAAAATTTCTGTAGTCTACTTCACCAAGGCTACAAAAGTTGATCTGAAAGACAGGTTCCCAAGCTAAGGATCTCAGCTCCAACTTGAAAAAGGTATGTGGGATCATAAACCTCAAATCAATTTGATTTTATTTTGAGACAAATTCAATTTAATTAGCTAAGTATATAATTGGATCACATATTGGTAAAGTAGGAATAGAAATTATTTGTAAGTGGATCATTACCAGAAAATGCTGGGGCACCACTTTTACAACAATAAAAATGAGTTTGCAAATTTATAAAGACAGTCTTGTGAAACTACTTGTTTCTCTTTTTCTTTCTTTGTTTTTAAATTTTTTAAAGAAAAATTTCAACAGATCTAGACAGTAGAATTTTATGATAATACATTTGATATACACCTTATATCAAAATGTACATGTACACTATATCAAAATGTTATACCAAAATGCAAGCAAACCTGATAGTTGATGTCACTTCATATATTGTCACATCTCCCTCGTAAAAAGAGGACATGTCAATTCTTTGACTTCAAGGGAATTCACTTGTTTTCAAGTTTTCAGTACTTAGAAAAATGCCTCTAGTTTTCTAGACATTTATTATGAAGTGATATAAAAGATATCCATCTTAGATGGTATGGTATGCAGTCAACATAGCTTCTCAGTAAGAAATGATGCTGGAAATGTGAGCAAAGTGGTGCTCAGGAATGTTCCTGGGTGTTAGAACTGAACATCTTTTACTGCTCAATTGTTATGTCCTACTTATATTGTTAAATGATTGATTAAAATGTTCCCTGGCACATACTTGGCCCTGGCTGTCTCCAAAGCAGTTCCTGGTGGGATTACAGAGTGTGCCCTGATCAGGGCCATCCACCACAAGGAGACAGAATGTCATCATTCTGTTCTGGAGAGGGAAAGAGTATAGTGATATGTGTGAGGGCTACTCAATGCCAGCTTGTCTCAATTCCAGAAGACAACATGGGGCATGTTTAATTTAGTAGGATAGACATAGCCTTGGAGACCTTTTCCTGTGTATTAACAGAAAATCACCTCAGAAATCAAAGGCTTAATTAGAACCAAGGCATTAGTTTAATTTATCTCTGTCTACTGGTATTTTAATGTGTTTGCAGTAGAGCTGTGCCTGCCTTGTTGGTTTTGCATTTCAAATGTGACTGTTACTGTCAAGGCTCACAATAAGTGTTTTATGGAAACAGTGTGTCAGGCCTTTCTTATGGGGAATAATGTAAATTTGAGTTTGGTCTCTCCTGCTGTTCTAGGGGCATGAAACATTAAATCTAATTGGATATATCAAATTAGAAGGGTCTGTTTCATTCTTCTGGAAGATGGAACAGCTTATGTTATCTGTTTGGGAGCAGTTTCAGGAAAGTCTTCTGTCCCATTGGGACAGAAGATAAATAACATCATAGATGTCTCTAATAAGTATGCTATCTTACCAGACTTGGGATATAACAAGTATGCAATCACAGTAAATTTTATAAAGAATATTTTTACCTGGTCCCATTGGATGATTATCAAAGTATTTTAATTACTCATCTAGGGAGATAAGTAAATTCATTGGAAATATGAAGGAAAACTCAATCAGACTAGTTTTTTTCAGAGTACAAAATGATTTTATGACATTTGTAATCATATTAAAATGTTATTACCAACTACTCTGTAAAACTTCTCTTGCTTAAATTGTTAAAAACATGCAATAATGTAACAGCTCACTCAACAACTGTGCAATACTACCTCTCGGGGTGAGTCCAGAGGAGGGCTACCAAGATGATTAGAGGGATGGAGCATCTCTCCTATGAAGAGAGGCTGAGAGTGTTGGAGCCTGGAGAAGGCCCTCAGAGGAGCCTAGAACAGTCTTCCAGTACCTAAACGGGGCCTTTGGGAAGCTTAAGACGGAAAGAGAGCCAGTACCTAAATCACCTACTCATGCCACCATCTTATGCTCTGTTACAGGTATTTTCATTTGAGAATGGCTAAGAGCAGCTCTAACAGCACAGCAGGCCTTTGGCTAAATTAATATCTCCAGTGTCTTGAAATCCCAGGAGCAATTTAGAAGCATCCAGCTATTATTTTGTCTTAACTTGACTATTTTTTGTATGCTCAAAGCAAACCTGAATGGAAACAGTTATTCAAGTGAATATCAAAGTCCTCATAATACAAACTTTAAATGAACATGGCTAAGAAATAAATTGGCATATAAGGGAAAAGTGAAAGTGCTAGTAATTCTGACATAACTTTTCATGTTTGGTTCTGAGGCTATGAACTCAGCTATTTTCAAGTAGCATTTTGTCTTAATTCCTACTTATTTTCTTGAGCAGAGGTACACAGTGGCTTGTGGAAAAGACATAGACAAAAAAAAAAAAAACAAAAAACTAATGGGCTAGGGAAATTAGGCTTTTATGCTGTAGATGGCTTTTAAATTTTTATGGTTCTCACAATAAACTCGAGCTCTCATCAACTCTTGTAGGGTGCTGCTGTTTCTAGTCCCCAGGGTTAGCAAGACTGGGAGAACTAAAAGAGAATTTTGGCAGCAGCAACCCATGGCGACTTTCCCTTTCCATGGCAGAGCCATGGTGTCACAAATGCCAACATGTTGAAGCAGACAAAATAATCTTCTGCCACTCTGCAATTCAAAGTCTTTTTTGAAGTTACCTGCAACTAGCAGATAAATACAGAGCAATGGGAATGCAATGTGTCCAATCAATATCTATTTTCCCCACCTCTCCAAGGCAGTTGGGAAAGCAGTAAGTATGGTTAGTATAGATTCCAAGCTCACTTAGAGTGACTGACAGCTGGAAAGACAAATTCTTTCGGCTTTTGCTCTAGGAGAGCATTTATTCATTAGTATACTTCATTAATTAATAAGTTGTGTTGCTTATTTCCCCTATCTATTCCTAAGCCCCTTTGCTTGGGAACTAAACCACATTTTTTTCTTTTATGCCACCTGCACTGAAAGCAGCTAAGGCAAAAAATCACAAATGTTTGTGCTGTGAAGTAGAAGACAGTGGAAACAAGTACGTAAATTTATGTGAATCTGCCTTTTCTGCAATGTACTGTAATTTATCCTTTGAATTAAACAATAGATGCACTTTCCTGTTGTCAAACTTACATCAGCCTTAATGATACAATGACATTTTTCTCCTGCTTATCTGAGCTGCAGCCCATATATGAAAAGTACTGTGACAGCTCCATTTGTGAGGATTTTATCTGATATTTTTAAGATGTTTAATAGTATTTATGATGGTACTATTAATGAAAAATATTAAATTCTTGATAGGTTCGAAGATGTGTCTACGGTAAGAGCTCACCTTCTGCAAAATTTCCATGACTACTTACAACAACGGAACATTATTTGAGTCAATTTGAATGCTCATGTAAATATCACCCTTTATAAACTATGAGCTTTAAGAACACAATAAATATAAAGGAACATGCTTCTTATGAATCTGAAAGAAAAAAAACATAATTCACAGAATCAAGAAAAGTCTGGTACTCCAGATGATGTTCCAAATAAAACATTCCTCTTTATTAAAAGATGTTCATTCAGTTCTAAGGTTTTTAACTGATTTAAATAACTTAAACACCTGTAAAAAATCATCACAGAACTTTCCTTTACCATGTCAGTGTTAAACAGAGCAGGAAAGAAAGAAGATAGAAAATGTATTAAAAAAAATTAAGATAAAGGTAATTTATAGTAATACAAATTAAAAATTGAATTAGATAAAAATGGAATTGTTTAAAAAAAGCATACATATTATCTGTTGATGGGTAAAGGGAGGCAGCAAGATTTTGATATCTTTTTTGTTGCTGTTTTATGAACCAACTACCAGACAGGTGTACTTTTAATCTCCTTTTGAGATAGGATCTAACACTGAATCACGAATCTTTATATATTACCTACATCAATGTCCAATTTACCTTTGAAACTTGATACATTCTTTTTGTCAGTGTCATGATGTTCCAGCTCATTATGTTGTGAAGACTTTTTAAAAAAGACATGATTTGGTGTATGTATAATCATGTTGATCAGCCCTATCTCTTTAGAGTGTAAGAGTAAAAACTCTGAACTTACCTTCTGTAATATATATTACTTACATGTATTTTCAGCTTTTTTGTTCTTCTTCATTGCATTCATAGGCATTAATCACAAGTTTCTACACCATAAAACTAAAGAAAATAAAACTTCCAAACTCCAAAAAAAACACCTCTTGTCAAATTGAACAGATCGATACTGTGATTGCACCTAAATCTTACTTTGTTTAATTATATTATCACTTTCTTCTTTGTTACAGAGGTCTCCTGTCTTATTCAAAGCACAAAATGAACAGTGCTTAATGAACAGCTAGCTATTCGATATTTTCCCTTTTACTCATCATTCAAAATCTAGTTCATGTCTTATTTACTGCATGCTCTTAAAATCCACTCTGAAGACAGAATTATTACATCTCCTGGGCTTTCTGATGTTATCCATTACTGTAATGTCTGAACACTGCTAAAATGCTAACCCATTTGTTTCCATAAGACACTGGAAGAACACTAGGAATTATGCATGTTTGCAGACAGCAGATTGAAGACAGGGTGATCAGAAGTGGAAGTTGTCCACTCTCATTTGGTGTCAGTCTTTCAGGACAATTTAATAGTTTCCACAACTGCAAGTGCTCAGGGCAGAACTCTCTCGCATCAGTCACAAGTACGCACACTTGGAAATTTGGAAACAAGACACTCTGACCTAATTTTAGAAACCCAAGAAAGGAATTGCTCTTAATACAAGAAAGGGTTGCATATGTTTCAGTGGCCTTGAAAGAAAGGCATCAAAGAGAGAAAGTAACCAGTTCTTCGCTCAGAATTCATTTGCTTCAAAAATAAAACCCTTCTTTCTTTACCAGAAATGTTATCTCACTTGTGCCGTTTCATTCCATGGCTACAGAAGAAGAGGGATCACAGGGATCACCTGTGCAAGCAGCTTCATTTCCTAAAACAGCACTGTTTCATTGCCATGGGGTCAAGCCTAGCAGAAAGTGCTGTTCAGTAAGTGATATCTTGTCTGAATATGCCCAGCTATTAGATGATTCTCAGTTTTTTCTGGGGAAAAAACTGAGCACAGATAATTTTAATGGGAGAGGCTTTCCCCAAAATGCTAAATCATATCTTGTCTACTTTAATGGTTTAGATCTTCACAGAAAAGAAACAGAGAAGCAGAACTGAACTCTCAGTGACTTTACAACCATCTAACATGCTTAGGGCAGGACACCAGAAGGTGACAGTGAGCCAGGTAACAGCAGTTCATTGGCTTTAGGTACACAGAAAATTAAAGAGATTGGCCTGGGGTGACAAGATGAACAAATAATTTAAGAAGATGCACTTTCTCTCCTGACATTAATTATTCTAACTACATTTCTGAAAAATATATCCTCCTCTGAATCTCATCTCATGTAGCAAAACTGTATGAAAAGCTGCAAGTATATAAGAGGTCTTATCATATATTTCTGTAGCTGTATTAAAATGTCTGTAAAATTTCCTGACCTATTATTTTGCTGATCTTCTTAACTGTATTCTGCATTTTTCACTTAGCTGTCTGCTGTGATACTCAAGAATAGTGCTTAAGAATTTTTAGGGAACACCCTTCCAAACAATATTCTCTATTTTTGAAATTCCCTGCCTGCAATTTTTCTGCCCAGAAGGCATGTCTTTCTTCTTTGCTAATATATACAAGGGTTCTGACCACAAATCTCCCTTGATTTCCCTTATAGCTGCATATCATTAGAAGAGCCATTCTCACATCTTGATCAGTCTCCTGCCTTGTCACAAGGTTTTAGTTTTTTACCGACTGAAAAAAACTTTGAATTTGGGTCAATTAACTGAAATAATTCCCATTATGAGCAATATATAATAGAGGTCTCATTTATTGTCGGGATTTTTTTCGTTTTTGGGGTTTTTTTTGTTTGTTTTTTGGGTTTTTTTTCTGCGTTTTATTTTAGTATTGTTGGAATTACTAAAAATTGGATGCTACTTTATAAAAAAATTCTAACATTAATATTTTAACTTTAAAACTATCAGCAGCCACTTCATGAGCATCTACATCTATTTCTGATGTGGAAATGAAAAAGTCTGAGAGGGCACTGAGGAGAACAACTGAAGCAGGGGCTGCAATTTGTACCTTCCTTTATTGCCATTAAGCATACAATAGGAACATACAGATTTACATATCTTTATGAAATACAGTCTTTAATCCTGATAATTCTGCACTTTGGAACAATAAAAATGGCAGAGCACCCTTACTTCCAAGGTATGAATGTTTGTGTCACAAATTTGTCTAATTTAGACCTACTAGGAAACACTTTGTTTTTGGCATTTGGAGGGTAAACACATCCCTATTGCTGACAAAACCCCAGGATTCTGGAAAGTTTAGTCCTTATTCAAGCTGTAAAACTCACCAGGGCTTCACAGCTTCCAGGAAAACATACCAGGCTACAAGTGCAGCTTAATTATATCCAGACTGGATATTGGGACTGGTCAAGATACATCACCTTTCCCCATCTGTTCCCATCTTCTTACCTGGTGTCCTAATTTCCAGTGAAAGTAAATCAAGATATGTCACAGAAAGTAATGTCTAGCAGGTCTGTGCTGAAAGTAATAAGAAAACAGGAATTGAACATCCCACTTAAAAAACAGTTTTAAGTAAATTTAGATGGAGAAATGAAGTTGGCAACTCCACATTTGGAAGCTCTGGCACTAGACCACTTTTACCAAAACTGATCTTCCAGAGTTGTAGGAATCCATAATCTGGTGCTCAACTCTTAGCTGTCCCAGCATCTAGCTGAAGTTATCTGGGCTCTTCTTTTATATGTAGTAGGAGCATGTGAATAAGACTGAAGCATAAACATTTTCATATTATTATTTATTCAGATGAAAGTATAGTATATCATTGCCTAATTAGGTTGTGACTCTTTTAGATGCTGTGTTAATTTCTGTATAAATGGAAGGATGCAAAAAGAAGACCTATCAGGACTGTGTAGGGAAAATATGCATCCCAGGGGATAGCAATCTGGGAATTCTTAAACAAAGCTAGAATATCTCTCGTTGTCTGTGCTTGAAGGATGGCTTCATTATGGCCCGCATTTCTTTCTGTATCCTTAAAAATAATCTCTGTTTCCATAGAAACAAAAAGAAAGCAGAAAGATCAGGTAAATTTGATAGAGGGAAAGAAAGCTCTTGATGTAGTAGTTATGTAAGTGTGGTAGAAGAAAAGACTCAAGAAAACAAGTAAAGAAATCAATTTTATAATGGTAGGCAAATCATAATTATGAGCCCAGAATAATATTTAGAAGATAATCCTGTCTAGGGAGAGGAAGAAAAAGTCTTTGTGACAATAGGACTACAAACCAAATGCGATTGAGAGTGTTCACCCTATCCAGACCTAGACAAATTGCTCTTAATTTCAGGGTTTGAAGAATAAAGTATCTCCTAGTATTCTACTGTTTTGCTTACTACTATGTAAACAGTCATAGCTAAGGAGATGAATTACTTATTTAGAGATACTATTGTAATATGCTATAGGGTTGCTTCCATTGCATTCCTAATCCATCAGGCAGATATCTTTATACAAAACTCTGGACTTTAATACTTGTCCAGTGACCTGCTAAACAGGACTCAGTTGCTGCTAATTTTCTTTTGTGTCAGAGCAAACCTCTTTTTTTTAGTTTCTCATCCTTATGAACTACTCTATGCGCACCCCCACACCAACACATTACTTTGCTGATCTTCAAGCTGCCTTTAGGTCCCCTGGATGTCCTTGGTCTCCTGTTATCATCCAAGGAGCTGAAGTGCATGAAGCCAGAATTCTCAGAATGGCCAGCACAGTTGGACAGGTGAAAATTAGTGAAAGAATATGTGCAAAGAATAATACGCAATAAAATACCACAGGGTTCAAGTGTCTGATTCAGCAGTGTTGGCTTTTCCTGACATCTTTCTGCAGGACACAGTATCCCTGTACATTTTGAACATCAGAAAGAGCAGCATTTAATTTGTTAGATCTACTTGAAATACCTGTGAAGTAAGTTTCTCAGTGAGTACCATGAGGACCAAGGTGGCATTCTGACCAAACTTGATCCTTAAAAGGCTCTTGACAATTTTCCCCACAGGCAGATTTTTTAACTCCTTGAATTATAAAAATCAGACCCTAAAATTATGGTCTTGGTAGAGCCTAGCTGCTCTGTCAAGTTACTCTCCTAATGTAGACTGCTGTGCAGTGCCACTGTGTGTTAAATGGCTTTCACACTTGGAAAGGCAGAGTTTAACATCCCTCTTATGTTGGTCTGATAATTTCCAGTTTGACACATGGAAAACTCCATACACATGACATTTATGGGTTAGGTCTGTGAAATCAATTAATCTTTTTTTCTAGCAGAAACTTAACAAAAAGTTACACGCAAGCTGTTGTAGTATTAAACAAGGACTAGAACCCTTCAGATGCTTCTCAAAAACTCTAGCAAGCAAGCGATAATGTACCTTTAATTAGTTTATTTTATTAATGAGTAGAAGCATGCACCTAATTGTAGATATACCATAAATCTCTTTCTACATCTTGTTGTAGAAATTATAGACTCTTCTAGTAGAAGAAATAGTATTTATTTAATCTTTTCCCAGCCATAACAAATTATATTATGTTATAGAATTTATATGTTCTACATATTTACTGCTATCCAGGTGGCATCCTCATTTTAGTCCATATAGAAAAGCATGTTCTTGCATGCTCTCTGGGTATTAAAATTAGATTTTTATCCTGGATATTGCAACTGACAGTTTTCAAGGGCAAAAATTGTATAACGTAAGCAATTGCCCATTCTTTGAAAATGAAATGCAATTCTCAGTCAGTGAAGCTGAGACAGAAGAGTAAAATTCCTGTAAAATTGTATTTTACAACAGTTTATTTCATTGTTGTGTTCTTCAACAACAAAAATGAGGTTTTCAGTGAAATATCTTATATCAATACAATTTGTTTGCTTTGACAAGTACTTTCCACACCCTTGAAATGCATTAGTGGTGATTACATTCTTTATTCACAAAGTATTTTTCATTGTCAAATATACTGAAAAAAGTAAGCAATAGCTTTCAGCACTAGCCATTCTAGCTCAACATTTTAATTGAATTAGCCAATGAACATAGTGTTCCATATATCTAATGGCAAAAATCCTTCTGTTGTGCAGCAGAGTTGAGAAGACTGGTGAAAAATTACCTCTGCTGTCTGCTCTACCTCCCAGCTCAAACAAAGGAATAATAGAATCAGAAATATGTGTGCTTAACAGCTACATGCAATAACTGTCAAGGTACCTATCTTACACTGGGTTTGTAGCTTTTCTGGACATGAGTGCCCTTTTGAGTTTCCTGGCTCCTGAAGCATAGTCACATTTGGGGACGGTCACGGGGCTGGAGGAAGGAAAGCAAAAGTGACTGCATGATGGGAGAAAGCAAAGCCAGGTTCCTTTGTCTGGATCCTGAGTGAGTCACGCTGCTACAGTAGGCAGCTACCAAACAACCAACAAATCTTGGAAGCAGATCTGAAAGTTGTGTATCCAATTTTGAGTTAAAGCACCAGGAGAGCAGCTGTAATCCTATTCTTTCTTGATTGGGTTTTATTATTTCTCTCTGGCTACAACATTTTCCTTGATTAGCACAATATCAGCCTTGAAAGAAAATGTTCCCTTTTTTTTCATCTTGCATTAAGTTTAAAGGCATTCACTAAAGAAATTAGAGACATAAGTTCCAATCTCCCTGGGCAGACACAGGACTTTGATTCAGGTCATACAATTTACTGGACAAGTAAATGTTCTAGGCTAGCAGGAGGTCATACAAACAATGAACTGCTTCATTCAGTCTGGTTTTGGCTCAACTAGTCCACAATTAGAGATCAAACTATCATTAGGCTATGAGGTGAAGTCATTCAACCCATGAACCCTTGTTTGCATTGTACATGGAGCCAACAAATTATGTAGTAGACAAAACTAAAATACTTAAAAATACACCAAGAATTTTTTTGCAAATAGCGTGCAGACACCTAAATGACATTTACCTGATTAGTGTCCCTGGTGAAAGACAAACAAATGCCAGATAAGGAACACTTCAAATAGCTAATTATTCTTTGGAATCACAAGTGCATGTAATGTAACATTCCTGTAATGTCATATAGAATGTCATTGTTTTCTACTACACTAATGAAGTGTCTGAAAATAAATTGCTGGAAAGTGTTATTTATCTCCAACAAGTTCAGGATGTCAACTGTTTGAATTCATGTCTGTGCATTCTCTCATGAAATTACTAAATCTGTGTATAATGCCTGGTTTTCGGTATGCTTGATGGGAGAATTTTGCACTGTTAAATAGAAATATTCATATATTTAACAAAGTGTCACAGCAAATCAGAAAAGATGGGGGACAGAGCATCTGAAATTCCACTTCTGTTCTGAACTTACATGACTGTAGAGAACTGGAAACTGTTTTCCACAGCTTGTGTTTATAGCGCATAAACCTTTCTGGACTTCAATACTTAGAAGTCATTTCTTTAAGATTTATTATAAAGATGGTTAAATTGTCCTCCAAGGAAGTTCAGGGTCTTTTTAAACACTTAGTACTGAAATTCTAGGTATCAGAACCTTGTATTTCTAATGAAAAGGCACTAATAATTCTAATAATTTCAATAAATGTTATGATTCTTCATGTATGGTGAACTGGGTTATTAACTGCAATGATATCTTACCAATGTTAGATAAAGTGCTGTCACTAAAGGAAAAACAGAATGAAGGGAACCAAAATATTTTTCTTTTCGTAATACAACCACTAATTCTAGAAGTTTTTTCTTCACATGCAGTGACAGATTACTGTTGAGAGCACAGTTCCATCCTTCAAGATGGAAATACAAACCTATCCTTCATTTTCCCTACAGCTTTGAAGCTTTCAGTGTCTAGACTTACCTGACGAAAGTGAAGGGAGACGAGCACACATCCGATTGATGAGCATCGATCTCAGATTTATTGATCCAGCTTACACACTTTTATAGTAGTGTTAATTAAGCTCATACATATTGCAAAACCCAAGTTCATCATTGGTTACAGATTATATGCCAACCCTTTCTTTTTTGTTAATAACTGTGGTTTCTTGTTGAGGCTAATACTTGTTTTCCTCATCCTGCTGTTGACTTGTTATTGAGCACCCTCAAGGACTCCATGTTTTCCACCATGTTTTTCTCATCACTTAGCCAAGGACACAGTGTTTATTGTTTTTAAGGAAAAAGCCTGAGAACTTGCTACTTACAGCTGCCTTTTACTTCTTAACCAGCTGTATATGATCATGGCCTTTTCTATAAGCCATGTCTGAACAAAGCTCTCCACACTTACCCTCTAGATGAATGTCAGAGGGAATTCTTGCATCATGAATACCTGCCTCTGACCATGGTTCCATCAGAAACTTTGCCAGGCTTACCAGTGATCTGCCTATGTTGCAAACCAATATCTCAAGAGCTCATTTTTTCCATCTTCTGGATATTGCCATAAGAGAACCATGGATCGGATTGGAGTGTCACTTTTCACAATGAAGGTCACACAGATATTGCCAGACAGCTAAAGAACTTGGGATTTGCTTTTTTTTTTTTCTGGAAGTGTACATTTTTTTGGTAGAAACTGCCAATAGTTTAGCTGTGCTTGCTGTCTGTTAACGAGTCAGTGACCATACATTGCCAGTTTCAATGCAACAATTAAATGAAATGTGATAAAGCTTCCCATTAACTTTTCTGGATAATGGCATAGCATTGTTGCTTTGAAGGGGCTATATGGACGATCCTTTACAGATTGGTGGGTATTTACAAGTGCTGTTACTTTTAGGCAATCTATTTTCTAATTAGGAGGACTACCATAGACTCTCTTCAGGATTTTACACAACATTATGCTGAAGACAAAAGCAGAAATACAAGTAAAACTTTAGTGAGGCACTGACAATGGATATGACTCAGATGTGACAATTATCTAGAAAGAGGTAGGTCAGGAATTAATTACATAATCCATTTGACAATGGTTTTAATGTAAATGTTTTTGGTAACAAGTCATGTTATGACAGTATTTTATCCTGACTAATTTTAAATTTAGGATTATCTCTCTGTGCACACACACACCCACGTAAACATATATAATTTCAGCACCTAGTTAATGATAAGTAAAATACTCAGGGCAGGCTCCAACTAGCAACAAAGAACCAGACAATAGAACTTGAGCAAAAGTGATTATGAAATGGCAGATATTGTATTCTTTAAGAAAGGAGAAAGTAATAACAAAAAAATAAAAACCAATAGATTTGAGGAAGACAGACTTTAATAAACTTTGAAACCTGGCAGCCTCTCAGTTGAAAATCTGTTTCAAAGGGAAAAGAGAACTGGCAGGTTCTTAGAGAAATGATACTGAGGTCACAAGTGCACACCCTCCTAATGCAGAAGAAAAATAGACAAAGGGTAGGTGACTAAACCATGACTTCTTTGACTTGAGAGAAAGAACGTATTCAAGAAGTAAGATACTTGTAGCAGAAAATAAGTCAAATGTGAATGTAAACAGCAGAAACATAGAGAAAAAAATGGAATGCTTGGATATTTACATTTATAAATACTAACTTATACTTCATATTTATAAGTTAGTTGGAATGGTATAGTCTCTACAGGTGATATGAAGGAAGTTTAACGACCTTTTTTTTCATTAATCCTTAATAAAATGGTCATTTTGGATCAATTATAGAAAAAATTCCCCTATTAAAACTTGAAGGGCTCAGCCTTCAGTAAAGAAGATTATGTAAGCATAGTGAGTGCTTGGATAAGATGCTTTTAAATGAAGAAGTTTGGAAAAATCCCATCCCAGGATATGTAAGAAATAGCTTCTGAGTTCTCATAAGCCTTGTGGGTTATCTTTGAGTTTTCACACAGCTCAGGTCCCAGGAGAATGGAAGAACTTTTCTTTCTTTATTTGAAGAGGAAATGGGCGAACATTTCTTTCTTTATTTGAAAAGAGGAAAAGGAAGAAATATAGGCCCACCAACACTCAGTTCTACTAAAAATGATAAAAAACCCTAATTGTGTGTCACTGGAAAGGAAGAAGGAAATTAGCAGCAGACAAGAAGGATTTGTCAAAACCAACATATGTCAAACCAATTTAATTTCTTTCTGTGGCAGGGCAGAAGACCCCACGGACTGGGAATAAACAGTGGATGGCACCTATCTTGAATAGAGGGGAGATCTTGACAGAGTTTCATGACATCATTTTAAGTAAGCCATTTGGTCTCTAAAGAAAAATATTGGAAAAGTGTTCTTAGAAAATAACAGAGTAACAAAATAACATTAAGGTTGGAAAGCACTACCTGAAGTCATCTAGCCCTCCCCATGAATCTCCCCTGCTATCTCCCACTCCATGCTTATGCAGAATCAGCTAGAACAGATTGCCCAGAACCACGTGTAGTAAAATATTTAGTATTTCCAGAGGCAGAGACTGTAAACTTTCCTGGGAAACCTTTTCCAGTGTCTATTTTCTCTCATACACCTTCTGTTCAGATGGTGTTTTGTGTCTTTTAGTTTGTATCCATTGCCCCTTGTCCTGTCAATGAGTGGTGCTGAGAGGTCTGGCTTCCTCTTCTTCAATGTCTCCCATCAGATCTATAAACACAGAAGGCTCCCTCTGAGTTTTCTGTCACCCAGGCTGTAAACAGAATGTGAAAGAAGCTTCAGTCCCTTCACCACCTTTGTGATCCTTTGCCAGACTACTCCGATCACAGATGCGTTCATGTTGCTACAGTGCCTCTCTAGTTTTGTGTCTATGTAGAATCACAAACACACAACCAAGTGTGTGAGATCCTGTGTCAGTCACATTGCAGAATTAATCTCAGTTAAGGGGAAAGGAAAAAGAAGACAGTAGTTGATGGAAACATTATTGTCCGTATCTTATTTCTGTGCTATTCTATTGCCTGAAAAAGATAAGTCTCCAAGCGCTTTAGAGAGCAGATAACTCTTTTACTCAACATGTATTCAAAACTATTTTGCAAGATACCCCATTCCACTGTGTACAGTCCTATCATATATCTACAGATGCTTAAGATCATCTTCCATTCTATAAAATAAAAAAAATACCTTTTACTCGTATAAAACTAAAACCCCAACTTACCTGGATCATACATGCAAAACATTATTAAGTTACAAGGATTTAAATTTTTTTTCTTTCTTTTTTTTTTCCCCTACAAATAAATGTGCAGAAACATGACTTGATTCCATGACCTTTGTCCCAGTCCAGAAGAAGCTTTAAATCTACTCAAACTCATATATAAGTTTATTAGAAATATATTTGGAATAAGTTCAGCATGATTTCTTGGAGCCAAATTAATTTTCTCTGTTAGAAGATGTAAGTTTATTGTAAAGAATTAGTTCATATTTGCTTAGAGATTAGGAGAATTTAGGATTAAAAATATGCAGGTCAAGTTTCTAAAACCTTTCATTGGCTAATGTTTCTTAGAACCATTTTCAGACATTACTTGAGCATTTATTTATATTTATCTCATTGAAAATTAATGAAAAACAAGAGTCAAGGGACAACAGAAAATACCACTTGCAAGTGGTATTTTATCTTGCTTCTTTATCTGTCATTTAAAAATATAGCGATTATAGAAATTATTTGTGATTATCAAAAATAGGGATAAATTACATTTTGAAGTGAATTTTAAAAAGAAATTATTCTCCCTCTATGTTTAAGTTCTATAGTATACTCAGTATTTAAAAGAGTCAATGAAAAAAGAGATTTTAGTTCTATTAGCATCACAGCACAATGCAGTATCAGCTGTCTGATTTCTAAACAATGGTATTACTTACAATAAATGCAAAATTCAAACAGAAGAAGGAAGTGTGCGGCACGTGGAAAAAGGGACAGGCCACTCGGGAGTAACACAGGAAAGCTGTTGGAATGTGCAAGGATGCGACAAGGAAGGATGAGGATTTAATTTGGCCTTAAATCTGTCAAAGGGTATAAAGGACAACAAGAATGAGGATTTCAGGGAAAGCCAATGTCACTAGAGTTTTAAAAAAGGCCATGGGAGAGGACACAGGAAAGTACAGGCCAATCAGCCTCACCTTCATTCCTGTATAGGTGATGGGGCAGATCATTCTGGAGGTCACCTTTGAGTGTGTGGAGAAAAAGAAGGTTATCAGGAGTGGTCAGCCTGGATTTTCCGGGGAGAAATTGTGCTTGACCATTCTGATAGCCCTCTATGCTGGCACAAGTGGCTGAGTGCATGAGACAAGACCAGTTTACGCTTGGCTCCAGCGAGGCTTTTGGCACTGTTGCCCATAATGGCCTCACAGGCAAACTCAGGAAGGGTGGGTTAGATGAGAGGACAGCGAGGTGGATTGAGAGCTGGATGGCTGGGCGAGCTCAGGGGGCTCTGATCAGCAGTGCAGAGTCCAGCTGGAGACCTGCAGCTAGCTGTGTTCCTCAGGGGATTGTACTGGGTGTGGCTGTCTTCAAAAATTTGCTGTCAACGACCTGGATGAAATGAGAGAGTGTGCCCTCAACAAAGTTGCTGATGATATGAGGCTTGGAGGAGTGGCTGATTCACCAGAAGGCAGTGCTGCCACTCAGCAAGGCCCGGACTGGAGATCTGGGTGCAGAGAAACCTAGTGAAGTTCTACAGAGGCAAGGCAGGATCCTGAACCTGAGGAAGAATAATTCCCCACACCAGGACAGGTACAAAGCAGCTCTGTGAATGAAGACTTGGGGATCCTGAAGGACTAGTTACTATGAGCAATTAGTGGCCAAGACAAAGGATTGGAGAGCGTCCAGAGGAGAGCTATAAAGATAAAAAGGAGAATAAAACATCTCTCTTTTGAGGAGAGCTGAGAGAGGTGGCTTATTTAGCCTTGAGAAGAGAAGACCTGGAGGGGATCATGTCAATTTCTACAAATACCTTAAGGGCAGCTGTCAATAGGATGGGAAGAGAATCTTTTAAGTGGTGCCCAGTGACACTAAAATTAACAACAGGTGCAAACTGAAACAGAGAAAATGCTGCCCAAATATGAGGACAAACTTATTTACTTTGAGTGAGACAGAGCACTGCAACAGACTATTCAAAATCCCGCCAGACATGAGCCTGTGCAACCTGCTTTAACAGTGGGGTTAGACGAGATGACCTTCAGAGGTCCCTTTCAACCCCAACCATTCTATTTTTCTAAAGCGGTGATAAATTTTCAAAATATTTCATTTTTTACTTATGAATTTGTGTTTGAAAGTCTTTGACTCTTGACAGAATAGTGACATGTAGGTGTTGCCTTAATTTCCTGTGTAGCTTTGTCTTTGATCCCATACTGCTGTCCTTACAGCTGAATTCAGTTACCAACATTGACACCACAGAAGGCCTCGTACAAGCTACTTGTCATTTTTAGAAAACTCTTTTTCAAACAAGAAAGGTAATAAGTAACAACACAAATGGATTCTTATTAAAAAGTGGCAGATCTGTGAACACCTACTGAGCCAGACTGTAAGCTGTGTAGCGGCTGTAACTAAATGCAAAACTACAATTGACCTTTACCTCTTGTGTGTTCACCAAACAAATTGTTATTGACTCGTTGAATGTCTGTAGTGGTCAGACAGATTGATTAAATTTATAGAGATTTTGGGTCTTGTTTTGCAAAGGGTCAAATCAGCATGATTTTGTAGGATTAAATTGTTTTTTTTAATACATACAGGATATTTTCAACCTTCATAACTCATGTGGCATGTATAGTAAACTCGTGATGAAAGGAGTTATAAGGAAAATGTGTGGATATGAAAAACACTCTTTGTGTTAGTTTTTGATGATTGACATCTGATGCTATTTTTGTACTAGTCATTTTTCTAGAGTTCAGTTTCTCCCTTTCATCTATATATATCTATCTCAAAAATTATCTTCATACCCTCCCCTTCTATTATACTTTACTCATTCTCATTTCCCCTTAATAAATGGCTCTTCACAAAATTAATGTTTCTTAAATAAAGAGATGCATTAAAGAGAAAACTATAAGTAGCACTTTGCTTTTATTACTAGGCTAAACCAAGTAGCTTTTCTGCTTTTTTCATGGGGAACAGAAGCCAATTTTCCTGCTGAATTAAAGGAGAAAGAAGATCAATCTGCTGGAAAAGGCTATAAAATGCTAGTTTTTCTCTAAAATAAGCAGTAATGGCTGCTGCTGTTTTCCATTCACATTGGGGAAACATGTACTTACAGGCCAGATTATTGTTATTTTACATCAAATGAGACTACAAAGAAAGAATAAATTTGTAAGGAAAATGTCTCTAGTGTACTTGGGCAGAGTGTCATTGCTGCATTGTGAGTATTAACAGTGAAAATAAATCTGCTGAGGTTTTGGGGTCTTTAAGAGGGAAATTGCTATACTTTTTTTTGTTTTTTCTTCAACTATAGCTTCAACTGTAGCATTCCTCTGTTTTTTATCAGCTTGAATTAGAGAGGAGAACATAAGGAAACAAAGTGGACAATCATGGACAATTATGGACAAAGGGGAGAAATTGTGGACAATTATCCTTCAAAGAAAAAATCCCTTGAAATTCTCATTCAGTCTTCAATGTGAGAAGTTATACATCTAAAAGAATGCTTAAATCTTATCCTTGAAAAATTTGAAAGTACATAAATGAAACTTTTTATTGTGTATCTCTTGTAAAACATTAAATATTGCATTTATAAATGATTGTATTATTAATACCTAATGAAATGTCTTTTGGTATATTAGTAATAAAGTTATAAAGCCTATTCATAACTTTATATTTATGTGTGAATGAACGTGAGAGCTGAAGTAAAAATGCTCCTTAGTTTATCTAAAAGGACAGTATTTCTCCAAGAGAACTAAACAAAGACAAAAATCTTGTAGTGTTGGCAGCAAGGAGCAAATTAGTGCTCTTTAGTATTTAATCTAAAAAGGAGATAAATACCTTAGTTCAAACAATAAATAAAAATACAGACCAATATATATCAATAAAGAAATTCTTTCTTTTGCCTGTTTGTTTAGATTTTTCAGCTAATGTCAAGCAGGTCTTTAACACAGAGCACTCAATTTCATTTAACTCAACAGCAGAGGCACTGGCTTTCTCTTAACTGCCTGGCTGACAGCAGGCTATGAAGCAAAACACATCTAAACATGGACTACTTCCATGTATAAAAATATTTTGATAAACTTTTTTAAACACTTAAAAAAATAAAAATTATATCTCTCTGTTTTTGCAGTTGTTTAATAAAATAATAGCATGAACATAAAGGTGAATTTTTTAATATTCCTGAAATTTGCTATTACAAGGCTATTTGTATAAGCCTGAATCATAAGTGCATGGGGATGATTCTGAAGTACACAACTTTTCATCACTATCTGTTTAGAGCTAGGCAACATCAAAATGATTGGCAATTACTTGATGTATATTGTGAGTTGCTGATTCTTATGCCAGGCCATGTCAAGTTATTCAGGTGTCCACTTCCAAGTCTGATTTTCAAGGGGGAAAATCAGAAGAAAATTGTTGCACTAGCATTGAACAAGCAACAATTTCAGTTTTTACATTAGTAACACACAGCAAAATCAGTAAACATTTCTTTCTTAGCATACCAGGATGTTAAGGACCCACTGCTAATTAGTGGAGTTATGTTAAAAAATCCTGATCCAGGTAGTCTTACAACCTTGAATTTGGCAGCTGGGCTAGTTTTGCTCTGCAGATTCAAAAGATAAAAATTTATTGCTATAAAGCAGTACCTAAGTGCTGAACAAGACAATTAGGTATTCATCAAACTAATGTATCATCAGACTAAGGTATTCATCAGACTATTTATTCTAATACCAACATAAATTAGCATGTTATAAGGGAAAGCAATGGTCTATCATTAATAAACTCAGTCTTCTATAGCAAACAAATAAAAAAAAATTAGAAAGAAGATTATTAATTGATTTCAGGTACTTAAAAGATATTTTATTGCTTTCATTAGGTTCAAATAATAATGACCTGACATCACACAAACAATCTGAGCATCCCAACACTTTAATGAATTTACTGTACAATGATGCTTTCAGTAAAATTACCAGAGATGAAATTACTTCCCAAAAATCCCCAAAACAACAAGATCAACAACAGCAAAAAAACAAAAAAATCCACCAAACCCAAAACCCAAAAATAACCCAAAAAATCAAACCAAAAGAAAAATAACCCAAAAAAAACCCCCAACCCTCATAACTCCTCCAATATTTAAAACAAACAAACAAACAAAAAAAGCAAAAATAAAACCAGAACCAAAAATTCCCACACCCCAAAGCAAACAAAAAAATTATTTTTTTTGGTAAGTTTAAGGGAGGAGTGGTTGGCAGATAGCATTTGACAGACACCTTCTCAAAAGCCAGAAGGAAACATGAATAAAGAAGAGCAAAGCAATAAGGTGGGAAGATTGCAGAGACCCTTGGGACTGTGATAATGACAAAAGGAAACGAAAATAGAAATGTAAACCAGGATAAGACTATGTAAAAATTTTAAAGAGAAAGATGTACTCGAAAACAAAATGCATCACACTGAGGCAACAGCCATCCAGAATGAGATTTCTGGAGTGAATAATGGAGTTAAAGGAAAGGAGGAGAGATTATGCAGAATTTTGAGTACAGAAGATGACATTCTTGGAAGTTGAATGGAAAATTATGTTAATCAAACACTTTGAGGAGATAAGTGACTCAATCCTGACATAGATTTGAAACCATTCTATAACTGGCATGGAGATTTAATCTTTAACTGCATTCAACTGATTTTTGTTAAAGCCACTCAGCATTAACACATACACTTATGCACTCTGAGGAGGAATATTCCAGTGGAAGTAATGAGCAAACTGCTGCCTGTTTCCCTTGGCTCTTTTACTTAGAGAGTTCATCTATTTCAAAATATGCTGAACAATCCATGGGTAAAACTACGTATTACTGAACACTTGCTTTTTAATGTTCTGATTTCCTATTTTGCTATGCACTGTGCAGAACTCAAATTACTTATGACCTCAAGTGCTCCCTCAGAATTTATCAGCATTAAAAAGCAGAACTGTAGCATTTGGAATGGGTCTTGGATCCTCGGTACAGTGCTGGGCTATGTTATATGATGCAAGATTAACACTATGATAGCTTTCATGGTATTTCAGCTGCATCATGAGAATCCTACACACAGTAATCCACAGGGTTTCTTTCCTCCTCTGAATTACATTGCCACATCATAACTGTGCAGTTTTGGTCAGCAAAGTTGTTCTAATTATGTTACTCTTTTAATGTGATTGTGCAGTAACCATAATGTTAAAGAGTGTCCAGTTACTAGATTGCCCAATTTAAGTGCATTTGCTATAGCAAGTGCTTGAAATTGCTAGCTTATTTTGTAAGCATCCTTGACTAGGGATATACATGTTTTGGATTTGAAGACGTTGATGACTTTTCAGGTAGCTAAATTTACATAAGATCATAAAAATTTACATAAGATCATCAAATTTACATAAGATCATCATCATATGCAGACCATCTCCATCCGAAGACTCAAAGCTCTCATGAGTAACAAAGTTTGTAATAAAGTTTAGATTCTGCTCACATTTTTTTCCCTAGATTTGCTATTCAAGAAAATTTATATCATTTGTACTGTATCCAGAAGAGAAGGCTGATTGATTTTCTGTTCATGTCTCTACAACTTCATCAGTCAAACAGACCAGAATAACTTTGTCTTGTACCTTTCCAAGCAGTTGTCAGTTAAGGAATGCCCTGATGATTATCACATGATGATTGATTTCATTTCCTTGCTCACAGATGAAAACTGTTAACATCTTTGAAATCTTTTTCCTAGGCTCCTCAAGCAGTGAATATTGAGCTTTCTTACCAGTTTGTGCAAATCTTATACTTTGACATTTGCTATTTATTTGTTAGTTTTCACAGTTGCAAAGATACTTAGTGATCTTGAAAACTGATCAATTATTTGAAACAGTTTGCAATTATCTTGCACTCACTGTATACTAAATGATCATTATGCTAAATATGTTAATGACACCCATTTTTTCCAGAAGCATTGTGTGACTCTTAATACATTTATTGACATTGCAGCAGAAATTTAATTTTATGACTACAGACCATACACAGCTTTAAATTCATCAGAAACAAGTTGAAAGCTTTTTTGCCATCTGAAAACTCAGGTCATTCAATTTTCTTCCATAAAATTGTACTGTCCATTATTTGGAATAAAGCTGTTTTTCTTCCACTGCAGAAAAGTTGTACTTTATTTCCTTTGATTGTTTAGCATTCTATAATGTTGGGCAGATAATCTGAAGACTGGGTGGTAACTATGAATATTGTGTGCAGAAATAAGACAGACCTGGCAAAAAATATAAAAACAGACAAAACCCCCCATACTGAATCACAAGGTGTTATGGGTTTTTTTCTGCTTGTTTTGTCAGAACTGTTGTAAAAAACCACAACAAACCCAAACCCACAAATCCACAGCACATTTGGCTTGCTTTTAATGCGCTGTTTACAATCCTAATTAGTAATTCCCTTTCAAACTCTGTACTTAGTGGATAAATTAGAGCTCTGAGTTTTGGAACTCCAAGACAATGGCTGTCTTTTTACATCATGGCAGTAAACTGTGAAAGTAAACTGTAGAAGTTGTTCAAACCTTTTGAATCTTTCTTTACTCATTATTTATAGAATAACTATATAGCACATTAACAGGAATATACTATTAAGAATAGACCAGAAAAGGTCTCTTGCAACTTTTAGAGGATGTAAGACGAATTAGAATGAAAAACAAATGTAGGAACATGCTGTTGGGAAGATTACTTTTTGCACCTTTTTTCTGATTTAGTTTTTAATAATTTTCAGTTTTTAAGTTATAGCAAAGAGACGGAAACTGTAGGTCAAACAGGAAGAAATAAAATTATATTATTCATCCTGTTTCTGCAAAGAATTGCGTACAGATTAACTTTTAAATAATTTTAGCAGTCTCATGGCCAATTTCCTAATCTTGAGGTATTTATGAATTTGAAGTAATTTTTTAATAGATGTTTTCACTATTAATGGAGGTGAAGGGAGGAGGCAGGAGCAGGAGATCCTTAGAGTTCCCACATATGTATAATCTCCACACATATTTTTAAACTTATGTCACTGCTTTATCATTTTCAGTTTATTTTTGGTATTCACACTTCAATTATTCATCTTTATGGAAAAAAAACCCCATACATTTAAGTTCTTTTTTTACAATAGAATATAGCTCAAACCTAGCACTAAGCATTTCCAGCAGTGTGTGTGGAAGTGACATAAAAGAAGGTTATATATTTTGAAAGGTATTTTATTTTAAGGGAGGCTGTATCTATTACCTAACTTTCTCTTACTTGTATGAAATAACCTTCTGCTGTCCATCTTAATTTAAAAAGAAAAGCAGAATCTTGAACAAAAAGTGATATATGACATATTTTATGTAAAATGTCGTTCCAAGAGACTCTGGCTGGTGGGCACATCTTTGAATCCTTTAATGCCTTCCCCAGATCTTTCCTTTCACCAGAAGACAGAACACTTAGCTATTGGTAACATCATGCTACCTGCCCAATGAAACTACAAATGGAAACAAATCAAGCAGTGAATGACTCTTTATTCATGTGGGCCTGATGCCATGCTCTGGTCAGCCTATGCAGAAATTTCAGTGTCCTTCCATCTGTCCTCATCCTGACCAAAAACCCCAACTCTGAAACCAGGGCCAGCTTCTACAGAACTTATTTTCATTAATCTAGACATGAGTAATATTTTGGTGGAACAGTTTAAATCAATATCACCTATTTGCCTGCATTTTACATTTCCATCTCTGTGCAAAATATCTCTATTTTAGGGCTGTTTCAAATTCAGAACTGAAATACAAAGATTCAGTGTATGTAGGAACTGGTAAGAAATCAACTATAAGTTAATCAAATATTACTTTAAGATAGTGCAATTTTAATTTAATTTAATTACTAGTGTAAATTAATTTCAAACTATTGAAATAACATTCCTTCGAATGTAGCTGATATTTCTTCCTCACTTCAAATCTACAATCAGCCACCTTTTAAAGACACTTATGATTTGTTCCTTTGCAGTTCTGTGTTTGCTAAACTGCCATTTGCTTAGCCGAGAATGAAAAACTTTCCACACCATAGAAAACAGTGTGAGCACCATTTCTATAGTTTTGCCTTAATTTTATACTTTTGAATTAGTGTGATTTCACTGCTAATGTGCTAAAGGGTTATTCTCATGGAATTAGGAAGTTGAGTTCTTTTGGCTGAGTTCATTATAAGAAAATCAATATCGTAAGCTGGGTGATTGTTTAGAAATCTTGAAAAATTACACGATGAGATGAAGCATTTAGACCAGTGTTGACATGAAAGTCAGTTTCTAAATTCTCAAAATAAATTATGCTTATTCATGCACTCCCCTAAACAACAGTTACTTGGATAGACCTTCTGCCTTCTTTCAATTTTTTATAATTTTTTCATTTAATTTTTTTTAAATATGCAGATGTATCACTCTGTGAACAGCAAACTGGGCATTACCACTTTCTCTCTCTCTCTCTCTCTTTGTTTTTTTTTTCCCCAGGCAATGTTTATATGGTTAATTTTTTTTTTTTTTTTTTGCATTTGAACTCCTTTTAAACATATGGCATATTAAGGTATAGGCTTTTTCTATTAGGACTACCCATTTGAAGTTTATTTAAAGATTTAATTTTAAATTTCTAGGTTTTTATGCCTTTTAGGCTGTGATTGAAAAACATCCAAACAAATTGCAAATCAAACAGTTTATAGCATTATTGCAGTTAAAAAGACCAAGGTGGCAAGAAGTATCTTTTTAGGAAACCAGCTGATACAGCTGTATAGTTGTGAAAGTGAGCAATTTTCAGTCCCTCTAACTTTCAACAGGTCTGGAAAGACAGATCAAATAAGCAGCTATGTATAAATTGAGAACAATGACATTAATTTGGGGGAAAAAAAAGCATCAAGCCTCTCCACAACAACAATGGAGACAGGGGTTAGCATCTCCTTGACAATCAGGAATGAGAGGTCAAAAATAGAGATGTATTTTTTAGGAATTTTTTTTCACTGCTAGCTGCATGTCTAAGTTCTGCAGATTGCATGTAAGAAATTATTGTCATACACAGCAATAGCACTAGTTGAGTGTCTGTATGATGATTCATATTTCTGACAAAAAATAATATGCTTATGTAGGATCCATGAAAACTAGAAGGGCAATCCTGTCACTTGCAGATTCTCCCAGCAATCAACTTATTAAGGACAGAAGCACACAAAGAACAATTAAACAATGGTTTTCATACAACAGCTATGCCTTCTATCTCAACCCTCAAAATCTGAATCTTTAAGGGAGATCTGCAGGGCAGCCTCAGTAGATAAAATGGAGAGTAAAATTCTATTAAATGCTAAAACTGTCAGTGTAAAAGATGCTGAGACTGGAGACATCACAAGTCTTGCATATATCAATTGCTCAACTAAAAAAAATCTGTTTCTTAATGCAAGCCTTACCTGGATTTTATTTTCAGATATATCCAAGTATACATTCAGGTTACTTATACATTTCTATCTAAAATGGCACCATGGTTCTGCAGTTCAGTGGATCATCTGAATGACAGAATATTGAAAGGAACTTTTTAAAGAAATCTTCATAGAGTAGGCAAAACGTTGTACATAGTAGATACACATGCTGAAAATAATGAGCTATAAACAGGCTGGTGTTGTTCCTTTAAGATCATCTTGCAAGTCTTGTAACTAGTTTGATGAAACACTTTGGATGTGAATAATTATCTTCAGTTAAAAGAGTGTGAATGGAAGGAATTACTTCATACATTAATAAAAAGGAAAATTTCCTTACATTGTTATTTGCACTTAGATTATACCCAGTCTGGAATATTTGTATTCTGTCCCTCTACTTCAAATGGTAAAAAGGTATATAAAGGGTTGTAAATGATGATTGAGGGGCTGAGGTGACACCTGTACTAGGAGACATTGAATAGACTGTGACACTGCATCAAGAAAAGCAATGATCAGAAGAAGGCATTAGGGAGGTTTTATGTAGTGGGATGAAAACAAATAGAAAATGGTAATTTTTCTTCTAACCATACAAGAACACAGCAAATAAAAGGGTCAGACAGCATGCTCGAAACACATAAAAGACAGTTTTTTCAAGCAGAAAGCAGTCAACAGCTGAAGTCCTTGCCAAGATATTTACAGTCCAAAAACATAAATAGGTTCATAAAAGATTAGATAAATGCATGGGAAAATTACCCTAGAAACTGCTATTAAAAACAGATCTTTTGGCTGAGGCAGTCCCTAAGCTGCAAATTGCAAGGATTTTTCATTTCTCTGCTGTTGAAAGGAGGTTTTCCTTAAGCAGTGCTGACCCCATTCAGAGGGAGGATTGTGGGAAAGACGGATCTTTAATCTGACCTAAGGCATCTATACATATGTACTTACACTGTCCTGAAAATCTCCAGCTCAATATGAAACCATAATTTCAGCAAGTACTTTGATGTTTTGCCAAGCTCTAAACATTTTGCTAAACTATTACCTTCTACAGTAACATTTCACCTTTGGTGCTTCAGAGTATATTTTCTTTTTCCATCTCTATTTTTGACTGAGACACAGTTTACACTAAAGCAGATGTTCTGGCTCCATTAACACATAGGTCAGTTTTATTTAAATGGCAACACTGAGCCATGACAGGTGAACAGTGTGCTGTAACTGGGTTCTTCTACTCAGTGAGATATACATTTCTGTTGAAACCTATCAGTAAGTGTCATAATATCAAATAAGAAAGAATGACATCTAGCAGCCATCCTCATTAAATGCAAAAACAAAGACATCAAAAATAAGTGGACAGTTTTTCCACTGCAGGATTTAATAAAGTGAGGAACACACTATTGAATGGAGGGGAGAGGTTGGAGGAAGGAATGGAAAGCTGTCAGTAAATGTCATTTCATATATATATATATATATATATATATATATATATATGTATATAAAGAACATCTCATATTTTGCAGAGGGAGACTATTTGAGTTATGAATTAAATGTTCTCATTTGGGAGACAGTTTTCCAGAAACTCCTAGCAAAAAGAGGGCTGAAACAGACGTCCCAAATTTCAGCTGGGTCTCTCTGTTTAATGAAAGAAGAGATCTGCCCTGATCTGCTCCCATGCTGTATTGCCTTGGGGTCATGATTTGCCCACCTGTCAGATGCCCCTGTTCTGAGCCAAGACTCAGCATGCAGGTTCATTTCCCCCCTTAGTTTCCCTTCTTTCCACAATCTCCACTCTAATTTCTGACAAAAAAAAAAAAAAAAAAAAAAGAAAAAGCATTTTTTCCTATTTTTGTCCAAGTAACATTTTTTTGATAGTCAAGATTTTTTTTAATGTGGGCAAGTGGTACTTTTTATTTTGTTTACTGGGACATAAGCTCACTGTAGAAGGAAGTGTCAGAAGGAAGGAAGGAAGTGTCGGAAGGAAGGAAGGAAGGAAGTGTCGGAAGGAAGTGTCGGAAGGAAGGAAGGAAGTGTCAGAAGGAAGGAAGTGTCGGAAGTGTCGGAAGTGTCGGAAGGAAGTGTCGGAAGGAAGTGCCGGAAGGAAGTGTCGGAAGGAAGTGTCGGAAGGAAGGAAGGAAGGAAGGAAGGAAGGAAGGAAGGAAGGAAGGAAGGAAGGAAGGAAGGAAGGAAGGAAGGAAGGAAGGAAGGAAGGAAGGAAGGAAGGAAGGAAGGAAGGAAGTGTCGGAAGGAAGGAAGTGTCGGAAGGAAGTGTCGGAAGGAAGGAAGTGTCGGAAGGAAGGAAGTGTCGGAAGGAAGGAAGGAAGGAAGGAAGGAAGGAAGGAAGGAAGGAAGGAAGGAAGGAAGGAAGGAAGGAAGGAAGGAAGGAAGGAAGGAAGGAAGGAAGGAAGGAAGGAAGGAAGGAAGGAAGGAAGGAAGGAAGGAAGTGTCGGAAGGAAGAGTCGGAAGTAAGTGTCGGAAGGAAGGAAGGAAGGAAGGAAGGAAGGAAGGAAGGAAGGAAGGAAGGAAGGAAGGAAGGAAGGAAGGAAGTGTCGGAAGGAAGGAAGGAAGGAAGGAAGGAAGGAAGGAAGTGTCGGAAGGAAGGAAGGAAGGAAGTGTCGGAAGGAAGGAAGGAAGGAAGGAAGGAAGGAAGGAAGGAAGGAAGGAAGGAAGGAAGGAAGGAAGGAAGGAAGGAAGGAAGGAAGGAAGGAAGGAAGGAAGGAAGGAAGGAAGGAAGGAAGGAAGTGTCAGAAGGAAGGAAGTGTCGGAAGGAAGGAAGTGTCGGAAGGAAGGAAGTGTCGGAAGGAAGTGTCGGAAGGAAGGAAGTGTCGGAAGGAAGGAAGTGTCGGAAGGAAGGAAGTGTCGGAAGGAAGGAAGGAAGGAAGGAAGGAAGGAAGGAAGGAAGGAAGGAAGGAAGGAAGGAAGGAAGGAAGGAAGGAAGGAAGGAAGGAAGGAAGGAAGGAAGGAAGGAAGGAAGGAAGGAAGGAAGGAAGTGTCGGAAGGAAGGAAGTGTCGGAAGGAAGTGTCGGAAGGAAGTGTCGGAAGGAAGTGTCGGAAGGAAGTGTCGGAAGGAAGTGTCGGAAGGAAGGAAGGAAGGAAGGAAGGAAGGAAGGAAGGAAGGAAGGAAGGAAGGAAGGAAGGAAGGAAGGAAGGAAGGAAGTGTCGGAAGGAAGTGTCGGAAGGAAGTGTCGGAAGGAAGGAAGGAAGGAAGGAAGGAAGTGTCGGAAGGAAGGAAGGAAGGAAGGAAGGAAGGAAGGAAGGAAGGAAGGAAGGAAGGAAGGAAGGAAGGAAGGAAGGAAGGAAGGAAGGAAGGAAGTGTCGGAAGGAAGGAAGGAAGTGTCGGAAGGAAGGAAGGAAGTGTCGGAAGGAAGGAAGGAAGGAAGGAAGGAAGGAAGGAAGGAAGGAAGGAAGGAAGGAAGGAAGGAAGGAAGGAAGGAAGTGTCGGAAGTGTCGGAAGGAAGGAAGGAAGTGTCGGAAGGAAGTGTCGGAAGGAAGTGTCGGAAGGAAGTGTCGGAAGGAAGGAAGAATTTATACTAAACCCATTGCACAGGGATAACAAAAGTAGTACGTTTTTGCTGTTGCAGTGAAAAATATTCTAAATTTCAGCTGAAGCAGGTCAGAATGTGCCATTATTCAGGTATTGTCCATTTTTGTGTGAGGGAATGCCTTTTGTTTGATGTCTCTCTCCCTTTCCTATCTTACAGAGGCTTGCATTACTCATGGGGTCTCAGGACAATTGTTGTGCTCAAGTCAATCACCACAGGCTGTGCCATGCAAATAAAGCTAAATAATCAAAAAGCCAAAGGGAGCTGAGCGCTGCGAACTTGAATACAAGCTCCTGCTGAGTGTGTGACTTCTGAAATGGCTCACAGCCTCTTTGGCAATGTGGGCACTTTTCACAGTTTGCCCAATCTATGAATTTTTGGAGCAGTTTAGGTTAAGATTTCACTGGAACATGCTAAAAATGCAGTTACAATATTTAGGATATATATTTTTTAAATGTGGAGTAAGAGAAGATATCCCAAGAAATCACAATACCAAAGGATCACATTGTTAGAGAAAAGAGGAAAAATTCTAGCTTTCCACTTTCTTCTCAGTGCCAAGGACAGTTGTCTTTCAAACAGTAGGCAATGCTTTTACCAGAGCCTAGGTAAACAAATAAGAGAGAAAATAAAGTATTTAAATATGTCTAATAGGAAAAAAAAGGTGGTTTCATCAGTGCAATTCAAATAATTTCCATTAGCATACTAAAACATAACAGTATCTCTCAAGAATAATTCTACTTTCAGAGAAATAAATTTCCTCGTCTAGACTACAGAAAATGCATTTTGTATTTTCAGCTAACATTTGCTTCTCTCAAGGCCCATTTTGCAAGGTTAGCGAAAGCCATGTAACCACTTCACATGCAATTCATTAAAGCTGAAGTACTCAGTAGCTTGTCATTGTTTGTCCACAGTCTGTGAAGAAACACAATCCAGGTAATTTCTGAAGACTCTTCACAGAGCCAGTACACAAAATTGAATAGAACATCATTCCTGTAAAGAAATTTGGCAACACCAGGAGAGTGAATTTATTAAAAGTGAGCACTGGGAAAACATACAGAGAGCTAGGACTGAAAAGTAGGAAGTAGGAAGTCCTTCCTTTAGCACTTCATAATCCCTTATATCTTTCTAACTATTGACAACCAAGTTGAGGCTGGGATGGTTCTTTGAGCTCTGACTCAAAAAAAATGCCTTATTTGTGAAAAAGATTCAGCATGCAATTCTAAGAAAAATAAAGGTTAAGAAAAAATAGAGGATACTGTGGATACTTGTCAAATTCTGGGAGAAAATGACATGAAATTAATTCAGGATATTTTCTTTTTTTTTAATTTTAAGTGATGAGGAAAAATTTTCAAAATTCATAATAAGATATTAAGGATCCTTCTGTCTCAGAGAAGAAGGAAAAAGATAGTAAAGCAGTAATCTCAAGGGATTGGTGCTTTTTTTAGAAAGCAATCTCGCATTACATGTTTTCCAACACAAAGCATTAGGATTTCCTTCTGCTGTGAGCAGGAGCATGCAGGAACAATTGCGGGCAAAGAGCTGCAAGCAGCTGATATGTTTTACTGGTGTGTAAAGGTGAACAAGAGCATCTCCCTAACCAGGTATTTGTCCCTGAAGTGCATCCTCCTTTCCCAAGGGGAAGCTGCCAATCCTGCTGCCATCTGGTGGTTCGTGTTCCTTGCGGCTGCCTCGGTTTAAACTTTTTTAAATAAAGTAGCATTTCTCAGTTGTTGTTTGCAAACTGCTTCCACCAAGGTGTCTGAGAATTTCTTTCTACAAAATGATACTTTTACAAGTAACAGTTGGCCGACTTCTTGACAGTGTGTTTTGGCACCTGTGTAGAGGGGATGCTGTGATAACATTTCTCTATTTTTTTGAATGAGTTAATGGAGGAGAAGTTTGAAGAAAAACACTGAAGAACTTAAACATTTTCTAGAGATAGAGGTGTTGGTAACACTATCAATACTGGACTAATGAGGAAAGTGAGGATAACAAGGATTAAACAAATAGTAGATAAAACAATGCAGAAAATACCCTTTAAAAGATTCAGAAATGATAGGAACATAAACTACAAAATGGATACTTCACCAGAGACCTAGAAAAATCAAGGACAGTCTGTAGGGTCACAAAGTCCAGTTTATTCTCTAGGGATTTATCAATCCAGTCTGCAATTAGTCTTCTGTAAAATGGTTTTGCAAATATTCTGCCGCACATGGACATCTAAACATGAACAATAAGATGCACAAAAATCAATCTTCCATTGAGGTTGTACGTATTTATTACTCCAGTGATACTCTTACAAAATTGTCTGAACAGTTTTGATGGCTAAAAACCAAACACATTAAAAATATTTACCTCTGTATTTGCCACTGAAATAGAAAATTATAACTTCTATCTATTTTAGTCTGATTTTAGAAAGACTTCTCATTAAAGACTACATACCATAATATATAATATTATAATAATTTTAAATAAATGAATTTATTTCTGATTTACACTGGACAAGAAAAGGTGTAGGAGAAACTATTAGCTCAATGTGAAATCTTGATTAGAAAACAAGTGAAGATTAATTTTATATTGACATTTTGTAAGTGCATACTGCCCAAGCAGTTTGTTCACACAAGGCAAAGCACTGCTATTTTGAATGTTACTCTGAAATCAACAACAGTTCCTCATTTTGCTGGAATAGGTGAAAAGCAAATCTCTTTGAGGGTATTGAGATAGTTTAAATTGAAATGGCATGCCTCTACTGCTGTATAATTTATGAAAGCAAAGTAACAAAGTAACCTATAGTTATCATGTGCTTTTCAAGCCCAATATTTTTAAAAAGTGTAGCTTGGCAACCTCATGTTCAATTTTCTCATAGAGCTGTGAGCATCAGCATGTACCTATCTGCCAACCACATCCACTGAGTAAATGCAGCAGGAGATAATCTTCTGTGTTAAACTGGGGGAAATTAAAGCACAAGCCTTTCATTCTGCCTCAAGACTGTTTTAGTTGATTGGTTTCAAACTGGTTGTCAATAGATTAAACCTATAAGTACTGGGTTCATACCAGAAGCATGTAAAATAATGTATTTGCCCTGTTTTTTAAAGACAAACATTTTAATCTAAAAATATATACAAACAAATTGTGAAGGTTTAGAAAACTTTTATGGGGGCTTTTTTTTCTTCCCTAAGTATCATGATAAAATGGTAATCAAATGTTGTTTATGCAGGAGATATTGCCACCTTGAAAAAAATTTCCTTTTACACTTGGAGAAAAAATGCTGTTTGGGAATGAGACTGAGCTTAACACTAATGAAAAGGCAACTCTGTCAGTAGCAATTTTTGTAGAGTTATCTGAGAACCTGAGATTAAATTTACAAAGATGACTCTATAAATGGTAGAACATGAATTAAAGGTTTTGAAAAATTAATTTCCATCAAAGTATATAATATCACAGATTAAATTTTTACTTTTAATTTACTTTGAATTTAGTCCTATATTCTAGATGAGGACGTATTTTGACACGTCATCACTTTTCATGAAGTTTTGTCATAAATATTTTTTTCTTTTAAGACCTTTTTTTGTCCTCTGCTTTCATAAGGCTCACAAATTTTCTCTTTACCTTCTCTGAACCTCCTATTCTCCTAAATTCAGTGACATAATTATAAATACAGATAGAAAAAGTGTCAGACAATATTTCTTCAGGAGGCAAAGTGAGTTAAATAGAGTGAGACACCCTGGCAAGTAGGGGTTATTTTGCTGTTAGCCATAGTTAAGATCTCTAGTATAAAATGATGAAATTGATATAAGCTATTCCCTTATCTTCTAGTAGAAGCACATGGCAGTGGGTTTTCAGTACGGGGTAGGATGAAAACAGAGAGAGAAGAGAGGAGAGAGAAAGAGAAGATGAAAGGAAGAAAGGAAGAAAGAAAGAAAGGAAGAAAAGAAGAAAGGAAGAAGGATCACCATTCCTGGCTCCAGTGCTGATCAAGGTGATGGGGAGTCAAGGGTCCTGAGGGTGCCAGCTGGGTTGTATGGGTGTGGTTTTTTATAGACAAGTTTCCCCTGCCCTGGAGCTACATTTCTGGCTTTCTATGCAAATTAATTATCCTACACAAATCCTCCTTACAGACCTTTCTGGAAAAGGGTCAGAGTGCTTTTAGGGGCTTTGGTGGTTTTGATACCCCATAATGAGTTTGCCTTTGCTCTACAGTCCATACCTGCTTCTTGACTTCACTCCTGCACAATTCACACTTGCACTGTGCTTGTCTCCAGGAGCCAGAACAAGGATGTTTGTCCCAGAAAAATGCTGCCCTACCTCCCTATGGTCCCGTTCTCCAACAACATTCTGTTCTTTCTCTCAGCACGTTCTTGCCAACATTTGGTAATCCATGGCTATCCAGCTATAGGTGCTTGACACCTACACATTAGCTCTTTGTCTTCTGAGATTTTAAGACCCCTGGCAGCTTTTCTCAGCTGAACTATAGCTCTTGCTCTAATTCCCTTTGGAGTAGGAATTGCTGTAACAAAATTTGAATAAGGCACTACCTTGATTTTCCAAGACATTAAACCTTGTGGAAGAGTCCACCCATCTCAGTACCAAACATCTCCACTGCCAGTGGCTGACTAGCTCTTGTGCAATGTGTTAACAGCAGATAGCATGAAAAACACTGAACCAGTCACCATAGTCCATGTCCCATATTCTCTGGCATAAGAAGAATCAGTGTAATTACAAAGAAAGTGATTTAAGAGTTTGTGTCATGAGTCCAGCTCGAGGCTGAGAACAAAACATTAACAGAAGCTTTTTCTCATGAAAGCTTTATTTTAGCAGGTACTGAGGCAGCTTGCCTGGGAGACATACCGTAAATATTGGGCAAACCAGTTGCGCAGCTCATGAGGATAGAAGAAATTAATATTACAGTCCCATGGCTGAGAAACTGGGACATGGCCTGGCAAGAGACCTGTTCATTATGTGCCTGGCTGTTGGCTGCCTCCAGTCTGGGTCCATCTGTTCTTTCTCCACCCTCTTGTGAGCCCTAGAGCTCTCACTGTCTTCAATAGAAGTCAATTATGGGCTACTTGATGGCTGTGCAGCTCTAAAGAGCCTGTGTAATACTGATGCCATAATCTGAGATCCATTAAAAGCACACTGCAGTGGTGGTATTTCTCTACAAGAGACAGGAAATCAGATGGTCTCTTTCTTTGGAGTGGTCTGCCTGACTTCCAGTTATACACAGACACACTGTATGTTTTTATTTATTGTATCACTATTGAAACAACAGGAGAACTATGAGTAACTCAGAGAGTCAGCTTCTAGTATTCAGCTTTTGGTCATTTCAGATTGATCATGGCATTTTCTATTTCTTGCAATGAAAAGAAATGTTGTCAGAAAGAAAAAAAAAATCAGCATCTTTTTGCTGTTATTTTCATTAAATAAAGAAAAAAGTTACAGTTATAGTGAAAGACTCGATTTATTTCTCCTTGAAACTGAAATGTGGTACAAAGTCTCTTCTTTTACAATCTTTGCAGACTGAGGAAGGATAAAAATCCCAGAAAATGAAAATCCCTGATGCACTCAAATAATGTTTCTTGTCAAATTTTTGCAGGTAAAATTAAATTACTGTTCTTCTGATTCTTTTTAGTCTTATTGCTAGGAAATGTGAATGTAAATAGAAAATGAAAGACAAGTGCCTTTCAACAAGTCTCATCAAATGTTTAAATATGTGTCTGTTTACCATTGTTTTATGCTTAAAGAAGATTTCTGTGCATCATTTATTTATATGATAACTAATGTGCATAGAAATATAAATTTAAAGACATAATTCTTTTACATTAGTTGTTAATTATTAAAAAATAGTACCCTAAAGTCTTGACACACAACTAATCTTTGTGCATTTTCTCAGGGTGATCTTAAACCTTCTTACCAGCTTTTATAGAGAAGTGCTAAACTATAATTTTCACACTGTGGGGAAAATGAGAGCGAGTAATAGGCACAGGATACTTGTGATTTGGGTCATTGCTATAATTATTTTAGCAACATAATTAAGTCTCAATCAACTGCAGTCACTAAGCACTGTAGTAAACAGTGCAGTACAAATAACTGCTGAAAGTAATTTAGATAATGCTTCTTGCTAAATTCTACTTTCACTATCAAGCTCTCTAATAAAAAGATATTTTTCTGGGATGCCTTGCTTTGAAAACTATTTTATTCTTCCTACTCCTCAAATGCAGTAAAATTAAACCTTATCTGTAGCTAGTCAAGCTTCTAGAGCTTGCAAGACAATTATTTGTGCTTACAATAAAAGTCAATAAAAATGGTAAGCATACGTAGAGGAAAAAATGAAAATAATTAACTTTTGCAATCCACATTTTTTCAATTGTTTGTTTCAGAGATTGTCCCTCATATACCTCTCTTTTCAGTCTTTCTCTCATATGCCTGCATTAAGCTGATCAGAAGGTTGACATTTAGCCTTCAAGAATTCTTCACAGCAGGAAGAATTTAGCATTTGATCTTTTCTTCTGTTCCATGCTGTGTGGAAAATGTTCCATTTTATAATGTAAAATGGTGTTTAAATTATGAAAATCTGTATGTAATCTCAGAGAAAAGGGAAAAAAATCAAACCAAACAACCAAACAGGTTTGAATTCTAGTCAAGAAAAAAAAAAGTATTTTTTTTACCAATCCTTTGCTCCACACTCTGTTTTTATGGGACTATTTACACTAAATGAACAAATAATCACATCATAGCAGACAAATGGAGGTCCTTTATGTATCTTTATGGAAACAGAACTTCTTCACTTTTAAAGTTGCATTTTCAAGACTTAGTATGTATGCATGTGTAAGTGTAGGATGTATATATCCAAAAAAGGCAGAAAGATCACTAATAAATATCATTATAATGGTCACTATTTTTATATTTTTAATCATATTGTATATTATTCCTATTTGATTTTTAATCATTCTATGATTAAAATGATTCCTATGATTTTTAATCATATTGTATATTATTCCTATTTAATCATATTGTATATTATTCATATTCGAGCACAAATGAAAGTTGTTCAGTTCTGCTTTTCAGAGAATTTAGTTCATTCTTCAATTTCATCCCATGTCAAACTAATAGAAGAGGAGGGGAGTCTGTTCTGCTCTACTGATAATTTAATGACTTGCAGAGCTAGTGTTTTCCTTTCCAAAGTTGTGTGTTGTTTAACTGGGGAAAAAAAAAAGTTTTAACTGGTGCTATTTTGCTATTACCAGTATTCTTTTACATTGTGACTCACAATGTGAAAGAAAATGCATCACCTTGGATATCAGTTAGCCAATATTAACACATGCCATATTTAGATGATTGAATTTAATATGGTTGCTGAAAGATAGAAAACAATAAATGTGTCAGGAAAGCATTTCTAACACCACACTCAGTGTTCACCGCTGGGATTGAAGTCTGTGTCTGGGTTCAAGGGTCTCATTTTCTTTCTGCACCTTGAGCTTTCCTCTTCAGATGAGTTTTTTCTATGTCAAAGGCAAAGATTTCTGTTGAAGGAAGTCAAAGTTGTATTCTATGACTGAAAATAATTTCTTTTAGAGGAATATTAACTGATTTTTGTCAAAGTGAATTTTGTTACTTGCAAGAAACAAAATGCATTTTATTGACTAGAACTCTTCAGAATGGAACATGAACAGCAATGTGTGTGAAAGCAGGCTCTCCACTGTGGAAAGCAAGGCACAATTAAAAAAAAAATTAATCTCCTTCTTTATTATTCTATTCCGTGGTATTTGATTAATTAGAAGAGCCCTCCTCCCTTTCTTCTCTCAAATTGTTATGTCAAGGGAATGTGATATTAATTGAAAATTCTTCTTTCCCCTCAGGTACCCAAATGTTCATATGGCAGGATTAATCCTTCCTGTTAATTTGATTACTAATAAAAAATTACAGGTTTTATTTATTGCTCAGTTTAATAATTAATTTCCTCCATCTGCTGTTTGACAACACTGGCCTACATTGAGATGGTTATCATAAATATTAAAGGTTGATGGATTTCTGCCAATTTATGCCAAAGTAAAATTTGCCCTGTGCACAAGCACTATCCCATTTTTGCTGGCAATGCTATTACCCTATGTAAACAGTGGAAAATAGGGCATGTTTTCTGGGTTCATAAAAATTTACTGAAATCGATGCTGAAAATCAACCCAAATGGAGTACAGTACAGAAATAATGTACCCTACCAATTTTTTCATGGGCTCAAAGAACAATTTAGATGCCTATTTTATCTCTGAAAAACCTTTTTCTCAGTGCTAATTGCATGGAGACTCATCTCTGCTGAAAGAAAATTAGGTCAGTTGAACTGAGAACAATATTATCTGCTCCAGGGAAAATATAAGCTGATGGCTTTATGGATAGATACAGTCTATATGTATAAATACATTTTTCCCTCCATATCTATAGAGATATAGAAAAACAGGGCTTATATATGTATAGATGCATATGCACACAACCAAAATTAAAATGTACTTACTTTCAAAATGACATAAGGTCCTTATTTTTCCCTTTGTACATCTGGGGTAGCTTGTAAATGATGGGAATATTCTATTTCAGTTAATAATAGATGATGTTGCTTTTGAATTTGATGTTACTTTCAAATCCAAACTGCATTTGACTTTGCCGAAAGGCAAATAAACTAATATAGTAGGCCAGTTTTTTTACCAGTGACACAGTGTAAACATGTGTAAATGATGTTGGTAACCCCAACAATAAAAAAAAGTCTGAAAATTAAGATCAAACTGATATTCTTCTTCATTTACTCAAGAGTAGAAAGTTAATTCATCTTGGATGAATGTAGCTCTTAGTAAATAACTTCTGTACGGAGAATTTTCATTTTGCATAACTAATTTAAGTAGGAATCAAAATCAGAGACCAAAACAAAATAACTTACCACAGACTACAGTCTAGATGAGTAGCAATACGACTGATGGAATATTTTTTTGGTTATGCATTGAATTTGAGGAAACTGAGAGCTTTTATATTCAAATACCATGTTTTTGAGGGGGTTTTTTTGCCTTTTTTTTTTTTAATAGCAATTTATCTTCTTACACACTCTCCCTGTCAAAAAAAGAAGAAAAAAACAAGAAAACGGTAATGGAGTGAGAAAAAATTTACTTAACTTTCTACACAGAAGAAAATGTAAGACTAAGCAGGAATTCTACTGGATAATCTGAATGTGTTATTACTGTACTAATCCTAAATAATAAGTTCTTAATGTACATTTTGATTGAATTAGTGTCATAATTATTTCAGGAGCAAATCGGTTTTACTCTGTAAAGATTAACTTCCTGTACTTAAAATTTCTGTGCATTTACCTATGGTTTTTGAATGAATTAGAAGGTCTTATACCATGCAAATATTGAACCAGTTGTGCTGTGGGAGAGATCTAAGCCAAAACACTCACTCAGGAATCATCAAATTTGGCATAGAGTGGTACTACTGAACTAGCCTTTGGAGTTCCTTCAACTTCTTTGGAGCCAACGTCAATTCCATAGAGAAACAACGTGTATGTAGGTAGAATAGGGAAAACTGATTCTTTATCTTGATACTGGAGGAAGCCAAAATAATCCTTTGGATTTTTCAAGGAAGGAAATAAAATTTTAAAGAAAAACATACCTAAAATTAGACTTCCTTCTCTCTGTAAATCCTTGAATTTTGAGCTTTTGATAGATAATATAGCAAAAGCCCCTTACTTTTTACCTCTCCTTGCAATGAATTTAAATTTTATTAATATGCAAAACTTGAAATATAAAATCTTTTTGCATACTTTTACGCTTTTAAATCTGCATTTTATCAAGAAACTTATGTTCTTTCATTCACATGGTGGGTCACTTTATAATTACCTAATATTCTCTTACTAGAATTTATTTGCATTCTTTAATTAAGGAGTTATGTCTCTATCTTATGAAAATATAAGAAAAAAATCACCTTTGCTAGATTCTTCAGACTTCATTTTGCTTTCTAATTATTTCTTTACAGCTGAAGTAAGCCTGAATATACAAAATATTGCACAGGAAGAAGTTCAAAAGAAGGCATTTCATTCAATTGTGCTCGATGGAGGAGTACAGGTTTCCTCTCTTTCTATTCTAGCTCAGTAACTGACAAAAAGCAGAGTATCTTTCCAAGGCAGTATATCTGATCATAGTCACCTGCAACTTGGGGGTTAATTGTATGAATTTCACTGCATAATTATCTGTGCAAATTTTTATAAAATACTTACTAGGAATTAGAAAAGAAACCTCATTGGCTCAAATGCAGTGGGAAAGACAGGTAAAAGAACCTGACACGACATGCCAGATGATAATCTTTGATACTAATCTGACAGGAAAATATCAAAACATTCTGCTCTCTCACATGAAGGTACAGAGATTTGTTTAATAAGCAAATACTTCTAAGGATCTGATAATATCACTACTGGCATGCCGTGTTTTGAAAACACGAAAAATCTTGGCATCTACCACTCTTCCTGGCACCTCAGGGAATATTTGTTTGTTGCATGCTATGAAAGCATGAGATAAGAAACTATGCAGTCATACACAAAAAAAGATCCTTCCAGTACTCAGGGGGAAATGAGCTGAGATGTTGGTTAATACTTTTAAACCTATCCCTATTTAACTGTGGATATGTGAGACCTATTTACGTTGTTAAGTGGCAACAAGTGTTTTACGGGAACTCTATTGATAACTCAGACTAAAGCTGACATAATTTTGCACCTCACATAACATTCACATTGGACAGCAAATGAACAAAGGAAAACCTGAGTAGCAAGTAATACTCATGAAGAGCAAACAAACTTATGAATGTGGTAATAAAAAGTGTCACAGACTTACCTGGGTTGGAAGGGACCCATAAAGATCATTGAGTCCAGTTCCTCACCCTGGACAGTACCATTTCCAAGAATAGCACCATGCACCCAAGAGCATAGTTCAAAGGCTTCTTGAAGTCTCTCGGACCTGGTGCAGTGACCAGTGCCCTTGGGAGCCTCTTTCAGCACCCGACCACTCACTGGGTAAAGAACCATTTCCAAATATCCAATCTAAACCTCCCCTGACACTATTTTAGGCCATTCTCTCAGGTCCTGTCACTGGTCCCCACAGAGAAAGGATCAGTTTCTGTCCCTCCTCCTCCCCTCATGAGGAAATTTCAGACAACAATGAGGTCTCCCATCAGTCTCCTCTTTTTCAGGCTGAGCAGACCAAGTGACCTCATACGGCTTTCCCTCAAGGCCCTTCATCATTTTTGTTGCCCTTCTGGGGACAGTCCCTAACAGTTTAATTTCATCCTTATATCGTGGCACCAAAACCTGCCCCCAGCACTCAAGGTGAGGCCCCCCCAGTGCAGAGCAGAGCAGGAAAATCCCCTCCCTTGCCTGGCTGCCCATGCTGTGCCTGATACCTACAGGACAGGGTTGGCCCTCCTGGCTGCCAGGGCACTGCTGGCTCATGTTCAACTTGCTGTGGACCAGGACCCCGCAGATTCTTCTCTGCAGAGCTGCTCTCCAGCCTCTTATTTCCCAGAGGAAAATGTCCATACATCCAGGGTGACCCTATCTGAGGTACAGTATCCAGCTTCATGCAGTTGGTGCTTGCCCAATCCTCTGATTTGCTGAGGTCTCTCTGCAGGGCCTCCCTGCCCCTGAGAGAGTCAGCAGCTCCTCCCAGTTTTGTATGGTCTGTGCACTTGCTTACTATCCCTTCCTGAGTCCAAGTGATTGATGAACATGATGAACATGAGCACAGGGCCAGGAATGGAGCTTTGTGGAACCCCAAAAGGGACAGGTCACCAGTCTGATGTCACCCCTCACTGTAACCCTTTGGGCCTGACCCATGAGCCAGTTGCTCACCCATCACATGATGTGGTTATCCAGCTTTGTGCTGGATATTTTGTTCAGAAGGATCCTGTGAGTGACAGTATGAAAAGCTTAACTGAAATTGAAAAGGATTAGATTGACAGACTTCCCTTGAACAACTAGGTAGGTTACCTGGTCATAAGAAGAAATCAGGTTTGCTAAAACAGGACATTCCTCTCACAGTTCCTCTGCTGACTGTTAAAAGACTGTGCAGTCTTTCAGTTTTTAATACCTCTTAGAGTAATCTTCTCCAAGGAAAGAGAGGAAAACTTCTGTAATTTCAGTGTTTCCTGCACTCACACTGCCTGTAGAATATAAGAAATGCCTTTATAAGAAGGCAAAAATAAAATATTCCATATGGCTGAGTATATCTAAAGATCACATCTAGACTTGCAAGATTTTATATCATTTACATCATTCTTTTACATAATTTCAGAAATTAAAGAAGGGAACACACTAAGCCGAAGCAGAATTTTACTGGGCACTAGAATCTGAATACAAGCTTCTCTGTTTTCCCCTCTGGGGAAAGATTTGCATGTCCAAAATGTATTGCTGCAGAACTGAGCTGCATGTGTCTTATACTCCACAGGGAAGGAGAACCACATCAGTGTCCCTCTACTTCTTTCTTAATTAAAATGTAATGCTTTCCATTAAAATTAAATAGTTTCAAAGGAAAGCATTTCCTGCCTATAATATTCTAGCTCCCACAATAGAGACCCTTTTAGCTTATCTTGATAACTGATTAATTTAACCCACAGAACTGGACATGATAAATAGTAATGATTCATATGTACTAGTTACTTATGCAACATGCAAAGTTAAATAGGAGTTTTCTGCCCAATATTGGAAGCTAATCAGTTCCAAGTTAAAGAGGAACAAATATTTAAATGACTACAAATACATGATATATGTGCTTATTATATTACATATTTATGGATATGTATGTATGACGATGATTTATGTATTTTCAACTACTTTCTGTCAAAGATTTAACATTTTCTGGCTATACAAAGGCCTAAATTTTAGAGTATTTAAAATTTATTTTTGCATTTAAAGATGGTCAATCAGTGCAAGCCCAAAAGGAAGTTCAGTTTGTGCTGTTAGATTTGGATAGGTTGGAGAAAAGGAGAGGAGAGGAGAGGAGAGGAGAGGAGAGGAGAGGAGAGGAGAGGAGAGGAGAGGAGAGGAGAGGAGAGGAGAGGAGAGGAGAGGAGAGGAGAGGAGAGGAGAGGAGAGGAGAGGAGAGGAGAGGAGAGGAGAGGAGAGGAGAGGAGAGGAGAGGAGAGGAGAGGAGAGGAGAGGAGAGGAGAGGAGAGGAGAGGAGAGGAGAGGAGAGGAGAGGAGAGGAGAGGAGAGGAGAGGAGAGGAGAGGAGAGGAGATATGAATTGGCTGACACTTACAATGACAATCTAGTCCAACCATCTGACCTTTAGGGCTGAAAAAAGTTGAAGCACATTACTAGGGACATTATCCAAATGTCTCTTAAACACTGATTGGCTTGGTGCATCAATCACTTTCCTAGGCAGTCTGTTTCACTTCATAACCAACCATTCAGTAAAGAAATGCTGCCTAATATCTATGGAGAGGACTTCTATGATGGGTAATGCAAACAATAACTGATGTGGTCTGTGTCTACACCATCTACTTTCTACAACAAAACTCTCTGAATTTCTCCCAGATAAAATAATAAAAGGAAGAAGATATTCTTACTAATCTTAAAAAAAACCCAAAAAACCATACTCCCCTCAACAAACTAAAAAAAAAAAACAAAACAAAAAAGAACCCCTAAAAATTCAGATTCATGAAAATGAGAAATTTAGATTTTTAATTTTTTTACCACGTTTACCAAGGGAGTTTATAACAAAATAAAATAAATTAATTCATTTATTTGGTTTGGTCACAAGTAAAATACCTACATACAAATAATTTCAATTTTCTTTTCTTTCATGGGAAAGGAATCATGAGATAATCAGAATGTTTAGTTTTCCTAACTAGGAAAATCTGTCCATTTGACTGATTGTGACCAATAGTTCCAAAGATGCTACAACATTTCTATTTCCCTATTAATATCCTCATCACTACTGCTGATTAAATGTCTTTTAATTATTTAATATTAAAAGGCTGCTGTACAATAGACTTTGCTGACCCCAGCTTGAGACTTGAGTTCCTTTCTTAATTATTATCTGAGTTTTCAATTTTATTATGATTAGAATGCCTGATGTGAAATCTAGCAAAAATAGGCAAATGCTTGTTATATTAAAGAACTTTCTTACACAAGGTCATGAAATCAGATGCAGGGAATTCAGCAGGATTTCCACGGATCTATATTGTTCACCAGGATTTCATTAGGAATTTATATAAATGCATGCATTTATATGAAATTGTCTACAAATTTTCATTAAAGTACATAAGGATTTTTAGTTGATTTCAGTGCTGTTGGGGAAGAAGTTTGTATGAACCAAGCAGTATCTCATGTGTAATCTTTTTCCTAAACAACTCTCAACACAGCTGGTTAGATGACATTTCATAATGTCACAGAAGTCAATTGTTCTTTTTTAAAAATGATAATCAGGATGACTTTTAATCTCAGCTCCTTTCATACATTCAGCCATTTACATTATTTCCATCTGCTGTTACGGTCCATTTTCCATTCTAAGGCAATATGGTGATATTTCTCAGTGATGTTTCCAGAGTGTTAGTACAGACCTTACTCTGGAGTTTAATTTGGGTTTCCTGCTGCTCCTCTTGCATTCCTTACATGTGCAAAGGTCCTGCTAGTCAGAAGTTTGAATGCTTGATGAATGGAAATTAGACCTTTTGTCTGTGTGCAATGAGTGGATTTTGGGCACTGAGTAATAGCTCCAGCGTGCTGGGTGTGGTTTCTTCATTACTAGTTTGTGGCTGTAGTTTTACATTTAGAAATATTTTGTGGGGCTTGCTCTTTTTCTGATATGGTTCATATCACTGGATATGCTGAAACACATTGGACTGTTCAGGAATGAAGAAAAAGCAATCATTTCTTACACTTCATGTTTTCCCTAAAGAATATACTGGGGATTATGGAGATTACTTCTAAGAAAAGTCTCATATAAATAATTGAAGCAAGACAGCAACACTGTGCATTATGTTGCTGGGCTTCTTTTGGAATCAGATTTTTAAAGTAAAAAAAAAATACAATCTAGACCTTCAACAAATTCATCATTATTCATAATGATACTTAACAGCAAAAAAAAAAAAAAAAAAAAAAGAAGAAAAAAAAAAAAAAAAAAAAAAAGAAAAAAAAAATAAAACCACCACAAACAAAAAAGCCAATTCAAGGCCAGGCTGGACGCGTCTCTGAGCAGCATACTCTAGTGGAAAGTGTTCTTTCCCATGACAAGGGAATGGCAGTCCCTTCCAATCCAAATCACTCCCTGATTCAATGTAATGAAGTACCTTTGGTGTGCAGACAGGCTCCTGTTAGTCAAAACAAGTATCAGAACAGAGAAAAGAAAGTTGTACTTTAAATACAGCCAACATATGAATTGAGTAGAAAGCTGTACATGGATTATGCCAAAAAAATTATGATGGTAGAGTATCAAGAGGTAACTATAGTTCAGGTTTCAAGAAAATTTTAGGCAGAACAGGACACACTTGCTGTCCACAAATATAGCTGAAGGGAAAGGCAGAGTTTTTCTTAAGTGGGAAGAATGACTTAGAAGAACGTTTATGTGACAAGGAAACCAGACAAGGCTATAAACTGACCACAGTAGAGATTCTCTGGAGATCAGGAAAATGGTAGCTATTTTTAATGATTATATGAAATTATTATTTGTAGTGGTAAAAGTAGGTTGGTTCACAAGTTCCCTCTGAAGTCACACTCCTCCGCCATTTTTTGGCTGACAAAATCAGGATGAAACTGCAGAAACCAGCATAGTGCATTCAGATTTTACTTTTTTCCATTTTCCTAAGGAAGGGTTTCTTATAACAACAGTTTGGACTTGTTTCAAACATCCCTTAAATGTCACAAAGTAGTTGAAAAGAGGTCTAAAGCATTAAAAGATTCAATTTTTAGGGTAGTGGAATCCCTGGAGAGACAGAAAACTGATTTCAAGAAGAAAGAGTTTTTTTGAGCAATTTCAGGTACAGAAATCTAAGATATTAAACATATCGGGAGCACAGCTATGATCTTAATACAAAGGTGTCTAAATATTGCAGGAGCACAGCATTTAGCATTTCATTTTACAATCCAGGATACAAACTTGGATTCTTTACCATCTAAATAGACCTCACACTGGTATCAGTTAATTGAACTACTACACAAGCAGAGACAGGAAATGAAATGTTCTTGCTCTAAACCAAATTGATAAGACTTGATGTTTAAGGGAAAGTTAAATAAGGAATACAGAAAAAATGGGCTGTAACATTTGTATTTTAGATATACAAAAAGCTGGATTGGAATAATTTTGTTTTTCCTTGTCATTATATCTGGATGAACTTTTTTAAAGGGAATTGATTAGACTTACAGGCTTAAAAAAAAAAGTTTAATAAAATAAAGTATTTATCAAAATATTGTTTAAACCTGAGCAAAAATTAAAGAAAATCAATATCTAACTATTTTGTTAATATTCTTTTGTATCTAGTGGAAATTTCATACACAATATGTTACTATGATAGCAGAAAAAAATGGAATAATGATTTCTTTTGGGTTGCATATTGATTATTGAAAATTATTTTGGCCTAGCTCTTTTTGACTCTTCGGATTTTCTTGCTTATCATTATGCTGGTGTAAATTTGGAGTTAGTAATGTTGTGTGTTTAGTCAGTAATTTTAACCATGAAGCATAATGTACATGCTAAATCTTCCAATTATATACTGTAGCTTGCTTATATTTTAAATTAAACATTGCACATAGATGCACTGGTATAATATATAATCTTACAGTATTAACAGTGGTATAGCCTGTGCTATATGGCGCCCTGAATGTGCCTCATTTGCAAAGGTGGCTATTAATGCATATTTCAATCGGTTTTTAAATTTCACTTAGTTGTAAACCCACAGTCTGTAAAGGCCAAATTTCTCCTACCAAATTCATTTTTAGATTTGAGTCCAGGCTTTTTGAACATGTATCGTTCAAATGCTTTTAAATTAGCATCCTGTTGTACTTCAGTACATGGATATGTTGAGATAAATGCCTTTAGAGCAGGAAATATGAATTGGAGCTTATTCCACATTAGATTTCCAGCAACAGTCTTCAGGGTTGATGCCAAAAGAGTGGTGTTATAATGGTTAAAAAATAGGAGAAAAAAGTGACACGCCAACTATCCAGCAAATAGTTGACTTCATTAATAATATAGGTTCTTCATGTAATTTCCCATGTGATGTTACTCTTCCCCATATCCTACCAATGAAAACCAAAATGCAGAGTCTGTAAGTGTTTGGTAAAAAGCTAAAAGTGCATCATTCTTTATGAAAAAGAGGTTTGCACAAACCAGAAATAGTGCTAACATCAAATTCATCTGCCCATTGCTTCACTTATCAGGAGCACATAACCTCTTTTTACATTGCAGCGGAAAGTTATGCCAAAAAAATATTCTCTTTAATTTTTTTATACTCCTTGAGTCTCAGTTACATGGAGACATTTAAACTACTTTTTTAATTTAAATATTGTCTACAAAGAGTCATCATAAGGTGGAAACATACTTGTCATTTCCAACAGCAAAAAGAATGAAAATTAGATGCTTCAGTTCTTTCATGAAATGAAGACTGAGAGTAAAATTATACCCTTATTTATAAATGTAAATGCTATTGTCATGGTGTCACATTCTCAGTTACACATGTATTGTCACTGCTTATGAGGAGATTTTCATGTGGCAATTTTAGGATACGGTTCTGTGTGATTTCTATTGCAGAAAATTAAATGGAATAATCATAATACCTTAGTAGTTTCAGACCCTCATATCTTCAAATGCGTTAGACTGCATCAAGATCTCATTAGGTAATCCCATAAAACTACAGAAGTTCTCAAAAGTTAGAAAGCTAGGAAAAGATCAATATTATATAACTAAGGACTAGGAACATAGGATTATGATTGATATATGATATGATTTGTTCATTCACCCTGAATGCACTTTCAAAATATTCCTTAAACAGAAGTCCCCTCAGAGTTTCCAATGAAGAAGAATTATTTGTGGTTTATCTATATTTTTTCTCAGAAATAATTAAGTGACAGAGAAAGAGGCCTTGAACAGTTCCCATTTACCAAAAAAAAAAGGAATGAAGGAATCAGGATATTATGTGACTTTAACCCCAGGCATTACTCTTTTACTGTATTCCCTTACACTATATTAGACTTCATGGGGGATGCTTGGAACTCTTCCTCTTCAAATCTCACTTCTTATGCTTTAGTGAAAAGATTTTAAACACTTATTTTTAAACTGTTCTTGAAATTGATCCTATTATTGAATGAGAAAGCATCTTGAAACAGAAAGATTTAAAGTTTGTTAAATGGAAAGAAGCCAAGAGAGAAATTATGAAGAGATTCTTGAGTGCATCTTGTAGCAGACATTTTGCTCAAGGACTCTGTGTCTACACAGTAGATAGTGAATACTGCTTGCCAAGGGGTTGAGGAACTTTCTCAAGTTCTGAGTCACTGCTATGGGGTTAAAAATAAAAAAAAAGAATTTATAATCTTTGAGTGGAAATGAAATATCTCCACTGCTTATTTTGAATTTTACACAGTAACTGTCTACTGCAAAGCCAATATGCTGAACTAAGAGTTTCCTGGAGACACTTTGTTTTTTCTCACTCCATTACTCAGTTCCCTGCTCAATGTTCAGCTTCTCCTACTGAGTCACTGATTGCCCAAGGTATAGACAGTCTTACACAGAAATAAATTAGTTTGTCTTATTTTTCCACTTGATTTTATTTTTCTTCTTTACTGCTGAATGGTAGCAAATGAAACAAACTTTTAAAGTCCTCGGTGTTGATCTCTAATGTTTAGTTCTTAGTCACGTTTTAGACTTACGCCTCATAGTAAATGAAATAATTTAATTTCAAGAGATTATATTACTGGTTAGAAGAGATTGAAGATCTGCTTGTGAACCACCTGGAAGCAATAACATTACCAAAAAAGTATTTAGGAAAAGTATTTAGAACAATATAAGTTGTTAGAACACTATTTAGAACAACTTTATGTTTTTCTAACTTAACAATATTTTGGGTACTCATTTTCTCCTCTAAAAATTGATTGAATAAGCAGTCAGATTATAAGAGCACCTGTCCCTACTTAATGCTGAACTTCTCACAAGCAAGAAGAAACTGGTATTTAATCTTATGTGCAACAATAAGCATCCTAAGTATGCTCACTTCTTCCTTTGGATTTCTTTCATTCTGTGTTTAAATAGTATTTTCTTCCCAGAGAGACATAGAAAAAGAAAAGTATTCATACAAATTCCTGTTTGCATAGACACCATGCATTGGAAGAAAGGTCAAAGAGTTTCAAGTTCTAATGTCTACAGTAAAGTTTAATGACAAAATAGGTCAATTCAAGCATTAGTCAAACAGAAAGTTTTCAGTTGTGTGCAAGAAATATTACATTTTTTTAACAAGTATAAAGCACAGTCAGTTGAAGTTAATTGCTTCAGACTATCCTCTAAATAAGGATAAGGAAATATTTAAGTTCCTATTTAATGGTGTACATTTATGGAGCAGTAGTTAGTCACTGGTTCGAGTCTTAGTTAAAACAAAAAGAAAGATATTTCACCAAATTCAACTTTAGTAAATTGGAACAAAATCTATGTAAAAAATAAATTTTATAGGAATAATACCTCAACTCGCAAATCTGATACTGTGTAGAAAATGCCGTGAGAAAAGGAAAATACTGGCTTAATTAGAATTTGGAGATGACACCCAGGTGAGGTGATGCCATTAAGCATTTTATTATCATGAACTCTTTAAAGCATTTTTGTTTCTCATATAATCTCTCACAGAAAATAGTATTTCTCATATTCAGCACTCCCACCAAGAACTCATTTTTCCTGGTCATTTGTTTGGCTAGGAGTGAATTTACACTGTGGCAGATTAATGGCGAGGCAAACTCTGGAACACCAGGGCTGGTCTCTGTTCAAGCATATTTATCTCCACAAGGGTTTATTATTGAAAATTTAGCACTCAGCTGGCTTTGTGCACAGATAAAGCATTGGGCTGGCAAGGCGTGCAACAGGAGTATTAACATGTGCCTCAAAGAAATTGACTTTAAGTGAAAAGACATACCAGGACACATACTTTAGAGATTCTACCAGCAAGCATTCATTCTTTTGACAACCCAGCTTCTCTTTATTCAGGTTAAGAGGGCTTCACTGCATTTTCTCACACATGCAGTATAAAGGGTTTTTTGTTGGTCTTTACAGTTTGTTTCCCGCAATATTATAGCCATCTGACAAGCATCAGTAAAAATTGACATAACATCTTGTCAGACTGAACCCTAGGGAGCTGTTAATTATGTTATAAAAAATAAGCTGTCTGCCAGCTCTGTTCTTTATTGCTTAATCTTCAAATTTTAGGACTTCTTAACCTCTGTTCTACAGAGAAGACTCCTTGGGACTGAGCTGTCAGTTCTGAAGTATTTAAGGATGCATTAAATAGTTTTGGCTGAAGAGCTCTTTGAAAATAATGTTTCTTATGTGGTCAACTTTATCAAGTTAAGCCATAATAAGGAATCCTATTCTTTCTATACCAAGAGTAAAACTAGCAACAGGATGTTCCTTAGAAGACATCCTGCATGGTAGGTTTACTTGAGTCACATGTAATACATTCATTTCATTGGGGGAAAAGAAAAAATATTTTGCCTTTTTAGAGCTCTGTGCTTGAGAAATCTTACATTTGTGACTCATGCATCTTCACCCAGAGTCCAAAGATTCCCAGTCTATGCCATGACAACATAGAATTAATAGTAAACTTAGCCCTCTGAAGTTCACAGGCAATATATAATAAGAAAAATTCTCATTAATCTGGTTGTTTTGAAAGAGCTGCTCCATGTATCTATTTCAGTTAGCTGAATGATAGAATCCAATACAGATTTTTATGAAAAGGTTCATTTTCCCCAACGCTTTGTCCCGTGTCAAACCTCTCCCATTTGCTCTCAATCTCCCATAGTTCAAGTCATTGGGTTCTGTGTTTCACTCTCACCAGAAATTCCACTACACTCTTAAAAATGATCATAAAGATTATTAATGTCTTCCTTGAATTAACATATGTTATTTGGGAGTCTTCACTCTGTTAAGTTATATAAATATGTGTATCTACATATAACTACAAATAAATTGCTCTTTGTTTTAAAGCTTCTATTAAGTTTCATTTTTAAACCAATAATATAGATAATAGAAAAATTACTCATTTTTACTTCCAGATCTATAAGTCATAGCAATTAGCCTTTTGGAAATAAACAGTGTCTTGGTCATCCTAAGAGAGAATCCTGCTTAAATTTTTATTTCTCTGGGGTTTATAGCAGGTCAGATTACAGGTTTATAGTCTCTTATAACCTTCCAAAAAAGAAAGGAATCACCCTGTGCTTTGGTCTGTGTCTCTGCTGGGATTCTTTCATAGGAAAACTGTGAAGTGGTTTCCATGAATAGAGATGAAGTTCGGAGTGGTTGTGCTTATATGCTTGTGCTGCTGGGTATGAGTTCTCTGTTAGAAGTATAAACCAGAGCTGATAGGAATGGGGCCCAAAACTGCCCCTTTACATTATTGCTTCCCCCAAGTACTGAAATATAATCTCTTTCACACTATGCTTTATAAAATCTCTTTCCTATTATACTTTAATTCCCTCTGCAAGCCTGCACAAGTTAAACTCATTTTAGAGTGACTAGTTAGAATTATTAGATATTTATAAAGGAGTTTTTGTTCAATACTTTGTATTTATTGCATAATAATAATTGAGTACAAGATAATGCAAGAATTCCAAATTTCCCATCAGTATTTAGAAAATTTATATCATTTGTTATATTTACTACTTCTTTGAACATGAACAAAATTAACCAATGACACTTAGTTAAGTGCCTATTTGCATCATTAACCACAGAATTCATGGATTATATCTTATTCTTTTTGACTAGCAGGAGAAAAGGAAAAGGAAAAGGAAAAGGAAAAGGAAAAGGAAAAGGAAAAGGAAAAGGAAAAGGAAAAAGAAAAGGAAAAGGAAAAGGAAAAGGAAGGAAAGGAAATAATTAATGAGAGTTATTACTTTTATTATACATGTGTAAAAGAAAAAGATATTCAGGTTGAATATTTAATTTCCATTTATGCTTCTTAGTCTTCTTAGTGGTGACTTTTACTGAATGAAAAATATTGTTCATTTTTCTCCTTTTTCTTTTCTCCACTATAATAAAAAAAAATGCTAGTTCAAAAATTAGAGCAGTTTTCTCCTTCCTGTTCCTATTTTTTTTTTTTTAGATGGGTAGAAATATCCTCCAATTTGGTAGGATATGTGCAATTTGCTTCTACATTTTGCTAGTTTATAAGCTGTTCTTGTCACAGGTTTTGAAAGAGATTATCTTATTTTCTTGTGTCCAAGTGTAACACTAAATAAGTTAGAAGCTTCTCCCATCTCCAAATCCTAAGCAAAGCTGGGGAAAATTATTAAATTTGGCATGTACTCCCTGAAGGACAGGATCAATGTGATCCAGGCCAGACAAAAAAGAAACTAATCCTACAGACTAAGACAGAGCTCCAGAAGGCAGGAAGTCGAAGGAGAATTTCAGCCTCACAGTAAAGAACTTTGATCCTTAAAATCACTTTGCTCTTACATCTTTGTGGAAAGAATGAAAACTGCACATGCTAGCAGTTTACAATTCTTGTTTTCCAGACATGGAAAGGATCTAAGTATGGGCAAATCCAGCTCAATTTTTCAAATCTGAGCAGAGCCACAATAAAGCTCTGCAAAACCTCTAGTTAGATAAATCCACTAAATCCTAGGAATGGTAAATATTCCTGTATCTAACTTCCAGCATGTTGGCGTGGTTCAAAGCTGGGCTGCTGGTGTTCTCAGTGGCAATTTTTGTTGCAACAGTCTGGAGGTTGAAGGCAGAGCATGGACTTTATTTCAGATCCCTCCTTTGTCTCAGCATGTTCAAAGACAGGTGTACCCCTTTGAAGGGTGTATTAGCATGGTGAGATTTCTGTAGGGAGGGCGCTACCAGGATGGCCTCTGTGAGAAGAGATACAGATACCAGACATAGCCAGTTTCAGCTGGCTCAAACCAGACCCACCACTCTCTAAAACAACCCACTGGTGACACAGATTGTGCCCCTGATAGCATATTTAATAAAGGGTGTGTTATGACTTAATTAAGAATGATAACATACTCAAGAAAAGCCAGTATGCTAATGCTTTTGGTGTGACTGAGATTAGTGCAAATAAAATAAGCTTTTACTGTTAGCCAATAACATTATCAACAAGCACTGTGCAGCAGCTATTTGAGAGAGGAATGAGAAAAATATGAGAAACTACTCATCAGTCACCAAGATGACTAAAGAAGGAAGGGGAGGAGGTGGGTCCAGATGCCATTGCAGATTTTGGAAAAGATCACGGTGAAGTCAGTGGAAGCAGCCCATGAAGGACCATTGTGGAAGGTATCCATGCCACAGCCTGCAGGGAATCCAGAGAAGGTTCCATGTGCCCTGAGGGAAGATGCAGTCTGTGGAGATTCCATACAGGAGCTCTCCTAATAAGAGCTGTGAACCAAGGAGAGAAGGCCATGCCTCAGGTTTTCTGTAAGGACCTGTGACCCACAGGAAACCCACAGTAGAAAACTGCAGCATGGGCCATTCCTGCAGGACTGTATGCCATGGAATGCACCCATGCTGGAGAAGTCTCTGGGACTGTATCTTGTGAGAGGAACAAATGACTTCTGCTTTTGGATCTATGTGATAACACTTCAAAGGTGTTAGCCTGATTGTCTATTTTTATCCTTAAAATGCAAACTAGTATACTAAGGATTTTTTAGGTGATTGAGCTTAGTTTTCTTTAAGAAAATAAAAATTCATTTATTATTTTTTAGCTACTAACATTATTGAAGAATTCCAAAGTGCATCTTCAAGCCAAAAACAAACCTAATTAGAAAATATTATGACAGCCAGATACGTACAATTTCACAATAAAATTTTCAGATAAATGGACACTTTTAGACATTATATGCATAGAATAATAAAAAGTATTATAATGTTATTATGGCTTAGTTCTATAGACTTTTCTTTATCTACAGACCAGTCATTTCTCCTTTTTGAATTCAGGTCTACTTGATTGGTTCAGATCTATCTAACTGGAAGATTTTCTTGCTTTCTGTGCCATGTATTAGCTTCAAACTTTAATGTCTGCTGGTTGCCATAGAATTTATCAATATTTAATAATTTTGAAAAGGATGTTATTACTAAGTAGATAAATACCATTCAGAGTAAATACCAAAAATGCACAAAAATATAAATGGAAGCATATGAAAATCTGTGCAAATGCTAATGCAAATCTGTTCTCCCTGTTTGGAAAGATATGTACTGCAGCAAGTATCTCAAGTCCAAGGTTTCTCATACACAATGTCAGGAAAACTCTTAAATAGTGGAGTTTTTAATATTTTTCTTTCCCTAACATTACTTGGAAGATCTTCAAATGTTTGAGTTTGCTGTACCTGCAGTAGTGATTCTGACATCATTTCACCTGTTGTAGAAAGACTGTAACATAAACAAAAGATTATTACTTAAAGAGGAGACAGAGCCAAATAAGCTCTTTACCTGTGCTGTGATTGCAGAAATGTCCTTGAGCACACTTTTGAAAGTTTTCCTTACAAAAATTCTACTAGAGTGTTCAGTGGTCTTTCTTTTATCTAAGGGACTTAATTGTATGTCAGCAGAGTTATTCAGAAGAATTTTGGTGCCAGCATAATGATTTTTGTCTGACCACTTTTAATGACTTAGAAAATCAAAATGACACAGGTTTTAAGAAAGGGTGTAGCATGAGGTTGAAAACGTTAGCTTTGCCTTCACATTTGATGAAATCTAAAAAAAATGTAACAATCAATACATTTTACACAAATTTCCATAGCAGCAGTATTTGCTTTCTATTGCAGTCACACAGTGTAAGTCTGTATGTGGAAGCTTTGTGAGAAGAGGTGCTTAACTTACTCAGAGCAAGTATCATGACATTATCATAAGCACATTGTCAGAACTTATAAAAGTATCAGCTGGCAACAATAATTAATTTGGTTTGGACTGCAAGAATTGACTAAATGTGATATATGTGTGATTTTAAGAGCGCTTACTTCCTGAATGTTGATATTGTGCAGCAAAATTGGCTTCTGTTTTATTTACATTGGGACTAGACAGAAGAGTTTAATGACTAAATGATTACTTTCTGCTTTTTGGAACCACCTGCTTGAATGGACTCTGTACTGCAAGAGACATAAATCTGAACACTTAATCTAATTTTAAATACTTATAAACATATATGTATTCAACAGAAAAAACCTAATAATGGATCCATTCAGAAACTGCTAAACTAAATTACTCTTTTATATAATAAATATATATTCATAAGTCTTTCCTAACCTGATATTTTTATTCTGATCAAATACTGGTTTTATCTTCTTTTGTAATATTGATGGGTTTTGCCATCCCAAGAATTTGCCTTGGGCAAGACCTTATTCCCAGTGGCATTGTTGTACTCAATTTGGGCCAATAAAGATACAAATTACAATGTTCTTGTCATCCACTACTGTCAGGATTTAAGTCTAGGAGGGAAAATGTCAAATAGAACAATGCGCATTAGAGTTACAGCGCAGTGCCAATCAAGTTTCTCCATCCCTTGTGTTTACATTTTAATAAATTTGTTTAGCATTGGATGGTAGAAGACTGCATGTTTTGAGATTTGATATCAAATATTGAATTTTATTTACATGTAAATTGCATCTAGCTATTAACATGTCTGAGTAGCTTGCACCAGTTTTAAAATGCCTCATCCATTTTACTAACCTTGTGCAGGTTAGGAACAGTTTGAGGAACTTGTGCATGTTTCACTTAGCTAGGATTAACATCAGCTGGTGAAAATATGAATACCAGACTCTGCACAGTTCTATTTTAACATGAAGTGAAAGAAAATGCACAGAGACCATAAAACTTTTCCAAGAAGTGCTGCAATAATGTAAATTTGCCTTTATTTGACATATTTTACAAGGATATTAGCATTTTTTCTGTCATGCTTTCTCTTTCATAATATGATCAACATACATAGACACCAAAGAGAAGTACATTATAGTATTTAACAGCATTGAACAAGAGTTTAAACATACAAACTGGAATTATTTATATATACATATATAGTTCACACAGCCTATATTTGTCCTACCTGCAAGGAGCCTAGTTAGCTTTCCAACAGATTTTTGTAGCAAAACAAGTGCTATTAAATAAATAGATATAAGTTTTAGAAAAAGGACCATTTTCATTTACTTTTCAAATAAGAAAACTTTGTTGCTGAAGGGAGCGCATAGCTCTGATGAAAGGACAGCTTTGTCTTTGGAAGCAGATCATTTGATACTGAGCTCCTGGGAATGTTCCAGGTTGAAAGCCTTAATCTCTGATAAAAGTAAAAAAAAAATTAATCATGAAACAGTCATCTTACATACACTGATGCAGACTTGAATCCTTAGAAATCCTGAGAGTGTATTTCTGAATTAGTGTCTCTCAAAGTATGCACAAATGACTGGTTTGTGTAAGTTATTCTCTCTAGGTTTATCATGCCAGCCTTTACCTACTCTGTTCTGCCTCCTTTAGGGGCACATCCAAGACTGCCCTGGTAGCAGGCATGCACAAAAGTAATTTTTTTGCCTGCCTAAAACCTAGTCTCATTCTTTACTTTGTCAAAGGCTTTCTAACTACTTGAGCAATTATGCCTACATGTACTATGTATTAATTCAGTCTGCTATTTGCACACATATGCGCATATTGTCAGCCAAAGCAAGGCTACAAAGCCTGTACGTGACCTAAAGAATCCATCAGCTGCACTTGAATATTAACTAGACCTGAGCTGAGCTCAAACTCAAATTCCACAGAAGGAAAGCTATTGAATAAAGGCAACAAAATATACTTTAATAAAGTTTTACATTTTATGAAATTTTCTGTAAATAGAGTAATTTTGGTTCTCAGATATGGGAGGCCTGGTTGAGTTATTACCTTGTGAAGTTTAATCTTCCCTTCCTCTTATAGTTCACCTTAGGTGGTTATGCTTCATATACTATCACATTCTTCATGAAATTAAGACAAACCCTAGAAGGGATTGTGTTTTCAGATATTGTCTTTAAAATGGCTGCAAAAATCAAATCTTCACTGTGAAATGGTTCTAAAAGAGAGAAAGGGCTATATATTATTTGCAAGGGTTTGAGAAGCCTTGAGCAGAAGCTCGTATTTTGGGGAAATGTATTTATAAAATCAAGGCCATTGTAGTCCTTTATATTCATATTGACTCTGTTTTGTTGCTTTCTGTGTGTCATCTTTTATTTGTTTTTTTTTGTCTATCTTTATGTTTAATTGCAGATTGACTATTTTGGGGGGGAAAAAAAGCAAAAATAAAGACTCATCATTACTTGCCAGCTTTTGGGTTTTGTTCATTTGTAATAAAATGAACTTCTTTTCACTCTGGACTCAAGATACTTAATGAAAATACTTCTGGTAACAGTCTCTCTGTGTCCATCTAATATGAGTGGCAGGAAGACTGTCATCCAAACATTTGGATATAATTGTGAGCTGATGTATTCCATCATTCTATCAGAATATGACATTTGAAAACCAGCATCTCCAGGTATATTCACAACAGCAACTTCTGCTCTCTGTTATTCCAAACAGATGCAAGGGCTTACCTGAAGGCACAGAAAATTCCCCAGTTATCCAGAAACTTGATATAGCAAGGACATAAAAGCTGAGAAAGTGAATCTTTTTTTCTCTCTCAATCACAAGCTGAGCAACTGGCTTATGCCCTGGTCCCCCGACAAACTGCCTGTGGCTATGATGGTGTTTCTGTTATATCTTCTCAAGGCTCTCTGTGACACTGCTGTGTAGTAACCACTGCAAACAGATATTAACCTTTCCCATATCTTTAAAACTGGTAGACCAAAACATTCTAGCTGAGACTCCTACTGATTCTAATCAAAGTCAAGTTTTTCTCTTAAAAGGTGACTGAAATTTGGCGCATGCTATCTTCATGAGGCAAGATGCCAAGACATTCAGATCAGCAAAGTTCAACTTATTTACTACTACTACTACTACTACTACTACTACTTCTACTACTACTACTACTATTATTATTATTATTATTATTAATAATAATAATAATAGTAATAACTATGTAACTAACAGTAAAATAATCAATTTTTTTCGAATTATTCTTGAGTGTCTGATCAAAATTATACATCACCTGCTGTGTGTTTTGTCACACAAATAATCAGGAAAATGACAATGATGTTAGACACATGCATATTTAACTAGTGAGAATTATTAATTTAATTTGGGTTTCTGAGTTCATTATTAATAGGACCTGTATTGCAGGTGGAAAGTCATCTCATATTTAAATATGATTTAATTACTGAAGAATGTTAAGTGAGTACCTTCCTAATTCAATGCATTTGTCAGTAAAAATACTCATCTGTGACATTTAATTTAATTGACTTGTCAGCAGCAATATGTCAAATCATCAATACCTGTGAGACCCCTCCAGTACTTTAGTAATTTTTGCTGAGTGGTCCAACATTTTTTGCTAAGGAAAATACTGGTTAATCAAACGGCAGAAGAACATCAATGTGCGTACACCCCTTGCTAACTCTCCAGGTACACTTTAGGTTTCATTTGAAATCATTTTTTTCACATCTCAAAAATAATTTCATCTTATAAGAAAACACAGAAATTGAATCAATTTGTAAATTAAACAAGGAAGATTCAGAATTTGTCACACAGTGATGAATAATAAAAAATAAAAATCATGTAAGTATAAAACTTGACCTGATGTTCTAGGATCTCACTACAGGATACACTGGAAATAACAAGAGTTACATAATGAGTAACAGGTGTATTTCTTCTGAAATCATATAGCTTTTCAGATATCTGAAAGTATTTGTGATGGTTAATTTTAATGTAATGGCTGTGTGCTCTCATAATACAGCCCATATTACATATTTGATACTTAAAAAGTTCTGCTGATGAGTAATGTTCAATATGCAAAATTCATTTTTTTCCACCATTTATATGATTGAATGCTGTATGAAAAAATGTAGTTACACTCCTGTTCACATCATACATAACTCCTCCATACTAAAAGTGACAACATATAGGATTTCTTGTTGTTACCTTGCAACAAGAAAAAAAAGTGATAAATTATGAATAAGTTCTAAAACAATGAAAGCTGACAGATATTTGTCAATCAAAATCTCTAGAAATGGCAGAGTTTAATACTCTGTATTAGTTAATGGGAAGTAGAATGTGGTTTAGAGCTTTGTGTATAGGATCCTTAGCTATATACTTGCAATTAAAAGACCTTCTTATCCTGCTTGGCACTGGATAAGAAAGAATAGTATTTCTTCACTATGCACAAAATTAGGTGCATAAATAGAATTTTTTGCACTGTTTTGTAGCAAAGCTAAAGTGAGTTATTGTTGGGTTTTGTTTTAAATATGGACGTGGCTGAAGTTAATAAAAACAATAATTGCTTATTGCTGTGCTCAGGGTTTAAGATTGTCATATTGAAAACAACATTTTGAAATTTTTGTTTTGTGCAAGTAATAGTACAACTGCTCCTGCTGTTATGGCTGGTGAAAAAGCAGCACATAGTTCTTACCTCCAGCAACTTAGCAGCAATATGTGACTCATTGAGGTTTAAGACAGGCTTCTGTAAGGTGCTTCACTGGCCTGGCAGATACCACAGTTACAGCAGTCTGTCCAGATAATAATTGTGTTCTCCATTATAAAGCAGAGGAGAAACCTGGAGACAACAGTATGTTTCCTTGTTACTATGATGTTAGTGATGCCAGGTTGGTTCTCTCTCTGTTTCAGTTTTCTAAACCATTTTTTTCCCATTGTGGGCCATTAACACAATATATCAGTATAGATAAGATATCTGTTATAGTGACCATGAGAAACATATAAAGCTAGAAAACCTCAGGTAAGACTATTTGTTTGCATTATCTTTGGATCTCAATTATAGTGATAGAACTTACATTAGTCCTTCTAATTTCCACTAAATTCAAAAATTTATCCATGTGAAATGAAATACCAAATAATAGTGTTTACAAAATAAACCGGTGTAGTTTCTTGTTTTATTTTATCATATGCCTTTGCACCATGTCATGTTGTGACTGTAGGAGGAAAAGCCAAAGTGTGCTTCCCCAAATAATACCCTTTCATTTTAAAAACAAAAATTGGGCTTTCAACTTGATGTAAAAACTCAGTCTAATGTGGTGGCTGGCCACACCAATCACTGGGAGAATTATATTTAATTTTGGCATGCTGAGTGTTAGAGAATGGGAATCATGGTATTCATTGTTGTGGATTTGTTTTATTAAATAAAGAAGAAATTAATATTGATATTCCTTTTTAGAATGAGCAATAACAAAGAGCTTTAATGTTGTTTCTAGACTTGTGGAGAGGGTCTGGGAGGAGACCTCAGGGGTATAGTTTTCACACAGCAAATTTAAGAGCCAGAAGCTGATTTGGCAGCTGACTTTCTCCACGATCAACAGGAAATGAATGTACCAACCTTGCAGCTGCTTGGCACAGGTCAACTGGCCATTTTTCCTCCTTTGTAGGAGATTTGCAGCCTTCCAAATCCTCTTCTATCCATGCTAGCACCTCCTCCTGTGCCTGAACACTTCTACGTATGGAGGAAGAGCAGCAATGTGTGCTGGGGCAAATGCAGAGCCCACCTGGCAGGGCTCCTGGATGTGGATGTGAAGTGGCTCGTGCAGAATACATCTGGTTGTCCCTGTATTCTGAGGGAATTATTTGTAGGAAATGGGCTGAACACCTACTGATTTGTATGTAGAGAGGTTTGGACTAGAAACAGCTTAGATTTTGAGAACTTGTAAATATCTGGATGAAGATGTCAATAGTGGTGAAAAGAAGGAGGTCACAACACCATTCCCTCAGGTCTCTACCATGGTGACATATCTTAGTCAATAGGACTTTATTCCCAATACCAGAAACATAGGATAGATAATGCAGTATTCCAAGAAAAACTAGGCTTCTCCAGCATAGGAATACTGGCATTTGTGAACAATGTAAAAAATTGTGTCATCACTTGAAGTCAACTGCAGGTGTCTGGCACTAAAATACAATATTCTCTCTGTGTAGCTTAACCCATTGGCTGTCTCAACTAACAAATCAGATAAAAAATGGGGGTCATGACCTTGGAGTGAGGCAGCAGAGCTCCACTGACTAAGCCAATTTAGACCATCTGAGGCTAGCATTCTATGAAGCTGAAATTGTTCACTTGATTAATGGACCAACTGTCTAGCTCTTATCTCACCTGGACTGCAACCAGTCTCTTTTGTTGTCAAATGCCAGTGTGAAGTCCACAACCATGAGTGTCAGTAATTTAACATGTAATGAGCTGAGAAACAGTACCACAATTTTTGCTACCTTGATATATGACCTAACTGTGCAATTCAATGCACGGCTCGTTTTCTGAGTTTTAAGTAATACAGAAACACTAGCCTGAATAGAAGGAAGTGTAAAGGCTGTGTAATCTGTAAGCAGCATCTGTGTTTGGACCGCTGACAGAAAATAGAGAAGCAAAACACTTCTCTATTTTGCTATTTGCTGACATGTTGCTCTGTCAGTGTCAAGTGCAACATTCTAATTGAAAAGGGAAGAGAGATAAAAGGTTATTATTCGACGGTGTACACTTTTAACTTAAAGTGACTAAATTTTCTATTGTAATGTATAAAGGAATTTACTTTCACACAGATAATTTTTTATAATACCGTATTTCTAGATTGCTAGTTTTACATGATAATAACAAATTTTTGTGCCCATACTTCCTCCTGGTACACACCAGTGCCAGTAGTTATTCAGTAGTTTAAATAGATTACAGCTGCTTTCACATTCCATTCAGGTAATTTTTAAATATTTAAATGTATGTCTGATGAATTCCACTTATTAATAGAAACATCATAAAAGGGATCTATTTCTAAGCAACACCATCCTACCCAAGTACAGGGAGACACCATTTGTTTGACTTAATTATTTTGTTGCCACTCATGGAATTTGTCATAAGCTTCAGACAATATCACTGTTGATGAATTCAAACCAAATGGTCACCAGGACTGCAAGTGAGGATTATATTACTTTTTAGCATCTCTGTTATTTGAGAATCCAGAATTTGTTCCAGATACAAGGTTCTATAATGGAGTTGCTTCAATCCTCAGTTACCCACCTGGCATCATTCTGTCTCAGTAATAGAAAAAGTATATTCTAAAAGATGGTTTAAACTGGCAAAATTACTTTGACAGATGTTTATTACTAGCATTTGCTGAGTCTGAATGATCCAACACCTCCAGAAGAACAGGAAGCCTCAGGAACAATTCAGTACTGCATAAGGGCAGATCAGTCCAGGTTAATCAGCTTAATGGATGTCTCACTGTATGACAGGAATATTTTGAGACTATTATGAAAATGACTTTATTATAAAGTGTCTCATTTAAACCTCTTTGTTAGAATATTTTGAATCAATTTCAGGGTAGCCACACAGACCAAAAATATGAAACAAATCTGATTAGATGATTATACAACTCAGCTCACAAAAGTGAATGAGATATCAACTACATCCTACTACCATTGTCTTTCTCCTCCTTTATGGTTTTCCTAATGTCAGAAATATTATCAAATACTACTTTTGCTTTCACATAGAAAAAGCTTTTCTGGACTTAACATTAGGAGTTTGTCTGAAGCCAGTTACAAGTGCACTCATCACAAATTGAACATTTCAGGAGCCTTCATAAAATACAGATGCTACCAGTGGCCAAAATTTTTGCAAAGTTGGAATTGATCCTACCTTTTAAATTCTGTTTATTTCTGTGATTAAAATTGTATCAAATCAAATAGAATTATGGGGGGATTTTGGAAAGGCAAAAAGTGAGCTAGATTATTTTAGGAGTTGTCAATCTGATGGTCTAATGGAGGTGAGGCTGGTGCATCTTCATATCCCCAGGTCCAACAAGAAGTGAGGCTGATCATTACACCCAGTAGAGTACAGGCACAAAAAACATCTGTGTACACACTGCACATACACACACCCTTATTGTGACATCTGCAAACACACCTATGTTAAGTGTAGCTGTCTCCAGCACAGGGCTCAAACACTGCAGAAAGCTGTGCAGAAGTTACCCCTGCATCTCAGTCTCCCCAGCTGCTGGCAACTGAGCAAATGAGCCCCCAAGGTGACAGCCAGGGGCTGGTACAGAACCATCCCTCAAATGCACACACATGGTGCTCCCAGTGGACTCCAGATTGCACAGTCTCACTGGCAGGCAGCCTGGATCTCCTGGTCTCTCCAGCAGCCCGATCCTTCGGCTGCGGCATTCCTAGAGACCCATCCATGGTCACCCACGGTTCCCAGACCACCTGTTTGCTGGCTAGTCCAGCTTGGTACTCCGTGTGATCACACATTGACCTACATCCTGCTCATGGGTGACCTGTCCTTCTTGTCCCCAGAGCCCTGGCTTTCCCATGCTTGCTTCTCTCCAAGACGCTGTGATCCCTCTGTTTCCCCACCTTTGAATCCTCCCCTAAGCACCCCCACACAGGACTTGTGCCATCTCCAGGTGCCTGCACCCCTAATAGCTCTGGTAACCCTGTAAGAGTCAGACTTCTCAATCTGAAACCTTGGCTGGAGAAGCCTAGTGTTTGTGGGAATGTGGGAAGACCCAACGGTTCTACTGTGGTGGCCATGGGAAGAGCTGGAGCAGGATATTTATTTGGATTCCTCCATCTTGTCACACTTCTTTTTGAAGCTTATTACTTCTATCAGGCCAGCATGTATCCTTACCATTTTAAGTAATGACCTAAAATTTACTGAGAATTCAGATATTTAAGTAAACTTAATAGAAATTATTACATTTTCTAACCATACAATCTAGCACAAGGTACAAGAACGTGTCTCCAGGTAAGCAACCCATGTTAAGTTCACTGGTGTCTTAAAACAGTTGTAATGGTTTAGGAATGGTACTTCTCAATTTAGTACCCTCACTAAAAAGACCATGAACGTTTCTTTAATTTATTGCGCATTTTCTTCTTTCAACTTTAGTCAAGTTAAATCATAGCTGGTTTAAAAAAAAATGTATTCAGTTGCCAACTTTAAATTTGCAACATTGTTTCTCTCCCTGTTATCCCACTGTTAAAGATTTATAAAATATTAATAAATTAATTTTCACACTGTGTGTATTTATTTATGGGTTTGAGATATATATATAGGAAATAAGTAACTTAGATTATCTTTGCTTTCCTATAGGGCCTGAGTATTTAGTTTTAGTCAAGCTATTTCCCAAATCAAACAGTCATCCAGGAGTTATTTTTCAAAGAAGAAAACTTACCTTCTCAGATAATAATCCAATTTCAGCAGCTGGGGCAGATAGAGCAGTATAAATCTCTTCAAAATCAAATACTCAATAAAATCAGAAGAGTCGAAAACTCTGCTCTAACTCGATAATCAAAATCTGATTCATGGGAATTTCTTAAAATAAAACTTTCCATGCTAGTTTCCCTGAAGAAAGACATTTCATTTTTGCTTTCACCAACACTATTTTATTCCACCACAAGGAAAGAAACTACATCCCATTTTCAAGGAACTCTAGCAGTATTTAAGGTGTTCAGAGTCCAATTTACTGGCATCTGCTCAGAGAACTAGGGTGATGACAGACCTGAAAGATGGCTCTTTTTCCTTATCCACATCTGCTGGGAATCTCTGATGGAAGGAAGGGTGACTTTTATGACATCAAAATAATGAAAAAAATATGAACTCTGACAAGTTGTCTAATACCATTTTTGCTACCAGGTAAAATTACACTCCTTACACAGTATTCTTGTTGGATTCACAGATAACAACGTGGTACTATACAGCCCTGAAAAACCTCAGCCCCAAGGGAGATGCTCTTACCTCTCCAAACATGTACCTAACTGAGTGTATTACTTGTGTGGACTATCAGCAGAGGAAAACCTCCAAGGACCAGTGAACAAAAATCTGGACCCAAGAATTCCCTTTAGAAAGAAATGAAGTTACCAATTTGGGAAATTATGTAAATCCTGTGTTACTTAGTTATCTCCAGAATTTCACTCACTGATAAATATCTACTGCTAATTTTTTTAAATTTTTTTTTCTTTTTTTTTTTTTTTTTTTTTTAATTAGAATACTTAACTAAAAGTGCCAGGCTGCTACTTGGAAATAAGATGAACATGCATTACAATCTTATTGTTTCATATGCCAGCTAAATGAATAGGGGTCTTTTCTGTTGCTCAAGTGTTTAATATAGAGATCTGAAGAGATATCTCAGATTACTCAAACCTCTGTACTTTTACAAATTAACCACATTTTTTCAGTCTTTCAAGAAAGTGTTGATCTGCTATACAGAGTGATAATTAATGATTAAAAAAACCTTTCTCAATAAGGGAAAAAATCTGCTTTGCTTAGTATATTATTTTTTCATCTTTATCTGTTGATCTCAGTTGATCTCAATCAATATGAATGACTGAATTTTAACTTCAAATAGTGGGACATTAATTCTTTTAGGATGGAAAAGACCCTCAAAGCCTTGTAATTTCATTAGTAAAGAAAGAGGCTCTTCTGATTAAAATAGTAAGCCATTTTTTCTTAAAACATTAAAGAAGGGAAACCCAGACATTAAGGACTTTTGCATCTGAGGTTGCTACCAACAATTTATCTTGAAAAGTTACAGAAATCCTTTCACATTCAAACTCCCACTGTATATTTATTTGCAAACACACAAAACATAAAAGTTTTTCATCCAAACACTCCCAAGGCCAAAATTAAAAATCAACACTCAATAGGTAGACACCAGTAATGAGGTATTTATGAGAAATCCATAAGACTTATTGAACAAAGGGACGGCTCATGAATTTCAAAAATGGTAAAGATGAAATGGTACTCATAAGGAAAAGAGGGTTCTGACTTTGCATACAGATACTGGACTCTGATCAGACCACTGTAATACAGACTGATACCTTGGATTATTGAAAAAATTTTGGTGGAGGCACCAGAACTGGTAGTGCTCTCAAAAGGCTTTATACAGACAGGAATGGAGAATACAACAGAAACTTTTATTTTATGCAGACAGAAAAGGTGAAAAAATCAGGCAATGTTAAACTACCTCCATGACAGCAAGTTCCAGAAGCAACTAAATTTAAATACAGAATGAAAAAAGTAAAATGCTATTCCTATTTAAAATGTAGAACAAATGAGAACAGGAGCAGACCTATGATTTCCCACGCATTTCAACTCAGTGTTGCCAGTTTTCAAATGGATGATCTTGGTTAGCATATCAAAGTCATAACACATGCATACTCACTTTAAATGGTCAAGGCTAAACAACCCTGCCATTTTGTACATTATTTTTCAGTGTGCACAATCTGCTCAGCTGAAATGCAGCTTACAAAATTTATTTCAGTAAAATAAGAAATAAATCTGTGTTTCAAACTTTATTATTCAGTTGAAAATCATTACAATGATGTCTCTGTAAAGTTAACCACATTTTATGAATGAAATTAGATTTACACATCACGTAGCACTACAGCAGTTTCATCATTCTTTCTCATGTGGCACTTCAAAAGATAGAGGGGTGAGCTACTTTAATACATATCTAGTTACAAGCTTCTAAAGATCTATTTGGATGAAGGTCAGTGGCAATTTGCATTACACAAAAGCTATTTATCTGCAAAGTTTTCTTCATGAAGCAAATCAATAAAAACTTGGTAAACTCTTCAGTCATTTACATTTCAATACTGTACAGCACAAAGGCATTGCTTTACAATAATTGATCTTTATGTATTTTCCATGCTTTTCTATTTTATAACTGAATAACCCTTTAACATGCAGCAGAGAATTGAATTATTGAAAGTCGGTGGCTACAGGAACAATGTATAATAATATGCAAATCTTTCTGTCCTACTGAAATTTGTTTGATGAAAAAGCAGATTTCCATACCATTTTCCAGCTTTGCTAACATTTGGGCTTGTGTGACTTTAATGGAATCATGCAATTATCAAAAAAGACAAAACTGCAGGTTCACTTTCACTGAATAGTTTTGGATACTGTGCTTCAGGTGCCTCATTTATGTGTGTATAGCTCACTCCAGCACTTCCATGTAAACATCCTCAGAACTTCCTGCTCTGTCTCCCTGGCAACATCTCCCCTACTTTGCCCTTGCTAAAGTCATTACTTCTTTCTTTCTTTCTTTTTCTCTGTTGGAGTCTATCTAAGAAAAGGATGTAGCAGGAGAGATGAGATTTGGTTCATTAAGCAAGATATAGTCAATAATGCCCAGAATAAGTTATATTTTCATATGGGGGGGATTTCTAGTAGAAATAGGAAAAAGAGGCATTTAGGTATTCTAATTAAATAGAAAAAGAGGCATTTCACTACTTTTTTTAACACAAACTTCTGATAGTATTGTTTTCTTCCATTCAGTCTTTGCAAGCATTCTTTCAAGGGCAAACAGCTGTTTTCCAGCTCTAGTAAAACCCATTCATAGAATGATGCTTTATGAAGTCTCATGTGGAAATGACCAGGTCTTTAGTCTGAAGATGTTGATCTAGCAATTTAATAGTTTAATGCTAGTTAGCTTTGTCATATAAAATATAATCTTTACAGTTTTTCATTATGGATTTTGTTCAAAGATCAGTTGGATTCAGAAAATGCTCCATTCAGTGTAGACAAAATAATAAATTCATCATGAAAGAGTATAAAATTTCTTCTTATACGATTTCATGAAGCCATTCTTCCAGACCTAACTTGATGCGATTTCCTTCAAGTTAAATAATAAAAAATTCTCAAATTAAATACACAAGTTGCATAAATACCTCATTTGTTTAATGAGAAATGGATTGCAGAGGTATTTTATCATGTGCTGTCAGATAGCTTGACTGGACACTACTACCTCCTGACAAAGATAAGCTTGAAAGATGCAACTGATAAACACAAAACATTGACACAACAATTTATTTACACCTGTGTTATCAGTGAATTTAGTTCATGATCAGCTCAGAAAATATTACTGATGGTTCAGTGATGTTGGCATGGTAGCAGATAAGATTACTGTGCACAGAGGAATTTGAGGACAACTCACAGAAAACATCTAATCCCAAGGACCATGATCAACTATCTTCATGAAATTAAGCACATTTTAAATATTTCCCCTAAAAATTTAGTTGCCAGTAAATTCTTTTAGAGACTATGGCTTTTTTTTGGTTGGTTCGTTATCTTAGTTTTTTTTTTTTAGTTCAGTTTGTTGGTTCTTACTTGCTTTGGTTTTTTTAAATTTGTTTGTAGGTTTGCTTTTTTTATGCTTTTTTCCTTCTTTTAGCTGTGGTTTTTTGGAAAAATGAAGCTACCAAAACTGTTTATCCCCTACGTTTAAGATGGATAAATACTCTTTATAGTGTGAAAATTAGAATACTTATCTGGATTAGTGATCATCTCGAAGTTCCTGGTGAATTGAGAAGAGAAAATGGAGTAAAGGTTTTCTGCCAAAGAAGACTGAAACATATCTTGAGTTGATATTCTTATTAGTACTACTACTACAAAATATTTTCATGAAAATATTTCTGGGTTTAACAAACCCTAGTTCTCTGAGAGTATACTGAAAATTACATTATTGTAGTAATTCCTTACCCTGTCTAGTTGCAAATTTTAATGTATATTCTGTTCAAGGGTAAATAAAGACAGTGTTACCCCAGAGAAAGCTGCTCTGAAATAACAGAAATACCTTGTACTTACTATTTTCCCCAAGTTTATCTTTAAAATTGCAGTAACAATTGAAATTGCTGGTCTGCAACAGCAGTAGCAAATTGCCTATGATTGGTATCTACTACAATGATTTATAAGTAAGATTCCTCATGAGCTTAGCAACTATGAGAGTTTACTTTGAAATACAAATTGTTTACACTGCCCTGGCTGAATATACAGTGCTGATCTGTCAGATTGTAGAGTATTATTTGACAGAAATGCCTTAATTTACTGTTGAGAGGAGGATCACAGTGTCATAAGGAAGAGATGACTGTGGACTACCCAAGGTAAAAAAAAAACTGAATATGTTTGTTGTGGATTTCACAGCACTCCTCAGGGTAGGAGCAAAGATCTTTTTTTCAGGTATGATCTTCTGGCATGCTTTCATTGCGTAACTTCACTGTGTCTGAAGGAATTTATGCTTTATTCCATCCTAGGTTTCATTGCTACAGAAGACCTGCTTTTGAATAAAAAGCCCCATAAACTGACCTAAGTTGTATTTAAAGCAAGTATGTCTTCAAGGTATACTTTCAGTACTTTCTTAAATGACAGCATTTATTCTTTCCAGATCCTCTTTGGTATGCTTGTTGTCGGTGTAGTGTTCAACCCCATTTATTTGGCTGAGCCTTTCTGGATGTGCATTCCAAGTGCTACAGGACTTTTTACTGGCTATTTGACATCCCATCCAACTCAGAGTAGATTTAGTTGTGATCTTTTCAGGTATATTTTCAGCTGAAAAATACAACATACCCAGTTTTTCTGTTTGTACATTAGCATAATAAGCATAAAAATATTTATTTTTTATTTGATGGAACAAATATTATCTTGACTTTATATATTTTTCAAAAATCAAGCAAGGGGAATTCTAGTCTTCTAGAAGTTAAGTCACCAAGCTTGCTGATAGAATTATTCAAAGATTATAAGGTAAGTTATTGTCTCGACAAACACAGTTCAAGTTCTATGAAATGATTTTGATTGGTCACTTAAGGGAGTAATTAATAACTACTTTGTTAGTCCAATGTTGGTTGCAAACTAACAAACCAGTGTACTGAACAGCTTCTAGACCTCTCCTGCTTTGAGTGGGCTCAATACTTAATATTTGGATTCAAATATCTTGGAGGGTTTGTTTGGTGACTATAGAGATTTTAAAAAAACCCAAGCCAAAACCAAAACTGCTCAAAAAGAAAAAAAAAACAAAACAAAAAAAAAAAAACAAAAAAAAAAAAAAAAAAAAAACAAAAAAAACAAACAAACAAAAAAAAAACCCAAAAAACCCAAACCAAAACCCCAACCCTACTAAGGAAACATATTTCCTACTAGAAAGACACAAGGAGAATTAAAACTGTGCAAAATTTTTTTAAGCTGCTTTAAGGTTGCTGTCTGTGATTTCTCCAGATATTTTTCTGAACAATGGAAGTCAAATATGTAAAAAAACATGAGCTGAATGAGTACAAAGTTTTCTGTTAATGCACATTCTTGGATACATTAGAACACCACTGATGCTTATATTAAATTTTATGCAATTTCTAACCTTTAAAGGGTAACAGAAGAGATTTATGTGATACAACAGCGGGGTGTTTTAGTCCCATTGTTCTTTATATCCTGATGCTCTCACAAAAAGTAGGATAAAGTTTAAAGCTTACTATTGATTGAGATTTCCTTTTGCCAGGGCCATGAAGCAAAGATAGTAGATAATGTCAGCAGTGACTTTTTGCTCTGGGGTGAGCTGTACCCTGACTTGAGATGATTTGTACTCACCCAGTTTGAAAATATTCAGGAGAAATGGGACACAATTGAGAACAGATTTGAAGGGCACTTTCACTGAGAATTTCTGTGGTCATAAAACAGAGTAAACACAAGGTCATTTTTGATGTAGGAATCGAGGAAAGCAGATGTGACCTTAATGAGGATTTTAGTAAAAAGCAAGACATGCTGTGCTCATGCCGACAAACTGGCTGGCTTCAAAACCAGGTTTAATCAAAATAGTAATCATCCTACACAGTTTTAATTAAAAGTTGCACTGTTCTCTTAAACTCTAAATAATGGTGCAATTTTGTGAGTAGACAAAAATAGGTATTAAGAAGTACAGGTGAGGTATTCAATGGGCTGATTTAATTGATTTTTCCTGCTAGTAGAGCAAAAAATGTTGGCAAAGCTTAAGGCATAACGACCAAAATTAAAAATCAAAGTTACTGCAAAGTAAAAGAAGGCCATGTTCTCATAGCTGCAACACAATCTGCTCTGAGTTCACAATTCACAACAGGTATTTCCAATCATAATTAATTTCTTTTATGGTAAACTGTCTGCAAGTATATCATGTGCATAGGGAGAACTAAGCAGCAACTCAGCTTTAAGTGTTGCATTGCCCACAAGTATTTACCTTCCACTTAATAATCAACAAGAAAAAATAATTAAAATGTTTTCTTCTTGAGGGGATAATAAATAATCCTACTAAATGTGGTCAGGCACAGAAACAAATTATCTTTGAAACCTCTAGAAATTCCTAGAACAACAGACAAGAAAACAATTATACAATAAAGGCATGTAATAGCTCTTAAAGTGCTTAAATCAGTCATTCAGTCACAACAAAAGGGGCTCAGCTTACTAGTGAGGCTTCAGTGCATCATGAACTTCAGCTCTAAGCTGTGCTTGAAATTTGTGATAGGAAACATAGAGTTTCTATAGGAGAGGGAAAGTAGCAGTTTTCAAAAGGAAACATAAGATGAGAGTCAGCACCAGTGAGGTCTGGAGTGCTGTCAGGTTTTTCAAATGAGATTCAGCTCTAAAAGGTCTACTGAACTATGCAACCTGGAATTAAACCCCTGAAATTTATAACAAAGTGAAATAAGAAACTTATCTAGATTTTTGGGTACTCACTCAGACCATAATAATCAACAAATATTTTAAAATATGAACCTAGCTCCCAATCAAGCAGAAAAAAATTATGAAAGTGTCATTGGATGAAACTATTATTTACTGTTCCCTTCCGAATTCTTTAAATATAAAAGAAGGTAAATCTAGGAAGACACGGAAACCCATACATAAAATGAAATTGCTGATGAAAGTGAGGTTCTTTTCAGATAAACTTGATACACATTTTGAGATTTTGTTCTCTCCTTGACCTGCAGTAGAAGACAGGTTTCGAAACAAAGCAGTTCCCTGAAAGAGAGGATGAAATTCCTAAGAAAAGTCTTTTTACACCAACTATATTCTATTTCCATTGGCAAGGCAACAAAACATAAAGTCAAGAGGGTGCATGAGGGAACTACCAACTGATGTTCTCAGAGCACTGAGGCAGTTGTGGATTGCAGAGCATGGGTTACTACAGTGAACAGGGCAGAGAGGAGCCTCAGCGCTTCATGGTGTAAGAATGACTTAAAATCACAGAGAAAAGAACAAAAATGGCATCATCTAGGGTAATGACACAGAGTTAAGACTGCTAACACATAATGAAGTAGATTTGCTGCTTATCTATATTATTTATAGTTTTATTTTATGCCCAGAAAAAGAAAACTTATAATCTTATGTATGTCTCCTGACCCTGCTGTCATGGGGATCAAGCTATATTTCTTTAGACCTAGTTTTCCCTTTTTTTTTTAACATTAGCATTGTAGCTCTAAGGTAGAAAAATGTCTAAATATATGTTTATTTTTCTTTTTATCCTTTCTAATTCTGAAGTTAGACTCTAATTCCAGTCAATGAGAATTTATTTCTACTTATTTAATTAAAACATTAGGATTTACACGCCTAGACTGAAAAACGTTTGTTCTTATTCCCTTTACTGATATCTGCAGAGTTTCAGTCCTTCACTTTTTACAGCTTTCTCAGTTCTGACCTTCACACTTAAAACTTATGAAATGTTTATTTGAAAAACATGGGTTTGAAATGTTGAATCTGTTATGTAGTAACCTTTATCTGGATGAGGTGCAGTGACATGCCTTTGTTTTGTAATGAAACATTTTATCCTTCTCAATACTTAAGCTCTCTTTTGCAAGAACAGTACATTCCTGAATTAATCAGGAGTGACTACATAAAATTTCAAATCCAATATTGTTTTTAGTATGCTATATTCTTGTTGGTTACCAAAATTTCGTGGAACAATGAGAGCTTACAGTAGACCAGAAGTAGGACTGAAAAACAATATTTTCATTTTATACCTTGGCAGAATGATAGGGCAGTTTTCTACCAGCTGGAATCTGTGCACATTTCTCCAGAGGTAGAAAGACCTTAGCAAATAATAGCAGGTATAGATTACTGTCAGACCAAAATAAAATCTTTTTTCTTTTTTTCCCCCCTAATTTGCAAGCAGACAAGCAACATCACAGAATGCACATAAAAAGATTTGCTTGAAAGAATATAAAAAGACGGAAAAGAAGTGCTAGGAAGCATTGGGAGCTTTGTAATTTTTCTGCTTTGTGAAGCAACTTCTTTCTTTAAAGAATAATTGAGAAACAATACATCCGATACATTTCACAAATGAAGAATATCTGCTGAATCCCAAGATCTGTGCTTTAAGTTTTGGACCTGGTCTACATCTGTTTTTTTGATCCCAGTTTTGTGTGTAAGAAGACAAGCTCTGCAGATAGTTTCCTTTTTCTGCCTCAGATATATATATGTGTGTGTGTGATAGATTGTATATATTTTATGTATATGTACAGCTGGAATTTTACAGATTTACATGTCATATTGAACCAGTCACAAACCCTTTATTTACAACACACTGAGAAGTGTGACAAAATAAAAATGCCATAAAGTGCTTGATTTCTGGGTGTTCAACATAGTAGCATGAAAGATACTTATATTCCTTGACTTCAAACTGCATGAAAAATAATTAATCCTACAGATATCTGAAAGTATTAGCAGCTGTTACTTGCTGATCTCATTCTCTTCAAAGACCCTTGTACATGAATTTGTGTTTGTATTATTTCCATTGAAACAAGGTGTAAGCACAAACTTTAATCACAGCATCACAATGCAGAAGCTGATTTAAAGTATGACTAAAACGAAATAGATATAACTATTGAATGTTACATAGTAGCTGAATTTAAAAGATTGTTTATGTCATGATGCATATATAGTATGAAACGTGATAACTAGGCTATAAATAGCCATAAACTTCCTGAGAAACAGGAGAATGATAGATTTAATAACAGAAAATGTGATATCTCAACTTTTCTTCAGTCAGTATCCCATGTTCTTCTATCAGTCGTGGTTTACCAGGGGAGAAAACATGCAAACAAGTTAAAAACCTATGGTATAGCACTGGCCCTTTGTAAAGTTATGGAAATATTGTAAGGAAGATACACAATGACAGGTCAGTCATTGATCCAGAAATATTGGACAGAAGTTGATCTACTTGTGTTTGTTCGAGTTGCAGAGGGAAACCCCATTTAGTAACACCCTGGTACTTGCTATGATCATGTTGTGGAAGATTTTTGACATAATAAAAATAGTTTATTTATATATAAAAAGTTGTCTTAATTTTAGTTGCAAAAGCGAATGGAAAGAGAAAATGGCAAGAAAGAAGAAAGGCTTTTTATCTGCACTACTGATTATCCTTAAAATGTTTCCACTAGGAATTTTGTGTTGTGACCATTTTCCAGTAGGAGATTCCTGATCCTTTTTTTTTTTTGTATCAACTGAAGTTTGTACCTTGCTATATCAGCTTTTCCTTCTCAGTAAAGCCCAGCTCTAGACTTTTACATAGAAGGATGAAATGTAATTAGTTCTACAAGGTTTTATACCAGGTTTATATGTCATTATCTTTCTTCACAATGAGATTATAATAAGGACCCTGAGGTATTTATTTGCTGAAGAGAAATATGATCCTTTTATAGAACTTATTTTTCTAAGTGGCTATAGAAATTACAAAAGCTCAGTAAACTCACAGATTCAAGTAATGTTAAGGAGAAAAAGGATCATCAGGTTAGGTTACAACTGTGTAACACTAGCCAGTACAGTTTGTCAAGTTAACCTTCTGATTCCTAGATATATTTTACCACACATTTCTTGAAATAAATGCCTAAATCACAGCAATATGGAAATCTGAAAATTGCATTCAAATTATCACTGTGATGGTGCTGGAGCTGAGACCTCAGGGCAGCAAGTGTCACATATTTTTGGCTCTGCTGGATAGTCCAAAAAAAAGTCACCACTATGCTCTCAGCAGCTATTTCTCTTGCTAAGCATGAACAGGGGCTATACTGGGGCCTATACTCTTAAAATATATTGCCTTTATCCTTGTGGAGTTTCAGCTGAGAGTGGAAAAAGGAGCCAGATTGAGACAACTGGGCTGCTACATTGTATACATGACTCAATATATTAATGTATTTAATTATTTTCTGTTTTGTCAAACCTAAATAAAATTGCTTCATGCTCACCAAGCTTTTTATACCCCCTTGGCATAGAAATTTTCATTTCAGTTAAAAGAGAAATCCACAGTAACATTCACTGAGGTGAATATAAGAAGACAGTAATTAGTGTGTATTAATGTTGGAGGAAATTTCAAATTCCACCAAGTTTTAATGAGGGCTTCACCAACCACATTATGTGGCAAGTCCACTGACTGGGTCATCCTTTAAAAGCAGCAGTACAAGATGCAAGTCCAGCTCCAAGACTCCAGTCCTAGGATTTATATGCATCATTATTTGCTACCTTTTAGTTTCTTACCATTTACTCTATATGTAAGAGATTATTCAGCCTTAATTACAGAAAAATATCCTGGAGTGACTTTGATGTCATTTTAAGGATGATTACTGACTGAGCTTATGTTCTTTGAGCACTTTTCAAAAGGAAAGTTTAGTCTCAACTTTTACCCCTAAGATGCATCCTCACTGCTGTCCTTTAAAGTCTATCTGTGTGTGTGTAACTGATTTTTTTCTCTTTAGAAGTAGTAAATACCATTACTTAATGTCAAGTAATTGAGATATGAAGACAGGATCCTGAAAGAAATAATCTCATAAAGCTGCTTCTCTTCTTTTTTGTCCAAGCACAGTAATGAAAACTCTCATTCCACTCAAGTGCCTTAAAGACAACATTCAGAAAAATGAAAATTTTAAATCCAGGATAATTTTCCACCCATAAATCAAATAACATGATGATTCAGTAACATGGATGATTAAGTGTAAGTGCACAAAGTGCACAAAGTGAACAAATCATTTGTCAAAAAGCAGGTTTTAACAATTACAAAAAATAATAATATGTTGTGATACAATAAATACAATACATTTCTAATTTTGAATGATACTGAAGTAAGTGAGTCATATATGGGAAGATAATAATTTCTATATGGATCTAGTGATCCTCTCCAAAAAGTATCCTTACAAGATTAGTCCACAAAAACTGTGCTGTATAAATGCTAGTTAATGTCTCTTTTTTTATCTTAAACAAGTTACAAGTAGTCTTTCTACCTAGAAAAGCTACATATTGAGAAAACAGATATATCTCATAACTTATATGAGCTTGATTTTACTTTGTATGCACCAAAGAGTAATTCTGTGTAGTCATATTATTAGCAAATATTTTCACATACCTCACAGTTAGTACTGTAAAAAAGTCTCACAGACAGAAATTCCTGCCACTAGAAGACTTCTGGCCTAATTTTCAGGTCTAAGAGCTCCTCTGGTAAGACTCATGACTCATCTAGGGCATATTTTGGAATAGTTTAAATTGCCCCAGTGCTCACTGGATACGCACATTAGTAAGAGTTCTTCAAGTGTTGTTTACTTCCTGTAAATGAAGCACTAGAAGTTTTGTACAAAGAATATTGAATTTTACAAATTAAACTATAATGAGCAAATAAAGTTGTTTTTTAGATCCACAGCCAAGTAATATGAAGAAGAAAAGTCTCATAATTTTCACTTCAGTTATAAAATATTTTACGTGTTCCCTCGTGTTCTGTATTTTTAAAAGAGAGGAAGGTTTTTAATAGACGTGTGGATGGGTGGGTGTTTGGGGGGAGTGTGTGTTAAAAAGAGCAGTGGTCAGCAGTTATCCTTTTTACCTTTCACTTAATTCCAAGATATTTCAGCCAATCAGGGTTCAGAGAGAAGTGTGTATTTCGTACATTTACTATTTTGTTTCTTTTCCTATTAGGTTTTGTTCTACAGATTATTTTCCAAACAGACCCATTATTATTGTGTTATTTTTTGTATGTTTTACTCTATTTATGTGATTAAAGGGCTAGCAAAAATTTTTAAAATCAAATATGTTTGCACTTCCTCAAATCCTGCCTCCTAGACATAGGAAAGGGCAACTTCAACAATGCTGCTTAAGTATGAGAGGCAAAAAAAGATGAACTAAGAAATTCTCTATAGTTTGTTGCAGTTATATCCCACAGAAAGAGTAGACCTTACTGAATGCACAAGATGTTTCTTTTTATGTATGTACGGTTTTCAGAGGAGATACCAAAGTTATTTTGTTGAACTATGAATTAGAGCTAATTAGAGGGTCTTAGCATATTCACTTTCATTAAAACCCCACTAACACTTATTACCTGGGGCAGCATCAATACTATAGGAATGCATAAAATTGGAAAACTAAATCCACATATTTTTGAAAGACATTAAGACCTTGTCAAGCCAGATCATTCTAGCAGAATACAGAGGTCAATGTATTATACATATTATTATTATATAATGTATTATACATATTATTAATTATATATATTACTGCATATACACATGCATAGACTTTATATGAATTCACTTTGCTATAGTCCAAAACATCAATCACCTTATCCAGGAAAAGAGAAATTCAGCCATACACACTCTAGTTGCAAATATGCAAAGAGAAATATGAAAAGCTCATCCACACACCTGTTTTGGAAAAGAGCAGACAATTGTTTACCACCAGGCTGCTTCAACAGATGTCTTTACTTAGTCTTATGATAGCTCCTATGTAGCCAGTGTTAATTGTCACTGAGCTATTATGTCAATCCAAAATGAATTTATGACTCACATTCTTGAAATGCTCACATATAATCTCAGGTAATTTATGCCTAATTTTGTGTAATAGACTCCGATGTGCCAATCCCAGTTTCTGGAGCTGATACTTAGGGATAATTCATCTGTTTTTGTCTTTACTTCCAGGAGGGAATTGTAGTTTAAAAAATTGGAATCTGAGTTTTCGTATCATTGTGGAGTTCATCATGCTCCTCAGCTTTGAACATGCATTTTATCTTAACTTCATTATTCATTTTGTGTAGATCAGTGAGCTGTTGACATCATGTCTTGATTGTTTTGAGACTGATGTTAACAGCTCACTGATCTACACAAAATGTTCGCCAAGGGTGGGATAATACACATTAAAGACATAAAATCATCTCAGTCCAGATCTCAGCCAATCACACACAGAAAGCCACATATTGACAAGCATTCCATCCAATCCCACAAAGCACACGCAATGATAGTTAAAACAAAGACTAGTTCATAGGAGACATAGAACAGAGTTCTATTCATGCTAACCTTCTAAAGATATACATTAAATAACCTTGTTGCCATCCTAAAGCCAATTCTACAGAGGCCTATTGTTATTTGTCAGGTCTACTGCTTGGGAAACTTTTCTGCTTGCATGGGAAACTTTTCTGCAATGCTAACAGAACTCCAGTCTAAGGCCTACACACTTTTTTGTAACCATTTTCTAAAAGCCTTCTAACTTTATGGATTCCAACGTTGTGGAGTTCATCATGCTCCTCAGCTTTGAACATGCATTTTATCTTAGCTTCATTATTCATTTCAAGAGGCAAGATAAATTCTATGGTCTTAATTCAATCTGCTGCTGATAGCCAAGCTCTATTACATAACCAGCATTTGGAGCAGTCTACTGAGATTTCTATTTCAGTCTGGAAGAATGACAGTCAATCCCAAAACATGCATATGGTACTTTTTGGTTCTTTCCTTCTCTGACCTCTGCTGTATTTCACATAGCTCAAAATCCCACAAAGTGGATTCTGTAGGAAGGCAAGAACAGAAGAACCTGCTTAACTTAAGAGCTCTAGGCTTATTTCAGATTTATTCTTAGTGTTTGAAGTCATCATTTAAAATTAATCCTTTTAATCTTTGTGCTTCAAGTTCATTTTAAATCAAATAAACCAGCTAAACTCCAGTCCTTTCTTTCTCCAAATATTCTAACACTTTCCAGAGTTTCATGTCCCATCTGTTTTCCTGAATGACTGTGACCCTCTCTTTATTCCATTCATAACAAATATCTCAAGACAGTGGTAACAGGGGTTCCAAGACAGGCAGAATAAAAGCAGCCTTGTTTACAGAACTCTGATGCAGAGCTTTTCTGATCTACAAAAGAAACTTTGAGCAGCAGTAGGATAATTATCTCTATTTCTCCCTGGCAGAATATTGTGGAAGGCAACTTTTAAAATTATTATTATTGTTGTCAGTATTATTATAGTTATTACTACTATTAATACTCACAAGAGACACTTAGCGTGTAAATAAAAAAGAAATTGCGCAAGAAGTGCAAATCAGAGCTGGATCACTTACATTTTCATGTCTCAGAGTCTTCCTCTAAAGTCAGGAATAATCCTTCTTCATTATAACAAACCTCCTAAAGAGCAAAAGACAGTTGGTTGTGTTAGTTCCAGATGAACCAGTGGGATTTCTGTGGCCTTCAGCTGGAGTTGAGCCAGTGGCATCCAAGGTTACCTGGTGTGTTGTGGAAGGTACTGAAACTTATTAGGATACTTTAAGACAATGGCTTCAGATTCTGTGACCTCTTATTTATCTAGGTTGTGACCCTATTTTAGATCAAGGAGAACACTACTTATTTTCATCTGTCATCTCTATTTTGGTGTATTTATGATTTATGGAGTAAATTTGTAATAGATCAATTTTGGCATAAGTGGATTAAGATGGTCTCTTGCCTTCTGAGCTGAGGCTCGTCATAATTTGCCTACTCATTTACTAGGTTTTTGATGCAAACTTGCCTTTCTAGAAATATTCATTTATCAGTTTTAATGATTTGCAATGATTTGCTCTCCAGTAGGCCAAGTTAGTCAAAATCCTCAGGATTTTCTTTAATATACTTTGCTGAAAGAGTTTCCTTCCATAGAAACTTTAATATAGATTTTTTTTTCTATACATGTTGCCAGTTTCAAAAAAGGTGACTTTTTTAGATATCAACCCCCTTCGCCTGTTATCTATTAAAGAATCTTTGAAATTTAGCAAGAAAATTGTAACACTGTTAATACACAACCAGAAATTAAATAGATTTCTTTGTGAGAACTGAGCAATGTCCCTACTATATTTATTTCTATTAATATGGACTAAATAACTGTACATTAAGAAATCATATTACATAGCTCGTCAGTGTAAACTAATGAAGTTGGATTGTAAGTAACTTCAGTTTCAGTATCTTCAATATACTTTTTCCCTTTTTTCCAAATTCTTTTGTGCTTTTTCATTTTTATTCAAAGAATACAATACAGAAGTGATCACAAATTATCACTTTCTTTGGAAGTAAAACTGTTTACATTTTCTCCTCTCAATTATCTGCTAAAAATCCTGATTCAATTTTGCCAAAGTGACTTTAACAAAATAATTAAATAGGACAAGTGTGACATGTAAAAGGATGAGTAGATTGCTAAATTTTTGAAATGTTAATCTACTCAAAAAAAAAAATAAAAACACAGCAAAATTTGTACTAGATTATTCTGCTGCTAATATTTAGGTAATATTTTATTTTAAAAACGAAGAAAGAAAATTTTGTTCGGTCAGTGCTGACATGCAGGAAGTAGTTTTTCTCATATCTTAGTAATATTGTACATAAAAATTCCAATATCTTGATGCTGGTAATAATGGTGATTAATGTAATCATGATATTAACAAAAAATTGAACTGGAAACTTGGTATGGCAATTAAAATTGTTACTTTCCAAACCCTAATTTGTTGCTAAGAATGTATATAATATCCATTTCCCTCATTTCCTAAAAATATGTCCACCATGTTTGATTACCTATTCCAGTTCCACACAGTCCAGTCTGACTTCTTTTGATACAAGATAGAATGTATTTATCCAGATATACTTTAGAATAGCAAAAAGAAATATTTGCTTTATTGGTTTTTTTAACACTTCCCAATTCAATAATTCCTCTTTAAAGCATAGGTCTTTATGCCATGATATATTGTGCATTAAAATACCTAGAAGATGCTGTAAGAGCTCACAGGCCACTCTCACTTTCTTGGCAGTTGATATATTCTCCTTTTATATTTGGAATATGAGATTTCCTTTGAAAGAGAGCGAGAGGAACTCTTTGAGAGCTCTCACTTTTGAGACTTTTGGAATAATGTTATAAATTAATCTCATTATTGCCTTTTATATTCCATCCCTACTGATATATGTGAAAGGGCTGTGATACAAACAAGGTGTTTTATTCAATTAATCTTGATATATATCTCTTTTCTTTTTTTACTGATTCCTTAAGTACCACTTCTGAAATGTCTCAGCTAATCACAAATCCTAATTATGACTTTAAGATATGCAGTCTATGAGACTCAGACATTTTAAATGAAAGTAATTTAATAGAACACTTACTTTCTCATTAGAAGAGATAAATATGTATGATCATAAGTGTTTTGTATGCAGGTTATATACTCAAAATTTGTCCCTAAACGCTGCCCTTAAAAGAAATTCTTTTCTTTAACAGCAGTGTTAGAGAGAAAAACAAGATATTAAGCTGACTTTTATCCTTTTTTGTCTTCTCAGTCTGTATTGTATTTGACCAAAATTTCTCAGGTTTTATTTTTTTTTAGGTTTCAGCAAGACTGTGCAGCAGCAGGTGGAAGTCTGTTAAGTAAAGAGGGAATAAAATTCATCCCTTTGGATTGACCTGTTCAGTTTTCCAATACATCTTCCAATAACGTTCACTACCACAGTAGATAGTATGGATTTCTCATAATAGAGATAATATATTATGAGAAAAGAAATTCACCATCCATATCTGAGATCTTGCAGTTTCTATCTATGACACCATTCTGCTCATCATCTGTTCTGTGTGGAAATGGTGGAAATGGCAGTTTCCACCTGTAGCTATCCTGTATGACAAAGAACTAGGCAGAACATTTTATTGAAGTAAATTTACAGTCTCACATAATGGACTGGAAAAAAGAGTGCATAGAAAGAGGGTTTTTCCATCTAGTCCCTTAATGCTTTCTCCAGTATTTAAATGAAGCATGGACTAGAATAGGCCAGCTCTTTTGGTGCCTTGTGTCCCCTATTAATGAGGGGATCTGACCCAACAATGGGTTTATGAAAGGCAGGTCCTCTTTGACCAAGCTTATCTCCTTTCCTCACCAGATGATTTTATTTCTAGTCAGGAATACATAAGAAGGGTCAGTAAGAAAGATGACACAACTGCAAAGTTACCATAAGAATAAAGCAAACTTTGGAGCTCTCATACTGAGTGCTCCCTTAGTGCTTGCCAGTCAATCAAGCCTAGTATTCATTAAGAAATTTAAGTAGGGTTTTGGGGATTTTTTTTTTCATTATATGGTTTGAAATACCTCACAGGTCTTCCTTCTGTCACATTCACTTATTTTTTTGTTCTTTGGAAGAAAAGCCTGGTATTGCTCTAGGTACACTTGGAAAATTCTCAAGATTTTTGTTTATAATGTCTTAAAATTCATTATCTGTGGTAGCAGATAAATTGTTTGTAAATTCCCATAGAGTTATTAGGATATTGTTCTTTCTCCGTTGCTGAATGATTCAAAACTTTTTGTTGAGAAATCAGAGCCGTAGAGAGGTGCCTCTCCATATAAAGCAGCAATCATCAATGTTCAATTCACAGTGTTCAGCCTTTTGAACAAGGATAAATATGTTTATATGTTAAATAGCCACTGATTCATCATTTTGGTTGGGCAAATAAAACTCCTAGTGAATGCAGACTTTATTACATGTTCAATAACGTTAATTACAATTTTTCAAAGACTGAGATCTACTTTTAACAAACTGTAAAATACTGAGCCTGTCTTTTCTCTCTCCAGCTTCAGATTCTATCCTCACAAAATTATTACCTTTTTTTCCCTCCACAATGTGGTAACGAAAACGAAACTGACACAGCACTAAGAAAGATACTATTAAGGAAAACAAAACAAGCAAAAAGCAAAACCATCAACAAAGCAAAACAAAATTTAAAAAGTAGAGAGGAAAAAACAGGAAACACCTAAAAGTCTGTCAGTAGTATGGTCAACTAAAATAGGTTGGGTAATATAAAAGGTTTATAGGTTGAATATAAGGTCCAAAATCGATGTTTCATGACTTTTATCCACAGAGCCACTTCCACTGTCCTCCATCTCATCCCTGTAGTTAAGTTCAGCCTTTGTTATCCTTACAAGTCCACTCTGATAATCTTACAGCCAATGTCAATTTCATTGCCCTTAAGAAAGTAACAAGCGTAAAAACAGAAGATGGAAAGAAAAAACTAGACAATAATGGGGACTTCCTGTCATTGAGGACGGATTTGCATTCCTGACTATGAGAGTACAATGTGCAATGAAAAGGACTTAGTATTTTGCAAGGGCTCTTACTATCAAATCAGTTCTCAGTAAGAAAGACAAATTTTTTACAGGTCTTGGCACCTGGACATTTCTGATTGCTGCTTACCACTTTCCACCTGTTGGACTAAACTATTTTATTCACAGTTAACTATGGATATGTAAGTAGTGTCATTAGATGCAATTACTGCCACAGCAAAATCACTATGAAAATGTTATTTTAAGATTCAAAATTAAAGTGTTCATGCAAAGATTTTTATGCACTGCATGTTATCAAACCATACTCTTGAGGCATGGACATCATGTTGGGGACATGTAACAACTCACAACGAAGTAACTGGGATATACGCAGAGACAGGAGGCAGGAATAATAGGTCTTCAAGATTTTTCTTTGCATGAAAAGCAGTTTCAGCTCCCTATTAGGGTTTCTGAGAAATATATCTCATTACAACTTGTTTGAACAGATAAAAATATCATATATTTTATATATAGGTATATGCTATTTTACTGATATTTCCAGTGTTGCATCTGTGTTTGTGTATGTCTGCTCTGACACATTTTTATGTATAAGTCCTAGATGTATGATAACAAAAAATAGAATTTTATGCCTGAGTCTTCTTTAGTTTTAATTCTCTATTTCTTTATAAATAATAAATAATTTTTACATTGGGAAATTTTACAATCAGTGCTGTATTAATTTTTTTTTTTGTTTTAGTTCTCCATGTGTTTTGTTTCTGTGACTTATTTGTTTTGTTCTGATTAGTTGCTGTAAGCACTCGGGACCCCCCCTATATATTTTTAAAAAATGGTCACAGGAATGTTTAATTTCAGAATATTAAAGGTATCCATTTTTAAATTCAAGATCGTTAGTGATGAGTAAGATGGAATAGAAAATAAAATTGAAATACCTTTTGAGTTATTGTATCATGAAATTTCACATTATTTTCACCTCTTGCACTATTAAGAGTCTTGAAAATTGTAAAACCCTTATGAAATAAGTATTTAGAAAGATTGCTTTACCTGTCTTTGGCAGAGAGTCAAGATTTGCTTCTGCTTTAGTACTTCACCTTCTGCTAAAGATAGATCTTATGCTATAATTAAGTTTTCTTTTGGAAAAAGGAAGTTTGACTCAAAACAATTTTAGAACTCTCCATCTCAAATTTAATGATATTTCCTTGAGAATCATACTACATTATTTTCAAAATTCTTTATTTATTGTGAAGGAGAAAGAAACAAGTGAATACTTGACTTTTCAAGGACAGTGACTTGCTGAGTGAAATGTGTTTGGGCAGAAAATGATGTATTACACATAGGGTCAAAGTTGTAACTGGCGGCAAAGTGATCTTCTGTTGCACAAAGAAAAGTAAATTTGAACTGACTCATCGTGGGTCTCACACAACGTTCACATGCACATATGCATTTATGAAAGGAGTAGGTATAAGTGGATAAATCTTGTAAAATTGTAAATTTGTAAAATTTTGTAAAATCTTGTAAAATAAAATTACAGAAATCAAAATTTGTTATCAAAGACCTTATTTTTCTTCACAAAGTGACACTGTTCTTTGTTCTCATGCAAGTGAAACACATTAAAGTTTTCTTTTGCAAGGCTGTTAACTGTTAATTCCACTGTCTCTGGTAACAACACAAGTTTAGGATGTACTAACATGCCTCAGCCTTGCCAGGAGATCTCTGATGAACCAGAGCCAGTGGGATTAGTTATTTTTACCAGTTTGTGTGTGGAAATGTTAACATCAGTAAAAGACACATTTATGATGTCTGATGATATATCCTCAGAGGCCCCAAGATTTGAACTCTGAGGTTCTGTCTTTTGAATCTTTCAGGACAGTAATTTAAAGTAAGTATATACTAAGTGCTTGATGACATTAATAATTATATTTAGGTGCAGGCTGGTCAGGACAAGAAGTAAGAGAGAAGGAGTGTGAGAAGGGATTTAAGCATTACTTTTTAGGATACTTTGAAGCACCACATGCTCATAAATACACTTTTCTCCATTTTGATAACTGTATTCTTATAGAGTCAACCAATTGTAAAATTCAGCAGGCAGCTTGATACTTGTCAGACTCTTGGGACTCAACCTAGATTCACTTAACTTTTGGTACACGAAAGACACAATCAAATATTTTTGCTAAAACAAGGCACAGGTGAAAAAGAGGCACAGCTGCTACTGCCTCAAGGCTATATTTATGGAGTCCAATCTTAAATTGTGTGACACCTCTGAACAAAATAAGATAAGAAGAAGTGATTTTAGATTAAGATCACAGTGGCTAACTCGCTTTAATTAAAGATGTTTCAAAAGATAAAGGAATCAAGAACAAAGAAGAGAAAAGAAATGTGCTATGTGAATTATCAGGTAATTGCTTCAAAGGTAAACTTGTAAATTTCTCAAGTGGCCTGACTAAAGTCAAATAAAAAAATATTCCATGGACTCATTTGATTTCAATTTTATTACTTCTATGATTAGGTTTTGGCAAAATACAAAGTTTTTTCTACACTGTTTGTAATTATTTAGATATTATTTAAAGACATTTAAAAGTTTCCAAGATTACTCTTAAATGTTTGTCAGATGAAACCATAACTCTACTTCCAATAACATCAACAGCTTCTAAAATTAGTATGTGTGTGCTTGTTTTCCTCTGGTTGTAAAATGTTCAACAAATAGGTCACAGAAGTTAGCACAAGCAAGAGGGAGTATAAGAAACCTACTGATGGTTAGAATGTGATTCTAAAATATGCTTTTAGAGTACACAAACTTAGAAAAATATTTAGGCTCGACAATAAGAAAAATCTGAGATTCTGCATGAAGCACAACATACAAATCAGAGAAAATACAGCGAAGATATTATTTGTAAATATCTTAAAAGAAGAGTCAAGCAAAGTTTTCTGATTATTGGAAGGGACTGAAAACTGACAATGAGAGTCAATGAGTGTAAGATTTTTGGACTCAAATCATCTTTCTGTGTTGGAGTACTAGACAATAACATAATCAATAAGTGTATATGAATTTAAGTTTAGATTACAACTTTTCAAAGCAGTCTAGATTAAGAAAATTTTCTGCAGGACATTCTGAGAATTGGCTTAACCTGTCAAACCTTCAGGACTTCCCTCAGAGCTCCAGAAGGACAGGTGAGATGCCAGAAGGCTGAAGCCTGGATAAGTGTAGTAACATTCACTAGAACGTTTTCTGAGATCAGAGACTAGTTAGATTTACTTTTGTTCCTAAAAAATAACAGAACTAATGTTAAGTGTCTATGATAAAAGATCAACCAAAAAGTATTCATAGGTCCCATTAAGAAAGAAAAAGAAAGACATTTTATATAGCATGCACTTCCATATATTTTAACTGTTTGGGTTTTTTGAAATCTTTACAGTTGTGTGGTATCACTACAAAGTGATTTGTCCAGGTGATAGGAAAGGCCAAATTCAGGGAATAAAAAATAATGCTCAGTTATCAAAGTAGAAACATGGATCACTTGTAGCCTTTTGCAGGAAAATAAAAAAAAAAACCTAACACAAAACAAACCTCCCTTTCCCTTCATGGTCCAGAAAAATTACCAGATTAAGGAACAGGTCAAAAGTCCCTGCTCTATTTTGGATTCCTTGGTTCTGCTATTACTCACTGCTATATTTACCATTATTTTCAGGATAAAAGTAGGAATTTTAGAAGTTGCAAGCACATTGATGGTCAGCATGCCAACTTTTCCATTGGCATGCTTCCAGAGGGACACAATACTTAGTGGATATCTAATTTATGGATAATTGTGTCTGGGCATAAGATTGTATAAGTACATTTTCATGTATCCTGCTGCTAAAGATTCATTTAGAACACTTCAATGTTTCGTGTTGAAAACCACTGTCTGCTGTTTTAGGGTTGTATATCTTAAAACATTTAATTTGAATTTTAGTTAAATTTAAAATACTTCAGAAAAGAACCAGGCACTTCAGAAAATTTATCTAGAAAATTTGCAGTAACTTATGGCTACAAAAGTTGGCTTAAGAGCTTTGCAGATTGTATCTATTAATTTTAAGATTCTTGCATTAAGATATACATTCCCAATACATTCTTATTAAATGTTTGCCAAATGCTTCGAATCAGAGTTCCGTAAAATGTTTTACAAGTTAATGTAAAAGTTGCTGTACATTAGAGATGAAGACCAGATGCGCATTCAAGCTAAATAAGAGTCAGTGCAGGACACTAGGTTTTAGTCTTAACTTTAAAGTAAATGTCTTAAATTCTACACATGGCAACTAAACAATATTTAAAGACAGAAATGATTATATTTATCCACCTCTTTTATTTTTTAATGATAGCAGGTAAAATAGTATCCCATCAGTCAACAATAAATGCTCAATCTTGTCTGTCTGAACAAAAATTTGGGACAAAATGTCCAATTACAAGCTAGTAAATCTTGGTCAGTACCTTATATTTTTTGAATGTATATGCACATTAGCCAACAATCTCAGTAGGAGTTTTAATGTTTGATCTGTTCTCAACTTTTACGTGGCAGTGAGCTACAGCCATTTTATGTATGGTCTAACAGCCTTTCCAATATAAAAATGTGATCTTTCCATTTGTCTGAGGAACAGACCTTTCTCTTTCAGATAACAGAATTAGTTAGGATTTTCACACACGCAAGATAGCTATCTGTCAGCTTCAGTCTTTATCCCCAGATCCTTTCCACAGCTCTTGGAGTTAAAAACAAAGGCTTTACTCTTCGTCAGGTGTCTTGTCATAGAGGTCAAGATAAGTGTCAGGAGTATATTTCTACCTCTTATCTTCCATGAATTCTGTGGATTTTCTTCTTTCACTTAGAAGAATACTTTACTTAGCAGACTATTTTCATCTCATAGCACTTTTTCATCAGAGCTTAAAATCTCAACAGCTCCTCCTGAGACTGCTCCTCCTATAGTCTCTTGCAGCAGTTGTTTCTAATTGTCTTTGTCATACCAAGGATTGGTAATTAAAGTTTCCATTAACCTTTTCTAGGCTGCTGCAAGGTGGGTTGTACGTGTCTCCACATTGTGCTTTCTGTGACTGTGTGTTTCTTTTCCCTCACAGTCACTGTGAAAAATGGTAGCTGCAATCAGTTACACCAAAAGTTGTGTGGAGTGAACCAAGATCACTGAAATGAAAGGTAGGAATGATTTTCAATCAAGAATAGGAGGCACTAAACTTCAGAGAAGTTTAGTCCTTTCTTGTTTGCTCTTTGCTTTTAAAAGGAAGTAAGAATTTACTCCTTACCCACAATGACAAGTCATTGCAGGATTTTCCCACTTAAAGTGGCCACATCACACACTGTGACATTAGGGTTATAGAGGAAAAATACTACTGTGTCTCATTCCCAGTATTCTTTACTTGGTCACAGTGTAGTGTCAATTATAGCACACCAATTTACTTTCAATATTAGATTCAGAAGCTTGAATTGATTGAATGAAGACATAAAATGTGTATAGTATGAATAATATGGATTTAAACCTATGTCTAATTTATTTTTTTTTTTGGTCCTGTTTCTATAGCTAGGGCATGTCTTAACCCCGACTGAGAATAAATGTAATGAACATAAGTGAATCTGCTACCCCTACTCTCATCCTTCACAGATATATCCCCAAACAACTGAATTCCAGGTCAAATACCATGATTGAAGTATGTTTTTCACTTCTGGTTGTTCAGTAAGCTCAGATGTGGTTTGATTAATGCTACACTGAAAGGGAAGGAATCATTATTACAATGTGACAGATTATACGAAAAGAGTTACACTTCAGCCCAAAATTTTCAAAGCTGTTCTGAAGCTCAGTGCCTGCTGTATCTACTGCAACAAAGAAAATGCCTTTTGAGAAACAGAAGGGATTTTCAGACTCACTGAACTCAGTGGGAAAACTGAGCATCTTCTCTAATGATAATATCACTGATTGTGTGCCTTAAGTATAGCACTGGCTCTAGGGTGTAACTAGTTTCCATTCCTAGAATAGAGATTATTAGATTTAATGACTACAAAAAGAGAGGAGAAAACCTCCTTTTAAGAAAAGTAAGAAATTATCCTTGAGAATACTTCAAACTTCCACAGCATCTTTAACAAGTGGATAATCATCTTTAACAATTTTCTTATATTTAATAGGTCATCCAAACAGCCTCATTTGTCTGTTACAAGATAACAGTAATTCTAATTTTTGCATAACTGAGTATAGCACATAGAACTGTGTTCTTTTACATACTTATGAATATAATTTTCATTCTGACTGTTTTATTTGAAAATTTGTTTATCAGAGATTCAGGGTTTCAACAAAGCTGAATGAAAGCACTACAGCAATTTAGCTCAGTTTGTGATTTTTTGGTACCATTAAATCATGAAATGATTTTTATAAGTCTCTATGGTTTTCTTTATTAAAAATGACAGAAACATTTGGAATAATGATAATTATATTGTGTAGCTTTCCTTCACTAAGTTCAGCTCCATTCTGTACTTTATCATATAATGAACTATGAATTATGATACTGCTTTGAGAAAATGATATTTTCTACTTTAAACTTGATGTCTCCATGTAATCCATGTAAGGTCTATCAATCATACAGCATAACATTTCAGAAGAGTGGATGAAAAATAAGTAGGTAAATGTTTCTGCTGCTAGCTTCTCTGTATAAGATTCATTAAATATAATTTTCAAAAAATGAACCACATGATCAATGTTGTCATTTGAAGTACATGCAGATTGTGAATACCACATTTATACACAACCAAACTCGAGCAGATCGGATTATTCAACACGCTTTCAACGGAAACTGTCTCGCAGCCAACTCTTTTTGATACCCTGCAACAAGACATACATGCCAGCTTTCAAACAAAGTGAGTTTCAGTATCCTAACATTTTACCTCATTTATAATTTCATCTGATTGTACTTGTTTATCATTTCACCTGCCATTGGCATTTAATCTAGTTACTTCATTGCCTTGATCTAAGTGTTCAAGTCCTTCTCTTCTCTTCTCTTCTCTTCTCTTCTCTTCTCTTCTCTTCTCTTCTCTTCTCTTCTCTTCTCTTCTCTTCTCTTCTCTTCTCTTCTCTTCTCTTCTCTTCTCTTCTCTTCTCTTCTCTTCTCTTCTCTTCTCTTCTCTTCTCTTCTCTTCTCTTTTCATCACAATCACAGAATATGCTGAGTTGGAAGGGTTTCCCAAGGATCACTGAGAATGACTACCTTGCATTGCTAACTGAGTATTTTCTAAGTCTTACAGTAATGCAAAATAAGATGTTAGTCATTGGCAATATCCTTAACTTCCTACCGACACCTCAGACTATATTAATACATTTATCTATACATTGATATGAAGAGGACAAAATAAGAAAAATAAAGTAACAGGCAATTTAAAAACCAAAACCAAAACAAATCAGCACTGGCAATCCAGTTTTATAGTCTGAGCTCTTTCAGTAAGTTCATGCATCTGTTATATACCACTACAACTTAATGAGCTCTCACCTTTTTGGGTTTTGCTTTTGGTTTAGGAGCAGCAAATTAACCAGACCAGTATTCCATGTGTAGTCTAAAAAAGATTGCTCTTTGATGTAAAACTGAGAAAACTTTGGATAAGGGAAACCTAATTTCCCCATCTTGGCCAGTGTGGTGGGTTGGCCTTGACTAAGGGCCAAACTCCCAACCAGCTGCTTGCTCACTGCCACTCCTAAATGGGACAAGGGAAGAGAACAGGAAAGAGATTGCTTATTAAATGCTGTCATCGGCAAAACATACTAGATTTGGGCAATATTAATTTATTACCAATTATTTTTTTTTTCAGATAAAGACAAAGGAAAAGAACATTAAAGCAATGTTCTTGCCCTCCCCACTCTCCCAAGATCAGCATCCCCACAGACTCCTCTATCTTTCCCCCAGCCAAGTAGCCTGGAATCAGGTGGGTTGTACACAGCAGTTTCTCTTTCCTGCCCCTTTCTCCTGACACTTTTTACCTGCTCTAGTGGATCCCTCTCCTTCCTCCTTCTCTCACCTCCTCTCACTATTTTTGTTTTCCTCTCTTGTAGCTTTGTTTCTCCCCCTGTAGCAAATGAGTGTTTTATGTCACTCAAAGAATCACCAGTAAAGATATCGGCAAAATAATAGTATTATTAAAGTGAAAGCAAAGCAAAGTTCATTGGCAAGGTTTACTCTATGACTGACTACATGTTTAAGGCCCAGAAAGAAAAATCAGACTAAAATCTAAAATCAATCTAAAATTAAAATCAATGTAAAGGGATCTATGCAGAAGATGGAGATGGAAAAAGGGTAAGGGTAGGAAACAGTAAGGGTAAAAGGGAATATGGGAGAATCTCTTATGAGTCATGGAGTTCAGAATGAACCTCCTTGCCAAAATTAGTCCTGGAAGAGACCAAAAATTTAAAGGGGGCTTGTTGGGCAACAAGTTCTTGGGAACAGACAGTGTCTGTGAAAAGCTTAAGAGCAGCTTAGCCCAGGTGCTGTTCATCAAGGCCAAGGCCTAATGAGTATTTCTGAGGTCACAGTGCAGCCCAAAGGGAAGAGGAGAGTGCTGTTTTCTGCTGAATTTTGAATATTGTGTTCCCATGGTGGCTGCTGGGCTCAGTGGTGCCCTGTGGTGGGCTCTGTTGGAACCAGCTGCCTCAGGATAGGGGAAATTGTGGCTTCTTCCTATGGAGGCCACCGCTGCAGCACCCTGGGCACCCACACCCAGCAAAGTCCAAAAATCTCCACTTCTTCAGAGTCCCTAACTCTTGAAAAATGTGGTTTTGGAGTTAGTTTGTGCACAGGTAATTGTGCTTCTGTTCAGCATCTCCTCTGAATAAAGGTTATTCCCTCTAAGCTGTATTTTATATTGTATAAGAAAATAAATCACAGGCAGACCAAATAATCAATAAACTCTTTTCTGTTTACTGTTGTAAGCTATCATGCTGCTACTTCTCATTATATATCAAGAGCATCCTGATATTAATCTTTTTGAATTAAACATGTATAAGTTAACCACCTTTCCTGTCTGCAACAAAAATCTAATTTTTTTTTTTTTTTTTTTTTTTTGTTTCACAGTGATATCTTTCCATGAAGAATAGTATTCTTTTGGCCTGGTAATACCCTTAATCTCCATTTTTCATAACAGCAGATGCTGAGGGCTTCCTGACAAGCAGATGACCTAATTAGGGTTACATTTCTTGACCACTGCCTCTGGTTATATTCATAGTAGACATGCACATTTTATGTCATTGAACATTTAGCATTATAGTCTTTTCCAATGACATTTTTTGCTAAGCACATTAATATTAAAGGTCAATGTGCCTTTAAGTGGATCAATAAGGACTTGACAGTATAATATATAATCATAGTTTCTCATCATATGAGGTTTTGTAGTGTTTGATTATGCTGTCTTCCTCTTTCTCATTCTTGTCCTGTACAGTAAAGAGTGCAGAAAGCATGAGGAAAACTGTTCTCAAAAGAACAATTCAGAATTATGGACATTGAGCTCCATGGAATGAATACACTGGACTTTCCTATGATCTATAAGTATGTAGGTATCTGGAACCACAGAGACAAAATAATTGCAATTCTTTTACTAAGGTTTCAAAAAATGGCATTATCAGTAATAAAGGAGGAGGAAATAAGGGGGTTTTAATTAAGTATTGCAAGCATTTTCTGTAAATTACAATTTTTTCTCTAACCATGTGGGTACTCAAAGTGACTGTGGAACATTCACCTTTAGAGGTACTCAAAACAAGATTCAAAAAGACATTGAGGAATCTGATCTAAATTTGAAGTTATGTCTGACTTTGAAATTGACCTTGGTTTGACAAGGGGGTTGCTCCAGAGATTTCTGCCCATCTGAATTAATCTGCAAGGCCATGATTCTTGCAGTTTGTATCTTGAACACTGTTGTGTTAGAAATGCTGTTACTATGAACAGACCTCAGTCTCATTTTTAAGCCTTGGGGTTTTTTTCCCCCTATAATGCCTAGGAAAATATTGCCACTACTAAGTCCCACTCTATTTAGAGAATAGAGAATGAGCCAACTATCCTAAATATCCTTCTGCTTTTTGTTTCCAGTTCTGTTTTGGGCTTTTTTTAGGGAGGGGAAGGGAGAAGGTGCTGTAATTTTCAGGTCACAGATAGATTAATTTTTTTGCCTTAAACCACATAAAAAACTAGCATCTACAGTATATGCTAATCAGTATAACAAACTTTTTTTTTAATACTTTAAAGAGGGAAGTTAATCTGACTCCATCAGTCTCATTCAAGCAACAGCAATTTAAACCAATATTTGTGTTGATTTTCAGAAGATAGTTGCTTTTGACACTCATTAAAGGTGCTCCTCTGCTGACCACAGGAATAACTGCAGAATCCAGATCAGATAAAAGTATTGTTACTGAGAAAGCCAGCACCCTTCTATTTATGATTAAGACAATTTTCAAACATCTTGTACCATTGAAAATATCTTTGAAAGGAATGCATGTACTTGGCAGCTACCAGCTACTGTTGTAAGTTTTTAATCAAGTCTCCCAGTTTATTCTTTAGAACTGCTTAAACAAGAATAATAAGTCTCACATGAACGCGCAGACTCACAAAATACAGAATGGTAGTCTTGGGATAATATGGACAGCCCATAATATGATGGTGGTGCATCTTACCCATCAATTATGTCGAGACACAGAATTACAGCAATATGCCATAAATCCATTTTAACTTTAGATGAAATTCAAAAACATAACTCCCTGCTAGTGTGTTTCTTGTCATCTGTAATTCATTGATGTATAAGTGAATGAAGCATTTGTCAGGAGAAAAATTAATTTGACATCAAAAAAGATTATTTCTAAGTAAACACTGCTTTGCAGAATCACAAAGATGATTGATTCAATGCTATTTATCATCCAATCTTAATTTGACTTCTTAAATTTATTTTTATGTTGCTCTCATGCTTACGGCCAACCATAATTTGTTGCTCTCAAAAGCTAGATTTAGTAATTCAAATATTGCAGCATTTGGTTTTACCACTTTTAAGAAATTTCACCTAGTGATTCCCAAGTTTCACTGACATATTCAAGAACTTTGGATTCTTTCTGAATAGTGTGCAGTACTAATGGGCAATTTTGTTAACATTACCCACAGTGTCCCTGCTGTTAGTAGTGTCTATTATGTGCTATCATTTTTTCTAAAACTCTACTGTTGACATCTGGTAGGACTTTGATTTAAGGCTGTTTGTAAAAGAATTGACAACAGTTTTAACCAGAACTTATGAGATATAAAATAACCAAGCCTGGTGGTAAAAATAAAATGGTTAGATTATGGTATTCTTTTAAAGCTACAAGGTTTGCTTGGCTGCTCCTTCTCCTAGTGTGCAATAGTAGCCAAAACCAACTAAAAGTGCCTACAGGAATTTTTCTGCCACATCACATTTTGTGAATGATACACTTCTGTCATCACCTAAGGAGTTGAAGAAAAACATAAGCCAAAAAGCCCTCACTTTGCAAGGGCTGTTTTTTAGAATGCTGTACAGAAAAATTATCAAATTAGCATTTTGCACTGCCAAACTGAATAACCTTGAAAAACAGTTAATGATCATCACTTCTCCCATTCTGAATTTCAGTCCTACTTCAGTATGATTTAATTTTTAAATAAGATAGGAAGATTAAATATACTAACCATTCCTTTGGTTTCTTTTTTCTTCTCTGAAATACTGAATATTCACAATATAATTTTAATCTCCAAGGCAGCAGATAAAGACATTTTTTTAATCTTTAATTCAAAATTAAATTCTGCCTTTCTAGAGGTGCCCTCTTCCATGCTTTTTAAGAAATATGTCTTCCCACTATTTATTAATATTTAAATAGATTAACAAATCCAAAGTTCCCAACAAGAATTTTGTTGTGCAAAGACCTATATCTACCCCAAATCCTTTCTGTTTAGAACTTCTTAATTGTAAAAATCAGGAATGTATTAGAACTTCACTATTCCCTGATGATTCCATAGTGTTTAGAGCTAGGCTTACTAGTATTAATAATTCTATTTAGCTTGTATTAAGCTCCTGCAGATGTCATTTAAATAAATGAAAAAAAAAATCATCTTCGAAAAGGAAAAGGAAAAGGAAAAGGAAAAGGAAAAGGAAAAGGAAAAGGAAAAGGAAAAGGAAAAGGAAAAGAGAAAATCATAGAGAGCACATATCATCAGTAACCTTGAGTTCTGTGCAAACAAAGTTCCCAGCTGGAGAGTGATTACCAAAATCTAGCCTGAAATAACTGTGAACTATCCATCCTTTTGAAGGAAGAAGAACAAGGGTGAGAAAGATTCAGAGCTGTTGTTTAAGGATTGTGGGGATTTCAGTCCTGATACTTAGCCCAGTAATCCATGCTTCCAGGAGTAAGCATTTAATCCATTTACAAAATTTGTTTCTGGATCCAAATTTATCTAGTGTATTAAATAGATAATCCTTCCTTAGTCTGTCATATTCTTTTCTGGCACTAAAGAGAAGAGGGAGTGCTGCTAGACATTTTTAAGTTAATATTTATCAAGATTTCAGAAAGGTCAGCTATTTTTTAAAACATTTTCTGTCACTGAATTATACTTTATTTGGATATATAAAACCAGAAGCAGTACTTATAAATTTACTGTAAGTGTCAAATGAGTTAGGAGCTCTTTCAAGTCTTACATTGCTTTATTAATAACCTATTTTACTTAAGCAAGGACACTTGAAGCAGAAGGTAATATAAATTTAATGATTTTCATATGAAACACTGATTTAAATACTTCTATGTCATAAGAAAAACTCCTGATTTTCTTAATTAACAGATTTGGTTTTGGCATATTAGATAGCATTTTTTAAACAATTGTTTCTTAGTTTTAATACATATGTAATTTATGAGGTATAGAATGCAACAGTGAAACATAAGGACATCCAGGAAGGTGATTTTAAGGTTGGCAGTAAAAAAGATTCCTAGAGATTAGGAAAAGACAGGAAAGGAAAAAGCAAAAGTAAAACAAATAGATAAGGACTTAGCACAAATAAAAACCAGTTTGATACAAGAGAGAATTTCTCTTGGCTATTTAAATAAATGTTAATTTTCACACTGAGTTTACACCCTTGATTTGGAATTTAGGCACAGAAATGAAAATATCTATGTAAGATGTACACTTTATGTACAATTTTTTATTTATAACCTTCCTCATTTGTGCAGATTTCTGTGCTTACTCCAAGCATTCAACTCCATATGCAGAGTGCTACGAAAAAACTAATGTCCTAAAGTCTATAACCTGACATCTGAAAAAGTCCCCTAAAATGTACCAGGACATGTTTAGCAGAAGCACTGATCAATACCTTCTTCCCAAGCTTTTGTATCTGTTGTGGAACATTTGGTGTTTATAGAAAGCTCACAATTAGTTACTGTGTTGAATTTAATTAGGTAATTAAAAAATAAATGTTTATGGTAACACGTAATTTACAAAGTTCTATCATTATTGTTTTTAGAAGATTTCTGTAGGACAAACCAGGCAGGCAAGAAGAGAAAGACTCATTAATTATAAAAGGGGGATAAGGGAGGAAGCAATGCCCTACTTATTCATATTGCCCTTTGTTATTCTCATCATCTAGAAATTGTCATATGGTTAAGTACATAATCAGTCACCCCACCTTGGCTGAGGAGAGGCAACATGTACAGGGGTTTCATCTAGACCTGCCTGTTATTTTTGGAGGTAGGGTAGACAACTGTAAGAACGGGAAAGGAAATAAAGAACTTAGCAGGGCATGCTGAGGTAGGGAAACTAAATATCTAATATTGGTTGTCATTTCTGGAAGAGAGAGGGAAGGAAGGAAGGAAGGAAGGAAGGAAGGAAGGAAGGAAGGAAGGAAGGAAGGAAGGAAGGAAGGAAGGAAGGAAGGAAGGAAGGAAGGAAGGAAGGAAGGAAGGAAGGAAGGAAGGAAGGAAGGAAGGAAGGAAGGAAGGAAGGAAGGAAGGAAGGAAGGAAGGAAGGAAGGAAGGAAGTGTCGGAAGGAAGGAAGGAAGGAAGGAAGGAAGGAAGGAAGGAAGGAAGGAAGGAAGGAAGGAAGGAAGGAAGGAAGGAAGGAAGGAAGGAAGGAAGGAAGGAAGGAAGGAAGGAAGGAAGGAAGGAAGGAAGGAAGGAAGGAAGGAAGTGTCGGAAGGAAGGAAGGAAGGAAGGAAGGAAGGAAGGAAGGAAGGAAGGAAGGAAGGAAGGAAGGAAGGAAGGAAGGAAGGAAGGAAGGAAGGAAGGAAGGAAGTGTCGGAAGGAAGTGTCGGAAGGAAGTGTCGGAAGGAAGGAAGGAAGTGTCGGAAGGAAGGAAGGAAGGAAGGAAGGAAGGAAGGAAGGAAGGAAGGAAGGAAGGAAGGAAGGAAGGAAGGAAGGAAGGAAGGAAGGAAGGAAGGAAGGAAGGAAGGAAGGAAGGAAGGAAGGAAGGAAGGAAGGAAGTGTCGGAAGGAAGGAAGGAAGGAAGGAAGGAAGGAAGGAAGGAAGGAAGGAAGGAAGGAAGTGTCGGAAGGAAGGAAGGAAGTGTCGGAAGGAAGGAAGGAAGGAAGGAAGGAAGGAAGGAAGGAAGGAAGGAAGGAAGGAAGGAAGGAAGGAAGGAAGGAAGGAAGGAAGGAAGGAAGGAAGGAAGGAAGGAAGGAAGGAAGGAAGGAAGGAAGGAAGATTACGTGTGTCTCCAATGTAAGGGGTTTTTAAAATTCTTTTAATCCCTGCTCTGATTAAATGCAGGGCACAATTTCTTCTTTCTATTTCTTCCTTCTGTTTGCTTGGTAGTGAATCTGGAAGCTTTGACTTATTACCTATTAGATGTGGGAGAAACAGACAGGGAAATAATTTACTGAGATGGGGGAGAGTGACTGTACATAAAATAACCAAAGTTGCCAAAAGGTGGAGAATGCTCTTAGGGCCTTGGCAACAAACAAGGACAGGAATGCAGTGAGATTCAAAAATCATTGAGGAATCACCAAGTATCGTGAGCGCAGCAGTGTACAAACAACGTGAAGCAGCTTCTGACGACTTGAGTGGCTGGAAATATCTTTATCTCAGCTGTAAACTGTTTCCCTCCACATCCTCCACCTTTTTGGCTAGTAAAGTATAGTTAACTTAATCTATTAGTAAAGGTTTGGGGCATTGCTTGGTTTTGGTTTGTGTTTTGTTTTGTTTTGTTTTTTTTTTTAATTTATATAATTTTTTGTTTACAGCTTAATAGAGTTGCCATTTTGAGAACAAAAGGCACTGTCAGTTTCAAGTTGATCTAAGAACGAAAATTTGTCCACTGAGTAGTTGTTCAGATCCCTAATCTGGCCTTAAATCATATGATTAGAAATTTATTCCCATGATGTCTTAGGCTCCAGGGAAGAGTCCAAATAAGAAAAATATAGTCCCATCCAAATCCAAACCATAAAAATATGTAGTTGTTTGTTTTTATTTTCTCTGGTAAGGCAAATTATATTTACAAAGTTCCATGATCTTATTAATTTTTTTTTTTTAATTTTGCCTACAAGGTTTGATACAAGTAACCATTACTATTCTGAATGCAATCTAAGGGATGAATGACTATCAGGTAACTGAAGCTTGACACAGTGCATTTTGTCTCTGAAAACAATACAAATACATTACATTGTTTGTACAAGGGAAGACAAAGCAGGATAAGGTTTGTTCTTGCCAAAAATGAAGTCCAAAGTTTTATTTTAGGTTCTCTGAACCCTAAAACATCCTGAAAAGGGATAAAATATATTTTTCTATGCTAAAGAGAATTTAGCAAAGGAAGAGTCTAGTCCTAGGAATTCTTTTACTACTACAGTCCAGACATTCTGACTAAATTAGTGGTTTTTTTTATTCTCAGACAAATGAATGACTGGGTCTCATTACCCATTGTAAAAACCCTTGAGGAGAAAATATTAACTCTTTTGTTGCAGGGTTTCTTTCCAGAACTAATTACTTTGCACAGGGTCTGGGGCTTGCTTTGTGAACAATAGTCAAAAAATGCTTACTGCTTAAAGCAGTTATGGAGGGTAAGATTTCATTGTAACCAGAACTTTGACTCTTAAAGCTTGTTTTGAAATGGATATCACAATACGTCTAACTTCATGTTAAATGGAGACACTGGCAGCCCTTTTAAATATTTTTGTGATTATTTAGCTATGGTCTCTATTTCTGCATAGCCAATATTAAACTGAGATTGCTGATTTTACAAAAAAAAAAGGCATTAAGTGTTGCATGAGGCAATTCTCCCTGTATTGACTGTACCATGAGGATTAGCATTGACTAATTTGGTAGGAGAAGGAACTCTGCTGATGAATTAGGCATTAAGCAGCCCCATTTGCCACCTTCTAGTCTTTTTATAACAATGTAACTCGCAAAAAGTAGTGAATCCCTGTATCAACAACCTCCTATTGAATTTATCCTAGCAGGGACAGCTTTCACTCGAACCTCTCTGTTCTCCACAGGAGATAATTTCTTTTTGTAATGGAAACTAAGCATCTTCTATACTCTTTGTATGTTAAAGCAGAGCAGATAATGGGATTGCAGGCTTTCTCCTCACCTAAATTAGATTTGAGATGGTCACAAGAGGCAGCAGAAAATTTTTGACAACCCAAAAAGAAGCTACCAAGGTAGGGTGAAAACTAATAATTTTAACGGGAAGAGATGACAGCTGACACAAATTGGTTGTCCTTGAAGATCAATAAACTGTTGAGAGAAAAAAGAATCCATTTTCACATAATGTGGTCTCTCATGACTGTGTGGCTCTTTGCACTTGAGTGGCAGACCATATGAAAAGAGTGGCAATTTTTGTGGTGGAGTAAATGGACAAAGAGATAGCTATCCTAATTATGAACCTCTCTAAAAAAATAGAGGAATATTAAACCTTCTCCACAGTTATAGAGTAAAAGAAAGTGTGGGAGATGTAGGGAATATCTTTACAGAGAATATGGAAGGCCCACCATTTGAGGGAATATGAGTAAATGGGCTTTTGTTACCTTCCCTTTGAGATATCATCAGACAGGTTACAAGTGCTAATCCAATTTCTCACACAGGTTCTCTTCATAGACATGAATAATTTTTGAAATTTTGAAGTGGACAACAATGTTTAAGAATTTCAATAGCTCACTCAGTCACAAAATTATAATAAAAACCAAGTAGATATTTCTTCAATAGTCAGAATATAGACATTAGGAAATAGAAAAAATAAGAATAAAAAAAAAATAGAAAATAGTATAAATTCATTATGTAGAAATGAACAGTAATCGTAAAATATTTTCTGTTTCAATAGTATTACATTTTCCCCTCCAAAAATATATAACTACTTGTTTTCCTCTGATATAAGACATTTTACTGGAACCAGGTATATTTACACTTTAGAAATGTAATAAAAGTGAATACAAGGAAATTAATATCTCCAATTAACCCTTGTCATCAGAAAGAGTAGGCAGACAGAAGAAAATTAGTGGTGAATTCAGATAAAAAATCAACTTTTCATCAGCCTGATATCTGAGAAGTGGCTGTGAGCATATTTATGCCTATGGTTTAACTAAATGAAAATAAGCATTTTAAACTACATTCAGAGTATTTATCTAAACCTGTATAAGAAAATTGATAAATTAAAACTGTACCTTTTTATTTTTTAGGTCATAGCTGTAACCATCGGTAGTATTGTACGAAGACTTTAAACATGAAATATTCTGTCCTACACTTCTATGTATACATTTTGTTTTAAGGAGAAAAAAATCAGTTTTCTCCCTTTATCAGTAAAAATTTCCTCCCATTTGGTCATGAAAAATAAAATGTTCCTGGATTGCTTCACAATATTCTCTGTGTATGCCAATCTGCTGTAAATTTTCTGAAGAAAAAGGAATTTAATGAAGCAGCCACTATTTACAACAAGTGGAAAGAACAACAAAAGAATATAATGTACCCACAGCTTTAAATGTGTCACAAACAATACATTTCAGGAATACAACATACAGTTTAACTGTGTTTTACTCTGTGAGAGTTGGAAGGAATGAATTTGCAGAAGAGAACATTTATTCACTCTATCTTCTATATTTATAGTGGTCCTACCTTCCCAACAGCCAACGTCCATATACTTGCTTACTTGTCAGCCATAGGGCAGAGGGGAAATAGAAGGAAGGCAAAAAGACCTGTGGATCAGGACACTGACAGTTTAACAAGGAAAGAAGAAGTTGTTGTTTACCCCTTCCTGGAAAGAAGGCTCTCTGCCCTGGACATAGGTGCTTGGGAAGAAAATTCCTTGACCACGAAACTCCCCTCTTTGTCCTCCTTTCCCTGAGATTTAATGCTGTGTAGTATAAATTATTCCTATGGTCAGTTTGAGTCTGTTGTCCCGATTGTGCTCCCTCCCAGACTCTTATCCACCTCCAGCCTTTTTTTGTCTGTGGGGAAGGATGGTGGTGGTGTAGCTTAACCCCAGAAGCAAGCTCAGCCCCCACATCTGCCCACAGAGCTCCCCTCAAGCAGGTTGGAGGAGCAACCTACTTGAAGGGTAAAATGAAGCAAACTTGTGTGTTGAGATAAAGGTAGTTCAATAGGTAAAACCTGTGCATGCGAACAAAGCGAAATGAGGAATTCATTCACCACTTCCTGTGGGCGGACAGATGTTCAGCCCTTTTGAGAAAGTCAAGTTTCATCACATATAATGGTTACTTGGGAAGACAAAACCCATCACTACAAACATCCCCTTCCCCTTACTCCTTTCTACAGATTTTATTTCTGACCATGATGTCATGTTTTATGGAATTTCCCTTCCCTCAGTTGGGATCCACTGTCATAACCATGTCCTCATCCTCACCTCTTGCTCTCCCCCAGTCTACTCACTTTTTCTCACCAGTGAGAGAAACAGAAAACACCTTGATGTTTTACATGCACTGTTCAGCATTAAGTAAGACACCAAAGTGTTATCAGTGCTGTTTTTGTTATAATGCAAACACAGCACAATACCACTTTCTGTGAAGAAAATTCACTCTACCTCAGAAAAAACCCACTCAAGGGGGCAGCGCAGAGTGAAAAGAGAAAATGCCTTAATGATTTGCAAGCGCTCTTCAGAAGTAATGAAAACACAAATGCATTACCAATGCTGCTTTACTTACAAACACAAAACACACCACCATACAGGCTAATGTGAAGAAAGTAAACTCCATTCCAGCCAGGTGCAGTATTTTTTTTTCATGTGAACTTCTAAGATGTCTCTTTATGGTGATATATTATTCAGCCATCAACTCTTTTCAGGAGAACCTTCAGTAATCACCCTTGTCTCTTTTAAAGAGACTATGTTTTATATTTTAAGTGGTGATATTAAACAGGAATTGCACCCTTCAGTGTTTAAAGCAGTGATAAAACTTTAAATGATCAGGTAGTACTTACTTTTTCTTAAGTGTCCCACTGGTAGACTTTCAGTTGTGCCTCATCTTTGTCCTACAGCCAGGCATGTAAAACTCAGAAAGGAAATTATATTTTTAAGTACATAATTCACTCACAATGGATAAAAAGACTAACTTTCTAATTATTTTAATATCTCAGGTATTGTCAGATATTTTTGATTCCATTTCTTCATCAGAATCCAAAATTTTTCTGAAGCAATACTGCAGTTTAATATGAAAGGAAACTAAACCATATCAATAATGAAAGAAGTGTTTGGGGTTAGCATGATCCAGTATTAAACAAAAGATCATGAAAGACTATCAAAGATTTTGAACAACACAAGATCAACAAGGTTAAAGAATGAATACTAAGCAAGGAAGAAACAAGAAACAGGCGGAAAGGCAGAGAGACAAGCAGTCCAGTAAGATAAAATAAAATAAGGATGACAGAGGAGAAAAATGTTGAACAGAATATGAATAAGGAATACAAATAATATCAAAAACTTGGAACTTAAACAAGCCTGTGTTCAAATAGTAGCAACTCTGACTTTCTTATCAAAAAAGTTCAACCCATTTAAGATTGACCCATAAAAGATCAAAAATTTTTTTAAAAAAAGCTAACAACAACAAAAAACCCCCACCCTGCAGCATATCTGAGTCACTTGAAAGAGCCTGACCTACATGCTTATCTATTCTTTCCTCAGACAGTAATGCTGTGTTCTTAAAGACCATACCAGAAATCTAAATATTGCATTGAACAGCAATCACCAAATTGGTGAAATTTGGGTGATCCTTCCCTTTATTTTCTGTTGAAAAGATTCCTTTTAAGCTGTTGTAATCAAAGGAGCAGGATCTCCAAATATCTTAAGTTACACAGAGAAATAATTTTGGAAACCAAAGCAAGAGAATAAAAGCAATATAGAATTGTAGCTGTCCCTTATTTATGTTTAAGTGCAACTTCAGTTTTCAGGCTGTGGATTCAGAGAGGTTCAATGTAGCTTTTCAAGGAGAAATTCATCTACTTGTCCTTCTTAACCTTAGATCTTGAAAGGTCATTTTTAATCATTGGGGGTTGCTTGTTTCTTTTTATTTGTTTGTTTTTTGTGGGGGGGGTTTTTTGGTAAGTAAAAAGGAAACCCTTCCCGCCCTTCCTCCCCACTTCCATTTATTATCAGTGTATTTGCAGCATTGTGTCTTTCATTTTAACAAGACTGATATTTCTTTGTCAGCCAAAGTCAATAGCCAGTCTCTACTCACTATCATTGCACTGGGTTATCAGTTTAAAGACAAGTCAGGAAGTCTGTGTCATTATCAAGAGGAAATATCTTCTACACTTAGCATGAGGTTGCACCTGTCAGTCTCTCTTTTTAAATTTGTTTTGCTGAAACACAAGGTGAGAATCTCTGATAAATAATCAACAGTCTCTAAGAAAATCCTCTGCATATCCAAGATATTATACCAGAAAATTAAAAAAATAACCAGCTTTTTTGGTGATTATATTTCTAAAAATAAAAACACATTATATAGAATAATCTGATCTTTGGGAAAAAATCAAAGTAAAATGAAACAGTTTTGAAATTATGTGTTAAAGGTTGAATAAATTCTATTACAGGGATAAATATAAATTGAGAAGTAACCACTTACAAAGCAGTGATTGAAACCATAATTTCTGTACAACCAGAAGTATCTAATCATCTTAAAACATTCCACATTAATTCCTTGGGTACCTTATTATTACTCAATCATAACAAAAGTGGAGATTCTCTTAATATGGTCTAGAGCTACTTGTCTTGTATTGTCCATCCATTGTGTGTTCCAACAATGTGACCAATTTTCATTCAGTATATATAATTATGTTTGACCCACTGCTTCAAGTTAAACTGTTTCTGTGATTTTTCCAAGACAAGCAGATAATCCCTGGAAGATTAGAACCATCTAATAAACATATTAAAATGATTTTTTTTTCCTCACCTTCTGTGAATCACCTTAATTTACTAAAAGAAAGCCAGGAATGATGATGACTATTTATAGGATAGTTATTCTAGTTGATTAAATTAGAAGGCAACAGTGATCATTATACTATTTAAAGAATAATAAAACTAGCCTCCCACTCAGGTTTAGTTTATTACTCATGTCAAAATTTGCAGCTATTAAATTCAACCTAAAGTTATGTCTCTTCTGTATAGAGATATAAATGTCAGAACTTCTCCAGCAACAGACTATAAAACTACCTAACCAAAACTGGCAGAACAGCTTCTCCCTATAAAATATGGTGTAGTTAATCAAGCAAATAAAGGTCATGTTTAAAGAAACAGACTAAGTAGCATTAGTGAGGACTAAAATTTTTAGTAAATATAAATTTAACAACTAGGAAAACAAAATAAAAGAAGTCATCATATTTCCCTCCAATTCCTTTCAAGAGCAGCACTCATTTACTGTTTTTTGCAATTTATTTTAAAAAATTAATTGTGGCATTATAAGGATAGACTTACAAATGCTAAAATTTAGCAATGTTTAGTTAAAATGTCTTTCCTCTCCTGTGTCATCTTGTTACAGCATTTACATAATCATGAAATGTAGCAGAAATTTCAAAGTTCTCAAACCTCTCCTGTGATTAATATGAAGTCATAAGTTTATTATGGCAATTGTGACTATACTCCCTTCACATATTAGTGGATATAGTGCAATGAATAGAGGATAATTCAAAGTTTTCAAGTGCAGAGTGTTGATGGTGAAAGATAAATATGTTGTGACAAAATATGCAGAATGGGGCAGAGAGTCAAAATGACAGGTTCCAGCCATGGTCATTGTATTTGAGTCATGTTATAATGTTCAGTCAGTCACACTTGAGTTCAGTGTTCTTGCAGTAAGATGTGATTTCACAGAAGCAAAGCACCACAAACCAGCTAATTCCGTGGTGACAAATTGTCAGGTTTCACACTGTACTTCTGGCATTAATTATTGCCACTATCCCAGACAGAAAATGACTTTATCACCCCAGCTGGAACTGGGCAAGGATTAGATGTGTCACATTCTGAGGTCCCAATTAGTGTGGTTATTAGCAGGCTAACACCTCCAGGCACTGAATTGGGTAATTCAGCATTTCAGAGAGAAGCACAAGATTTCCTGTTGTGGAATCACAGTGCCTTGGACAATACTAAGCAGCATTTTTTAATAAGGTTGTATAATGACAATTTGCACTTCAAAGTTATACCCAAAGCTCCCTAGTCCAAAGCCACCATTTCTTTATAAACCTATCTCCCTTCAGTAGTGAATATTGTGACTGCCAATTGCAATGGCATGGACATGTTATACAGAGTGAGTACCTCATGATTAGATGTCACAGGAAAACATAATTAAGTATGAAATTTTAATATTGCCAAATATGTTTTTAATGACGTGTGCCTGGATGCATGATATGTTTATCCTTTAAGAGACATTCTCCATGGTGCAAAACTCTTCGATTTTTAAGTTTAAACTCAACCTTCATTCACCAGTCTCAAAATCTAAATGAATTCTTTCCTTTGAGTTTCCAAATACTTTGTAAATGGCTTGTAAATTGAAGAAAATTAAAGAAAAAGAAATTGAATTGAATAAAATAAAGAATAAAACCCCTGATTCAACATTATATTTTCAAAAATGTAGTACACCTTATCTACTTCACAGAATCATTGAATCAATAAGGGCAGACAAGACTGTCAAGATCGGCAAGTCCAGTCATCAACCTTGCACTGGTACCATATTCACCCTTAAACCATGTCTTTAAATGCCATATCCACAGGCTCTTTGAACACTTCCAGGGAATGGTGACTTCCATGGCCAGTCTCTTCCAATGGTTTCCATGATTTTATTTTTTCAACCTAATATCCAATCTAAACCTTCCCTGGCACAACTTGAAGCCATTTCCTCTCATCCTCTCACTTCCTACTTAGGACAAGAGACTGACTCCCACCAGTCTACACTCTCCCTCTAAATACTTGTGGAGGATGATAAGATCTCCTCTAAGCCTTCCTTTACTCCAGGTTAAACAACCCAAGCTCCCTCAGGCACTCTTCAGAGGACTTGTTCTCCAGAACCTTCCCCAGCTCCATTGCCCTTTGCTGGACTTGCTCCAGCCCCTCAGTGTCCTTCTTCCAGGTGAGGGGCCCAGAACTGGACACAGCACTCAAGGTGAGACCTCACCAGTGCCAAGCTCAGGATAAATATGCCTGCCCTGGTCCTGCTGGCCACACTATTGCTGATACAGGCCAAAATGCCACTGGCCTTCTTGGCCACCTGGGCACACTGTGTTGTTCAGTATGAATTTCTTTGGCATACTGTGATTCAAAAAGACAATTTCTTCTCTCTTGGCCCCTTGGTCTCTATAGTCTTGCTCAACTGAGTTTATAAAAACCACACATTTTTAAACTCATACATGCATTACATAAAAATTTATAAGTTAATGTTACACAAGAAAAACAAAAATAGAAATTAAAATAGTATTTAGACTAATTTTTAAACAACAGAATTATTTTACTCTTTACTGCAATAAATGTTTATTTTAATTTATTAGGTAGTTTTTGCATTTGATCGCTAGCTAAGAAATCTAAGATTACCTACCTATAAAAGCAAAACAACTAGAAAACTCCCTATTTCACTAGGATTTTAAGGAAACTTTTTTTTGAAAGGGTGTTTTATTTTGCTTTTGTTTGTACTTTTTTTTTTTTTTTTACATTTCCAAGATTAATAATATACAGACAATTTGCAAAACTAATTTAGCAATAAACAAAAGTAATTAAGAAGACTATGTGGATCACCACAAGTCAAATGCTTCCAATTATCATAAGACTCTTACTAAGGTTTTGGAAAAAAACATTATACTGTGGATTATTATTCTCATTAGACTGAATTTACTGGTTTTGGATGGGTTACAAGTAACTTTCTTCACAGTACAATTATTTTATTCATTTATCTCCATTTTTTGAAGACTTGAAGTAGAAAAGGGTATTTAGCTCTCTGTTAATTTTATAAACTATGACAAAGCCTGGAATTTTCTCATAGTAGAGGCTTAAATATATTCTTTCTTTCTTGAAATTATCACATATTATGTAAATTATGTAAGTTTCCAATTTCAGCAATAATTTAACTAGCAACCTGTTTTTTTAATTAATTTCTGATTCATAGAGTGGTTAATAATGAAATGTTAATTTGTATTTAAACATAGAACTGGAGATTTATTTCATTTTTGTCTCTGAAACTGAAAAATTTTATTCCACTTTTAGGGTTGTGGTCAAAGCAGTGGAATACAAACTTTTATGAGCTACAGAGGCAATTATGGATTGGATAAAAGAGGAATTGTGAACCTACATATATAATAGAATTGTACTTACAATATTATATGTAGCAGACACCAGAACTTAGAATGACTTTTGAATCATTATATTTTTAAACATAATTGAACTAATACTGGATTGCAGAAGATATTTCAATATCCTGCCTGATTATATTGGAAACATTGGCCATGTTGAGTGCTGCTGACATTTAGGAACACATTCATTTAGATTTTATATTATTGTAACAGATACAAATGTGGTCTTTAATAAGACATATATGTCTTGAAATAACTTCTGACTTCTGTCACAGGGGATGGAAGCCTGGGTCCCTCTCCTAGGCTGTTTGCCAGTTTATCAGTGGTGACTATCAGATTTATTTCATCACAAACCAGGAATTGCAATCAGGGAAGCTCACTCAAAGTGTCTACAAAACCAGAGTCTTGATAGTTAAGTAGATGTTATAAAACACCTCAGTTCAGAGCAGGAGATAATGACTAGTTAAGATATAATTTCTAATGACAGACTAGTTAACATATACTTGCTGATACTGCTTTTTTTGTACTCAATAAGGTTAGAACTTTATTTTTTTTTTGTTAATAGCATGTTTGTTTTAATTTTTTTTTTTAATCTAGGAAGACAAAAAGACAAAGATGTAGTTTTAATGTTCTTCAGGAAAGTAAACCCATTGCTCATGGGAGCTGTCCTCTTTTTCAGAACTGCTGACTAAATAGATTCAACCTGTGCTATACTCAAAATAAGAGAATTTTGAGTCAGGCACACCATCCTGTATGTCCTAAACCCAAGCTACTTGTCATGCCATGCCATCTGGGCAGATATCAGGTGAGATTGTGATGGCTAGAAATTAGTGTGTGGAGCCATTTTACAGGGAGAGTACATAATCCCGGAACCTACTCATATGAACGAAGATATGCCTGGATATTCCAAATCTCAAACAGCATCATTTTCTAGGAATTCTATATTGCATCATGTGCAATTGAAGGTTACTCTGTTCAGTACTCCTCTTTTCTGTTGTTGGACATTCAACCAACTCATACACCCAGCAACATTAATTGCCCTTAGAAACTATGCATCTGGCAGCTCCCTCTTGATCTCCTGGACTGAGATGTGTGACACTGTCAAACATTCCTCGGTGCACTGTTTTCTCCTTCAGCCTTTGCTGACTTGTTCAAGCAAGGCAGACGTCCCCAGACAAATGACAGACACCTAAAAGTACTGCCTTAGGCTCCTCAGGATGATCTTCTTTAATCTGCTGAGGAAAAGCATAGAACATTAAGATTTTTCTTTTTAGCCTTTTTCTGGCTCTTGAAAATTGCTACATCTTGGTTCTCAAAATAGAGCTTTTGAGGTGTTTACTCTGATCCTCCTGCTTGGGCAGTATTATTCAGCTACTACTAACTTGCAGCCTGGCAGGGACACTACTTGGCTAGTCCTTCATGAAAAACCCTATACTCAACACCTGCTTTCCTTTCTTAGAGCTTACAGATGTGCTTTCATTCCCTGGATTTAAAGAATTGCTCAATTTTGGTACATAGTTTAGGCTTCATAAACCTACTACAGCATAAAGAGCTGAAAAACAGCTGGTGCTTCACTGCATACCTTAGTTTTAGGTAATAAACAAATACAGTTTTCTAGCACCATGGGGAACTGCTGTTCATTTCAGTTCACAGCCAGTGTTCTATAGGCCAGAAACAAAAGGATCTACAATTTTAAGTGTAAATCAATGAAATAATAATAAAAAAGTTACTCTAATACCATACAGAATAAAGATGACTGTGATGCATTTTGAATTAATAAGGACTGATTAACACTACATAAATATAAGCATAAGAATTGTAGCAGCATTTAACCACTGTATCCATTATCCACTTCTATGTTTTTAATGCTATTCTTTTAAGTATATAAAATACTTCAGTGTTGCTATCATTGAAATGATCAGTTTTCCAAATTTAAGTCATTTCTATATGTTACCAGCCCAGAGTAGCTCACATGAACTTTCATATATTCCTTGGTGCATGTCAGTAAGTAATTTGTAGAAAAGTTAGTTTGTCTGATGGAAGTTATTTACTTTGTAGTGTGGATTTTGCCAGCTGGATCTTGCATTATCAGAAAAAAACACAGGAATTTTTATTTCACAAGAGTTCAAGTTGTAAAATCAATGACAAGAAAATAATTCATTAATTATTAATAGGAGTAAATTTTCTCTTCTCTGCCTATATTATATATATAGAGGAAAAATTCAAAGAAGAAAAAGGAAGTATTTTTCAGGATAAAGAAGTTAAAAATTTCTATTTTTTTGAGATCATTTAGATGGTGTGAATATCAAGATAAAAATATGACCTCAGTAAAACTGCTGTATGTTTTGCCATTGACTTCACTATAAATGTGATTTAGCCTCCAAAATAAAAGAATAAATGAAAGATTTTCTTTAGAAGCTGAAATATGATCTACTTTTAAAGACTAGCAAAAATATATAGAGTGCATAATACAGTCCAAACCAATTATTCATCAAATGTTTTCATGGCATTTTAGTCCCTGGTAGCAAAAACATGAAGGAAGGTCTCCAAAGTATCAAATTTCTGAAGAAACAAAATTGATCTCTTCAGTTCCCATGCTAAGGAATGGACCTGCTCACAGGAAATGATAAGAAAATAATTTAGAGTTTGAATTTCTTTTGGGAGATGAGGACATGCAACAGAATTGCATAGCAACATACAAATGTTCAAACATCATATATAGAGGCCTGTCCTCCAAAAAGGATTATAACATGGCTAAGAATCAAAATAGAAAATTTTAATTGTTGACTGAAATAAACTTTCCTTCCATGTGATTTCTCTATCAGGAAAATATAGGAGGTCTCTTTGTTTCCTTATAATGTCATTATTTGAGCTCTTTTCCTCTCCCTAAGAGGAAAATATCTTCATCAGTTCTTCCCTGCAGCAGATTATGTCTAATTCCAGCATTAGATAACAAGAATCATTATTATTCAGGAGTTATTGAGCTCTCCACAGAAGCCAGAGTAGTTTTTCTGATGGTATATCAGTATATAATAACCTCATGTAAGATTGCTTAGTCAACAGCACTTCCTGATCATTGTAGCACAGACACAGTCTTGGAGAAGTCTTTTGTTTGCACTGTATGTTCAGATCTATTCTCAAATATTTTAATCTCTTTAAATGGAATTTTCTCCTCCTGTCAATGTTCTATGTACTATTATTTTGTTTTCTGAGCAGCAGGGATGGACAAGCAAGATATTATGAGGAATTTTAGAAGGAAAACAATTTTTTTGGTCAATATATTGCTAGCTGTCTACTAAGTGCCTTTGTTAATTGGAAACTAAATCTGAAATGTGTAGAGCTCTGTTTTCTTAGCCCTTTATGAAACTGAAATTTATATGTTTGAAAATACATACAGAAAATGCTTGAATTCAAGGTAGTAGTGAGTTTGGGTATAGCATAAATAGATTTTTAGGGGATCTGTATTTTTGCAGAGCCACTTCCTAATTTCTGAACACATCAGTGTTACTGTGCAGCTATAAATAGAGCAGGCCATAGGCTGTCAGAGAATTTCAGAGAAGATTCAGGGGCTTCAGGAAGCCCATCCATATTGCCCCTCAGCCTGCCAGTAAAGGCTTCCAGCTGAGGAGCTCTAATTGACTGGCTGAGCAGTCCTAGTCTGAAAATAAAACTGAATGTATTAGCTTAAGCTAAAAAAAAATTAAGGACCTAAAAATGCTAGTGTGGCCACTCCTAGCAGATGGTTTTCACCTTCCAAGTAGGTGGTAGGAGTCTACGTAAAGGGGCTCTACTTCATTGACATACACAGATTTGGGGGGAAAAAATAGTATTGGTAAACCAAGATATAAATATTAGACAATTTGAAAATCGTACATAGCTACAGTTTTCAACCTATTTTGGAGGCTTAGTAATTATGCTTAGTAATTGTACTTACTAATTGTGCTTTCGTCATTTGATTCCCAGTGTTCTTTGATTTTGTTTAAATCAGCTTTCTGGAGAAAGTAGTAAACTAGCAAATAGTTGAGGGTTGGGGTAAGGAATGTACTTTCAAAGCAAAATAACACAGAGTTCCACAGTGGAAGTGAAACATTTTTATTAGTATGTCAGCAACTAATCCTGTTTTCCATGTGTGTTAAATAGATAAGACATTTCTCAAAATGAAGGAGGATATATTCCTTTTAAACAATTAGCTTTCTATAAAGTGTTGACATGGCAAGACAGTTGTCTTTTCTACTGTAGCAAACCTTATGTAAAATACTCATGTAGGTAATTTCAGTTCATCCAGATGAAGTTCTGTGCTGAAAGGAATCATTTGAACACTTACAAAGGTAGAAGGAGAGAGGGAGAGAGTGTGGACATGTCTTTAAGGAAGCTAAAAATCCTTAATGAGCATAAGAAGAGGAAATACTTCCTTCTCACTCTTCCCTCTCATGACAGTACCTTTTCCAACATTTTTGTCATGCTTTATGTATGGAAAATTTGAAATGTTAGATGGGACGGCACAATATAGAGGTAGCAGCTTTTCAGTCTTCATTACTTTTAAACAAGATTTTGTGGTTTTGTCTGAAAAGCATGTTTTTTTCTGTGTTATTTTTTTTTTCAGAGGGAAGATAAATATTTATCTAATATAATGATTATATGAAAACTGAAACCTCGTTGCTAGTTTTAAGGCTAAATGCGGGAAGACTTCATGAAGAAAAAATCCTTCAGACCTGCATTGATTTCTGGCACTTTTGCCCTCAATTCTAATACTTAACTACTTACATTCTTAAAGTACTTTAGGGCTTTGTATACAGTCCCCAAAAGGTTTCAGAAATTCAAAGACACAGAGAAAAATAAACCAAAAAATTTACACAACATATTCCCTAAGTGCTTCTACTTAAACACTTTGTTGAAAGAACTCTTAATAACCTCAAAAAAGCCCCTGATGGTTTTACTATTCAAATTTCAACCCAAATTCTGCTCATTATGGCTGAAAAAAAGTAACCAAATAAATTTCCTTTGTGTTTTTTAATTATCCCTTAGGTTGTTATTAATGCCCTAGAAAAGATAAATTCACTTTCATTTGTTGCAGCTACCAAGAAAGGAAGTAGAAGAGCAAGGTAAGCAAAAGAATGGCAAAAAACCCTTCTGAAAAAATGAAGAAAAAGCAAGTTGATCGAACTAAACCAGCAACAGTTCCCTACTGAAGGGGTTTGGGAGTTTTTTCTGTTTGGTTTTTAAGGTTTTGTGGGATTTTTTTAAGTATTAGCATTCAAAGTCAATGGAGAATTTCATTTAAGCCTCTCAATTACTCTTTGAGAACAATAATTGAACATGACATCAATGAGAGAGTGAACTTATTTATATTCCTTTGGGATAATTTTAAACCAGAAAGTGCTGCATAATATTCAGGCTTTTAGTTTGCAGAAAATGGAAATGACTGCATTTTCCTGTCAGCACATGGTGTTCTGCAAGGGGGCACAGGGAAAGGAGTGCAGGGTGTTGTGCAGGGCTATTTGGAATCTCAGTGTGGGGAGAGCTGACAACAAATGGCGTAAAGATAGGCTAAAAATAGGCATATAGGAAGGAAAGCATGCCTCTGTGGGTGATACAAACCCAGCTTTTGTGCAGCACTGAACAGGTCTGATGGATTTCCCCATGGCAAGCTTCACAGATCCCATCCATGCAGAGGTTCAGATTCCTTTCCATACCTCCCCATATCATCTTGGATAAAACCCAAAACTATCTGTCTTCTTTTAACAGGCTGGAATGCTATCTCTGTCTTGGCATCCAGCAGTGTGCAGTGCAGGGTGAAACCAGGCACTTCCTTACAGGAGCTGCTCATACCAGCACATGAGATTTTTAGCCCCAGTAGAGCAGACGTGTCTGGCCCAAGGTCACCAACTGCTTGAATTCAATGTCTTCTCAAAGATTTCTTGATTGTAGGATTGAAACATTGCTTATTTCAAAAGCTGCTGCAAACCCAGAGGCTGTGTTGTCCATAGAGCAACTGTATATTAATTTGAAGTATACAGTTGCCTGATCGGCAGTAGCAGGTATTAAAATGTAAGCAAGCTAAACTATAATTTGAAGGTAAAAATGCGATGATTCTTTAGAGGAAAAGAAAACCTTCAAGATAAAACAGGAAGAGAATATTTAGAAGGCATATAAATAAAGAAGAGAACCTATAATGGCTCTGAAAAAGTGAATGCTGTGTTAAAATGCATAAAAATTCAGAGCATTTTTTCATAAAGAATTTGAATTCAAACACTACTGCCTGATGAAAGCTTCAGCAATGTCTGAAAAAACTTCAGATAAAATTTCAATCAGTAACAGCTGATTCAAAGCAACAGCTTGAATTCATGCTGCAAGTTTTAGGAGATTAGAAGTATTTCTTTTTTCATTCTTTTTTTCCTTCCCTGTACACTTACTGAAGTGCTGCCTGTACAAAGAAAAGTGCATTTGTATTTATACCTACAAAGTTTGTACAAGTGGCCATTTTCCTATTCACTAAATGTGCTGCAATGACATAAACAGGACTCAACAATAAAAAGATAATCTTTCAAGGTTTTGAGTAAAAGTTTCGGTCTTTTGCACATTTGTACCATTTTACATCAACCTAAAAAGTGCTTTTCTGAAAAAAGCTTCAGAGGAACTTCAGAAGTTTTGTGGAGGAATCACAGCTATTGGTCTGGAACTTGTGTATCCTAGCAATTTATTTTTTTCTTTTCCTACCTCTATAATAGGTAAATAAAACAGATTTTTCACTTTGGATTTTGAAAGATTCATATAGTGCATCTGTTTGGAACACCTTGATTTTGTATTCTATCACTGATAGCATTTATATAAGAAAAACATTTAAAACAGTTATATTTTTCCATTTTAGTTGCCCGTGGAATTCCAATACAGACAGAACCACCTACATTAAAAAACAAACCAATACAAAGCAAAAAGAAAACTCTACTTTGTTTTGGGGTTTTGATAAAAGAAAACACTCTTAGATTCACAGTGCTAGAACATTTTTTTCTTTCAGTATGCCTTCAATAAATCACAAATAAATATTTAGTAATCCTTCAGAAAATATCTGTAAGCATTTATCAGGTTGTTAAAACATATATTCCTCAAAATTAATTAATTATAATGTCATAAGGGTTTCATTTTGAGGTTCATGATTACTCATATACTTAAAATGTCTCATTCTATTTTCATCTTCTTCTAAGAAATATATCTGAATAGATCACATGGAGGTATAGTGCAAATTTAGCAGACAATAAAATATTTAGTAACGGAGGCCAATGTCTAATAGTACATTACAAAGTTAAAACAAAATTATCTTTAATATACAACTGATGTTGTTACGTTTTGGTTCTGACCTTCAGTGAGTACTGGTGACATATCTTAAAATGCTTTAAGTGGTTTATTACACTATGCTGTGCTTTCTCATTGCCTTGTAATGAATTTAAATTAAATTATACCTAACATATCATTTCTTGATGCCAAATAATAGAGCAATGCTTTGAGTCTGCACACCGTGTTGCAGCTTGCACATACCATAATAGAGAGAAAAAAATGGAAAAACAAATGAGTCTCAAAATTAAATAAATGAGTCAGCTTCATTAACTTAATTAATCTGGGAATTATAAGATGTTACACACAGTCGAGGTCAACACATCTTAAACTACTTTTAATCTACTTCCCTTGTAAAGGACATAATTTAGCACTTTAAAAATAATGTTTAAGACATCATGTCCTTATTTTAAATAAAGGCTAAAAATTAGAAAAAACAAGTTTTCTCAACACAGTGACAGATTTTAGGAGGTTGAACTCTATTCATACCACCTTTATGCTATTCCATTTTCAAATTGAATTTTTCTGTGATGGCACAAAATCCCTAACCTGACAGCAACCAGAAACGGCTTTGTGTTCTTTGTACAACTTTCTTGCTCAACTGAAATAAAAATGTGTGTGCTCAACACTCCAGTTCAACCAATTGAGTCTTGCAGATTGTAAGTTACTGTGTGTTCTAATATACCTTTATCTGCATGCAGATATCACTAGAAACTCATGAAGAAACAAGGTCTCCTCTGTTCAGCACATTCACCTGAGATCAGACCACATAAATCAGGTGCTCCCTTCTCTAGAGTCATTCACTATTTCATAGTTTTTTGGTCATCAGATGCTTTACCAGGTGAACACTCCACTTGAGATTCTTTCTCTTAGGAAGTTTAATGAATGTCCAAGGGAGAAATAATTATAAGAAAAACCTCCACACATTCATAAGTAAATAACTCTTGTATAGTTCAAAACATGCCAAAATTCCTAGCAAGCAGCATAAAGGCAGGTACAAAACTGGTAATATTTTCTCTCTGCCATTTCCTCATTAGCTATGGGAATTTGAGACACAAGCTCCGAACTCTGATTTAGAAACCTTGTGCCTCCATTTGGAATTACAAGTTTTACTAACAGTACTTGTACCCTTCAGTTCTTTGTCCCTGCCTTTTTTTAAGGAATGTTCATTCCCAAACAACACTCTGCAGGTTGATTCTTTTATCCATGGACAACAGTTTAATGAAAACCTATTTGCTCTGATTACGTAATTTAAGACTAATGTAAAATCATCTCTCTGAGGTTTAATGGCTTTCAAAAGCCACTTTCTGATGAATATGCATGAAATTTATTTTTGTTTTTAGCAAAATGAATACATAAAGACACTTGATAAATCAGCAGCATTTGTAAATTGATTCCACAAAGCATTAAACAAAGAAAAGAAACAGTTCTGTAATCTTCCTGGATTTCTCCAGCAATTTAACAGTTTCCAGCAGTGGTCGAAATTACATTAAATTATATCTATGATATTTTAGGAGGTTTTATTTTCTCATTTCTGAATATATCCATATCCATTTACCTGCAACTAAAGTGAACAGTAGACACCTGGCAGTAGTTTTTCTATAGCTACCCAGACTTTTAAGAATCATTCTCAAGTGCTTTGAGTAGTAATTAATATCTCTATGCTTCCATATGCTTAATGAGTAAATATTTTTTTCAGTAAAGTCTGCATGAGAAATGTAGCAATGCATCACAGACATTTCTGAAAACATTTGGGAACTTTGTTTAGTTTCAAAATTCAGAACTAGAGTGTGGATATTTTTGAGTAGCAGCTATGGTGTAGCTGTCAGTCAAATGTGAGAAATTTTCAGAAGAGATACTTCAGGTAAAATCAATATAAAATTAATTTTAATAGTAAAATTATTTAAAATATTCTAAAATTGTAAAAAGTTTTCTTTTAGTTCATGCAGTAACCTTTCTACTATACTTTGAGTAACAGTTATATATATATTTCTGTAGAACACGTCAAATAGTATTCAACTGATAATATTTTTCAACATACAAAATTTCAATTATTCAAACAAGAGTGTCCAAACAGGGAGATACTAAAAAGTAGTAGTTGAATGCAATATTAAATTATATTAATATACTATAATGATAAATGCAATAAATGCAATAAAATTAGCACGCTTTTCTAATAATTTTTAACGCAAATAATGGTATCATCCTGTTATCTGGGTTGATTTAATATAATTAAATTCTAGAGGAGGTATGCATGAATCCTAAGAAGAAAGAAAACTTTTCTCTAATGAAGTGCAATATTTTTTCCAGGTTTCCTTAGCAAGGAATTTTTGAGAATCAGGGAAGCTGGGCACTGCCTGTGAGGAAAGGAGTTCAGTGAAACTGCCTCACTTTGTCGCAGCCAGAGTATCCAGATGAATCAGCTGCAGCTCTGATGCTGACACCTTTTGCTCCTACTTTGAAGTCAGTGGCAGAAGGGACAAGACTCCACAGCAAAGCACAGGATCTTGCCCAAGACAGTCTGAAATGCAATAGGATTTGGATTTTTCAGGCAGCCTGAAAAATTAAATTTGGAAAATGGTGAAGTGGGAGCCTCTTAAAACAGACTTTGGAAACTGAAGGGGAGGTGAGGGGGATTGTCAGGAATAACCTCTGACATGGCAGTGGGAGATCCTCTTCAGTATCTTTGTCAGTGTCCAAGGGCACAACATTGCTCAGTGATGCTATGCAAAGTTATTATTAGGTTCTAAGGATTTGTATTTTCAAAGATTTCAAAGAAAAGCTATCAAGTGAATACATGAATTAAAGGGTAGAAGAACAAAATACAAATTATTACTTCCTCTCCCCTACCATGTCCTATACAGTTCAAACATGGTCCAATCCATTGCTGCATCTTGGGCAGCCTGTTCATGGTCTCTGTAAAATATCCTTCCTCTCTACTCTTCAGTCCTTTGTGATATTTGTCTATGTGCAAGTTCTTCAAATGAAAGTCCACTATTTTAGTTTTAAATACAATGTTTTATATGCTATAAATATATACATTTATACATAGATATACAGTATGATTTGTGCTCAATGGGATGGACTCTTGCTAAAATTCCTCAACACCATTCTTTATAAATAATATCAGATTATCAAATAAGCAGAGATACTTGCTTGCCTTAAAATGAGAAATGAAAATACTAGCAAGTGTTAATAAAAAAACAAAACTGTACTCTCACGAGCAATCAAAAATCAAAGAAGAAACCACAAGTAGTTATTTAAATTACTTATTGAAAGATCTTTCTTTCCTTCAGTGAGCTGATTTAGTATCTTTATCCTGAAATAGCAGTAGTTGGAGTCATCAATCTTGTGTACGTCTCATGCTCTTGGTGAAATATTTTTGCTTTGAAGGCCTAGGATTTAGATTAGTTTCATATATCACTCCAAATCCTTCTGTTTCCTCCTAAATAGGAAACTGCCCTCTTCACCAGAATGCAAGTTGCTTCTCTTTGGTGACTGGCTGACATCACTTAATGAAAAATGTATGTTTGGAGTGAATGTTGCCCAATCTCCTTCATAAATGTACTGCTCAGATGCATGCTAGGGAGTCTGTGGACTGGATAGTGCTCTACCTAACTAAAGAAAAAATTACTTTAAAATGTATCCATTTTCTTGGTCTCAATTTACATATTTAAAGATGCCAGCTCCCCAAGTCATGGATGAATGTTGACAAAATGTGCACTGAGTGCGTGGTGCAGGATTTTGCATCTTTGCAGACTGGTAATTTTAAGAGCTATTAGCACAAACTTATATTAGCCCAAGCTCTGATACCAATCTAATAGAGACTGATCAAGTTCTTTGCTTCCATCAGAATCTTTCAAAGCTGTCAATACAGTTTCATTGGTGCAGTGCTTAGAAAGGTGAGCAAAGCTCCAGGTAACTGTAGTAAATATTTTAAAATAAGATAGAGGAGTCTCACATCTGACAAAAAATTTTTCTTAAAGTGTGGAATAATTCTTTTACTCCAAACCATTTTTTAAAACAATTCCTATCCTAATGATCTCTATTAATTTATGTTGCTGATTTGATTTTCTGAATGGGTCTGAGAATTTCCTTTAGTTTGTTCCATTATATTGACAATAATACTTGAATATTCCTTATCTTCCCAAAGCAGAGTGTCTTTATGTGCATATACTCATAATTAATATTTTCATAATTAATATTTAGGGCAAAGGTCTGTATTAAAATCAACTCACTTATTCCTACAGAGTATTAATTTGTATGTACTACTACATACTACTTTAAAGGGGTAATGCCATATTAGGTTCCCTATTGTAAAGTGTGATAATCCAAGTTCAGAACCTTTCAAGTGCGCACAAAATGTGAACTCTGAAAACATTATTTCAAATGTGAAATACATGATAGAGAAGAGACTAAATTTAAGCTATAGATGCAATTCCAGGATCAATATAACAATAAAGACATGTAGCTTAGAACAAAATAATATGTTTGAAACAGAAATATATTTTTCCATTTCAGAGCTTTCTGATGACTGCATCTATTTCTGTCCTTGGTCACAGCTGAAATCCTTCTAAAACTCACTTCAGGAGGTAAGAGGTTGTTCTGAAATTTGTCTCTGATTTTATCAAATTTGGTAAAATAACATTTTGTGAAATCATTCTTCATCATGTGAGGACAAAACTGCCATTTTAAATAACTGATCTGGAAAAAAGATGAGCCTACTTTTATCTCTGATTTCTTCATTCAAAAAAAGCAGCATGTTAGCAACTGGTTCTGTTTCAGTACTTATGCTTTTTATTTCATCTCCCCTCGATGAATATAAAGAGAAGTAAAAATGAGATAAATATCATTCCAATTAAAATATTATGGCTGGAGGGAGAAATTGTCTATTATTAGTTTTAACAAGTCAGAGGAGAAATTCTATTTCTTCTTTGTAGCCCACTATAACAATATTTTAGAGAAGGATTCTTTTGCTCGTTTAAATGCTCATATACAATAATAATATCAGCCACAGTGCAACAAATTTTTTTAGTAATTAAATTATGCAAATAGGATCTTATTGTGTATTTGGGATTTTTAATGCTTGATGTTTCTTCTGGGAAGGGTGTTAATGTTTTTGTGGTTTTTTTCTTTCACAGTCATGTATATATAAAATTATTGCTGTTTGATTATTGTAGATGTCCAGGGCTTCCTACAAAGGATGGGCCAAAATGAAGCAGGAATCAGCTGCCAATACTAAATTTGTTGTTTCTCAATTTATGAAGCTTTTCTTTTTTCTTCCTGGCTACTTTTTGTTAGTTTGTTTACAGATTACCAGGTGCAGTCAGTAATTGAAAAAAAAAAAGAATTTTCTGAAGCAGCCGTGGGAAAGGAGGGCAAATTAAGAATTCAGCCTTTCCAAGCCAGAAATGAAAAAATGTTCAGTTACACTGCATTCCTTTTGCATACTCTGTGGACTAAAGAATGTAAAAATAAATACATGGGAGCTTCATGAGTTCATGAAGTAGATCATAAATGTGAGCCTACAACTTGCATTCAACCACTATTTCAACACAGTAATAAGACAGACATAAAATTCACATATCTGGGTTATGACTTTGTTACATCTACTTCTATTTCCACTAGTAGTCTGCAGGTGTTGCTGAAAGGGCAAGCAATCCTATTACTGTTAAATGATGCATTTTGTAAATTTCTCTTTGTAAATCTTACTGTGAACAAGATTAAAAATTATTATTTTTCATGTTTTTAAGGAAAACCTCGATTCATGTAAAATAGAATACAAGTACTCTGACAATAAGTAGAAATTGCTGTGACTTATTTTCTGCTGAATCTTTGAATATCCTTTAATAATCTCTTGTACTGCATGCCTTCATTTTGCAACTCTTGAGTTTTTGCCTTGAGTGAGCTACATTTCAAACTTTTCTTTGCTTACTCTTGTCTTTATGAGAAATAGGTCAAGTGTAGAAATTCTCTAATACGGGAGATGAATCTGCTTTCTTTGTTTTCATTTTCCATCTGGATTCACTTACCCAGAATACAGTACCAAGTCTTACTGGTATAAATGATCCAGTAAGAAATTGTATCAAAGAAATAAATGTAATTTCAACTTCTTGTATTCCTCAATGATGGTCTTCATGATGTTATCAATGTTTTCATCTTCTACCTCTTTTCTCATTTTTATGAAACCATTCCTATTTTGGAAAATTTTCTTTCAAACCATTATCTTACCTCAACAAACTTTGGATACTTTATATTTGTAATTAAGAACTTCTAAAGAGTCTACATGTAATTCAGTCAAGTGACATTGCTATTGAATAGCAATGCAGAAGTACCCAAGCCACAGCTAAAGTGATTTGCTAAATGCTTATAACAGAGTGTAGCACTGGGGAACGTGCCAGAACACATTGGGAAAGAATATAGCTTATGGGATTCTGTGTCCAGGCCAATAAACGCTGCACAACAGAGTTTCATTGCATTTTCCTGAATTTTCACTTCTGAATATAGCCATCACAGACCCAATTGCTCTCCTGGTACAGACACAAACTAAATTATCTGATAATAAATCAAATGGAAGATTAGCTTGGAAGAACCCCAATGTTTTGGTTTTTTTTTATGATTTGCAGAGAGACTGCATTTCTTGAAAGAGCTAACCATCATAAAACATATGGTCAGATTCTATTATGAAGGTCCAGAGTCCAATAATATTATGCTCACTATGCTTTACTCTCCTAAGCATCTGATTGATTTCAGTATGACCAAAAGGATATAAAAGTGGCCTATTTTTTCCCAGGTTTAAAGATGGCACCAATCAATGATCCTTCTCATGCATTTTTAATGCAACAGGTGCATTTTTTAAACTCCAGGTATACATTTGTACAGTAATTATTTCTAACATGAATGACAACTACAGCCAGAAAAATTTTACTTCAGAAACAAGCTCCAATCTTAACTGCCAAAATTTTCATAATTAACCAAAATTTACAGTGTTGAGAGTAAAGCTGAAGTAGACTAGCAATTATTTTAAATGGTAGTAAAGTCATGCTGGTTTTAAAGTAACATTTTAAATGTTAACTTTCTAAATTACTTTTTGAAAGTAAGCAAGGTGAGTCTTCAAAAGCATGACCTACGCAGGAAAAGAAATAGAAATAATTCCCCACATTTGAATTGCATTGTGCTTCTAAGTGAGCATAAATGAATGGTAGCAAAGGTACCTTAAGAGGCAATGAGAGGTGAAATGACAATGGCTTTTCCCTCTTTAGAAACTTGCTGGCAAGCCTCTTAGGTTTATTCTATTTACCTCACAGTAAATGTAGGTTAATAGAGTTATTTTTATGCACATTTCTTTAAGTATAGATTAGTTTCTGTCTAGACTGTTTTAGTACAGTTGCTTATGTCACAGACAAGCTTTTATTTAAGAAGATTTTTCAGTTGATGTAATTTAGCTGAATTTACAGGAAAAGATATTATATTAAAAGTATTTTGCTCCTATCACATAAAATTTCACATAAGGCATTAAAATACAGAACTGACAATAGTGAAGGTACTTTTGATACAAGTGTTGGTGAAGGCAGTAATAAAAAAATAATGACTTCCTGGTTTTTTGGCAATACCACATTTAAATAAACACATTTTATTTTGGATCTAGGAGAATTAGAGAATAACAACTGAATGTCAACAGAAATGCTTGAGAAAGAATACTCAGATAGAAAGGCAACAGATGGTTACCATTGAAAACATTTCATACTGAAAGTTCAGTAACTCAGGGATTTTTTATTCAAATGATCAACGAATATACCTGAATTTCTAACTAATTAAAAAGTCGTTGCATTTCTATAATTCACCTCCTTATCCAAAGTAAAGGAAATTAATTTTAAGAGTTAGAAATTTGGTGAGAAGGAAACCTATGAAATAATATTGAACTTCTCAGTGAAATAGTGATGGAAAGGGGCTACTAGAACAAATTTCTAAAATTTTAATGTTTACCTAAATTTAGTTCTTTTAGATTTTGACAGTAAATTTAGGGAAGTACTGTTATTTGTGTTTTAAATGCCTCTAAATGACCATAAAACAGTGACTTTTTCATGAATTCATACAAGCGGTTTATATGTGAACTTTGTGACCAGTGCCACTAAATGTCCAGATTATGGACCAGATGCTTTTTCTGTATAGAAACCTAGGTGTCTTATGCGTGGCAGCAAGCATCACAGCATATATTTGGATAAATTCCTCAAGATGGAGCTGAGGCATTCCCTGAACCTCTGAAATCAGAAACACTCACTGATCTCCCAAGGCCACTGTGAGCAAGCAATACACTGCTCAACTCACCTGCCAAAACATAATGGTTGTTACAAATACCACATAAACGTGAGCTTTTTTGTCTGTATCAATGACACAGTCTCACTCACCACGGTATTTGGGGACTTAACAGGAATGAGAAAAGAATCCATACCTAAGATTTTAGTAGATATAAGCTATTCAGAGGACTCAGTAGTAATAAATGGACTATCAAGTCTAACAAAAATTGCTGAAAATTAAAATGTTTCTCATACAGTTGATTTGACCTCACGTGATTTCTCTTGCTTTGAATATTAACCATAGCAGAAGATACAATATCTATTTTGGTAACCTCTTGAAATATGAGTAGTCCTTACTGCTGGATGTCTATCCTAGCTTCAAAAAAATAATTGTATTTTCTGAAGGTGCAAAAACCCAGAATCACTTTGTTATTTCCTTTTGAAGCATTTCAAGTATTTTTATTTTTTCCAGTTTTACCAAAATTATTCTCAAAACAGATACCAATACCTTATTTACCAGAACACACTTTTGGAGACAAAAAGCTAAAAAACTACATTATTTTCAACAGCACTTAAATAAGCGCTTAAATTAATTTTAATAAAAATTTTCTTCAGGAGAAGATTTTCTCATCAAAATGAGTTTAAAAATTATTGCTCCTTATTATTTCTTAAATTCATTACTATTTGCAGCAACAGTTTTGTGCTTCATCTCTGAAGTTCCTAGTCTAGGGAGGTTATTGCTTCCCCATTCCGCCTTCCCTTGTCTTAGGAGCAGCTTGGTACGTGTACATGTAAAGGGTGGAGAGACGCCAGGCACAGGTGTCTCTTGATGATCAGAATGTCAAATTGACAGATGACTGAAAATGTCTTTGCTCAGGTTGTGAAAGCTACTAAACCTTGTCACTGTAAAGCTAAGCCCAGGCTTTTTATCTCTGTTTTTCTGTGGAACAGCTAGTTTGGTGATAAACCCAGGCTGAAACAACTCTGTGATTTGCATTTCTTACGTTTCTCTTTCTGGCACTGTGACATTGTATACATGCAGCTTGAACACTTCTTCATACTGGAGCTGAGAACTGCGCTCTCAGGGCTCATTTTCAATCTTTTCCAGATATATTCTTTAGCCATTTAACTGCTTATCTATTTACACATTTAAAAACATCAAAAGCCCTTTGGCTCTTTCTTAAAATTTCTTTTGAAGACCTTTTTTGGGGGGAGTTACCTATTGATTTCAACACATTCTTAACAAGGCTGAGTAAAAATCACAGTAGTGTTTAGCATGTGGTATCAATCACTTCTTGTTTACAGAAGTTTTAGACACAAAATCTATAGTTTCTGAAATTTATTTAAGGAAAGTACAGCGTAAAGGCAGAACAGTAATTTGCTGAGTTTTTATTTTGATTTCATTTTAGCTTACTATTCAAGCTGCTCTGAGGAAAGTCTAATCAACAGTGAAAAAAAATAATAGCTCTTTAAGAAGCTTTCAGATACCAGCAGAGCACAAATTTCAGATGAATGAAGCATTACACATGAGAGAAGATTATTAATCCCAAATCACTTCAGAATTTGTCTTGGCTAAATTTCTTCTTCAGGCTACAGTTATCTCATTTTTGTGGGTAGAAGCCTAATACTGAGAATTAAAAAGAAATAAATTACAAAAAAACTATTCATAAAGTAACATTTCTTGAGATCACACAGCTGAAACTCTTTTACCAACATAAATTTGACTTTGTGTCTTTAATTCACAGTATTTCACCTAGGTTTTCTTTCACTACAAACCCTTTATATTAGGAAACAATTCCTGTTAAGATGTGACAGCTTATCTACAATAAGCAGCTTCCTCCTTCTCATAATGGTCTTATTCTCCTAAGACCTTCAGTAAACTGAGGCATATTTTCCAACATCTTACTCCTAGGAGACAGAGAAATCTACTTTGGAGATGTCCTTGGGAGATGAGTGATCTAGGAAGTACTGACTGGAACATATATGGTGCAAAACACTTCCGATTTTATGGTTTGGCTCAATGTATTTGCCATATTCTCTTCAGAACAAGTGGGTTTTTAAGACTCCATCTTTCCTCAAAAAACAATAAATAAAAAATGGAACTTCAACAAGAAGGAAACGTAGAAGTTCATAAAATGCTACTAATCCTTCTATTTTTGATAGTGACATAAAATTTTTAAGTAATGGTTGTTATTCAAAATACGGCTATGTGATTGCAAGATGAAAGTCTCATTTATAAATTGATTCAGGAATACAAGGGTTTGGACAAAAATATGAGCCACTTGAGGTGACAGTTTTATAGCCACACTTGGGCATGATCTTTAGTCCCATGATAAATGTAAGTAACTTCAGCAGCTTTGAAATGGAAGATGAATTATCCAGAATTACATCATTAACACTACAGGGTAGCACCCTGAAAAATTACAGACAAAAAAATTGCATAATCTTTTCTAGGTTATTCTATACGGTAACTAATAAAATCAGTTTGACCATTAACTTCATTTCAGTCTCACAAAACCCCACAGAAAATAGCACTTAAATGCTTTAAAGCAAACAGAGAAACAAATGGAAGACTGAAAGGGATAAAAACCATTGCTTACTGTTCTTAGCAAGTTTTACATGAACTCCTTTTCTGGTAAACAATTTTTATATCATAATTGTTTGGAGTTTGGTTGTTGTTGTTTTAATTTTGGTTGGGTTTTTTGTTTTTTGGGTTTTTTTTTTTTCCTTTTCTATTTGTGCACACATAAACACCTCCAGTGTCAGTTTGTTAGTCACTTGTCAACACTAGTCAAAGGCACACTAAGAGAACATGAGGTATGAAAATATGCTTAACTGAAACACGACATGGACTACAATTTGCTGAATATCTTTTTCAGGTTTACTGTGATAAAAAAAGTATCTTACTAGTTAGCCTCTCATGTTTAAAATGCAATCAAGAAATGCCACTTCCATGCCACTAGTGTACATTTAGACCTAGCTCCTGGTCAACATTTTTTCTTATTTTTATTTTCAGGTAAATAATCCTGTAATATAGCAAACACAAAACCAGCTTGTATTGATATCTCAGTGTATCAAATCATTCTTATATTGCCAGAGTTGGGTTTTTTTCCTGTATTTTCTTTGAATGTTTCACAGCATTTACCAGCAATTTTTAAACGATTATTCAAGCAAAGTATTAACAATCCAAAATTAAGAATATTTTCCAACTGGCAGTGATGTAAATATCACTACTAAACAAACTTTAATCCAATTTATGCAATCCAGACTGAATAAAAAAGTATCTTCCACTGAAATCTTTCTTACACCTACATTTTTGCTTTAATTTGAAGTCTTGCTCAGCAAAACTAACTACAGTTCTTAGTTCAGTCTAGGTCTAATTTGTGAAATGTCCAGATTTTTTAATCCTTGGTTGAAGTCAGTGATAGTTAGGCACAGTGTGGTTTCAATAGTGCTGTTTCTTTGTAGATTATTTTTTGTACCACCTCCTTATGGTTCCACAGATTTCAAACTTTAGTTGATTGAGTATGTTATATATGTGGTCCTTTTTTTCCTTCTAATTTTTTGAGGGGTACCATTTGTCCCAAAATCACCATGTTAAAGGAGTATATTTTAAATAATTAATAAAGTAAGAAATAAACTAAATTTATAATGGAAAGAATTTAATGATATTTTAATATTTACGACAGTAGCTGACTGTCTTAATTCTAAAATCAAGCAATATATCACAGACAAAAAAAAACCCCAATTGTTTCTAGTTGTCCTCAAAATATAGTGGTACAAAAAGAAATATTCCCTATGGTGCAAATTAATATTTAACTGGTCTCTTAAAGGACTGTTCTATTTTAAAACCTTATTTATTCAAAGGGGAGATAAGAATTTTAAAATTTGTATGCAGGACATTCATGCCATGCTTCAAAGCCCATGGAAAAAAACTGTTCACAGCTTTTGTATCAAGTCTTATCTCTCGTGAAAAAAAAAAATCACTGTCTCACACCAGAAAATTGAAATTGCCATTAGCCATTGACATCAACGTGATCAATAAAACTGTCTTTAATGTCAAAACTAAATATCAGTCAAATGATTTGAGGAAGTTTCTTAAAATCATAAGACCAGCAATCTGGCATGAAGAAAGAAGTCAAATTTCAGACGGACGTCTGCTATAGCCAAGGCCAATATCCACCAGTTTCTCTATATGCAAAATTATGTCAGTCATTATACTTGCTGTGAAAAATATAAACCAGTTCTCATCTCTTTTGACAAAAGCTAATGACATCACAAAGGTATCCTCTCAGGCTTGGTTTTAACAGGAATGAAATCTTGCAGACTGGATGAAAATATAAACCCTGTACCACTTCAGAACTTGGACTTCAGCACGGAAGTCTAGTGTAGAGCATTGACATAACCAGCAGCACTGCACTGCCTGCACAAAGAGAAGATGAATTTTGGGTTAGTCTTGCATTCAAAACTATAAACTCACACACTTCAATTGTTAATGGTGTCTGTCCACCCTGTAACAATCTGATAAGAAAGTCTTTGCTGAATCGCAAGGCCTGGAATTCTTTTCGGCTTCCTGTTCCCAAAGGAAGCATCTTCTTGAATACCCCCTTCCCAAATTTTTCAATATATCTGTCTCATTATATGTGAATTCAGAAAAGAGTAACAGTTTATTTGGTATCATCAATAAAACCTGCCTTCACATGCAATTATCAATCTCCTTTTATGTAATTCTCCCCTCTACACTGCACTTGTAAGACCTCACATGGAGTGCTGCATCCAACCTGGGGTCAGCAGCAGAGGCAAGCCATGGACTTGTCAAAGCAAGTCCACAGTAGGGCCAAAAAGATGATCATACGGCTGGAGTTCATCTCCTATGAAGAAAGGCTGAGATAGTGGTCGTCATCCTGGAGAAGGCTCCAGGGAGACCTTAGTGAAGTCTTTCCATATTTAAAGGGGGCTAATAAGACAGATGGAGACATACTGTTCAGTAGGGCCTCTGGCAATATGCAAGGGATAATGTTTTTTTTAAAAAAGGTAGGCTTAGACTATACATAAGGAATTTGTTTTTTACTATGAGGGTGATGATATATGAGAACAGGTTCCCCAGAAAAGTTGTGGATTCCTCATTCCTTGGAAGGGTTCATGGCCAGGTTGGGTGGGTCTTCGGATGATGTCTCTGCCCATCACAGGGGGATTGTTATACAAGATGTTCCTTCCAACACCATCTATTTTATGATTATATGATAACTATGCTCAGTCTTGTGTGAGATTAATTCTGTGGAACACATCTCCTTTTCATTTTTCCCCCATGCTCTTCCATAAAAACAATCCCACATGACATGGGACATGTGAGAATTGCATATGAAAACAGTTCTTTTCATAGCTCTCTCTACCTAGTTTCATCTGTTGTCTCTTCAACTTACTGAAAAATGGTAGTGAGATTTAGTTTTATATCTTTCAAGCAGGACTTATTTGCCTGTTTACAATCTGTCAGCTAGATGGACTTGGCAATGCAAGTTCAGTCCTGACAGCTGCTTCTAGTGACAGGGTGAATGCACTGTCATGAACATCACAGCCTGCAGACACGAGCATCTTTCAGCAGAAAGCAAGGTACTAGGAAGGATGCTGTGTTCCTAGGTTTCATTTTGGCATGCATTAGAAGTCATGTCCACATCACACAATCTAAGGATGTGAAAATGCCCTCTGATTCTTCAGTAAAACTGTAACCATACCAAATCATTGGCATTTGTTAGCTGAGTGTGTTTTGAAGAAAAGCGAATACATCTGATGGAAAAGCTTTTTTTTTTTTAGCCAGAAGACAAAAAAAGTTTGAAAAATGCCTGCAAGGAGATCCCATTCTCAATGAGGCAAAATGATTTCTGAATTAATTTGAACGTTTCCTAAAGGAACTACTTAATAGGAAAGAGAAAGAAGTGATAGATAATGGAGCAATTCATTTCCTGCAGGGTAGTGAAGCAGCTCAAAACAAACTCCTCTCTTCTCTCTCCCCCAAACTATTATTGGCTTGTGTGAGGTAGGAAGTTGTTATCTTACTTGGCACGTTCTCCCACATCATGTGACTTCATTGCTGTTCACACTAAGACAAGTAACAGTGAAAACCTCCTATCATCATGTACCTAGTGAAGAAAAACCGGAATTTTGGCCACCTCCACTTCAAATGTTATGCATTGATGGTATTGCATTCTGTCATTTCCTTGAAGTTTGTAAATGTGAATGTGCTGACTTTATTGAACTGCTAAATATGGTTCAGCACTGCCACCTGGATGGAAGTGAGGGATCTCAAGCCAAGAACCCATCGTCATTCTCTAAAAAAGGATGAAGTGAAGATAAAATGTGATGTTGCTGCATGCACATAGTATGCCAGTAAAGATTTTCATAATCCCTCAAGAGGTATTTTGTATGTTTTGACACAAATAAAAATACATAATAATAAAAACATGTACACAGACTGTCCTGTAAACACAACATGTGCTGGTTTTCTGTCATTTACTTGTATTTTCAGCACATGCACAGCAGGAAAATGGACAATGATCACCAATGCTAATATCCAGAATGAACATCTGCATCTTACTGCTGCCAACAGTAAAAGGCTGCCAGCCCAAGTTGGTATAATAGCCAACTTCAGAACACAAAAATGCCTCTTGCCTCAGAAATTCCTTCTGACCTCTGGTCTTCTTCACTGCCAAACAGGAGGCAGTCAACTTGAACAAGTGATGTCTTGCTGCTGCCCCAGATATCCCCAACTCCTGTGCCCTGAAATTGTTTCAGCTCGGCAAAAAACTGAAGTAAACTTACCCTCTTCCACCTGCCCCCCTAGAAAGTGGATCATACCTCTGTTCTCTTACTCTTGGAGGAGTGGAAAATTACTGGTCATCCCAGCAACATTCTTCAAGCAGAGGAACAAAACTTGAAGACTGACCATTTACACAGTACTGGTATGTATGACCTCAACTTCCAAAAAAAAAAAAAAAAAAAACTTTTCAAAGGTAAAAAGAGAAAAAAACTTATATATTTTCTGTGGAAGCCAAAAAAAGAAGATATCAATGACCTTTTCGAATAATCCTCAAGTCCAATTTTTTCCACATTTCCAAAAGTAGGCAAATCAATAGAGCACATGAATAAACACACAAAGTTTGAAGGGCAAAACCACAGTAAATCAAGAAAATTTCCTCTCAGTCACCCATAGTCCTGCCATTTTAGTTCTTGCCCTTTGTTTTACACTAAGTTTCTGGTGGGCCTGTTTTTTTCATGTCGTAATTAAAGATATTTTCTGTTCAGGAGCTCCACTCTCCATGTAAAGCGAGATTTCAATGAACTAAAATATTAAATAAATATAATAAAAACTTTTGCTATCAGTTCTCTTCTTGCAAATTAAAGTGAATTCCAACAAGCATTCAAATTTTGACTGATCGTTTTTCACAGGTGCTGCTTTTACCCCCAAATTGGACTCTGTCCCTTTCATGTTTCATGACATTTCAGTCTCCCTTGTTCTTTTCCTCTCTCACAGCTCATTAATGCACTTCACATCTGTCTACCATTACAAAAATTTTTAATGCATATGGAAGAGCTGAAAAATAAAAGAGAAGTCACTAGGGAAAACAAAAAATTTCTAGCGGCTGTACTGCATGTATGTGGCTCTTTCAATTACCTAGGAAATATCTTTAAATGTGTAATACGACTGTCAGGTTAATTCCTAGGACTCCAGATGCAATTGAGTGTAACTGATGTAAATACATAATACACTAAAAATAAATTATCAGTCTTTCATTTTTAAAGAGAAAAAAACAAGTAAAATTAATTTTTGTGATGCATTTTTCAAAGATTTGTTGTGAAATAAATTCTTGATTATCAGACTTACTCTTCTAGAATGACAAAAAACAGTTTAGTTACTGTAAAGGCAAATCTATGAAGTGATTCAGATGGCAATCTGCAAAGTGTTGAAAACCATAGCATAAAAATATCGTGAAAAACAACAGAAGAGTTGAAGGGATTTGCTAAGTCATCAGCTCCAAACTCTTGCTATAAAAGGCAACTGTCATATGATCCTGCCCATAAAGGCATCGAGCTTCAGTTTTAAAACAAGCTATATTTTTGTCTCTACTGCTTTTAGAAAACTGAAGCTTACCCTTCTCTAGGATAGATACCATAGTATCCTAGAATCACAGAATCACAGTTTTATAGAATGAGTTGGGTAGGAAGGGACCTTAAAGATTAGCTAATTCCAACTCCCTTCCATGGGAAGGGACAGCCTCCACTAGAACAGATTGGTCAGAGCCCCATCCAGTCTGGCACTGAACACTTTCTCTGCTGAATTACTGTCTGCTCAGCTTACACTCATCAAGTTCTGGCCCCAACGTTACCGTTTTGCTTAAGTATTAATTCTCCAGCATTTACTCCCTATGATATTCACAGACAATAGTTGTATTTCTTCCAAGGTATTATCTTCCAAAATATTTCAATTTTCTTTTACCAAGTGGGTTGTCTATTATGCCTGTTATCTAAGAGGCCCCTGCCTCCCTGTTCCCATTTCAACTCCATGCGCCATGTTAGTAAGAGAAGGTATACTCGTTTAAAACCAGAAGTTAGTAAGTAATAGAGGATGGCTTTTCTGGTTGTTGCTGCCTTTGCTATCATGTGGTAGACTTTCACATGACATAAAATTGAACAATTAATATACATTGGCCACAGTTGCTTATAAGTAGACTTCAGTTCTGAACGCCTCTATTCATATGTGGCTCTATTCATATGTTCATTTATATATGCATACATTTTGCTTATAGACACACATTTTCCAGATAATTGGATTCATTTTATGACAGACCAGATGGCAGAGCTTCTGAAAATCTATTGGCTTTTCCTCTGCTGTCTTGTTTTCCAACTTATTTCTGTTATAAATTGCGAGAAAACAATTATCTTGATTTATACGAGACTGTATATACTCACGTGACTGTTGAGGGAAATTAACTGCTGTTAGAACAGTGGATGTAATCACTACTAATAAGAACTGCTTTGCTCCAGAGAAATCTTAGGAAGTATATTGCCTGATATTTGTGAAAGAAAAAAGGAAATTATAAATATGCTGTTGGGAGACTGCGCTTAAATACTTTGTAAATGCAGAGTTATCGCCTAGAGGATGGGTCCTCTGAAGTCAGTAATTCACATACAGTGAAAAAAACCCCAAACACAATAACAAAAGCTCTTGGCATATATAAACTCTTCTCCCTTTGTGTGTGCGTGTACAGGCATTCATTGAATCACAGAATGCAGATGACATTTAAACACAGCAAACTGCAATTGTAAGCCATGCATGTTGAAAGGATATTGATGGCAGATGTATACCAGGCAATGAGCTTTTGGACTGCTCTCTCTTGAAACAACAGATACAGCAGGGCTCTGAGTTGAATGCTGAAGAGGAACAAAGCGTCAAAATGCTATTGAATCACAGGTGTTATACTTTATGCTCATTCATTAAGGAAAGAAGATTTGTGAAATCAATGCAGCCTGGAGGTAAAGAGAGATTGGATGACTCATTAAAATCCCCATATTTAGCTGAGTAAGGCTAGTTGTTGTACTTATCTTCTTATCATTGAGAATACCATTAGCTCATGTTTCAGGTAAAAAAAAAAAAAAACCTAATGATATGTTATGGTTTTTTAATGAAAAGCTATATGATTTCATTTTGTCACCTTGTATTTCCAGGTGCTATTTTAATACCCACTGAATAAGCAAATTCCAGTGAAAATGGGAAAGAGAAACAAACTGACAGCACAAAGATGTTTTGCCTTATACATCAGTTCAATAGTTAAGAAAAAAAAATAGAGAGATCAGTAAACTAGAACCAGTCAGTGACACTCAAATCACTTCAGCTGCTGCAATAAAACTGCTGGCCCTAAGTGCAAGTGCCTTAAACCACCAGGAGTTCTGAGCTCTCTCACATAGCCAGCCACTAATCACAGAAACATTTTAATAACTCCATGCTATCTTTTGCTTTTCCAGGATTTTTTTTGGCTCACCTCTCTTGTGGAAACCCCATGCTCTCCCCACATTGAATGGTGAATGCTTGGTGTACATTGACTGATACAACAGCTACACATTTGCACCTTGATTTATGTCCTTAAAGAAGAAGGAAAACCATGATGGTGGGGAAACAAAAACAACCAAACAGAGTGAAGAACCCCTCCAAGCTCCAAAAGTGACCATGGTGTCTGATGCAGAGAATGTCAACAGTTGTGAAGAGGAAAAGCACTTAGGGTTACTATGTGGATTGGAAATCTTTCCTCTATTTCATTTGACTTGAGCTAAATTCACTTTTGACCCTTAAAATGTCAAACTTAATAGAATGTAAAACTTGTTTCAGTTTGAATCCTAAACACCACAGGCTTGTCTTTTTGAATGAACCAAGAAAAAGTACTGAGATTTCTATTCCTCTGAGACAGAAATTCTTAGGTAAAGAACATCTCCATGCCAACATTTATCTTCATGAAGAAATAGATGCTCTAAATTCCAAGATTATAAAAAAATGTTTTTTTATTATGGATTCATGGGGTTTTCATAGCTGTATTTGATAATAATGCTCTGATGACCTCTTCTGAGTAGTATTTAAACTTCTAGATTACTTTGCTACTTTGCTGTCATTTCTTTGTCAAGTAGGCCAGGAGTAAATGAGAAAATGACATACCACAAGATGAAGATTCAAGTTACTTTATTAAAAGTAGTTGTCAAAGCAGACTGGTAATAATAATCTTTTGTCTAAACTGTATGCCCCTTTTTGTTTCTTCCCTTCTTTTTAAGAGAAGAAAAAGATTTTCCTGTCTATTATGAAACTAATTTAACTTTAATTTCCTGTCATCATGATATTTTTTATTTTACTACATTACAAAAGTCCCAATCTGATGGACAGTTCTCCATTTAACTGAATGAATCAGCATCTAAGTATCTATTTTTTGTAAAATGTGGCTTCTATGAGCTTTTACATATTCAAATGTTTTGAACTAGGATTAATTATTTTAGCCCACCCATTTTTTCTTCCTCTTTTGTTCTTTGAAAAAATAGCTGGTTGTTTTCCTGAACTCTAAAAAAGAACAAGACAAAGCTTAATATTAAAAAAAAAAGTGTTATTAGAACAAGTTCTTTGTCTTGAAGGCATAATGACTTATAGCATGCAGAGTCTTTCTGGTAAGAAAGAAATAACAATAAAAAAGAACAGCCTTTCAGATGCTAAATTAGCTGCTCAAGAGAGCTCATGTTGTTCCAGGAAAAAAACAGAAATGCACACAAGTTTTGCAATCTACAACAGATTGGAAACTGCCACATTGTAAAGCTGTTCTTTGAGACAAATAAAAATGGTAGGCAACTTCAGAAAGTGGCTTATGCCATCTCAAGCAGGTGGAAATTAGGATCCTAACAGGATGGTAGGAAACTTTATCAAAAGAATCTGTTGGTAGAAATTAAGGACAAGACTTTTTTTTCTTTGAATATCGCAATTTATTCAACATGTCCTGTCTCATGTCATGCCAGTCAGTTACATGGTTGGAGTACACACTTGGATTAGGCAAAAATAATTCATCCAGCTCTCCTCATAGTTCAGGGGAAAGTATAATTTAGTCTTCTATAAGTTCTCACCCTGTCCGTGTTACCATTTGCAAGGACTAAGCTTTTGGGTTCTGTGCTGGCTTTGGCTAGGGTAAAAGTTAATTTTCTTCCCAGTGCCTGGTATGGAGCTGAGTTTTGGAGTCATGCTGAACACAGATTTGATAAATATAGAGATGGTTTTGTTATTTTTGAGCAGGGCTTGCAGAGAGCCAAGGCTTTTCCTGCTGTCTGTACAGCCATGTGGACAAGGAAGTTGGAGGTGCCTGGGAGACTGGGAGGAGACACAGCCAGGACAGGTGACCCAAACTGACCAGAGGGATTTTCCACATCATGTGACACCATGCTCTGTATATTAAGTGGGAGAGAGAAGGAGGAAGAGGGACCATTTGGAGTGATGGTGTTTGTCAGGCCAAGTCACTGTTACATGTAATGGGGCTCTCCTCTCCTGGAAATGGCTAAGCACCTTCCCATGGGAAATGGTGAATTAGTTTCTTGTTTTGACTTGCTTCTGTGTATGGCTTTTGCTTTCCTTATCCGTCTATCCTTATTTCAGCCCACGATTTCTCTTCCTTTTACTCTTCCAATTTGCTCTCCAATCCTGCTGGTGGGGGAGTGAATGAGAGGCTGTGTGGGGCCTGGTGGCTGCCTGGGGTTAAACCACCAGAGGTTCCTATATCTGATCCCAGTCCTCAGTTGCACACATCAAAACCAGGATGGACCAGATCAGTGCAACAACCCCAAATTTTTCCCAGAGGCTTTCCTTACTATATATAGACACAATACAGAATCATTCCCACTTGTCCCGCATCGGTCCTGAAGTCAGGGACTTCTCAGTGATTATTAACATTTTAAAATAGTTTCAAATCATCTAAGAGAAAATGGGTGTTACTGCAAAAACTCGCAGTCAAAAGTACTGCAGAAATTGATACCACCTGAATAACTGGAAGTTTGCTTGCATGAAATTGAAGGCGCTGTTTATTCCTTATAAATATGACACTAGAAGGGAAGAAAATGAAAAGTAGACTTCTCTATTTTTCTCCAAATAGTAAATAATTTCATTAATATATTCCCTTTCTAGCCATGATGTCAGATTCTTTCAGTCCACCTTATTTTGGTTTGCCCTATTGCTGTTAAAGGTGTACTTGTGTTATTCAGTCACCTTCTTTACTTTTCACAGTAATGTAGACTAAGTGAAAATCTAAAATATATAAGCTATACTTATGTAACATCAGGTATGGCTTCAAAAAACTGACTTACACAGGAAAAGAAATAGAAATAATTCCCCACATTTGAATGATATTCTGCTTCTGAGTATGAATGAATGGCACCAAAGGTACCTTAGCAGGAAATGAGAGGTTAAATGACAATGGCTTTCCCTTGTGAGAAAATTCAACTGAATATAGTTATCTTAGGTTAAAATATTAAGTTCATCATTTTAATGAAGACAAAGTGTGATTTCACTTTGAAAGAAAAAAGAGAGCTTATTTTTGAAAGGCTTTTAAGAATCAGCAACAAGACTCAGGTGGTAGCCAGTCCCAAGGGAGTTCAGAGTATCATTGTTGTGCAATGCAAGTAAAATTAATCATAGAGAGGATGTTTGGAAACAAAGAATACAGGGTTTTTTAGCAGAAAAGTAAATTTTGCTGTGGATCTCTGCACACACTGGCTACTCATTAAAAATAAAACGAAACTCCCTTTCACTAGAGGTTTCCTGTCCCACACTCTACAGTGTTATACATTCTTTCAATAATGAAATTCCTCTGTTGTCCTCAAAACTATTACCTAAATTTAGACTTGTTTTGTATTTTTGGAGAATGAATCATCTTGTCCTTAAGACATAAGTATTTTAAATTTTATATTTTCTGCTTACTGGTCATATTAGGGGAAAAATGTTTATTCCAAAGTTGTTTTGATTTTTTTTACTAACATATAGCATTTAAAAAAAGAATTTATAAATAAAATATCTACCTATTTGTAGTCTAAATTGTGTACATTTCTGTACCTTTCCATTCCCTTGTCATAAACCAAATATTTCAGCAGAACATATGGTAGTTTACCTCATAACCCACAGTCTCCCATGTATGGAAAAAATTAATTACATGGGGTTCAAAAACACCCCAAAACTCTAATAATGTAATAATATCTTCCTTACTTTATGAAAAAAGTGTTTGAATTAATTTTTTTGGATTGTCTCAGTTATCAGTCATTTCAATGGCTTATACCATGCTGTATCTTAAATTTCTTAATTGGAAATCCTGTTACATAATTGTGTCAACAGTCTTTATAGGTATATGTTACACAAATCAGATTTTGTTGTAAATTAATTATTAGTTTTCATAATTTTATGTTTATGAAGATATTAAAAAATTTATATTTCAGTGTTTCCTTTCTTAGGAAAAAAAGCATTTTCCAAGACAAGCCAGACTCTTCCCATAAGAGGTTGAGTTTTATTTTAATCTTTATGAAGATCTGAACATTTAAGGGATACAAGTATTATAAGAATTCCTTGGACTCTGGGCTAAGGATAAATTAAGTGCTCAGTTCAGGCTCCTGTACATCTGTTCAAATGACTATTGGCCCAATTATAAACATGAAATCAAAAACTTCAATTTTGTCTTTTGCAACATACCAAATTGTTTCGGTTTTGTTGTATTTGTAAAGGCTTCAGCTGAGGTTCTGTACTTGTCCTGAATAATACTCAGCAATGCTGATGCTGCCAGGCTAAAAGGAAAAGGAAGACACATTTTGGCAACCGAACTAGACTACATTGCAGCTATTACTAATTATAAAAATAATCTGGAATGGTTTCACACAGAGACTAGAATCTTTGATGAACAAATAACCATGCCTGTAGCACAATGATTACTGTACATTCATGTAAAATATGTAAATAAGATCTGTAGGCAGCTAGCAAATATGCAGTGTAAGGTGTGAATGCATGCTGAATACAAAGGAGGTTGTGGCCAACAACCTGAATTCAAGCTGCTAACTGAATAGATGTGTTGGCTTTTTTTTTTAGCTGGCTGTTTGCCAGCTGTATGTTTTGCTGCCTTTCAGACTATATGAATAAATCCCCACAAGTGACTCTTCTGATCCCAAGAGGGGAGGAAATAGGAAGTTCAGCAAACTTTACCACCTAGGAAGGGTGAACCTGACAGGAAAAGCCAAGATTTCATTGCCATGATTTGGTGTGTGTTTCTTGGGAATGTTTGTTTTACAGATTTCTTTCTCTTATAGTTCATGAAGAACTTGGAGTGAGTATTCCATGAATGAACTGAATTGTGGCAAGACCAGTGATTCCCTAGAGGAATGCTAGCCAAAGGATCTCCTAGGGTTTAGAGCAATACTCTCTAGATGGAAAAAGAATTATAAGCTGCAGATTCCAGTAAAAATTAAGAAAATAAAAATAAATAAATTCCATGTTGCAGAAGTTTATACAAGGGGGAAAAAAAGCAAGAAGGATTAAAAAAAATAAAGAAAAAAAGTTTAATGCATAGCATTCTCAAATGACGCATTTTTAAAAGCAAATGGAAAGGCCAGAAAACATATAGAAAGAAGGCCAAAACAGTGGTCATTTAGCCACAGGTGTTTTTTTTTATCCAAAAACCAAAACAAAAATAAAAGAGCATCAGTGTGCCTTGAAGAGACAGTAAAATTTCAAAGACACAGAAGGCAGCAGCATTAGCTGTGCACTGGAAAACCATCAGAAGAGTGTGACAGAGCGTAATATCTTATTAAATAAAGATGACACAATTCAGTAGAACAGGGAGTGCCATGTGGCCATAGACTCTCTAATGGCAATGGACTCTCTAAAAAAAGGGTAGCGCTAAAATCACAAGAGTGACGAGTGACCAAGACTGGTTTGGTTATTCTTTAGTGAAGAGAAAGACAAAAGGAACACTGAAAAAAAACTTTATAGGGTTTTGGATACTCAGAAAATGAAGAAAACTGTAGTCTTCTGAGAGCATTTAAAAGTTGAACAATATTATATTAAGAGGCATAGGTAGGATTGCATAATATGACTGTAAAATTTTGATTACCACATGCAAAAAGTGCTGCTTTTGAGGTTATAAAAGAGAAAGACCAGAAATTCAGCAGAATTTACTGAAGTTGAAGGCTGTTCCTTTGTCACTAAAAGTCTTTAAGGCTATTTTAATGGAAATCAACCTTTTCAGAAAATCAAAATAGGCATTTATGCTGAATGCTCCAGGCTTAATGACAATACAATTTCAAATGTTAAAGTCTAAGGAAATTTGATGAAAATTGCAAAAGTAGGGACTAAAAAAAGCCGGCATACATGGGATTGCTCCCCAGGAACAGGTTTATATGTAAATACAACTGTGTTTTCCTAAATAATTGGTTACTTAAAAAGTTACATGAGGGAATGGCTTGAGGTAAGTAGTACTGAAAAAACCTAAACTGATGTGAAATAACAAAAAAGGACCCGTGTTGCAGGAGAAAAAGAGTGGAGCTGTCTTTTTCTATTTCTTGCAACCCACATTTGAATTGGCTAAATCATTCATGAAATTGCACCCTAAAGGAAGAAAACGGAACAAAAATTTTGGAAGGAACATGTACTGCTAATTTGTTTTAAATAATGGATTTGTTCTGCAGTGTACATAAGTGATTTTGCTCTAACACCCCTCCTCAGGCTTGTTAAGAAATTGGCTATGAAGGGTGTCAGGTAAGCAATTAAGCCCTCTCCACTTTTTCACTGTGTTGAAGAAATTTAAAGTTTTTAAAAAGCAAGAGAAACTGAAGTTAGATCATCTTGGTGCAGCAGCTTTTAAACTGAAACAGAATGAAATTACTGTTATCTCCAAGGAGCAATAAAATGACTGCTTCACAAGATAAAAAAGATCCCAGTAATGTACAGAAGGTGTAGGGATTGTATTTTTAGAATATATTTTAGTATATATTTTTAGTATATATATATTACTGTAAACCCTCTACCTGAGAATAGAGTACATGAAAGACACATTTACTAAATTCATTACAAGGAAACAGAGTAATTGTCGGCAGTACAAATTTAACAGCTGAATCTACACCAAAATTACCTTAAGGTGTGTGTATATATATACTATATATATATGGACATGAATTAAAAAATTATCTATGTCTTTATAATGTATATTTTTTTGGACAATGGGTCTCATATCCAAAGAGCTTCATAAAACCTTCACCTTGTCTTAACAATGTCATACAGCAATGACATAGCTCAGAAGAATTTTAAAAGACTAATTACATAGAAAACATGAATGGGATAGGTAATTCCTATGCTAGTCAATACTAGCAAAAAGGCAGTTGTAGCACGTTGAATAACAGGAAAAATGGTGATCTTCTTTTCAAGGATCCTATAATTTCCCCATTCCAGCCAAAATTGCGATGTGTCCACCTCTGTAAATGTAGGAATAGTTTCCAAAATACCCAGTGAGGGTTACTGCACAGGAGCATTTCTGTCACTTGAGAGACAGATGATGTCTGTATGTAGCACCCAGCTGAGACACTTCCCAAATCAAGCAACATATATAAATTAAATACTTCAACAAACTCATTGGAGCATTTTGCTAAAATTTTAAAACAATAATAAAAATTGTGAAAGCCATTATGAATTACTACATGACTAAGTTGCCTAGCTACAGATTTATAAACTGCTGTGCTTTCAAAATTGTTGCATTTGCCACATATTGTGTGCAATCAGTATGGTTGAAACGTGACAAGCGTTAAGTTATTTGGCTTCTCAAGACTAAACATGATAAAGGAACAAAAAGGGGAAATTAGATTTTTCAGAAGTATATTTCAGGGGAAAATGTGGACTATTTCCTGTCTTTCTTGAAAATATAAACCAAGAAAACTGAAAGAATACATTCAGTTTAACAAACAATCAAAAAAACCCAACTCTCCCCCCACCACCAAAAAAACCCAAAAATGCAGGGACTTAAATAAAAAAGCTTGCAGAATCCAGTTGCTGATCAAGTAAGATGTACCAGTTTGCTTATCAGTATGATGATGTTCTGCTGTGATGATTGTCTCTTCTGGTATCTAGTCAAATTTCCTGATTGAAAGAATCAAGAATGTTGAGTATTAGAAAGACAGACTTGAAGAAAAGCCAACAAAATGGGTGGACTTGCTTTAAGAAAGGACCCTAAGTAAAGGATTTCCATCTGGATTTTTGCTGAGAGCTTCAAACATCATGAAAAAAAAAAACTATTTAAAGGAACAAGATGGACTTGCTTTAGAATTTTAGCTGTCACAAAAGATGAGTCTATGAACTGTGTTGTTTCTATGCTTTTTAATGAAAATTCTTTTTTATAAGACCTAGTCTTGGTGTCGTTCTTTTTGAATCAGAACATCATTCTCCTACTAACTGACTCCCATAATTTTTCACCTTTCATAGAATTCACCCCCCCCAAAAAATACAAAGTGTTTATATAATCTTCAAAATTTAAAAAAGAAAAAAAATATTGTAAAATCCTGTAAAATCCATCACTAAAAAGGTAGAAATTCAAAACTCACATAAAATTATATGCATGCCACAGAATTAATTTACCTAAGTGTGGTGTTACTAATTAAATAAATACGTTGTGCTTTGTAAAAGACATAGAAAACAATATTGTACTAAAGTTATACGTGCTACAGTGACTCAGAAAAATGTTAAATCCTCTGCAATGCAGCAACCTGACCCCATTGCTTCTCAGCTGGAATATTCTGTGGGCACTTCTTGCACACAGTGAAGCCAGGTTCAGTGAATAACACCTGCTCTCTGTCAGTAAGGGATGTTTCTTTCTGAAACAAGTAATTAAATGGCTTCAGTTGACAAGCCAAAAGAGAAGTTCCCCACTCCTACCTTCTTTCTCCAGAAAATCTCTGTTTTGATGATGTGATACTTCAGTGTTTGGAATGAGTTTATACAGCCCTGGTGTTGGATACAGGGTGAGGCTCAGGGATGAAATTCACCCTTTGCTCTTATAAAGAGGCAAAACTCCTAATGCACTGGGCTATCCATGACTTCTGGAAATCCTCCCTTCTGTCATCCCATAATTCCTTCCCTGTATGTTTCCCTGTTGACTGAACCACTGCATTTATCTTAAAAAATTTATGTTCATTATTTTTTTTTAGCTGCTGACACATTCTGACGACAAACAAACAAAAAGTAAATTTTTTGTCATCTTTGTTTTGGTAAAATTTGAATAGAGTTTCTTGCAATAGAATTAGGTTCTCCTCTGGCCTAAAGGCCCTCCTCAGTTGCCTATCTGTGACCTGCTGCAAAACAAACAGCTCGGAAAGCTTATACCACAAATAAATCTTTCATAAATGTCCTCAGTTTAAGAAAATATTCCTCTTTCAAAAAGAAAATATCCTATATTTAATGCAGTACGTTGTGAAATATTTCTCTGTGTTCTGTATTTCTAGTTTAGGAAAAGCCTTGAGGTAGGCGTTTTCACACAGAGCATGATCAGCAACTTGAAGAAATGCTTTATGCTATTAAAAATTTGCTAAGCCTAGTAAAAAAAATCCACTATTGAAGCCAGGCAATGTACTTGTAACAGTCTGATGCAGACAAATTTCTTCAAGATTAAAATGTAGATAAATGGTTTCAAAGACAGAAAAAAGCAGCCTTTTGTGATTGTTATTTATTAGTCCATTCTCAAAATGAGGGGTCAGATGTTAACTAGTTTTCAAGAATATATTTACACACATACCTGAGATTGCATAAAACCTCTAAAAGTACACCTGATATATAAAAAACTAAAGCATGTTCTGCCAACAAGAAGGAAAAAAAAATCCCTGAACAAGGAATAATGCCAGGTTCTTCTGGTGTTCTTCTCATGACCTGGTTTTCAACACACTAATTTTCCTTACTTATGTGCTTTTCCTTCCCAATTGTCTTGGTGAATAAAAAAGATTAGTCAACAAAAGAAATTTATCTTTGTCATATCTGACTTTTGTGTATTGTAAAGCAGTTATAAAGTGAACTTCATTGAAAATGTGCTATTCTAACCATTTTTTCATTAAATCAAGAGAAGAGAATTGGAGCTGTCATTTGAATCTGATGGAAAAGATAGAAGGGTTGAAATGACAACTTTCTGATGGAATAATGTGATTCATTTAATCACTATTCTTTAAAAATTAATACCTCTATAATTTATCTTCTCACAGAATACTCATAAGATTAGAAAATATTATTTCCCACCTGAAGGTTGGAATATTAAGACACAAAATTGGTTTACCCAGGGTTCCATAGTCTTAGATCAGTATCTCAGCTGCTGAGCCATCCTTTCTACTCAAGCCCAACATGTCTTCTGTAGAAGTCTTAAAACCAGAAGTAGCAAAGCAGAATTTAACTGTCAGACACAACAGAAATGACATAATATTGGCTCACCTCTTGTCAATGAAAGCTCTAGGAAAAGAACATAAAGAACTATCATATATTTCCTGGTGTTTTCAGTTATAACACAGTAACAAAATGTCATAAGCAGTATTAATGCCTGCTAAAGAGGTCTAAATATTCAACAGTCATTAACAGGAGGAAAATAAAGAGTAATATGCTAGAGTGAAAAGGAATTAGAATTTAACTCCAGTTCATCAAGAGTGGGTAAGAGGCCTACTTAAGATTAGTTAACTACTTTTAACTGTAATCGCAAATGATAAGGACATGCTTGGGAAGACTTTTAAAAGAGCCTTTTCCATAATTACTTGATTTTTAAAATTATTTTTTTAAATTAATCTAAGGGCTGAAAGACTTTTGTAAGGAAAGACAGAAGCTGTACTCATCTGAAACATAAATTGAATCCCTATTAGAAATGGCAGATTTTAAACCAAAAAGTTAGAAAAATATACAAAACTACATTTTCAACCATTAAATTTTTAAATATGTAATATTCTCAATGAAAAAAATTATAGATCATTCAGCACTGCTAACTGTTGTTCACTGCTCATGGTCATGAGCTGGAGTTTCAAAAAGCATCATCCAAACCAAAAAATGAGTTAGCGAGTGACCAAATCAAGACACAGGAAGAATTGCGACTCAGTAAAGTTAGAGGAAGGAAAACATCTGTTTTTCTGAGCAGAGGAAGTAAATGGCAGCAAAGTTCACTTAACATACAAATTCCTGTTCTTTTTCAGGTGACATTGCTATGACAAACGAAGCATGTAGTAACTGCAGAAATCAGTGTTAAGAACAAAAGGAGTTATCACAAGGTACCCATTTCCACAACATCAAAACTTCCTATGAGATAATTCTGTTGTTTGCACTGTTATTCACCAGGAAGGTCAGTAATCTGTGAGTCTTCATTGTTACGGCTGTTCATGTCAGATGATGTTGATGTACTGGGATGACACCCGGAGCACTGTGACAAGAATTAAGCTGGAGGCAGAATGGGACTGCATTCAGGCTTCACCTCAGGCTGTGGTCCTTGTTGCTAGGTTAGATGGTTGATTGGTTGGTTATTGGTTGTTTTTATTCTGGGCTATGTTTGGGTTGTTGGTTATTTTTTGGGGAGGATGACAACATGAATATATTCAGCTTGTGTTATTGCATAAAAACACAAATTCAATACATTTAATGTCTAACACACTGTCACCAGTCAGAAGTTAAGGTACTTGTAAATGTGGCAATACAGTTAATAGCAAAAAAATTTCTATAAAACAGAATCTTTTTTATTATTCCATTATCCTGTGGTCAGAGCAAGAAAACTTCTTTACGATCTCTGTATCTTGATTTCTGCGTGTCATTTCCCAGCTGTTATCACTTTGAGATTATTCTACACTACCTGTATCTTTCCTTTCTGTCTAACTTGAGAAGACTGCAGATCGCAAAATTCAGTAAGCAATACCTTCTGTGAACTGAGCTTTAAACTTTGATGTGTCTGTCTCTCTTTGATGTGTGCTGAAAAGTTAATTTGAAGACAAGTTTCAACACCAATTTTGGGTGAAACACAATACTATTATAGCTGATACTACCTTATAAATTATTAAAAAGGTTAATTTCTGTTGAAAGCTCTTCAGTAAACCATTGTTTATTAATTACTTCTGTTCATTCTCTCTTTAATAATAAAAGAAACAGCATTAATGAATGTCTTGGTTCTGCTTTAGGCATTAGATTCACCTCTAGAGCATGCAAAAAGATTCACTGGACAAAGTCAGCAGTCTTAATGATCCTTTACAATGCATTTTCATTAAGATTTGGTCTACTATTCATTTCTCTTGAAGATACATGTTTTCGGGAATTACAGAATAAAATTATTTCTTGTCAAACAATCAAGTAAATATCTTTGTGAGATATCATCTATTTTATGTGACATGAACCAGAATTACAGTACACTAAACTCAGAAATACATTGCGTGCACTGGAACTTCTTAGATTAACCTTATTATTTAAATCTGCCAATCCAGTATAAAGTACATGACTTGATTCAGTGAAGTGCAATTACTGTATTGCACTACTGGCAAATTTGTTGCTAGAACAGAGATTTTTGGTCTGAATGAATTCAAGTAATGTAAGATAATGAATCATACAGAACAGCTATAAATCTCAAATAATTTATAACCAGAATTACAGACTAGCTGATAGATAGTAATCCAATAAAACTTAGACGAAACAGCAGACGCTTGTTCTTTAGATTCCGTAGTGTTGTTTCTGATGGTTCACTAAATGACATACTTGTAATCATAGAATCATAGAATACCAGGCTGGAGAGGTCCTCAAGGATCATCTGGTCCAAATTTTTTTGGCAAAAGCAGAGTCTGCACAAGATGGCTCAACACCCTCCTATACAGATGAATCTTAAAAGTGACCAATATGGGGAATCCACCACTTCCCTGGGGAAATTATTCCAATGGCTGATTGGTTTCATTGTGAAATATTTTCCCTTTGTGTCCACTTGGAATCTGTACAGGAGTCACTTGTACCTATTATTCTTTCTCTTTTCCATGTGACTCCTTGTAAAAAGGAAGTCCTTTATCTTCTTTATAACCACCATTTAAATACAACAACATGGTAATAAGGTCTCCCCTAAATCATTTTTTCTCAAAGCTAAATAAACCCAGTTCTTATTCCTTGTATGTCAGGCTTCCCAGTCCTTAGATGATCTTTGTGACCCTTTCCAGCCTGTCTGCATCTTTTTTGTGTCGTCAGAACTAAAATCAAACACAGTATTCCAGGTGGGGCCTGACAAGTGGGTAGAGTGCATCCCTGTTGGTGATGACATTCTTTTTGATGCAATGCAGCATCCTGTTGGCTTTCAGTGCTTGAACAGCACAATACTCACTCATATTGATCTTTTTGTCCACCAGGACAGCCAGGTTCCTTTCTAAAGGTCTGGTAAATCTTTGACCATGCTACATTCCTGGATTATATTTTCCCATAGGCAAGACCTTAGACTTGTCCTTTTTGAATTTAACGAGGTTCTGGTGAACCCACTCTTCCTGTAGCCCTGTCCTGCTACAAGGCTACAGGAAATAATTTCATGTCTTCCTGCTGGGTCGCTGTCCCTTCTGAAGTGTCTACTTCCCCAATCAGTTTGATATCATTGACAAACTTTATCAAGGTACAGTTAATCCCATTATCCAGCTCACTTGTCAAGATCTTAAGCAGCTTTGGGTACCACACAGATCCCTTTGAGACTCCACTTCTGGCAGGTTCCAGTTTGAAAAGGAGCTGTTCACCACCACCCTCTGGGTGCACCCTGTCAGGCAGATCCCCACCCACCACATGGACCACATGTTTGGCTCATACCACATCACTCTGTCCAGAAGGAAACTTGGGTAAACATGTCAAAAGCCTTGGAGAAATCCAGGCAGACAATGCCCACCTTGCCCCACAACAAGTGAACAGGTCACTTTTTCATAGAAGGCAATTAGGTTTGTCAAATATATTTTCCCTTCCTGAATTCATGCTGTTTTTCCCCAGTCATGTGGTTCATCTGGCTTGTGACCCAGGAGAATTCATTCCATAAATTTCCCAGTTACTGAAGTAAGACAGATGGGCCTATTATTTCTTGGATCCTCCCGTAAGCCAAAGAAAACAAAGATATTGATGTTGTTCTAAAATACTTCAAATATGTCTCTTTGGTCCAGTTTTAGAGGACATTATTTCCTGCTCTTCATTTGACACTTAACCACTTTTGACTAAGCTGGACTACCTGCAATTAGGAAGACTCTAAAAGCATTAACACAAGTAATTTTCTCTTGGTCTTTATTGTTGAATACTGTGAAATATTGACATAGGTAATGCTTTACTAAGATAGAATATGGACATAACATCTAACAGTGTTTATTTTTAGGGAGTATATAAGAATTATAGAGACATCTTGCACTATATCAATTAGTCAAAGATCTTTCTCATCACACAGCATATGCCTCCAAAACTGACAATGGATTCTGTTAAAACAATTGTTATTATGGTAGCTAAAATGAAAAAAGGTTTCTGAAAGAAAAAGAACTTCAAAAGACAGGTTTTACCTGCCTTCATGTACCTTTTGGCGCATGAACAATTGTTCCAGGAAAAAGTTATGCCCAAATGGAACTGGAATTTATTTCAGGATTAAGAACAGATTTGCCTTGTATGGCAAAGATCCTATTGTATGAACATACATATCTCCTGCTCCCTACTTTCTCCTTAAGGATTTTAGTTATTCAGGAAAAACTATTTTTGCATAAGCTTGGTCTTTTATTTTTCCCCTTTACCTAAATGTGTTCAATATTTAAATGTTACAGAGCATTTTAAGATACATACAGAGATTTTGGAACATTATACACACTTTGAATGGGAAAACAGTTTGGAAAATCCCAGGTAGGAATTAAAATACAATATCAGTTATGCTTTTTGTGTTCAATTCTTGCTCCAAAAAGTCCATTATCACAGTACATCATAGTAGGAAAAAAAAAGTATAAAACTATTCTTGCAGAATTTTTACATTGAAACAGAATAAAATTCCTCAAATACTCTAACTATATCTTTTTCATGGCTATGGAAGACTAATTCAAAGAGCCAGTGGCACAAAATTTTTATACGCATAAAAAGCATAAGGTATTTGACTCTTTATGTGATATGTAAAAAGATCATTTGATATCTCAAAATTAGACATTGGGCTTATCCATTACCTAAGTAAACTTTCATGCCAGTATCACTGTCATCTTTCAGGTGTTCTGTCATACTAAATTATATATGTGCATGGTCCATAGATCATATGATCATAAACATAAGTTCTTTTTCTTTGTAAAAGATTTTTTCTTTAACACATTTCACAAGATTCTTTGATTTTACCAAATAATGATTGGGCAAATCAAGGACATTTTAATTCATTTTCATATACCTCAAATAAAAACCTTTCTCCACCAAACTGAGACTAGCAGAGGGTTTCAGCACTTGGGAGTATAGCATTGATCATTAGGTCTGCAAACAAAGGGAAGTTATTACTTCTTCCTTTTTTTGTGTAGCAGATTACTCTGGTAATGCAGGTCTGAGGAAATGCATATGGACTTTGAAGGTAAATTATGTTAGTCTCTGAAGGTTTGTCCTGTCTGATTTGGAGTCTCTGCTAGTAAGCTACTTTGCCACCTACATTAACAATTGCAGCATAGAAGCAAAGGTCATGTTTTAAATAGCACAATAAAAAGTTCAGAACCTTCTCCCTCCTATGCAAATGCCTTGACATTCACTTTATATTAGATGGAACTTTCTTTTTCCTTGGTATTCAGACCAAGAGTTACTTTTCCATGCAGCTCACTGTTTGTATACTGCAGTCTCCAGATACTGTTATCAACCACAAAAAGGCATGATTTTGCACAATTATGTTGATTGAATACTGAAATTTTTCAAAGCTTTGTTCAAATTAATTTGCTTTACTTTTTTAACATTTTTTTCTAACAGGATTTTTTGTGTGGTTGATATAACACTAATATTTAGAAGAATCTGCTGTACTAAAATCCCCAATGAAATGTCCAAATAATATACATCAAATATTTACAGCTATAATAATAAAGTATGAATTATATTTTCAATGCAATGTGGGTTCTTAGCCTCAGAATCAAAACTGTCTTAAAAAAACCTGTACAAATAATCCCATAAAATATGAATTCGTTAAAATCTCTAAGACAACAATCAAAGTGACATAAAAGTCAAGAAAAATAATCTCTACAGGGCACAAAAATGAGAGACAGGAGGAGAGAAGGATGAACTCGTTATATTCTCCTTTAGCAACTCTAAAACAAACTCTCTGTCTAGGAACTAGAATTTATCATTATTCTTTGTAATTCATGTATCTCCATAAACAAATATTTCAAACATGCAAAATAAACGACCTCTATAAACAAATATTTGGTCACAGGGCAATTTAAAATCCACCTTGCTTCTCCATGCTTACACAAGTTGAATTAACTGAGATACTAACTGGTAAAAGGGCTCATTACTTTTTTTCTTATTTTTCTTTTAATTTTTTGTTATTTTCCTTTTTCCTTTTATTTTTTCTTGCTTTTCACCCATTTTTCTTTTTATTCTTTTCAGTGGGGTGTATTTATGAACTTCGTTAAACACATTCACGATGGAAGACAAATCATATTTATGAAATGTTGGTCGTGCCATGCTTCTCAACTGCTTGCACTTTCCTCACTTGTAAATATTTATTGTGTGACTGAAATGAGAGTATTTCCAGGGCACAAACTCAGACTGAGATATAGCTGTAGAAAAGAAGATGTAAAGCAGAATGGTATATTGATTTTATCATTAAAAAGAGATCCACATGTGTTTTGATAGACTGTAGACACTGTCCAAAATAATTTCATCCTTGCAAAGTAGTTACTTCAAAAATTCTGCTGGTCCCTTTGAAGTGTTGATTACGTCTGCAAACAAGCATTAGTTTCAGTAGAGTTCATCAATCATTTGGTAGAACTCTTAATTTGTCTTTCACTTTCTTCTAGATGCAGTCTCCCTGCAACATAATGACATATCACAATATGATCATGGTCGGGATTAGGGTTTAAAAAATCCCCAGCTGATAAACATTTCTTTTAGTGGCTCAGATCATAAGCTTGATCCACACCTTAGTCCTGAAGAGAAGCAGTTTTTCAGTTACTCCTCCTAGGCCAAATAAACTGGAGGAAAGTTGTTCTAAAAGGCCTACTCTGTTGCTGAGCAATTTTTTCACTAACCAAAATAAATTTCTTTTTAGCACCTCAGGAATTCTTGAAACTGACTAGTGTGTCATGGTTTGACCCGGAAAGAGGATTTCTGGGATGCTGTGGATGGGGCCAACGAGTGCTCAGATTTGAATATTGCCATCTGGCCCAACCACTAGGCATTGGATCTACCTCTGAGAACACAGGGTAAAAGCAGGGCTCTCCCCCTGGCAGTTTCTCTTTGGATTTCTGGCGGGAAGGAGTTGAATCTCTCCCCCGGCCCAGTTGCTGGCTGGGCGGAGGGAGGGGAAAAGCCATGCGGCCTGGCCCGGGAGAGGTAGGCCTGGCCCCCCCAAGGGTGGAAGGAAGAAGTAAAGAAATGCCGGGAAGCAATGGGCAGCCTGTTCTCCCTCCTCCCCTTGGAGACAGACAGAGAGAGAGTGCAGCCTGTGTTTGTGGCCATTACCTTGAAATTCAGTAAACATGTGCTGGCAGCAGGCAGCCTGGCTGAGGAGATGGAGGGGGTGCAGCCAGGAGTCCAGCCGCTTGGAGGAGGTTTCAACCCTTTTTGGACAATGAAAACCTTACAGAACATTAACTCTTCCTAGACGAGGGATAAGAGTGGAGGAGGACGAAGGAAACAAGCGAGTGATGGAGGTCTGGACCAAAGAGAGAGTGAGAAATGTTAGAAGAATGGAGAAGATGGAGTGGCATTTTATGCTGGACTCTTTCGTGTAGCCATGGACAGAGCCATGTTTCCGTGTGATACAGAGACTGAGTCCAGGGGGAGAAATGTCCCAGAGCCAAAGAAGATTCAGTGTGGGTACCCCTCGGCCCCAGGGGGTATATAAAATATGGGGGGAACAGATGTCCCAAAGGTGAGATACTGTGCTTTTCTGGAACTGGACAAAGCATCCTTAAAAACACAACCCTGGAAGCAGCCCTGATTCTTGTTCGGTGGTGAGAGCACCGGAACAAGGACGGAAAAGGCCACCACGACACACGGAAGGACTCCCTCTCCTCTTGAGGAACTGAACGTTGAGCATTCTAAAGGGTGGTGCTGGACCCAGAACTGGTGATTTTGGAAGATGTATTGTATTGGGGATTTAGGGGGGAGGAGGAGGAGAGTGTTTTTGTGAGGTTTTCATTTTCCTTGTGTTTTCTTTTTCTTTTGTGTGTAGTTTAGTAATTGTTTTTGTAGTTTAGTTAACAAACTTTTCTTTTTTTTCAAGTGAGAGCCTGCTTTGTTTATTGCTGGTCAAAATCTCACAGCAGACACCAGAGAAGGTGTATTTTCATGGGGGCATTTGGCCTTGTGCCAGTGTCAAACCTTGACATACTGCTAGAGGAAGGTGGAGAATAAACACAAGAATGGAAGAACAATCTAATCAAAACACTGCTCTGGAATTAACTTGAAAAAAATGAATGATGGCAACTAGATTTAGGTCTCCTTAGAAGACTTAGAAGTCGAGAAAACAAGAAATGCCTCCTTAAGAATCTGAATAGATAGACAATCATCAGTATGACTTATTTCTCACAATAACAGGTTCTAAAGCCCTGGTTGTACAAACTCATTGTAATAATTTATTAATTTCAGTTAGGAAGATGTATGGTGTTCCAACCCCCTCTAGTTTCTATCTGTTGTCAGTGGTGGGGGAGCCATAGGTTAATTGAGATTAAATTTTATTGCTGAATTAATTTATCTGTATTGAACATTTACTTCTGGTTCCTAACTGACAACCTTTTTAAGAGGCAGTTGGCAGCTAAAATAGGTTATTACTGCTGTTTTTAATAGCTCCTAGTTATCTTTGGTAAAAAGAATTATGAGTTATTAAAAAAAAAAAAACAGATAAATAGAATGTTCTATATGTATGTGAAGTAGAGCAGAACTACTTTTTTCAAAATTATAGACTTATTAATTTTATCAAAATATGTGGTGGGTAGAACAGAGGAAATAATCTTGCAACACACCTTCCTCCAGGATAACAGACCACCTAGTAGTCAAAAATGGATCAATACAACACCAGACTACTGCAAGTTCAAAATTAGCTTGAAAAAAATATGTTTGTACAGTAGTGAGCTGTGGGAGAACAGAAAGAATTCTTGTCCCATAAAAGAGATTGAGAATCTACTGAGTGCTTCAATGGAGGGTTAAGAAAACACCTTGAACTTCAGAATAAACACCATAGTCAGAGCAGAGAATAACAAGATTTTTGTCAAGGTATATTAATATTTCTTATTAAGGAATATTGCTGCAAATCTTTGTATCAGAAGGCTGCTTTGCCATTAGAAGCTTTGCCTTCGAGCTTCACTGCTCCAGAGGAAAAAAAATCATCAGAATAAAGTATTTTGTTGTTCAGAAACTGTGGAAAGTGTCTACTAATAATTGAAAGCTTTCTATAGTACCTAGGATTCACAATGACAACTGAACATAAATACTTGTTCAGATGCATCTATTGAAATATTTGAATAAGTGAAATTCATATAGAGTAATTGTAAGCTTCTTTCTTTGTGTAACCTAAAACTTTGAAGACAAACTGAGAATAAATGAGCGTGTGTGAAACTGATGAAATATGAAGCTGATGAGAATATGAACTGATGAAATATGAAGCTGATAAAAATAAAAATTTAAAGTGTGTTTCTTATAATCCCTCATTGACCAACACAGTCTTTGAATTAAGAACTTTACAGAGACAATTTATGATTCTGTTCAATGTAAGCTAATGTACATAACATCTGAATTAACAGCTCTAGGTAATTTCTCTGTTCCTTACTGGCTGCTGCAGGTGAGTTAAAAAGAATGTACAGAAAGAATTGTGCGTAAAATATTTTCTGATTAAGTGCTGTACATTTAAAGTTTTCCATATGTTTCCTCAAAGTGAAGACTCAATCATACCCAAAGAAACTTTAATATTCTAAGATCACTGTTTGTATGTATTGTGTTCCCTGGGATCACTCTAAATCAGCAGACATGAAAAAATTTCTCACTGGTTGTTGTACTTTAGGAAAAAGATGGAGTAGATAATATTTTAGGAAGAATATAATTGTTTGTATTGAGTGAAATAGAAAGACTGTATTTTAAACATTTTGGTTTTCTAGTATAATTAAATTAAAATGCTTACTTCATTTATCAGATCCCCTTGAAATGTTTCATTAATCAAATCTCTAGGTCTCTAGGCTCATGACTGCATTGAGACTTTAATTTCTTTCAACACATCTTTTTCTTTTATAATTACTTTTAGGTTTTAATGAAAACAACCTAATTCCACAACTAATTTCAGATGCCCTAGAATATTTTCAGATGGTAAATTATTATTATTTTTACAAAATATGATAATGACAGTTCCTTACTTTTTTTTTTCCTTCTGGCGATGATTTAAAGAGCCTAAATCTCAAGAATCAGAAGCTGCATAAACTGTGGGAGCAAAGAGGGGGAAAAAAAATCCTCCTATCACCATGATAGCAAGTGGTCTTTGTCAATGCTTGTGCTTATGCTTTGTATAAGAGGAGAATATATTCATTTAGACTACAGGACGGCAATGTTGTTTTGAAAATGTACTGGGACCAGACACACCCCACTTTTCTTTGAAGTCTGAAAATGCAATTAAAAACAAGCAAGGTGTTAGCGTGCTTACACCGAAGTCCATGAACTTCAAATATTTCAGCCAAGGGTGAAATAGTGTCTGCATTATTAACCAATCTTAGGAGCTACATCATGACAACTGCACCTGGAACCTCCAAGAAACTTCATAATGGCAGGTTTCCCATAAAAATCTTTTTTAAAGATCACAAAAAATGCAGAGCACTAGAGGGAAGAAACCAGACATAGCAGTACTTTCCCTTCCCATTTCTGAAATTTTTATCTCACTTTTCTACACATGTTTAACAGTTTGAAGTCCTTGATATATACAGGAACTCAGCCCAAAATTCACCACCTGCATTTCAGAAAGTATTGTCTCATTAGGGGAACACAACAACAAAATAAAATTAATGAATCTTGAAAGGTGAAGACCATTTGTATGTCCAGTTATGGCCAATCCATTAATGCAATTACTTCCATGAATACAGACTCAGATAAACCAGAGTGTACTAAAGGTAAATGTTATTGCGACACTGAATTAATTTTACCTGAAGGTAAAATTTCAAAATAAAATCTTGTCTTGCAGGCCTCAGCCGCCAATAAATACCTTAAAATTTGTGACTGTGGTGGATGGATGCATAGTTTCCATATTTTTGTTAGAGCACCCAAAGAACCCTTTCCTCTCAGTCATCATCTCACCCAGCCATACAACAGGAGGAGTATTCATCTTGGGTCTAAAAATAGGTCCTTCCCTTTCAGAGCTTACATATCTTCCTCTCAATCTGTTTCAGCCTTAAACATTTTTGAAGGGTGATGACATCTGAATAAGAAGAGTTCCTTTCACATGGAATTATGTCAGGCTTCCACAAATAGATTTTTTTTTTCCATATCTTTTCTGGATGTATCTTGCCTGGCTGAAAACAATTGCCTTTTTACAGCCATGTGCTTTTACAGCCAGTTGTTACATAAGCAGCTAATCAAACAAGTCTAATTCCTCTTCTTCTGCTTACATACAGTGTGCTCCAAGCCTACACCTAAAAGTCTTGTTATTGAAAATCATCCCTTTTTCCTCACATTGATTACTTTTCACTCTCTTATTAATATTATATATTATATTCCAAGGGCATAGGATGAAACATATGAAATCCAACTCCTAGTTTTAAAGTGTCATTAACATATTTCATGATGAAATTTGCATTTTCCCCACCACCGCTATTAACAAAAATAATGTAAAACATGTATCCCCACAAATGTACAAATATTCTAATACTTTTCTATTATATTATGAGCACAAACTATGCTTTTGTCTATTTCTTTTAGTTTTTATACTAATACCCAGGAAAAAAAGTTTTGTTACATGACAATACTAAAAAACTTTTGCATTTTATCTGATAAAAATAGATATTTTAGATCTAGAACAACATCAGTGTGTCAAAGTCTAATTTTGACAGGTGTGGTTGCTTTTGAAATATAAAATTTTGCCAAATTCCTAATTTTGGTCTACACCTATTCCTCTTCACAGGTCCTCAGGTCAGCATCAGGCCATGTCTTAGCTCTTCCTCACTCAGATAAAAATTTCTGTGTGGTATTGGAAGTCAGTTAAGCTTCTAGACTGTTATACAGACAGAATACAATCTTCAGTTATTTCCAGTTTTCACCTAGTTTAGGCCTCTGAGATTAACCGTATTACAAATGTAATTGCTTTCTTCTTCTCAGGAAAACAGGAAACAGTTTATTGGCGAAAAATCAGAGATAAAAAAACATGGTTTTTTTTTTAATGTGTGCACCCCATGGGTTCAGACGAAAGGATTTTCAAGCTTCAGCAATTTTTTAAAAAGAGGGGAAGAGGTGGCTGTAAGACAGCAATTGTTTGCCAGTGGGACATATTGTCACCTGGACAATTTGAATGGAGAAGGCTCAGTGGGAGGTACTTCTGCCATCTTTTGCTAGTAGACAAATCTGCTAACTAAAGAACTCAGAGCTTGTGCTTTGTAGCAGAGCTGAGGAGGCATATTTGGTGAAGATCATGTTCCATAAATCCACATATGCTGACTGTAATTACGTATATTCATCAGAACTGATTCATAATGTTATAATGGCATACATGAAGAAAAAGTTAATGAAAATATGCAAGCATTTGAAAAAAAAGTTTAAAAAATTACTGAGATAAATATGAACATCTAGATTGCATGTTTTTTTCCTGCCAAATGACTGCTTTCATGAAACTCAAACTAAATTCTTTTTGACTGATGTAAAATGATTACTTTTTCCAATTTTTGTTAGAACTGTTTAAATGGTTGTAGTTGCCAATATCCTAAACATTCAGGCATTAAAAACATTTTGTAAAAAATGGATTTCTTTTCCATAGTTTGATTCTGAAAACCCCCCATGGAGTTTGCTTTCAATTTCTTAGCAGATTTTCCAACCTGAGAATGAATGGGAAATATAAAATACAAAATACTACCCCCACAAGGAAAATACTTCCATCTCCCAATCACAATAATTCCCAAGAGAAGAAGATCTTGAATATATTTGAAAGCTCTGCTTTTCAAAGGGATTATTAGCCACAAAGATTTTTTTATTAAAACCCACTTGTGGGAAAGCTGTTCATCAGCCTCACTCTGCTAAGTCCTTTGGGCATTCCACATCATATTGAAAGCTACAAGCTAAAACCTGAAGCCAAAAAATGATAAAAAACACAAGACAAAAATACAGCAAAGATTTGTGGTGATTATTGTCTTCCTTCTAATCCTATTCTGTGCTTATTCTTTCCTTTTTTTCTCTTTAACAAAGGCACTTTAAAATGGACTTTGCCAAAATTATTTGTACTTTATGTTTCAAAGGTCTTTTCACAAGCCTTAGGTTTTTTTTGTTTTGTTTTCTATCTCTCTGAAAGAGATTAAATCCATTTATAGATGTATCATTAGTTTTTATTTGCAACTTCTTATACTGCAGTTTCATCTGGTTGTTTTAGCCCTGAGTTATTTATATATCTTCTCATTTAAATAGGCTTTGTTATTATGTAAAGACACTTTAAAAATATTTAATTTTGATTGCAGTCATTCTGGCTTCTCTATATTTTTTTAAACTCTCAGAACACCTCATGCAAGCAAAAGTGTTTTTCTGTGCATTTCCTTGCCAGCATCATTTCTTTTAAATCTTCCCATTAGTCTATGCCAATATTGAGCCTACAAGTCTGAAGCTTTACAAGCTGGGGATGGCCTAACATGCCAGACATGATCCATCCAAATCCAATTCTCTGCTTAAGGTCTGGGCATTAAGAGATCTCCAGCATGACTTGCCTTTTTGTCTCTAGGATTTGTTTAATATGAGATTTTCAAGACCTGATGCAGTGGCTCAGGCTGAATTTCCCACCCTATTCAGGAAACTATTTTTTGTATTCTAAACCAGATCTGGCTTTGATGTTGTTTTCATTTCTATTTCCACATAAAACCACAAGAGGTGCAATTACCAGACATTGTTCAGGCTAACCTCCCACTTTTCTGAGCATGCTATATCCTTGTGTTTCTAATATGGATCACACAAGTCTTAGGTGAAAAAAATGCTCTGCACTCACCAGATAAGCTTATTTATCCAAGCCTAATAAGGACAGAGAGGACTGAACTTCATCACTGACTCCCATCATGATCTGTCTGTTTAAGCATTCAAGGTTGCCTCTAACAATCAGCCTCAAACACTCTTCTTAGGCCATCTCTCATGGTGAGAGTTTGCCTTCCAGTGTAATCGTTATCAGAGTACAAATTTCCAGGATACCTTTTTTTCCATAGGACAGAAAATGCTTAGGGAGGCTTCCCTAATATGAGAATTCAAACCTTTTGGAGGCTTGCAGAGCTCTGCCATATAATGGTCTTTTTATTATTCCCAAAAGTGGTTTTGCTCTTTTGACACAGAAATCACTAAGTGACCTTCTCAGAAAAAAGATTTTCCCTATGTTAGGAGATCTGCCAGCTGTACCTGCCCTGATGGAACTTGTCACTATGACTCAAAACTGATCATTGCCCACCCACCCAAGAAAAAGTTATTGTATCCAAGCCGGGCAAATACACACCTTATCTTAGCACAAACTATCTCTTTTTATTCACAGCTGTTGTTTCCTAAATCACCTATGCTCTCACTTTATGGATTACTTGCCTGAATGCTGTCCATCAGCTATCTGCCCTTCTTACCAGCTGATGAGCAAACACAGGAGCCAAATAGCCTTAACCTACCTATCAATCCTGTCAGTTATAAGCAATGAACACAGGATTAAATAAATGGCTGTTGGCTGTGGCAGTTTTGTAAGGCTTCAGTTGCAAGAAAAGTACAGCAATTCTTGAACTGTGCACTCTCCTTTAAAGTCTTTTTTACTGTGGGGAGAGTTCAAAGGAATTGCCAGCTGCAGAGAACTTTTGCTATTCTCCTGCTTTTTGTTCTACACTTTGGTCACCACTTTTGGACTCTGTTTTTGAACAATTCCCAGTGCATCATAGCTTTGTGAGACTTTCATGGCTTTTACTGTCTCTGTCTCCCAAAACCTTAAGAAGCCAGGCATTAGGAAAAGAGGATCTTCTTAGGTTAAATGCTGGTGTGCTACTTCTAATCAGTGATGATTATAGCAAACTAAACTTGAGTAATAAGAGGACTATGTTGCTCCAGTCATTGAGTCTAACTCTGATTTAAACTAAATTATCTTTTTCTTAAATTATATAGTGTATCATTATGGTTAGATTTCAATCTAGATTAAATCACTTTCAGCTAAATCAAAGCAGAGTAAGAACAAGTCTAAGCACGCAGTGGTGCAGTTCAACAAATTGAATAAACTAATGTGAGGTAATGTGCATTCATGTCAATAGAATTTTTTGTGGTAACTTTAGTTTCAAAGAATCCATTCCAAAATCTCAAATTTTAAAGGCAGAAGTAAAAGTCATGACATCCTAAGCTGATATTCTGATTTAAAGTAGACCATCAAGTCATACACAGGAGATTTTTTTAAATGGTATATGACAACAAGGCAGCCTCCTTCTTCATAGCTAACCAATGATTTATCACCTAGAGTCTGGCAAAAGGTTTAACATCTCTTACAAGCTACATTCCCAGAAAGATCAGTAAAATACGGAATAAAGTCTGCATTCGGGGTTTACAGATTTTATATTTTGCTTTGAAGGCAAAGAGGAAAGGAAGATGAAAAGATAACTGAAACACTGCGCAAATTAATCTGAAAGACTGAAAGTTAATTGCATCCAGAATCCCTGTGTTACTTTTCATATTCAGCTACACATACATGTAGGCACACAAAGACACTGTTTTTATACAAAATCATTTAATACCATCTACAGAAAAGTTGTGAGCATGAGAGGCATAGTCCAGTCAGAGGCAGATGGAGATCAGACTGGGATTTGAGGATATGAGAAAAATTTTCAATTGTAAGATTCCATGATCCTAGGTAAGACTTTTCAACAGAGCTGCCAGACATAGCAGCAGAACTGAGAAAAGCTGTTTGCCTCTCTGCAAACCTTGGTTATGGCCAAAATAGGAGAGGGGCATCCTATGGTGGAGTGCATAGCTGCAGTGTACCTATTGCCTCACAGGCAGAACTACAGAGAGGGAAAATGGGATTCCACTCAAAAAGAATTGGAAATATCAATGATTGAGACCAATAAGGTTTTTTTTTTTAGTTCAAGTCATGCATCTAAGCTCTATGAAAAATTGGATAGTTTTGTGATAGAGATGACTAATCAGAAGGGACTAATCAAGACATTTTCTGATCGGCCTGTCATCAACTGAAAATAACTAAGCAAAAAGCTCACAATATTTTCTTGATTCTGAGCCAAGCATAAATTACAAATGAAGTTGTATACCTTACCAGACAAGTATTTCTCAAAAAAGGGTGGAAAAGTTTTAAAAACACCCAAGTCTAAACACTCTCTCTGAAAAAAAATCTGTGATCATATAAGAATTTTTAGAATATAGAAAAAATGCAAATAAATTTATATAATAACTTATGACCAAGAGAGTCTTTTTTATCAGAAGAGATTATGAGAGCACAAAGGCATAAGGATTTAGCCCAGTAAAACAAAGACTGTGAGGACTGAGTTAATTGTTTTCTATAAATACATTAGTAAGGGAAAATTGCAGAGAGGGGAAAAAAATCTATTCAAGACAAAGAACAATGCTGTCAGAGGAGCAGAAGCACATTCAGTGGTCATGAATACACTTAGATTAAACTATTAGAGAAAAGGGGGTCAGGAAATGTTACCATTGGGAGTTTGGGGGGGCAAGAGGAAACTGATTCTATATGAAGCTTGCAAAGTTTATGGAAAATATTACAACATAAAAGGCTTCAAATGTGGAATATTGGTCTAAATGATCCCTGAAATTCCTTTCAGTCTTTATTCCTATGTATATTGAACATAGTAATAGTTTGGGATTAAATAGCTAAGAATAACGTGACAATTTGGCAACCTACTGTAGACACTGTTTCTGAGCAAGAAGAATAAACTAAAGGAAAAGCTTTTTTTTGTCAAAGTTAATTATGCAAAATAAAAAGTGTGGACTGCATAATTTTTTTTCATCAAAGCAACATTCAAATGGTAATTTCCTAAATTGTGTTATTTCTTAAAGTGTATCTTATCTCTGTAGAAAATATGAATCAAAAATTTGAATCCTCACTCACCTTGTGATTTTCAGTTCTTAATTTTGCGGGGCAATCATTCAAGTGCCATGAAAATAAGCAGCACATTGTCACAAAATTCAGATAGCTGAGAAATATAGGTGAACTTAAACAAAGGAAAAAGTTTCATGTTCCAGTTCTGATTCTGTATTTTTGATTGAGGTATGGTACATAAGCTGTGGGCAGGATGGTTAATATATCTTCCCTAGCAGCCTTAATTCCTATAATAAGAGGTTTAAAAAAATATTATCTTCTTTATCACACATGAAGATTTCAAACTGAATTCCTCCACAGGTTACTAGAAAGGAAACGGTTATATTCCTATTACTCCAGAAAAGATGTTCTTCACAAAGTCTGAATCTTTCTTATAGACATAAACTGTGCAAAATAGATATGGACCTAGCTCACTGTACTTGAAATGTCACAGAATACCAGACAAATTCCCAAAACTGTGTGCATACCCCTAGATGCCCTAGCAACAGTAAGATAATTTGAATCCCTGCATCATATGCTCACTTGTTTCACAGGCTGGTATAGATTGTTAAAGACGGATATATAGATGTCAATATGTTTGACATTGTAATATCTATGGTGAAGGGGCAAGGCACAGCCACTCCTGGAGAGTGAAGGTGTTGGACAAAATCAATTTGCTGGGGAGGAGCACATATGGCGTATCACTGAGAGAGAGGAACCATTCAGATCACTTATTTCTTCTTTGACTAAGATTCTGAATCCTATTAGATATATTTTTTATTGGATGTGTATATGAAAAGAGAAAAGCTTTAGAAAACAATGAGTATAGCACAGCATTTCCCCAAGGGCACTAAAGCTCTTCCTCAGTTCAGACGAAAGCTTTATTGTTGTCTTTGTAATGCTGTATCTGACATGAATCATGTTGAAAACAGGGACCAACCATTTCCTCTCCCAAGAGAACCATTGTCCTTACTTGAGACAAGTCTTGTTCTTCACATGACACCAACCTGAACACAAGATAAGGAAGTTGAACAACACACTTAAATAACTCTTTTATGTAAGGTCACAGGGAGAAACTCTTATGAGCATGTGCATATAAATATTTCTGGAATTGACTATTATAAACAAAATATAATAATTGGTAGGAAAAAAATTAAACTCAGGCAAAGCAAGAGCTTCTGACATGAGATTATTTGCTGTTACCCATGCTAAAAAAGAAAATATCAGAGAAAAACAGTGAATGAAATCTCACATGATCAGTTTTAAAAGAAATCCAAAACTGAAAATATTATTAAAGAGCAAAGAAAGGGAAATATTCAGCAAGGCTATTAAGAAATCCAGGGTTGCTTTCCTTCCTACTATATTAATTCATTCAGATAATATTTGGAATGCTGCCATGATTTTTTTTAAGCATCACTGAAATTTTTGGGGAACATAACACTATTTTAAGAAGTCTTAGAAGTTCCTTTCTCATTTCCCACCACTGGTAAAATACCAGGAAAGGAAATATGGAAGGATCATAGAGTAGCAGAATTTTTCCATTTGGAAAAGACCTTTAAGATAATTGAGTCAAGATATTAAAATCAGCACCACCATGTTCACCACTAAACTGTGTCCCTATGTCACATGTATACATTTCCTGGACACATCTAGGGATGGTAATTCCTTTTTTTTTGTTTTGTTTAATTTATGGACATCAAAATACTTCAAGCATGATACCTCAATATTACATTAAACTTGGTTTTGGCAGTTCATGCACAATCTTATTGCTGTTTCATTATCACTTTCTGTTGTTATTCTGTTATTCTGTGTTTTGGGGGGATGGTAGAGGTAGAGTTTGAGATGTGACAAGCCAACTTTTCAATTTATGTTAAAAACCAAAAGAATTAAATTTACTCTCCTCAAATGGATGTTACTGGCCTTTTAATTTCCCTGGTGTTTTAGTCATAGTAATGGTAAATTGATGGGGGAATGAACACAGTGCAAACATTCCATTCAACTGAAAGATGCTTATTTGAATGTTAAAAAACTTACAGCAATGTTACTTTGAATACATAACAAAGTAGCACCAAAATACAATTTAGCCTTTTTGTGTGTATGATGACAGTTTGAAGATGTTTGCATATCTGTTGTGAAGAGATGTGCTACCAGGCCTGTCTGACAGAGCTGGATCATGCACAGGACAGTTAACACAGAGCAGATGTCACCCAGCAAATTTACTACATTATTCATAAGATGGCAATAATTCATACTGTACTTGTGTGAGCTTCTAATAGATTTGTCAAGGAACACAATTCTCCTATAATATTTTTTTCACCATAGAAATAGTAAATCTAGAAATAGCCATCTACAAATAAGCTTTTACAGAGCAAATTATAAAAATTGGTAATATTGTCTTTCCACACATGGATTTGTACCAAATTGTTAGACTGATCTTAATTTAAAAAAAAGACTAGTATCCATTCATCTTTCATGTACCTGGAGTTATGAAACATAAAGCATAATTTACAATAAAGTATGTAATTAATTGTTTTAGAAAAGCAATTGTGTAGGATATATCAAACTAGAGCTGTAATTCAAACTAGCTCCAAGTTAAAAGAAGATATCATCCCCTCCTTGAGAGAACTCTGACTTGAAATACAGATGAACATAGCAAAGATAGAAGTGTAACAAATTACTGATACAGAAGCTTTAAGAGTTTCTTGCCTTGGTCTCTGCTCAGATTGAGTCCTAAAAATTTGCATTACAGGGAGGTTAGAGAGAGTTAAATACTAGTGTAGGATACAATACAGTGGGTGTCTTCCGCATTTGGGTTCAATGTCCAAACAAAATGTCACTGCTTGCCTAATTGAAAGAAAAGAGTAATCCTTCTGACAGTAATCCTCAACACGACTTTGAAAAGCTTATTTACTAATCCAAATTAGTTTAGTTTTCTGACTGACAGCTATTTCAAAAGATAAAATGTATCTGATCACGGCTTGTCATGGCAAAACACATGGATTGTAAGACATCATGCAATTATTTGCTGGAGTTAGGTACACGGACACTGAGGATACACAACCTCGGAGCTTCATGTTGCCCCTTCCTTAATCCCCTCACTTATTTGCCTTATCAATAGCTGACTCTTTCAAAGCTGGCTTCAAAGACCAACTCTCCTAGGTGCTTATTAAAGCTACCTGATGTGACTGCTGGCTTCACCTCCTCCCTCCATCCTCATCTACCTGAATAGTTTCCCACGGTCTGTAGTGCACCCTTATTCTTTTGGGAAGGCAAAGTAAATTGGAGCCTTCTAGAAATTAGTGCAGCAAAATGATAAAGCAATATTCAAAGTTTTTTTGTATTTTTTTTAGAAAGCTCAGTAGCTTATTTGGGAGTCTTTTTGGGGACATCTATAGGGATAAGCAAGGGAAGATGTGCATCAGTTATAAACAGCATCCTGACTAAGCTGTACCTCCAGTCCAGAAGATTCCTAGTGCAAACAGGAGGCAACATCACCAGAAAGAGTGAAGAAACACATTGTTAATGGATTCTGAAGCATTCAGTGTTGTGTTCCTTCAGTTTTTTATGTTGCACATTTCTAAGCTAATGATAATATCTTGATGTCAATGCCAAAGCTCACATCAGCACTTTATATGTTCCAGATATATTATGAAGCTTATACTCATGAGGAGTGACACAGATAAGCCATGCTCTTCACAAAATGTCAATAGCTTGTGAGGGGTCTGGAAAACACCAGGAATGGCTGAGGGAGCTGGATTTGTTTAACATGGAGAAAAGGGGGACTTCATCTCTCTCTACAACTACCTGAAAGGAGGTTGTAGTGAGGTGGTGGTCACTGTCTTCTGCCATGCCTTCCGCGAGATGATCAGAGGAAATGGCCTTGAGATGAGACAAGGGACATTCAGATTAAATATTAGAGAAGAATTTTTCATTGTTACAGTGGTCAGGCATTGAAATAGGTTTCCCAGGGAGGTGGTGGAATCACCATCCCTGGAGGTGTTCAAGAGGCATCTGGATCTGGCACTTGATGTGATTTAGTGATTCAGGGGTTACAGTGACTGTGCTGGCTAGGTGATCTTGTAGGTCTCCTTCCAGCCTTGATGAGACTATGATTATAAAATTAATAATAACTAAGTGCAATAAAACAAATAAGTACATTTTTTCCTTTGTGTGAAGAGCATTCAATTTATAATGTCAAATATTTGTCACATAGCTTCTGCTCTCAAAGTGTTAAATAACCCTCACATTATTACCCTCAATTAACAGCAACAAAAAAGCTAACTAGAGGTTAATAGGTTGGGAATATGAGCTCCTCTTTCAAAAGAACAGACTCTCTTATTTTCGTTCTCATTGTTCTCAGCTTTTTCATCCCACATCACTCCAAGATGTACCTCTGTGTCAGCATTAAAAATAGATTGCAGCAGCAGCAGGTCAACCTTGGTGCTTTTAAAATAAAAGGTGCATAAATTATTTTCCCTAAAAACATAGAAAAAAATACCTGCTGCCTGTGACCTTGTGAACCTGTTTGTCTATTTCTGAAATTTAACAGCTGAGTTTTAAAATCTTACAGAGTTTGTAATTGAAAAGGTAGTAGATTCTTAAACTTACTTTTAATGAAAGTCGTTATATGGCAGTGAACCTTGGAAACATCAACACTTCTCAAGCTTGTTGAAAGCTGAGAAAGATACCAGATTTAATTTATTGCTCAAGGAATTATTATATATCTGAGAGTACTGAACATTCATTAAATGCACTTCTTAATATGGACTTCCACTATCATTCTTAAAGTCTCTCCTTTGCAAATAATGCCATTATCATTCTCAAATTTAGTGATAAATATAGAGGAAAAACTTGTGGGACACAAGTAGGCATCCTCCTGAAGGGTAGTATTAGAACTAGAGTAGTCAACTGCTCATTTTATCTGGGAAAAAAAAAAAAACATTTTGATTTTGGTCTATAGAGACATGGTAGGAAAATATTTAGAATCCCTGTATTTTAATTATAAGGTAGTACTCAATCTACAGCAGATACTGATGTAATTTGTAGGTGATCTACTTACAGGATAGTGAGTCATCTTTCAACTGAAATGAGAAAACAGCAAAGCTTGGAGACAACACAACTTCATTTGTTCTTTATATTACAATTGAATTCAAATTCCTGTTCCTAAAACATAACACAACTGAGAAATATGAATCCTTTTAATTCAGACACAATGTTTTTCCACCAAGTACAGAAGACACGATGCTGTGAGAAACTTGTAGAGGTGACTGTTTCTATCATCACTTGCTAATGAGTGAACATCCTTGTTCCTGTTCTGTCCAGGTTATGGGAACACTTGGCAGTTTCCCTTGACTGCCGCAAGAGTGGCTACAGGAATGTGCAGACTTTCTCAAACATGCAGAAGAAAAAAATAATTTAAGCTTGGTTGTTTTTTTTTTTTTTTATTTCACCCTTTAACATTTTCTCCTTGCTATTTTTATTTCAATTAGAAAAAATTATTTCATCTTTTTAAACTAAATTCTATTGCCTTATTATTTTTATTCTGTATTTTATGGCTCATTATCTTGGCTGCAAATTCTCTTCCCAAAATATACCAAATAGTTGCAAACTCACTTTTTATATGTATTTTTAGCTTAGCCTTTACAGTAGCAATGAGAGCACAGTAGTGGCAGGACAGAACACTTTTAATTCCTGCATGGAAAATGGTCACAGCTTTGCCTTCACAAAGATAAGTGTAAGCAGTTGATGGAAGCTACAAATTATCCAGTATAGACATAAAATTGAAAAAATGCTTTGAATCCTACTTTTGAGTCTGTGCCATTTCAGCCTAAGTGCTGAGATTCAGCAGCCAAGTCCCATGGGAAGGAGCCATCAAGGTTCAGTATCATGAATATTCAATGTTAACATCAGAATGATGGTGGGACTGGAACTTAATTTAGAAATCACAGGATCTCTTTCAGCTGCCCTACTTAGCAGACACATCTACAGCTAGTGTGTCCAGGTGAAGACTGTATTTGTTTATTGAGAAATATTTTCAAAATAGCATGTTGGAGTACAGCACTCCAGGTCAATGGCCATAATGCCAAATTAACCAATACATGTATACTGCATCCGAGGTGAGGACTCAGTGCCCACCAGGGGCACTTTACAGCCTCAGGGCATGTAACTCTGACATCCTGAATTTTCACAGCAACCACAGAGGTCAGACCAGGGCTCTTGCTGCATATGGTGCTCCTGAAAAGGATGGCAACAATGCATGAGAGTTTCAAGTCCAAGAAGCTTTTCCCTCTGAGCTTTAGGGCAGAAGCAATTCACTGATAACTCACTGCCTTCATAGGGCTCCACAGGAAATTACATGTTTGAGGAATAATCCATCTCTGTCAGAGTGAGTCCAATATCATCAATACAGGTAAAAAAAAGGCAGGTGCAGGGATGGAAGTGAGAAAAAAATCTAAGAAAATTTTTTCAGGTGTTTTAAGATTTGTTTTTTCCTCCATAGAAAACGTGCTATAGAAAACATGCTATAGAAAAATTTCTAGCAAATCAAGATATAAATCAAGCAAACCTGATATAAATTGTCCAAAATCCTGGTGAGACTCATTCTAATGTCCAAAAATAGTGTTATAAATGTATATAGATATGTCTATATCTGTGCTTTTGTAAGTGCAAGTCAGCAGTGCCTGTGGAAACTACTTGTTTCCTTTTTGCTCTCCTGTTACTGTAATATTAGTTTGCTTTTGTGAAAATAATGGTTTCCATCATGTGCAATATCTTCCTGTTGCTGATTGAAACAGTCAAACTGTACAGCCATTTACATTACAATTCTGTGCTAAGCTGTATTGACTATTTTGAGGGAAAACTCATTTTCAGAGCATGAAAACCCCCAGCTGTTGGTAAGCAGAGGAAGTAGAGAACTTGCTCCAGAGGATTAACATACACATGTCAAAATCTTTTTTAATAACGTTTGGATAAGAAGACTTCTGATGCAAATCCAAAGAACGGTGGCTATCTCAACACAGTTTTCTTTTGTATGTTAGATCAGCAGCAGATCATGGTAAGCAGCAGATAAGCTGAACCAGTCATACATTCCTCTCTGAGCTATGACAGACACACTTCTGCAAGTAAACTGAGCTGATTATCAATCACCACAGCACTTAAGGGTGCTTCAAAGTCTGCTGAATTTCTTATGGTTTTCTTTACTGTGAGAGTAAAATGTAGAAACATTTTGCTTCCTCTGAGGATATTTTTGTTAGCGAATGCCTTAGATAAAGAAATATATATATATATAGATACACACAAAGATTATTTGAAAGCATCTTTTCCTGATAACAGTTACTTGAAGAGACAGATACATAAGATAAGCAGGTATTTTGAAATTTAAGTATGTACACATAGAAAAAGTTATATTAACTCCTTTCCATTTCACTATTTCTTTACCTGCCTTGTGTATTCACAACTCCATTATAATTTCAGAAGGAAGAAAGTGAAATTGTGGAACCAGAAGCCAGTAGGTGACTGTAGAAAATGCAGCTGGTCTAAGAGGAGCAGGATCTCATTTGATGTGACTGGGTGAACACCTGTGCACTTTGGGCAAGCACTCCCCTTTTAGAGGAGCCATTTAAAAATCTGCACCATGGAAGTGTAGTGGGAACCACAAATCAGAAATTCTGCAGAAGATAGTGGTTGTTGTTTTGTAAGAAGAAATGGTGCAAAACCCAGGACATTAGACTCATGACTTGGAGTCCTTACATCAGTACCAGAGAGAAAAAAATTTTCATTTCACATTTTCTTTTTTAAAAATGGTTTAATTTCAGCCTCTTTAGCAGTGGAAGAGAATATATACCAAATTATGTACATTAAAAACCCACCTCTATTAAAAGCTAATGTGTCTTTGCCTTGGTGATGGTACCAGCTAGCTCTAACTGAATACAGTTACTTTTATTTCCAGACTATTAAATGTAAATTGCCTTTAATGCTTTTGATTTATCAGGCTCATGTTAGACTCCAGTTTGGAAATATTGCCCATTTTTTCATTCTTTGTTCCATAAATACTGAAGGATGCCTTCCACATACATTATATACCATATATACTAATCTGGTTTTATGTACTCCAGTTGCTCGAGGACAATAAGAATTTTAAAGTCCAGCTGAAAATAAAAATAGTGCCTCTGGTCTAATAAGTACCTATCTTAAAGTCAATGTTCCTGATTCTTTACAGCTCATGTGACAACTTTATCTACTTACTAATAGCACACCTACCTGGGAAATTACTCTCAAACTGGAACATTTCATAATGTATTTTCACCTTCATGAAACTGGTTTAGAGCTGCAGACAGAGGCCACTAAAGCCTGAGGGAAAAGCACTTAATGCCATTTTGTTGCAAAAAATACTTATTTGAATTTCAACTAAGATCTTAGAAAGATCCTATTGCCACCTGTTCATCCACTGCCTTTTTTCCCCCACCTCAATGACTCAAACCTTTTCTATTCAGGCAATTGCAGTATTGTGGTGCTAATTACTATGGGTTTTCAGCTTTAGGAAATAAAGTCCACAGCTCTATATTCCCTAACTTCAAATATGTTCTTGCTTGAGATACGCAGCATCAGACCTGGGCTTGACTTAGCTTCTGTTTTTCACTAAACCCAGGAGCTACAGTGTTGTTTGTAATTTCTACTGAAAAAAAACCAAAACCCAATGCAAACCAAGCCAAAACCCCATCAAGTGACTAAATATCCACTACAGACAAAACCCAGAAAGGTTTGCTTATGGTGCTATTGTTGGGGAAAGGAGTAAAAGGCGGTTCCAGGGGAACAACTGAGTATTTGCTTTGTTTTATTTTTTTCTTTTAGTTTTCCTTATACAATATTTTATTTATTTTTAACAGAAAATATTTATTTTCCATTTTTGCTAGGGAGAGAAACAATCAGTTTCTATTTTTAATTCCAAAATATAAAAAATTGCTGCTAGCCATTGAACCTTAAATAATGCAGAGAACAGGGCTTCTATTAGCAGGTTGTGACAAAAATAATATTCTTAAACACTGACATCTCGTGGCATGCTCCAGAAATAGCAAAATTCTCCAGAGAGGTGATGTCTTTTTCTAAGTGAAGGTCAAGAGAGCAAATGATACTTAAGACTCAAAAAACACGTAAGCATTTCCACTCTCCTTTAAAAAGCAAAAGTGACAGATCTATTTCCTAGCTATATCATTATCAAAAAAACCAACACAGAATCAGTTTCACAAAATACTAGGGTAAATGCTGCATTAAACACACTAAGACAAATAGTTGAGAGCATTTTGCAATTACTTAGGAATCTTTTTTCCATTAACGCTATTAATAAATTGGGCAGACGTTTAGGTAACCAAAGTGGAATGCATAATGCCAATAAAGCACTTCAGTAACAGGTCACATAATGAAAGGGCAAATAATCATCCTGGAGACCACAATGATGACTTTGAAGTGGTTTCGTTACTGGGGTACATCACAAGGTGATTGCCATTAAGCTAAAACTGCAGCATATTCTTGAACTAAAGGAAAATAACTCCCATGCTGCCTACGAGGGAGGTGGTGTTCCATTCCAACCTAGAACCACCCCTAGAGAAAAGCCCACCATGTCTGGCCCAGTCCAGAGAGTCAAGCAAACACCTTTTTTAATAGTAATAGCATAATTTTTTTTTTCTAATTGGTGCCACTGGAATACTGTTGTCATCATATTGTGAAAGCTCCATCCCTTCTTGGTGATTTCTCACGGACATTTCCTCACAGCACTGACTCCACCTTCCCCACAGCAAAGCCAACAAACTCCAGCACTCTTCTCGACCAGCTAGCCCAGTCTTTTATGGCAGTCATCCTTATTGGACACAGCTGTGGCCTATTAAGGGCAGGCCTGCTCCTAATCTTTGGTGATTAGCACAGCTGCAACTCCTCAGGGGTGAGATTGCCCCCTGCACCATCTCCATTCTCTTACATTCTATCCCCCCACAGAATACCTCTTAAAAATAATTGATCAGGGTTTGCAAAATATAGTAAGAACGGCTGACATTGACCAAAAAACCTGAAAAAAAAATTATTTATGTCCACTTACAATCAGCCTTTATTTGATTTTTTGGCATGACTACCTGCACACCTATCAGTTACACGTACCCATCTCTCTGGCAGTGGTCATTAGAAATTGTTGTTAAAAGATCACAAAACCTTCTTTCTGGATAATGCAACCACCTAATAGCCATTTAATTTTAATGTTCATATAACATTCCTCTCTGTTCTATGTTGTCTTTGCCAACAGCTGCCCAGGACACCGTTTCCTGTTCACCTAGGTTCATTCTTAATATGATGCAACCTTGCTATTTGCAAGAAGTTCAGGGCAGCAGAAAGATAAAGAATAAACATTGTGCTATAAATAAATATTAGGCATCACTCACTGCACATAACCTATAATCAATGTTAGTGAAAGAACATAAAGGCAGGCTGTAGGGTAGAACGAACAGGTTCCATTAGCCTCACCCATTCTAGTCCAAATTCTAAACCTGGTATTGGTAACATTAGTCTTGTCAACAACAAACAGCCTGTTTTTCTCTATTCTAGAATCTTCTCTTCCATTTGATGGAGAAATGAAAGATCATCAATATGAGCAAGCAGCTAAAGGCAAAAAAATTGAAGTAAAACCAGCTAGGATCCTCTAAATCATGATGAGAAGCAGGGAATGCTTGAAGTGGAACCAATGCTAGCAACACTGGGAAACCTAATTTTCTCCAGCACTTCCCATTGTAAGCTAGAAGACCCCCAGATTTGTCACTGTCACCAGAAAATCTGGAAACTGTGGCTACCAACATCGCCTTCTTTTATCTGTCCATGGATGGCAGGAAGTTTAGGACTGCTATTATGAAAGAAATTTCTATGATTCTTTCTTTCAGGACATCTCAGATATACCTCAGAATACCACAGAAGTTATAAATGTTGAAAACCAAGTCAATAATGCAAAAAAAAAAAACAACCCTTTTTGTAATAAAACCTTCTCCAAAAGTAAAAGCTTGAAATTCCCCCAAGGGAGAGAAAACATTAAGAACTGTGTGAATATAAGTACAATATAAAAATCATAATATGTCTGAAAATCAAATAAAGGTATATGAAAATATGCCAGAATTCTGGAAGCAAATAAAAAATACTTAAAACAATTATGAGTATAATGAATGAGAACAAAACTAGGAGATAATTAAAAACTGGACCACATGAAGAATGAAAAAGATTAGGGGAAAAACCTAACTTTCTTTAAGTCCTTACATGGGTACAAGTGTTGAAAGAGGGAACAAAATTTGTTGTTTTGCTGGAGCTTCTTGATATCTGCAAATTTGATCTTTGTGTCCTTCAAATTTTCCAGATGTCTTGACTAGCCAAGTGCATATTGTTTAGGGTGCTTTTTCATTTGGATTTCTAGAATGCAGAATATGCTTCTACTTCTCTCATTCACAGTGGGTTGTCAATGGTTAAAACTGGGAGAAGAGCTGTGGCATAATGAAAAACTGACAACAAATTCACTTACCTCGGTTTTTTGCCTCTACTTCTCTTCTGTGTATCTATACACAGAGAAAAACAATGTATATATGTACTCTTGAGAAAGAGACATACTGATCTGTGACAGTGAAGGATATGCTAAGATCACTGTTGGAATAAGCACATCAAGGGAAGAAAAATATATTTGCACTTCAAACTAGCAAGTGCAGTATTACAAATGTTCCTCTTTTCACAAAGTGGTTTTCAGTTTTAACCCTATCTTTTCCTCTGTTGCATGCTGAAAATATGAGGTAAATCTGGCTGGTTGGAAGAAAAAATAAAAATTAAAATAAAGCAATAAAAATAGATATGAAACAAAATACACAGGTATGAAAGGCTTAGTTTCACTCTGAGAAAAGGATGAGAAAAAAATCTCCATAGGTGAAGGTGTTTAATTCTTTCTACAGTTTCTCCTCCTGAACAATCCTAACCACTAAAGCAAGATAAGTAGCAATGTACAGAGAAACTCCCTCACTCTCTGCCAGGTAAACTCAGAATATGATACACTAAGGAGTTTTTTGTGTCAATTTTTGTGTGAGGTGCATTGGGAGGGTCCAACTTCTCATCATAGGAGCCCAGCATATCTGGCTTAGTTAGGCAAACACATCCACACTGTAACCTATTTAAAGCCAAGCTCCCAAATGCACTGATATCAGTAGAAACTTATAAGCATAAATGCACTCATAAGCTTCAAAGATTCAGAAGCAGGGTCTGATTGTACAAGTTGCTGACACTCAGGTCCTCAGGGTATCTAGGCACTTATCTCCTGCTGAAGGGAATTAAACAGAAGGCATCAGAGGGTGATGCTGAAACTCCTGCAGGCTTCATTTACATAAATTATGAGGTTCAAGTCAGTGGTAGCTTTTGTCTTCAGCAAGTCCTTTTCCCAGAACTTTTACTTCTAAATGAATTTTAAAACTCATTCTTTCTCCATAGTTAAACATGAAATCTCATCACAAATAAATTTTAAAATAGTTTATCTTCTGGCAGAAGATAATCAGTACACACTTATGACTTAAAAAATAATTTAGATTCTGCTTTTTTTTTGTTAAAGCAATTTGCTACTAATTATGTCCTAAAACAACCCAAAGCCACCATACTTCCAATATCAAGGATTAAGAAATTAGTACAAACTAGAGAAAGTATAATGGAAGATCACCATTAAAAATTAAGATAGACATACATGTATGCACAGCTGCATTATTTTCAGTAAGATCTGAGCTACTCGTTTCTGCATTTGCTTCCCCAACATATTTATCCCCGGCAGTAGCAGGAGTGTGTGTGAGTGTGTGAGTGTGTGTGTGTGTGTGTGTGTTTGTTTGTGTTTTACATCCTCCCCTCAATTTCATATTGGCACTACTTGGAAGTTAATTACTGATTCTGTTCTCTCCCTTCCTCCTCCTCCTCCTCCCCACAAATTCTGACCATAAGACACGGTGCAATTACAGCATGATAGAAAGCTCAGACCCCACCAGCCCTGCAGAGCTGTCTTCCACCTTGGTTTGTCTTTTCAAACAGGGCATCCCTGGAAGGAAGGGATCATCTCCTTAATGACTTTGGAATTTAGGCAGGAGTTATATGAAGAAGATTTCTCTTTTAAAGGCCTTATGATACCCTTCATTATAATTATTTATATGGCTATGCACTTAAAAGACTTTAATTATGGATTTGATGAAAATATTCCTTACTAAAAGAGTTGTTGAATACCAGGAAGATGCCTAATTATGAAGTTGTTTTAAATGCAAAGGATTGGGTAAGTACATAATTAAGGAGCTCTCATTCCCAACACAGTAGGGAAAAAATGGCTCTGAATTCCATTAAGTAATCAAGGATTGATTAAATATGTCTAATATAATGCTTGGCCTATGAGGAGTATTTTTACAGGATTTTATGGGTCATTCATATGTTTGTGCCATATGATTTAATTCTAGTAAGAACTGTGGGTTTGACTGGGAAACACAAACATTTAATAATTTAAAATCTTCAATATTATTCCCAACAGCTGTAATGAATGTCAGCTTGTGTCTGCTGCAGGTCTCAAAGATATTTGTAACACTTGATACTGAAAAACAAATTTACAAGAAAAAAATTAATATCCTTGGGTTTGAACAGGTAATTTCAGAGTAAAATTGGAAATTAGATAGGATATTTAACACTGGATAAACTCATTTGAATAATGCAACAGTTCAGAAATAACTTTAATTTCAGGAAGAACTGGTAAAAAAAAAAAGATGTTTGTAATATACACTTGAAAGATGGAGGAAATGGAGAATTAAGCTTTTCCTCTCAAAAAAGAATTTCAAAAACTAAAGGACAGTATTTTTCTGCACACAAATCCAATTCTTTGCACACCTGCTTGTATTTCCTAGCATAATAATAATGAGCATTTCAGATAAAATTTTATTGCTGATGCTTTAAAAACTTGTACAATTTGACCTATTCTAAACACATACTGAAAAATTTGCAGTCTCACTGACTTTCGTCTCATACAAGTTATCTGATTGAAATTAAATCTTTTGATATAAATTATCTAGTGAAAAATAAGCACAAACCTGCTATCTCCAGAACTATATAAAGTACAAATTTAAAAACTACATAAAGTAAAAAGAAAAAGAAAAAATCCCTGGGGATAATTCTAACAATTTTGGATGCTACTATATATTTTTATTCTCTGAACTAGAATGCAAAGAAAAAGGTTTTTTTGTTGTTGTTGTTTTCTGAAAAAAAAAATAAAAATACCATCAGCCTTGAGTGGCAATAGGTGATTTCATCTTGACCCCAGGTTCTGCAGTTGGTTGACCCTGGCCCTGGGAGCAAAGCCCACCAGCCAGGAATCAGTGGGCGTCTGATGAGCGGGGTTGTTTGCCTGTGCCAGATATCAAGGTTGCTCTTGCTGTTGTCCTCTCTGCCCTCCACACAAGGATGCCTGACCTGTATGTGCTCATCAGCTTTTAAACTACCACATTTACAAGCAAAGAATTTTGCAGCTTACCTAAGCAACAAATGATTGCCTTGCAATGTTATGGTGAAATTGATGCTTCTATACCCGTGTATAGAGGATAGGGCAGAAGGGCTGTAGTGGTCTTAGGTACATATATTTCCCCTTGTCTGTTAGATTTTAAAGTGGACCCTTCATGTCACTATCATATTCAGAGGAAGGAGGGTCTAAATTTAGTAAAATAGATAGCCAGGCAGAGGAAAAAGCCCTTCCTGACCATTAGGGTTTCACTACCTGAAGTTCTAAACCATGAGGTTTTACGTTAATGATAATCTTAATATATTTGCAAGCACTATAAAAATAAAAGCAAGACCAAATATCTTATTTTAAAGGAAGGGGATAGCTAGAGTAATTCACAGAAGATGATTTAAGATGATTTTTCTTTTCTTTTGACAACTTTTGATTTTTTGCCATTCTTTGGAGTATCTAGAGTGTTTACCAAGAATATGTCAAATAGAAGTAGTTCAGTACTACTGGGCCAAGGCTGTGGATCAACAGCAACAAGAAGGCCCCCAGAATGGCTAGCCCCTGGCATGATAAGAGAAGATGTAGAATTCCTTATAGAAGACATGTTTACCTTCGGTTCACAGAAAATTCAGATTTTTTTTAGCGATGGTAATGGAGAAACCTCCTGCAACAGCTATTCCAAACTGCTCTAGTATTTATTACCTTCATTAGCAGGCTACTTTGACCTTGTTGCAGATAGTAATTGCCTAATTTCAGTTTATATGCCTTGGATTAAGAATCCACTTTCTCTTAGACTGGGATATAATTCTGTTGGGTAAGTAACCACAAGATAACATTCACTCTCTTTGTTAATGAGCAAAACCAACTGTACTCCATAAACCTTGACTTATTTGCCAGGGCTTGCATCATTTTTGAATGTGAAACTTCCATGAAATGGGTCTTGTAATATTGCTCTGGTGGCACTTTTACCCATGCTGTTCTTAGTGGGAAGATTATTTCTCAACTTCTGCTTGTATTAAGACACATGATGGTTTATTACAGCCATTTAATCAGGCAATTAAATTCTTCCTAGTGTTGCATTATTCAGAGTGTCTGCTTCACCAGTATGTGCATCATCTACAGCCTCAGGAAACACAGAAACTCATTGTAAAATCTATTGAGCTGGGAAAGAAGAGGCACTCCTAAAGAATAAGGACTAGACCATTTTACAGCTCCATTAACAACTTAAATAAATCTGTCAGCAAGCTATTTTGTAATTTATCCAGCCTCCTATCTTAACATTATTAATTGTGATTAAATAGGACATCTTGTTCAATATCTCAGACAAATCCACTCATTTCACCCCCTGTTTGTTTTATGAAGAAAACTTGCAACTTTGGATTTATTTGACAGCACTTACTTTAATTCCTTTTACCTGCCTTTTCAGAAGCCACAGCTGACTTATAACAAAGAGCAACTTGTTAAAATAGATATTTGTATCTGTGTTTTTAAATGTGCATTTTTCTTAATTTCAGTTTGACAATTTTTCCATTGTGCATTTGTGAAGGGAACAAAAATTATTTACTGAGAGAGAAAAGAGAGGAAGGAAACTTGTTGAAGGTAAAAAGAAGTAAAAGACAATCATATCAAGTATCCTTTCAACATCACCAAATGACATGTCAATAGGAAAGAAGCAAAGGTTTCACAGAGCAAAGAGAGAACCTCTACAGATGGGTCACAGTGTGAAAAGCAGCAATGTAACTGCTAGAACTTTATGCTTTCTCCGCTGAAAGCACTTCAAGGAGCTGGTTGTAGGTTTTGCCAGAAAGAAGTTGCCTTTTCACAGCTGGAATATTTAAATAGATAACATTTTAGACAAAACGAAAGTCCTTTTTCATTCTTAGGCCAATAGCCCCAGGTGAAGACGAGTGCCACTTCTATGAAACTAATGAATTTACCACATAATCCCTTAGAGCAAAAAATAGCAAACAAATTTCACCATTCTTCATTTCTTCAGCTTCCATGTGTGACCATCTTGGCTCACTGAATCACGTCTGTAAACAAATGATAAAATGGCTTTCCCATCAACTGCATTGTTCTGGCGCCCCTTTCCAGAGGAGCATCCTCTTACTTCACCTGCATTTCCAGGTTATCAGTTTATGGCCTCTCTTTCTTCCTTTGTAGGTTAATATCGGTCACATTCCTCTCTAATATCCACTCTGAAGGTGCCTCTTGTCTCCTCTGTCAACAGCTAAAGACTCAACAAGCTGCCTTTATTAGACCTTAGGTCTATATACTTTCCCCCATCCCAGCCAGATGGGTCAGAAAAAGTGTTTCTTCAATGTCTAAAAACATTGTGGCTGAGCTCTTGCAGTTGCTTTTATTCTTCTGTGCCCCTGTTTTGAACATGATCAAGCTCCTACTTTTATTTCTTGTGCCTTCCTTCCAGTAAGATCTCTCTTCCTGAGCATTGGCTCTGTTTCCATAGTCCACCTTTGCTTTTTGAAATCTGTTTCTGTTCGCCTTTTTTTCTTTCTCCAGTCCTGAGCGGATCATTTTTTTCTATTAAATTGCATCAAAATAATGTTATAAAAATCCTACAAATATGATTATGTCTCCAGTTTCAGTTGTTGCAAATTCATCTCATCTAGGGCTCTCTCAGATTCATTAACTACTACAAGGGAAAAAACCCTAAACTTATACAGTAGTCACACTCTATTTTGGCAATCTGAATGCAGATATATTATTTCTGTTTTCCTGGTATAACAAATTCAAACCTATTTCCTTCACTTTCAGATCACTGTTAAAAGTTCTATTCTCTGCATTAAAGCTCTTGAATTATACAGTAGTACAAGGTTAGGAGCCTGATTTCCTACTTTATGAATACCTATTGTCCATCACAGTATCCACTGAGTATTGAATTAATAATACTCAACAAACAATTTCCTGAGGCTCACTTTCCATTTTTCTTTTAAATATTTTTTCAAGAATGTCTTTGTGAAAGATTTCCAAACAGACTTAGGTATGTGTTTTTTCTGAACTGTATTAAATATGACTATAGATGTAACATATTTGGATATCTGTGCATATACATATGTATGTATTTTGTTCATGTGTACATGCATACGTGAATACAAGTTTAGGTATATATATATATAACATATGTGCATGGAAGAAGTCTTCCCATACTTTTTCATTGTGCTGCTTTCCATGGAGCCAGGAGAAAAAAGAAGTTAATAACAACAACTATTGTTGTTTAACGTCGGTCTGAAATTTCCCCTGAACCCTCTGTTCCTTGTCTTTTCAATCCTCTGTACATCAGAACACAGACTGTGTAGTACTACACACCTTGACACTGCCCAACACTGGGGCAGTGACCTCTGTGGGTTACAACAACAAAAATAAAAGCAATGCCAGTAGCAACCGAGAGAAAATAAATTTCAGAACTTCTGACCCAAGCAACATGAAATGTTGTTGACAAAAAAAAGGTTATGTTCTTTGAGGATTTCAAAACAAATGCATTACTTTAGGCCTACTGTGAAGATAATTTTGATTTGATTTCCATCAAGGGAAAGCACTTAAATCTACCCTTAACCAAAATGATACTTCAGAATTAAACTATGATTTTACTTTCACAGATGTAGACATGAAAGTATTTGCAGTGAATATTCTCTCTTAGAGACATATCTACTACATTTGGCATTTTGCAGTACATACTAATTCAGTGACAAAATACACCAACATAATAATTATTAGTATAATAAGAATAACAATTTTTTTTATTTATAAAAATTTAATAAATTGTTTTAATTGTCTTTTTTGGGCTCCAAAACATAGCAGATATAATGATGTCAGTATTTTCTGATAAAGGTGATTAAAGAGAGCTAAAATCCTGATTGCAAATCTCTTAGAAATACTCATTTTCCAAAATATTTTCAACATATGATTCGAGGCCAAGCTATTAGCACAGAAGATCCTGTCACACAAAAATTATGTTTGGACACACAAGAGAGGGAATCATCTGCCTGACCCTCAGCTGTCCTTTTAAGCAAATCCACCATGAGAGAACATCCAACAGTCAAGCATGCCAAGATATTAGTCAGGAAAAAGAGCTAAAATTATTAGGAAGCAGATGGTACTATGGGAAAAAATACATAGGTATTTTGCATTGGGGTCACACTGGTGCAGAGGGATTCCATTGTTTTTAGATCCCTCCCAAAGTAGAGACACAAGGTATTGACACCATATCAAAGACCAAAAGTACGATATTATTATTTCTCACATTGTAGATCTCTTAAAAAGAGATATCTATGATATCTATGAAATTTACCTGTCAAATTAGGGAATAGGCATATTTCCAACCACAACTGGGATTGTAACTTAAAAACTTGAGTAATAAAATAGCAACTATTGGAAAACCAAGCCAGTAGAGGCTCATTCGTAGATCTTACAAACACCTGTGATAGCAAAAGATCAGTGATAGCACCAAAAAAGCAATTATTTGCAAAACATATTTTTGTGTAAAAAATATTTCTATATAGTTCTGTGGTCAACATGCAAGTTGGAAGAAAGATTATCTGCAATGAATGGATGGGTCTCTAGTCAACTTGCTTTAAGTTCAAAAGTAAAGTTTCAAGCTTATGGTAATTCAAGCAAACACAACAAATCTTTTTTACTGTTAGAAGAAGAAATTATTGCTAAACACTGTATATTTTCTTACTGAAAAATTCTTTTTAAGAAGACACACCATCATATATAATCAATGGCACCATTTTTTTCCTACTTTCAAGAAAAAAAAAAATCTCACAAGTGTACCACATTCTTATTTCCATCCTACTTTTCTCTGATTATGTGAAAGAGCAAAAGTTCATTTCTGCTTTATACAATCTCTTTCATACATCCAGATTTGCAGGCACCATCTGACACTAAATATGTATTGCCCCAAGCCATTGCTTATAATAGAGCTTTAAAATTAAATTGAAAATAATAGTTTCAGATTTTTCAAAGGAAGAAGGGATGAGCAGTGATAATTTTGCCAATGTATTTATTAAACAAAAATCAGCTTTAAAGACCTGCACACCCCACTGGTACAAAGAAAATGATAAATAAGAATTCTTGCCTATTATTGATTCTGTTGAAAAATTTTAAAAAATTAAAGTTGAAAAAATACTATTGTCATGCATATTTCTTTATTTTCAAGAGGAAAATGTCATAGTAGGGTTTTGTTATTATGCCTGATTGCTTTCCTAGGAAGAAAGGTGTTGATTGTCCTACTTTTCACATGAAATAAAAAACATTTTGAGAAGAATAGTTCACAAATTATTCACAGATCAGTTTCTCTGGAAATAAGTCCCCATATTTTTATCATGACAAAGTTATTTTAAAACAAAATTTGTTCATAACTATATTTACTCCTTACAGTGCATCTTAATGGAGATATGCTTGAGTAGAATGGTGAGAAGTTTATACTTGTCTCTCTCAAAACTTGCGAAAAAATAGTGAAAAAGAAAACTTAACAAGTATTTAAAAATGTACATAACACACTGAAAATAAAACTAGTAAATGGATCTTCTCCACTATGGATCCTTTCTTAAAAAAATAAATTAATATTGTAGAAATAGATGGAATCATGTCAGGTTTTACTTTATTGGACATAGGATTTTTTATGATGCATCTTCTGATTGCCTCCTTTTTAAATAATATGAGGTACAAGATACTGTAACTGTCTATCACAGAAGTGTGCTAAGACGCTTATTTTTTTACCAAATTTATTGGAAAACATCTGTTAAACCTTCAAAAACAGTGAAAAAAAATTTTACCACTGTCACTTAAAATTTAAGAGCAAAATAATAGAAAGTTAAATGTTTTTTCCTAATCCTAAATTTTACATGGAAATCCTGATTTTCAGTGTACATGCAAGATGACCAGCACATTAGTCAGAAAACACTGTTAGATGGGTGTGCACCTGGTTGAATGAAATGTAGTCTTTTAAACTGTTTTTACAAAGAAATTGAATAAATTCTTAACCAGTCATCTGATTTAGATGAATTTTCAGCTTGTTATGAATTAACACTGATGTTCTCAATACCTTTAGCATCTATAGTATTTTTTCTGCAAGCATATTTATATTATAGACTGCTAAATGTAGAAAAATGTAGTTATATACGTGTTGTGCAATGTTTCCACTACTGTACATAGTAGAGAAATTTTGTAAAGAAATATTTATAGGTTTTAACTATAAAATTCTGCAGAATTCATTCAAGCTGTGTCAAGGATTTATAAAGGAACCAAAATATCTCCAAACTTCGACAGATTTTGTGCAAGAATCTAAAAATGTGTCAGAAATCAACATCTAGGCAGAGACTAAATACAGTGTTACTCAAATCTTAGACACAAAGATTGTTTACAAGTTTAATTTAATCAGTTCAAAACTGAGCAGAACTGTTTGATGAGACAACAGCAGCATGAATGTGTGTTCAGCATGCACGTAGGAATTTGTCTTGTTTTTTTCACACAGGCAGAGAAATAGAAGCAAGATGGAGATCTCCATGTGCGCAGGAGAAAACCAGTGTTTGAGAAGGGTCATCTTGCTGTCAGATCTCAAGTCACACTAGACATTTCCCTTTCTAGGCAGAAGAATTTATCTGAGCTTGCTGTTAAGTCTGGCTGTCTTTGCAACAAGCAAATGTACCATTAAAGCACCAGAGGTGTGCAGCTGTATTTGAGGTCTGATTCTGGAAGCCCAATTAATAACCGTCAATGAAAGATGGCTGAAAATATTTTTCTCAAGTAAAAGTGCAGTGGGAAAGATGTCTTGGTGAACTTTTCTGCACTGATGAACCAGCGTCTTATGTGCAAGATCACATCCGAAAAAAAAAAAAAAAAAGCTAAAGCTATGAGACATTTGGAATAAGAATTGTTCTTGGAAATGGCTTAACCACACTGTGAAAAAAAAATTAGCCAAGTTTTTACAAAGTGATGCAAACACTGTAAATCCATTGACTGAGGTCAGGAAATGTGAAGCCAGGAGTGAAAAATCTCAAAACATTGTCCCCAAAGCAAAGCTTTGTCAGGCATTTCTTGGAATTACTTCTGAGAATTTCAGAGTATTCTTACCTTATTCAAACACACCCTCACATTATTAACCTGTCATAGCTCTTTGAATAACATAATATTTTGAATTTTATGGCAGAAACAAGAAACATCTGATTTAAGATATTGCTTGTTGAAAGGAAGCTGAAAAAATGCTTCTATCTAATGGAAGAAGCAGTGAACTGACAAGACCAGAATAGCTTTGAAATATATTTCAAATCTGCTAGCAAAATATTTGTAGTGCTTTGTATCAGTTTTTTATTCCCCAAAGGAAAACTTTAGGAGATGTCCTTTGACTGTAAGGCTGTTCAATAATAATTTGGCTCCACAGATTTAGTTGCCAGCATTCTTTGTAGATTTTTTGAGTCTGGTGGGAAAACAAAGAGCAGGTACTAACATACACCAGTTATTATAACTGCCTCTTTATATTTCTCATAAGTGGGCACTGAAATATCGCAGTAAAGATGAACATGAACCTCTAGGATTCAATAAGGAATAAAATAGTGTGGATTTTATCAATAATGGGAGTAAACTGCAGTGAAACATTTTGTGAAGATTACAGAGACTGTGCTGAGATTTTGAAACAACACATTTAAAGAGAGGCCTCTTTCCCCAACTTTTTCCTCCACCTCTGAATCAAACACTTCAGAGATTTGACTGACCAATATGTTACATAAATAATACAGCTTTTAAAATTACTTGTTCTTTTTTAATGTAAGGTGGTTTTCATAAAACATTTTAATCTAAATAAATAAAATTCAATTATCCAGCTAAGAGATCATATAAGAAAAAAAAATTCTCTGCTTAATATTTCAGTAGTGGATACCAGGGTTAAACACTTATTGAGATAAGTATTATATTAAAAGATAATATTATATATAATATTATATATTATTAGATATACTATTAGATAAGGGTTATATATTATATTATATTATATTATATTATATTATATTATATTATATTATATTATATTATATTATATTATATTATATTATATTATATTATATTATATTATATTATATTATATATTAAAAGATAAGGGTTAAACACTTATTGAGATAAATATTATTGTCATGACTAAAATCAGAATGAGTTGGAAGATTTTGCAGGAGTTTCCGTATATTCAGATCCTCTTTCAGTGTAATTGCTTTTTCAAGGAAGATAAAAGATAAGTAAAATACTGAAAGGTTATCTGGTCATTTTTGAAAACAAACAAAACCAAATCAAATAAATAAGATGCACAGGGACAGGGATAAAATCTTCATTAGAGCATTAAGATTCTAGTTATCACAGAAGTCAAAACACAGTAGAGCTTCAAATCAATAGTGAGTTCCAGGATTTTTGATAAAAATAGAAAGACTATGTGCGATAAATGTAAAAATGCATAAACAGAACTGTAAAGCATTTTAAAATACAAGAAACTACCAAATGTATTGTACATATCAATATTTGCTTTATATTAGGTTTTTCTGTGCTTAGAACCAAAAAATCAATCATTAAAATAGAGCACTGAGACATGCCTACTTCTTTATCTACTACTCCTACAACTCCTGTGAAGTTACTCCTATAATTTATCCTTCAAATATTAAAAAACTGATTTCCTGGAAGTTTTGTAACACATTTTTCATTAATTGAGGAAACAGGCTTCTAAGAAAAAAATAGGGGAACTGTAGTATTTGCATAAATGCAAATCAACCATATCTCATTTTAATTGTAGGTGTTGTGGTTGCATGGATATTACTGATCTGATTCCATTGTCCTTATTGCAAAAGGCTTAATTCAAAAGGCACATACGTGGCAATATAAAACCATGTCGACAGTGTTTCCTGCAATAATTTTAAGAACAATATTCTCAATTTTAGAAAGTATAAATATTTGCTGGGTTCTTTCTAAATTATTATTTAAAATTAAATTACTGTTATTTTTCTGAAGTAGATGACAAAATACAAACATATTTTTTATGACATTTATAGAAAAACATAAATTCAATCAAAACTAAAATGACTTGGATGATGAAGATATAGAGATGTGGCATTTCAGGACATGGTTTAATGATGAACATGTTTGACTTGATCTTAGTTGTCTTTTCTAACCCCAACAATTCTATAATTCAATGATATTTTTCAGCCATGAATTCTTGGTTATTAATATCACCCTCTTAAAATCTAAAAACAACATCAGACATGGGTGTGGTATCAAATTTTGCCTCTTGCCTCTGTTACAGATTCATAGATATGCTGGTATTTGTTAAAATACTTATGCATTTACAACATACAGTTCATTATTTATAAAAATGTTTCAAGGACTGATGTTGTAGATTTTCCTTTTTTTGTCAAGAGATCAATAATATGAGAGCACATGAAGTTTCAAGTGCTCAAGTTATTACCTGTCGAAGACAAGACAGGAATTACTAAAGTAGCAGATTCCAGGAACCAAGCATTGTTGGTACCATCTGCTTGCTCTATGAAGAACTGCCTAATGAAAAACATTATATGTTCATATAATTCCAGAAAGTATTCCAGGATGTAACACTAGGAAAGAATGCTGATAAGCACTTACGATACCATTAAATTTCCATTATGAGTAGCCACTCTGTTAGTCCATGTCATCTTCCTTGCCCTGGTTTTCAACACTGGATGGATTCTGCAATGAGAGGAAGGTAAATAATAAGTAGGAAAATGAGGTTGAGGGGCCTCCTCAGCTGAGTTACTGGCTCAATTATTCAGTTTCTGTGTGGTACTGATAATGTTTTCAATTTACTGCTCTCTGTTTCCCCATGACTAAAATAAAGACAATAATTAGGTACCTATTTCACAGAGATAGCCTAAAGATTAGTAAATCTTTGAAAAATTATTTAGAATATAAAGGCCTATATAAATGCTAATGATTCTTATTAAATTAACTAGGTCTTGTGCTGGGGTCCATGCACTGGGAAAAATAAAACCTCTCAGTAGTCTCTGGAAGAGTAAAGGAAATGAAAACAAAAAGGAGACCACAATTACAAACAGGAATACCTCTCAGTGGCCAATGTCTGTGAAGCTTTATTCTGTTGATTAACGAGATTAAACACTTTTTTTTCTTTTTTAAATATTTATTGTAGCAGGTTTCAAAAAGAAAATTCCTTTCTCCAGAGAAAGGAAGAGGCAATAGTGTATTGTTATTCACTGTGTTCTTGCAGTGTTCCCTAATGTTTCACTGACTGGTGCAGTTGTCTCTATGCTCCCATCCCCACTCCTACATTCTGTGCACTTTCTTTTGCTTCTGAACTCCATCAGGAGCCCTTGCTGTCACTCTGCTGTGCTGGTTTGATTTCCTGTGCTTTGAAATGGGATACTCTTGTGCCTTGAGGAGGACCTCATTGACAGTCATGCAACTCTACCAGATGCTTTGCCCTTCTGGGGCAATCTCTGGTGGGACCCTGCCAAAGGGAGTTCTGAACAAGCTGAAATAAGTTCTCCTGAAGTTCAGGGTTGTACATTTGTCTTTGTCGAGCTCATTTACACATTTTTGTCTAGCTCATTTTCTCATCTTTATCTAGCAAATGATGATTGAGCAGGATGTTCAACAAATAAATTAGTCTAGAATATGGAAGTTATCAGAACAAAAATTAAATTTAAAAAATTATATGGAACTTTTTACCCTGGCTTCTTGATCTATTTACCACTGTCCTTTGCACTGCTTCTTTAATCTGAGCTATTTTAGAATTTTTTTAGACTTTTACGTGGATAATATGCTAATGGACCTGTTAAACTTTGCTGTTTGTCTCACCTGTCTGCTGAATTTCTTCGTCTTTCTTTTCTGATTACCTCTGTAAGACCCTGTAAATCATCCTCACGGTATTTGCATCTCTACCTTTCTCTGCAACCCTATTGAATATTTTCAAATGCTATGACCTATGTTGTGTCTCTTTCTATCTTCCCATAAAATTCTCTGGTATGCATTTTTTCAAGCAAACCCCATGCCTTTTGTCTAAATCAAATTCTGTATATCACTTCTATCTCTGAAACCTTTTCTCTCTGTTTTTGGCAATAGGTTAGTTTTATACAAGTGCTAGTGACAAAAATAGAAGCATCACCATGGGACATCTCTGCCCTTTGACTTTATTTTCTTGTTAATGAGATCACTATATGCAGTTTTAGGAATTGGGATGATCAGAGTTTAAAATGACAGTGAGGAGCCTTACATGATGTCAGGACATTGGCTTTTTTAAAGTTCTTTTACATGGGAGTAAGGGAGAATTATTATGCTTATCTAACAATAACCTTTTGCTAGCTCCACAAAGCTAAAATAAAAAATCTTTAAAAGTTTGAATAGAACAAGCAGAGCTCTCCACTGGGTTCTCGAACAATTACATAAATTTTTAACTGGGAATGCAACATATTGTCATCCAATAAGTGATGCATCAGCATTTTCAGATAAAGTTTTCAATTTTCAATAAGTTCTCAGTTGTTTACAGGACTTCTTATGAACAATAAACAATATGTAAATATTCTGTAGTTACATTTCAACTGGTGATGTCTTCCATCAACACATATAAGTATATTCACAGGAAGCATGCAAATTATTTGCAGTTACAAATGAAAGATTTCCAGTGTAAACACTGACACATTTTTATGCCCATGAAATTGAATTTTATTAAATTATTTTTGAGTGATTCTGCTTTTTTCCCACAAACTTGATTAAAATACTGCACTTCTTGGAAATACAAAAGGATGTCAAATGAAATTATGGAGATACTTAAAAATAAAAATCTGCAGAGCTAAATCTCATCATAAAATTGAATTGGACAAGCATTTGTTCCTAAGTCAATTAGAGATGAAACTTCTGACAAATATCATGAACAAACACTACCACCGACTTCAGCGGTTTCCCAAAGGAAAAAAGTTATTTGCATTTCCAGATTTTCACATCCTTTGTAATTTAAACACAAATTAATCCTTAATAAAAAGACTGTGGTCACTTAACAACCGTCTCTGACTTTGAAAAAAAGTCATAAATTCTTTTTGTATTACTCAAAGACATGTAAAATCTTCCATCAGTCATAAAATGTCAAGCCCTTGCTGAAGTTTTCAAGGAAGTTTTACTTTGCTGGGATCTAATATAAAAATAGACGTGCTTTTCCCCAAAAATATGTGTGCTCTTTTAATCTGGATGATGTCAAGAACTTTGAGACAAGGATCTTTAGCATGATTTTTTTGTGGAGAGATGATAAAGAATTGGTTACTTTCCTGTTAAGAAACATAAGGTGAATAGCTTTGAATTTGGTACCAAAATGTCTTTGCATTCTACTAAAAATCATGGTCCAATGTTTCATTCTGACCTAGACAAAGATGCAGTGTTGATGCTATGCAATTATATGACATCCAACCTTGTCCGAAACCCCTAAAATTTAATGGGAATTATTGCATCCATGCCATGGTCATTAGATTGAGTTTTGAATATTCTGGTAAAATTCCATCTAAAATGGGAGTGGAATTGCAATCTGTCACTGATTACTATTTTCTTAACTGGTTGAAACACTCTGTCTGCATGAAAAAGTGAATGAAGTCTCTAATTCTTTATTCAGATCTTCCAACCATGATAAAGAATGAAATTTATTGTGTGCTATCTTATTTGCAGGATTCGTGCTTTTTTTGTTTGGCTTTGTTTTTGGAGATATTTTTGTGATATGAGACATTACCAATAATTCTGGTACAGGAATTTCCCTCTTTTACTTAAAACATAGGACAGCAGTTTCAATCTTTGATGATGGAGAACAGGGCTTCTTTTATCTTATAATGTTTTTGAGCCACTGTATTTTTTAACTAGAAATTCCACTGTGGAATCAGAGCTGTAAATTCATTATGTATGAATTTACATAATGCTGATGTAAATTATTCATATGCTTCAATAGTTGGCACAATTAAAAATAGGAATAGAGAAGTCAAAAGCTGTTTTGGGAATGTCAAAAATTTAATATTCCATCCACTATAGTTCTGAGTTAGTCCTAATACCTCCCTGGGTTATTTCCTTCAATTTCTAATGGCTTGATTTCATTTCTAGTTATTAGAAGATACATTTTATTTTTCATAGAAAAGCTGGAGAGGCATAAAGCATTACTACAGGGCCTGAGGACATGACAGAAAAAATAGTGGTCACCTTTGTCCAAAACACAGAAACAGGAGCCACATTTAGGGAAAAAAATATTTGAAAATTAATGTAAACAATTCACAATCTTTGCTTTTTTTAATGTGCAGAGAAGCACCAGTCTGAAGGCTTTTGGTATCCATTCTCTATTCCAGAAAAGACTGGGATCTGTATCCTGCTGTTTCAGAGAGGTGTTACAACCTCTGTGGCTCTGTTGCTTGCTGAAAGCTGGGTCAGGTAAAACCAGCAAGTTTGGTGGTGCTTTTTCAGCTTGAACTCACATCTGAATCAGAAAAATTTGAGAGAAAGGCTTTCTTGCAAAGTCTTCGTCAGTGTTCTGAATTGAAGATATGCACACTTTTGAAAAGTCAGTGGTTATTCTAATCACTATTTCTTTTTATCTTCTCTGTGTTTTTGTGGCTGAGTGTTAGTGCAGGTATAATTGTTTCAAGACAAAGCTTAAAAAATGCTTAAAAAAAGACATCATTCTTTACTGCAATTTATATGGCACCTTTGAGATGCCTGGCACAGCCCTGTGGGCCCTGTCTGTGACTGAGAAGTGTTGACAGCACTCCAGCATTTGGGCTTTGCTAAGAAGTGCTTGCCCAGCCTGACATCTTTTCCTTTCTCTCACTGCTCCCACCTCGCTGCAGCAAGTAGGCTGGGGGCCAGCTAGGAGTGGGAGACAGCTGGGACAGCTGATGGGAATTGCTTTAAGGGATATTCCATACCAGATGATGTTGTGCTCAGCTAGAAAAATGGGAGAGAGGAGGAGAAACTTATGCTCAACCCTTTTACTTTCCCTGCAAAATCATCATTATTTCATTCAGTAAATCTTACCTCCTTCCCTTTATTTTTCCCCCTGTTCTGCAGGAGAGGTGATCCAAAGATCATCTGTGTGGGTGCTTGGCTGCTGATCGGTCAACCCACCATCATAAAAACCTGGTTGGACTAAGAATAAATACTCACTAGAGATCTTCCTAGCATTGTTCTGCTGAATTAAAGCAAATTTACAAGGTTGATGAAGACAGGGAAATAATTCCATTCTTACACAGTGAAGCCTGTATTTATAAAAAAGATTCCTCAACAAAGTAGACAACTATGAATCCATAATAAAAGGATACAAACCAGGAAGAAAAAATATATACTTATATATATTTTAAATCCTTGTTTTATGTATGTTCTCACATGTTGATTACATTTTGCAGGTTATTCAGAAGAACAAATAAACAAAAAGAGATGGGACATCACCAATACTAGGACATTCATAGAGCAAGAATCAGATTTCTTCTAGCAGATGGTAAGTTAAATTCCAGAATAATAAGCAGAATCAGAGCCTTCTCATCTCAGTGAACAGTCACCAAACACATGTTCGTTTTAAAAAATCAGTTCCAAATATGAGTTCAGAAACTTCAAAATTAAGTTTAAAAACTAAGGGTGCCCAAGAGAAGATATGACACAGCAATTCCTGATTCTGATTGTTACAAAATGTCACCAAGTAATCAAGACTTCTTGTGTTGTGTCTATTGGAACGGAGAAAGCAATCATGGGAACTGCCAAATAATCACAAAATGATGGAGAGCAATTCAGGTTAACTGAATGCAGTTGGTATCAAATTTAAGCACAGTCCAAAAGCCCAACCATCTGTCATAATGCTTTGACCTGAAAAAAAAATATATTAAATTGTGAATGGCTTTTAAAAGAACAACAACAGCAAAAAAAAAAAAAACAACAAAAAAAACCAAATTGAGGTCAAGAACCTTAGACCCTACAATTCAATGCTTTCAGTATAGCTTTGGATTGCAATTTAAATCTGTATTTTTTCAGATTCAACCCATCTCAAAACTTTTTCTACTTTTCCCCTTTTACTTGGAGAGTAAAATATAGATAATTTGTTCTTATGAAAAGCCTAAAAATCTTTACTTATGAAGCCTCTTCCTAAGCCATGATCCATACCACTCAAATCAGAAAGAATAGGAAGTTTCTAGAACTATCCAAATTCTGACATACACTGATTTCCCTCTGACAGGTACTTTGTAGAAGTTGCTAAGGATGTCGGGTGGGATTTCCAAGACTATACTTTCACAGAAATTTGCAAATAGATGCTTAGAAGCACTTGACAGCTTTGATATTTGAAAAAAAAAGACATTACTTGGTGATTATAAAATACTTTCTATTATGCTGTACTCTGGTATTTATTTCTGTTTTCTCAAAGTGTTGAAACTATGTACTGCACTTTCTCTTAAATAACAAAGACTGGTAAGTATTTTTGCAGCAGGGTAATTATTCTTGTCTCATAAAAATACAACAGGAAGAATGGAGTGTTGCTAAGGAGTGCAGCTCCAAGATGAAGCTTTTCTCTCAGTGTTAATTGGGGTAAGAAGCAATTACAGGGATATGCATTTCTGTTACAAGGACTGCTACTAAAATCCTTTTTGAAAATCTTTTGCAGCCAAATAGACATAACGAAGTCATTATTATGTTTCTTAACCTGCAGGTCTCTGCATTTACTCTAGTTTATTGCATTGAATCCAGTGGATTATAATTGACACTTCTATAGTAACAAATTGCATAGTCTTAAAAAATATAAGCAGAAAATTCACCTGCTGCAGCAATATTCATTGAATTTCACTGAATTTATGAGAGCAATAAAGGAGGAAAAAGCTCCTTTCTGAGTGCTTTTACTTACGTATTTTCCTTTTGTTATAAAAACCAGAAAATCAGAAAAGCCATTTCTCTCACTAGATGAAATCTCCTGAGACTCTATGGCTTTGCTTGGAGACCACAACCACCAAAATTAAAGCATATAATTTCTTAAGTGCCACTAGGGGAATCCCTGAATAGGAAACAGAGTACTAAGCTAAGCATGTAGTGGAGAATTCTCTTATTGTATTACAGAAACATGTACTGTAGGTAGGAAGGAAGGAAATATTCTGCAGTATATTATAGCAAAATGGTCCCTTCTGAAAAACAGCATGCTCATAACTACATATTTTTACTTACTGAAGGAATTGAAAAGACAAAAGTAATCCCTAAGGCAAGTTAGAGCCACTTTTATGTTGTCTAAGCAGGATCAAAAGCAGATCAGATTCAGACGCTTAGGTCAGGCAAAAGCCATAATAAGAACAAAGCTTTCACTCTCCAGATTCTTCTCTGCACTCCAGCAGAGTTAGAAGGTATCTCAAGAAGCCTTAAGTTTTTGGAAACACAAACACCACAGATACACATAGTGCAAATCAAATCTCCTTGCTGCATAGCAAATGTTCCTTGGGTTACAGGAGTCACACAGTGGCACAGAGTAATAAAGAGGCTTGATCCTTTGGTGTTAACTCTTCTAACACCTGGGCTTTGAGAGAGGAACTCAGCATATGGTGGGTTTAAGTAGAACAAAGCACATTGCGTTTTTTCCATCTGTCCTGCTTGCCAACTTCAGAAGCAAATTGTAGGGAGCAAGAGTTCTGCCTGATTATGCTCAAACTTACTGGTTTTTTCCCTCTGTACCAGCAGCCTTATGTACAGGCATATACAACAAAGAAGATCTGCTTGTCACAAAGCACTAGTGTTATAAATTGACCTACTCTGTACTATTCGAGTGTAATAACCAACAATGTTTTGAATTATAAACATTTTTTTTAATTTCTAAAATTTTGACATCTGTCTATTATTTAAATATCATACAAAATCTTTATTTTAAATGGAAAACAACAGGAAGAAAACAAAAAAACCCACAACCCTTAAAAGCCAGAACACTATTAGAAAGCAGAAGTTTTGCATAAATGCATAGTTTGAAAGTAACTATTGTGGAGTTTTACAGGAAAAGATATATTTCTTTCTATGAAACATGCATGTAAATTGGTTAAAGAGTGTTTTAGCTTGCACTGTTTATATAAAGATTTTCACAGAATCACAGAATGAAAGAGACTAAGGAGCAGATGTATAATACGGTACAACAGAAGTCTTAAAAGAGTATATGCAGAATGCTAAGTGAAATAAGTGATCAAAGAAATCAGAAGGCCATCTACCACACTAATAGTATACTTGGTGATTTTGAATAATTAACTTTATTAGCTCCCTAGAAATGAGAGGATTACACGCAGAGCTGACTGCAATTACCATATGTCGGGCGGCCCCCTAACGCGAGAGTAGTTCACAACTTCCAAACATTAAAAAGTGTACTGCATGGAAACACAGTTTTATGGAATAATTCTATGACCAGCACTGAATTGTTACTGGTCACCTGAAGATGTCATTACCTGGTCATACAGGATGCAATCTGCCATGATTTTGCAAGACACTGAGGTTGTATGGACCAGCTCATGTGCAGAAAGCAACGGGAGGGGAAAGCTACTGAACCCATCTGCACCAGTGCTGCGAAACCCATGGTTCAAATGCACACAATGCAATAGGAGAACAGATAGAGAATCCCAGTCCTATCAAGAAACAGATCTGCTGACTCCAATGAAAAATCACTTGCAGGGGTCTTGAGAAGAACAGATGGAGTTAAAGATTAAATGTTCAGGAAAAATGTAAGGGTAATAGGGAAACCCAGGAAATCTGGATTGCATAAACAATGGGCTTTGCCAAGGAGTATGAGATAAAAACATTATCCTGAAAGGTATAGAGGTCTAATTTTAAAAGAATCTTAATTTTCAATTTTCAGTCACGCAGAGCAGTGACATTAATCCTTAGGTTTCCATCCTCTCTGACATTTTTTCCAAGCATTTTCTAGCATCTCTGCTTTTTCTATAAGACATCATTTCATGTACATGTGACAAAAGGATGACAGAAAGCTCAACTCTGAACTTCCCAACTCATGAGTTAGGATTCTGGTGATAAGGTTCAGAGTGATTAGATGTTTATAAAATGTTGAACTATAAATATGTATAAAGACATGAACAGATGCTAGTGTTGACAAGTAGACCCATGGCAACTCTCGCATATCAACATGAGGTAAAAGAGTAAATTCTGTAAAACTCCTGCTCTCTTCTCAGAACTACCATGAGTATAAAGCAGTGAGAAAAAGATCCCTTAAGTAGGGTGTTCATGGAAGTAGGGGAATTCATGCAATACATGATTGTCTGCTCCTGCATCAACATCTTACTATATATCATCATCTAACATTTTAACATGAGTGCTTAGTACCTCTGAAGAACAAGTTTGTCCTGAATTAGAACAGGTAGTAACACAAAATATCTCATCCATCCAGAAAAAAAAAAACCATCTAATTATAACATCTGTTTCATTTGAAACAGAATGTGGAAAGAATGGTGAGGGACTGAAGGGACAATGGAAATCATTAGGGAACCCTAACATCAGCTTTTCAGCAGGCCTAAAGTGTATTCTCTCTAAATAATGCTGAACAGACTTGCTTAGAAAAAATTCACAGATGTTGCATTCATTTTTATTTCTTAAAATATAATATACTTTATAGCACATAATGAATTTTTAAATACTTGCTAATTTAAAATTCTGAGCAGTATTGAAGTAGTCTTTAAATGAGGATTTAAAAAAAAAAGAGTATCTACAGGCAGGCCTAGATTCTTCCTGCACTGGGAATCCTAATGAGGATCCCCTGCCCAAGATTAAAATGACAAGAGAAAATTTCAGTTTCTATGGTCACACAATTAGCAATCAGGAAATAGCCTCGTTTCCACTGGCATGTATCTCTTTTTGTGACCAGGACCAGATCCTGGACTTTCATTCCTAGGCTGACCACATAAACAAATAAATGAAAAGGACGTTTCATTTATACCTCTGCATCTATTTGATCAGCTACTGGAAGTGAGAAACCTCAGAGACAGGGGTGAAAAATGGATGATTCCCAACTCAAGACAATTATGTCCATGGAGAGAGAGTCTTACTTTTCTTCCAGTCTTCTTTTTTAGTCCACCAGCATTTATGTTGGTATTTAGGTAATAGTATACTCATCCCAGTTGCCTCAACTTATATGTGTGTATATATAAGGGGGGTGCTTTTGTTTTGTTGTTTGGAGTATTTTTATTGTTGGTTGGTTGATTTTTTGCCCAGCACTCTTCCTTCCTGGTTCTCTTCCTTTTCTGAAAAGTACCAGACTTCCTCCTGTGTCTGAGCCACAACCTACTGGTCAAAACTTTTACACCCCTAGCCTAAACCAAAATTTCTCCCAGGTTTCAAGCAGTCAGATGGAAGAGAACAGGTAATTTTAACTTTTTACTGACCAGCTTCAGAGAAACATAAGCCATTGAAGAACCTAAATTAACCTAAATGAAGCACAACTTGTGCTGCCCAGGTAATTTTCCCTGGAAATTGTTTATCAGGAAACTATGATCTTTAGGTTTTGTTAATTTTGATGGGATATCTTCCCACATCTCCAGTGAAGTGAAGGTGTTTCCTCCAGATAATGCCATAAAACAACTGTAGAGTACATTGCCAAATTATCATGGTGACTTTCATACTACACATCCACCTTACTGAAAGAGATATCTGGATAACTTCAAAACATTTCTTTCCACCCAATGGAGAGGAACAGAAATGATATTGACTTCTCAAGATTTTATAGAATTTTTACTTCTTTTTAGCTAATTTGCAGAAAGTTTGGCTACAATAAAACCAGAATGCAAGGGTTCTAACAGCTTCAATTATTTTGATTTCCCTCTCAATTATAGAATTATTTAGGTTGGAAAAAGCTATTAAGATTATTGAGTCCAACCATTAACCCAGAACTGCCAAGTCCACCACTAAACCAAGTCCCTGAGTGCCACATCTATACATCACCTAAATACCTCCAGGACTGGTTCCTCAATGTCTGCCCTGGAGAGCCTGTCCCAGTTCTTGACAACCCTTTCATGAACTTCAATAACTCTCTCAGAACCAGCTTAGAGGACTTAGCCTGCGCTTCATTCTTTGCTGTCTGCCTCAGTTCACTAAAGGAATTTTAATGATAAGGATAAAAGAGAGCTGCTGTGTTGTCACATTTGAGCTGAGGTGCTCCATGACAGCTGGAGTCCCCCAGAAGGATGAGAGATTTGCCTGACTCCTCAAAGCTGATGGAGCTGGGCTCCCCCAGCCCATTTGGAGAGCTCTAGAAAAAAGGGAATCACTAGCACAAAAGAGGCTACTGCCTTTGAGAGGTTTCAGTAAAACTTCTGAGATAACAGAGATTTTTCTGAGCAGGACCTAAGAGAGGTTTCCTGGAACCTGAAGCCCATGGAAGCTGCAGGGTAAGAATTGGAGAACTGGGTAAGATTCACATTCGACTTGACTGCTGTCAGGTGGCAGATGGAAAAAGTATTTTTATATGCTCTTCCTTTTGTTTCATGTCGTACAACAACAAAAACGAGGTTTTTCCAAGAAGAATACTGAAAAAAGTTTTGGGTTTTTTTTCCTAGACATTTTAAAGAGTCAAGGCCTTTTTTGTTCCTTTAAAGTATTAGAAGCTTGTGAGTTTTGTTTAAGTTGGTAAAGACTCAGACAAAATTTCATATTGAGATTAAGCCTGAAGGCTTAATCCTGTCTGTAGGACAACATATTATGAGTATCTGGTTGTTGTCTGTAGGACTCTAATGGCAAAAATTAAATTAATGGCCATTAAGTCAATGAATTTCTGCAGATTTTGTCTAAACTCAATGACTTCATGTCTTCATAGGTTGTGAAGAAGAGCTATAGAATGTTCAAGTGTATTTATTAAAAAATTATCTCAAGTCATTAAACTAAGTAGGCCTATTAAAATTTTTAAATGCAAGAATAATTCTAGTGAAAAACATAATTTATTAAGCAGATACATTATTTTTCTTCTTTGTTGCTGTTAAGAATCTAATTTAAAATGAGGCCACTATTTTCACTGAACCAACAGATGGACAATTACATGCACAGAGTTAGAAAGAGGCATCAAGTTCTTAATCTTTTATCTTCAGCTAATGAATATAGAAAGACCTAATTTGCTGCCAGAGATAAGCATGAGACAACCAACCTGTGCAAAGGGGCATCATTATTATCACTTAGGAAGATGAAGCACAGTTCCTGATTTTAAGTATTTTAAGTTACCTCATTCTTATGAGTGGCCACCATACTGGCAAATACTTAATTAGTTCCTTTTGTTTAATATGTCTCTGAACAACTCAGAGTGTATTCTTAGGAACCACAATTCAGAACTATTGCAATTTTGTGCACAGTTGGACAGCATATTTCCTATGCAGTTTGAAATAGGTAACCATTTCTGACCTATGGAATCATTTTTACAATAAGCAAAATGTAATGCACTGTTACAGTAGTTAATGGTCTCTGTTTTAAACTATCATAACATAGGACTGAAATGCTTAATTAATGAATATGCAATTAAAGATTAAAATAATGAGCACAGTAATTAGAAAAGAATCTTTACTTACCTCATCTGAGTTGAAGAGAGACTTCTACTGTTTGCAATGAATATAATATTCCAGACACAATTGAATTAATTTATTATACTCCTTAAAGGGCTTCCAGGCTTACTGTAAGAATCAAGAATCAGAAAAGTCATGAAACTTCAGAATGTCACTTTGGGATCTGTAAAAGGAAAGAAAGTGAAGAAATATGGCTCTAAAAAAATCTGTCCATCAGTAAGCAAAAAAAAAAAAAAAAAAAAGTGATCATGTTATTCTAAAATCTAAAAAACCTGCCTGATACGTAGTGATAAATTACCCAATTCAGATAATATGCACCAGTGTTGCACAAAATAAACTTAGCCTATGACCTTCAACCCCTATGTTCTTGATTCTTCTTGAATCAGCATTACAAAAAATTGCTTGTGAAGATAATGAGGTGAGATCTCTTCTGATTTGAGTAATCCCATTATCCTGTTTGTGATGATACATACATACATACAATTTCAGCAATAGAATATTACTAAGCAAAATGATTTACTAAAACACTTAGAAGGACAGATAACAATGGGTTATCTCCTCTAATTTTTAAGAAATCTCTGCCTTACAGATGAGAACAAAAAAACTAGCACAAGCTGCCACACGACACAGCTGATAGATCAAAAGCCATATTAGCTTTCAAACATATGCACACTTTTACAATCCTAGAACATAAAGCATGGAATAAATTTCAGTCAAGAAAGTTTGTCTCTGAAAGAATTGTACACTGAAAATTTTAACAAATCAAAAACACTAAGTACGCTGTGATACAAGATTTTATGTTAGAGGAGCTGCAGTCCTCTGACTGCTCTGGTTTTCTTAATCTCTACTTTCTTGGTCCACTGCACTTTTTTCCTCTTTAGCATTTTACTGCAAAATTTTTCATTGCTCTGTCCCACCCACACTTGCTTTTTAAAGCTATCTATGTTTTAATATTTCCATTTTCCACCCTTCCTTGTATACTGAAGGAAAAAACCCTATAATAATACTTTTTTGCAATACCCATTATAGGATTTCCTGGGTTCATTAAATGTGCTGTTTCCACAGTTCACTATAACAAGGATTAAGTAACACACTTCAAATTTTATTCTCATTTGGTTTTGATGTTCCCAGACTCTGGAAAAAAAGCTCACACAATTTAAAGGACAATTAAGTGTCCCTTGTCTGAAATTTTTAGTTTTCTTTTTTACAGAGTTGAGTATGTGCTTTGATTTTAAAAGATCTTCACAGAATTTTCAGTCTGATGCAGAAGTACTTTGCTGTGAATTACAGGAAAAACTTTACAAAATTCTTCAGTTAAAGCCAGTCATCTCATGTTCATTTCTGCTGGTCATTCCAAGCAGGATTCCTCTGTTTATGAGTGAGACCAGCTGAAAATTCAGAAATATCCCTGAAATTTGAAGAATTTTCTGTAAATTGACACCTGATCAGCACTTGATGATTGTACTCTTTTTTGTTTGACATCTTTCATATTTCTCTCACAAACTCATCAGTCTGATTCTCTCCCACACTCACGAACAGAGCTGTAAACTCCTCCTGAATAGTTTATATCAAGCCACTATCCAAATCAGGAAATTTTTCTCTAGTTTTACAGGCATCACCTGCTCCTGGCACTTTGCCACATCTGAACCTTCTTGAGTGTACTACGGGGAAGTACAAGAAGCAAGGGGGATGGATTTTTCCCTCCCTTATGCTTTCATATACGCTACTGATACAAAAATAATTTTCTTAATATAGCAATACTTAAAAATCCTAGCAATTGAACCCTTTATTCCATAGTCAAAATTTTAATGTCTGTGTTGGTGGGTGATGTGTTTTGTCTGATAGATTGTAAGAATGAAAATTGTCTATGTTCCTCCCATGATAAGTTCGGCCACTGCTTCCAAGCACGGTGCTCCTTGCTTCTTGTTATCTACATTTCCAGGGCAATTTATGAAAAAAGTGGGTTTCAACATACTGTTTATAAACATATGATTGATTTTCCTGTTTTTTTGTCATACAGAAAAAACAAAACTGGGACATATTTGCTTCTGGATGGGGAGACACCACTGGCAATGGAACTTTCTCTTTTGGAGTAGGTAGCAAGATATCAAACTCAGTATGTGTGCGTCAGGGACCTGCTTGCTTTAGCCAGAGGTTTTTGGCAAGATGTTAAAAAAACCCTCAACTTCTACATGAAAAAAACCTTCTATTTGTTGTCCCAGTGGAGAAATATATGTTGTACTGGCACATCTCTGGATTGCTCTGAGCCCAAAGACAGTGCATTAATTCTGGGACTGATACAATGGTCTCTCATTTAAATAGGTGCTGTAATATTGGTCCTCCTCAGTGGAAACACAGAAGGCTTCATCCTTCTGAGATGTCATTCAAGCACCAGTTGCAAGATTGTTTTCCATTAAAATTATGTGTTAGGGAGAGGATGAGCTCTGCAATCAGTAGTGCCTCTTTGTGATACTGACATATCAGGACTTTTTTTTTAGCTATAAGAGGCTTCTGCATACACAAAGCACAGCAGATCCTTTAAAAACCCAAACAACAAAACAAAAAAGAAAAAAAGGCAATTTAACAGATTGACCCTCCTCTGGCACCCGTTTCCCTCAGGGATCTGTGTCTTTGCCACAGGCCAGCTCTGAGGTGAGGAACCAGAGACCGTCCAAGAGTGTTGCTGTGTGAGAGCAGCCATAGGCAGCCCTGTGGGCTGGGGATGATCCTGACTGTCATGGGACCTGCTCTGCAATTTTTGTTCAATTTTCTTATTGCAGGATTGTTCCTCTGTCCTAAGAGCACACTGCCTCTGCCTGCCTTGCTGGCAAGCTGTCTTCCCTTGTCTCCATACACCAACTTTTTCCAGAGGTGCTGACTCAGAAACATTTATCATCTCAGGCCAGAAAACCTTTTAAGTAAGCAGAAGAGGAGGCATGCATTCTCAATTAAGCTCTAAATTTGCTTTTCTCAGGAAGAATATTGGTTTTCAAAAAAGACCTCCTCAAAGCCCTTGCATTTCACTTGATGATTCAGCTCAGGAGCACTGAGTAATGCACACGATATTGTGCATCTTGGGAGCTGTTTAGAAACAGATTGCATTTATGAAATATGTGGCTTTTATACCACCTGCATTGATATAATTGCCTCTGGGCCATTGATTTCATTTAAAAAATCCATTACAATTGATTTTATAGTTCTATAGGCCATGAATACAAAAGAATATCAAGCTAAATTTGTTTTTCTATGAAAGTGATGTTATTGGTATGAAGATCTTCAAGTTATCAGTATTACAAAATATCAGAATCATCACATTCACTTAAATGTCCAGAGAGCTGTCTAGACAGCAGAAAATTACATGTAAAGATGAGTTAAAAATCTGTTATTATTTCACTTGCCTGGAGCACCACCTTTGCTTTCTTAGTTTGAATGACTTATTTCCACATGTAATTGCAAGATTTCCATAAAATCAATGAAAATATTGTCATGGAAATATGTCACTGTATGCTAACCCAAAGGTGTATGGAGCAACACTTGAAATGCTGAGTTATTTTCTCTGATGTTGCATAAAACTATACAATAAGCAGTTTGAGAAGACCCACAGAGCATCTACTTTAACTTGCCACAAGATATTTTAAACTTTATATAACAAATTCCTGGAAGGAAAGGCCATACAGCACTGTGGTCTGAAGGGGAAAGACCAGGGGCATTCTCAGTATCAACAGGTGATTTGCAGAGTGAATCCATAAATGCATTTCATTTTATTAATAATTATTTGTTGCTCACACCATCACTAGTGTCACAATACAAGCATAAATTGTCTCTGTTTTGCAGGCATACTTCAGAATCAGCTTTGAACAAATCAGCTTGCAGAACTGAACTGAGAAGTGACTTAAAAGTCTCTTGACAGGGGCTAATGATAAATGGTAATTTCAGTGTTATGAAAGCTGAAATGGAGTATATTTCCAGTATTCATGTTAAATTTAGTTTTGACACATTCATTTACATTCTGCAAGGGGGAATAGAAAACACATTAATGAAACTGTCAGATAAACTGGTAAATGTTGCGATAAGGACAGAGAAACAGCACAAAGAGGGAAAAAAGGATTTGAAACGGAAAATAAAATGCATTCAGAAATTTGAAGACCAGAACAAACAGGAACTTTGTATTCACTCTAACCTTTTTAAGGAAAACTTGAGCAGAAGAAACAAAAAAGCATCAAATGCCAAGAGAGTTTTAGATATTGACATATATATGTAAAGATGACTGACATTTTATTGCTGCTGGAAATGCAGTAATATCAATTAATGTGGCCACTCATCACTGTGTGTTTGGATTACCTTAGCTGTTTCCACATAACAGGAAAAGAGTATTTTTGTCTTTTTATAGTTAGAGACATCATTAAATGTAATCAATTTCTCAAGCATATTGTTATGTCCGAGAAAAACATAGAAATAAAATAATCAAAATGGTGTGGTTTACACAAACATCTTTTATGAGAGGCATCAGAGAAGTCGGAAAATGTCCACTGAGGAATTTCAACGAAGAAGGTTGTTCAACTTTCTACAGGTTGGCAAACAGATTAGGGAGTAAATAAAATGATGAAAAAAGAAAATTCAGAACCAAGACAATGCTTTCCAACAGTGAGGACTATTAAACTTTGGGAATTGTCCCTCAATGAGAAGTAATGAGATTTCCATTATACTGGCCAACTTGCATTAGTTGAGCCAGTCCAATTTTACAACAGGGAATAATTGCAATGGCAGAGAGATAGACTAGATGACTCTAAACGTGGTTTTCCACCCCTAGTTTTTACAGCACAAAGGATATACTCTGGAAATACAAATTGCAATGGAAAATGTATTCTTCCTAATGATTACAAATAAAGGCAATTTTCAGATAACATCCTCTCCCTTTTATATCTCTGCTCTAACTGCACATTATCACACAGGTTTTTAAGATAAACTAATAACATACACTTTAAAGGAAAAAGTAGTACAGGGCAAAGAGCACTGAAAAGAATCCTGCTGTTCCTAAGACTGCAAAATTATTTTGCATTTGCAAAAAGCAATGTTTCTTTTAATTTAAAGCAGTTATAGATAGTGCAAATGAAATTTATATATATCCTGTACAAATTCAAAGGAATAAATAACAAGTAAAAGAAGCAGGAAAAAAACTGAAGAAAAAAGAAAGAAAATTAATGCACTCAACCATAAATTTAATTTGGTTAGCAGTGTGCCTAAAATCGCTGTGTTTTAGTCTTTAAGTCACCTTTTTTTCCTCTAGGATATATTACACCCTACTGGAATGCTATTGAATAAATTTTGGGTTGTGAGAGTATAGACATTTCTTTCAGTTTTGCAAGGCCATGTTTCTTTCTTTCTTTGAAATCCTCAACAAGCTCACCATACAGCAGGGCAATGAGAAAGATACATTCCCTTTAAATCTATGTGAGCTAAACATAATCAGTAATTCCATGAAGAAATTCAAATTTGAGGGAGATCACTAACATTACAGTCACATATAGCAGTTTCCAGTGTCGTTGGAGACATTAATGCTCAAAGTATCTGCTCTTGAAATGTTTATTCCCCTTCATTTGGTTTGGAGAAGTTTGCATTTTTTACATGAAATTGCTTTTATAACCCTTACTGCCACATGTCCCAAAGATATTGAGAATACAACTCCTGTACTAGAGACTATCTCATTTTCATGTATTTCATGTAGAAAATAGGTAAGATTCTCTACTCTAAGCCTGGTGTGATCCTTTGATATCCTTCAGTGGGACTGGAAATAATGCTTGTATTTTGTTAAGCAGCACATTTACTAGAAGCCATACTAGAAGGTTATATGAAATCACAAATAATCCACAGTGAAACCCAATAGATTTTCAGTCTAGTTTGATGCATCTTTTGTATCCTTATGCATGTCTGCACCTATCTACAGCCATATATACATACATATATACACATACAGATTTTATATACTTGTATTCATTGCACATATATGTATATGAATAATACTAATGCAATGATAATATACAGAAATGTATTTATTATGTATAATAAATATATATAATGGCTGAAATGCATTCCTAGTTCAATAAAAGTGCAACTAATTTGGTATCACTGTATACTAATGCCAGCATTATCTCTCCCAACATTATTGTGCTTTCCATAATATATTCCTATCTCTTCATTATTTCAGTTATCACAGAACAGGTTTGGAGGTTCATTTTCATATAGAAAACCCTGACAGCAGAGGCATTCAGATAGAAAGCATTCGGCATGATGGGTCTTAGCACATCAAACTCAGCTATGTTTTCTGATTTGAAAATGTTCTGATGTCTTACAAAAACAATTCTTGCTTTATGAGCTTGTGGAAAAGCAGGGTTCAAAGGCAAGTCTAGATGCCAAAGTTCATTTTATATTTAAGTTGTGCAATAATGAAGTAAGTTGTCACATAAGTCCTTTAAGCTCCGATAGTCAAGAGTCATATAAAAACAGGGCAAGTGCCCCCATATTTCCATTTAAATATGCATTTATGATGATTCATTTTGTCTATGATGAAAAATATAGAAAAAATATGCACAGACATACAGAAGTTACTCAGCTTGCAAAACGTGTCAATGAGCTTTTTACTCACATTGGCTGTTTGGCAGGTTATTCTTTTATCTGAAGAAAATGAAAGGATATCAGGTCATTGGAGGAATGACAAATAAGGAACAATTAATCCACCTTAATGCAAAAGGTTTAACTTGCAGCCTTTTCAAGTTCCTTTATCTTTTAAGCTTTTCTGAAGTTTTATCAGATCATCTGTCCATATAAGCATATTATTCATTTTACTATTCTTAGCATCAGTTTCTTGATCCCTCTTGGGCTAATCTTCGGAAAATGACTACTGACATTGCCAAAGAGTGTGTGAGACATTGAAGGGATAAAACAGGAAAAAGTAATAGTGGCTAAACTAATTAAAAAATTTGGAGGCAATTCCCCTGTAAAAACATGCTAAGAAAAGAAAATTGATGAGGCAATGAGAAAACCTCAGACCAGCATGCATGGTATCATTGTTATTTCTAGACAGCCTGAGTCATAAGTTATTAAAATGTCTGTACTATCCTTTACAATGCTAATGAAATAGAAGTGTGCTACAGTTGGTAGCTTCTGGCACAAACTCTCTCTGCTCAGAAAACCTATAAATCTACATGCTGTTTACTATGCTTCATGCATGCATAAGGATATACAGGCCTAACAAATAAGTAAAAAGAGCATTACAGAATGCATTTCCATCTTCAGGAGCATGCAATATTTATTTATTATTATTTATGAAGACTACAACATAAGCCTTTATGAAAAAGCCAAGTAGACGGATTATTTTTGCCACAGGCACAATGTACGGAAGTGTCTCAGTTCTTCAGCTTGCCAAGGTGTGATCTATTTGCCAAGTAGATGATCCAATTATAAATAAGAAAGCAAGTATTTGATCATTACCCAAGTCTTACCAGACTGTCTACCTGAAGAAAACTAAAGACTTCCAACAAAATTTTCTCAGAATGCACAAATAATATTGGATTTAAAAATTCTAAACTGGCCAAAGCCAGGAATATCAAGTTGGATTCACTGTGGTAAAAGTGACTGATCACAATTTCTACTGTATTCATCTTGCAGGATCAGACACAAAATTTAGCAGTTCTACAAAATATATATAACTCTCCACATTCCACTTAAATTTAGTGTCCCAAAATCTGTCCTCCTGACAGATTTCTGTCAGCTAACATGGGTCTCTGAAACCTAGCCCCTATATTGTGTAAGCAGTGAACTATAGCAGCTAAAAGCTAAGTCCTTTGTACAGAAGACTGCATGAATTATGATAATATATTTCCTTTTAATTTTTTTCTTGTGGAAATACTCTGAAAAAAACAGATTTCTGTAAGGATTTTAAACTGACTGGACTGCAGATCATGCACTTGTGGAGTTCACAGTCCTGAAGGATACGGATCATGCAAAGAATAAAGTCACGACCCTGAATTTTAGGAAAAGAGACTTCCAGCTCTTCAAGAAGTTAGTAAGTAGGACTACTAGGGAAACTGCCCTCACAGACAAGGGAGAAAAAAACCTTTAAGGATGCTTTCCATGGAGCACACACACTAGCAATCCCAAGATGAAAAAAAAGCAAGAGAAAGTGAGTGACCAGCATGACTGAATGGAGACCTGCTGGTCAGACTAAGGCACAAGAAGGAAATGCACAGGCAGTGGAGGCAGGCACAGGTATCCCGGGAAGACTATAGGCACTCTGTCCAGTTGTGTAGAGATGAGGACAGGAAGGCCAAGGACCAGATGGAGCTGAACTTTGGAAGAGATGCAGAGAGGGCTAAGAGCCTCTACAGGTGTGTCATCCAGAAAAGGAAGGCCCAGGAGAGACTGCCTTCCATGATAAACAAGGCTGGCAAACTGCGTGAGAAGGCAGAGGTACTCAACAAGAGTTTTGCCTTAGTCTTCACTGGGAACTGTGAAGACTTCACCGTGTTCCCACACCCCTTGAATGGACCACAAGGCAGAGAGTGGAGGAGCAAACTCCCTCCTGGTGTGAGAGAAGATCAGGTTTGTGAGCACGTGAGGAACCTGAATATACACAAATCTATTGCACCTGATAAGATGAAGCCCAGAGTCCCGAGGGAATTGACTGATGTGGTTGCAAAGGAGCTCTCCACTCTCTTGGAAAAGTCAAGGCAGCTAGAGGACAATAACCTGTCAACCCCACCTCTGCCTGGGAAGGTCATGGAGCAGATGTTCCTGGTAGGTATGCTAAAGCATGTGGAGAAGAGGGAGGTGATTCAAGACCTGCATGGTTTCACCGAGAGCAAGTTCTGCCTGACCAGCCTACTGCTCTTCTATAATGGAGTGACCACATTAGTGGATGAGAGAAAAGCTATGGATGCCATTAACCCCCTCTTGTATTTTTGAGTTTTGTGAGATTTCCACCAAATTCAGTGAATGAGAAAGGAGATGCAGCAAGTTCTTCCAGGTCAAGACCATTCAGCTGCAGAACATAGTGAATATACACATGATACTTAAAGTCTTCTAACTTAGTTTAGATAAATGTTTCGTGGTATCACAACATCGAGGAACAAAGCTGGGATGCATAGCACAGATCTGTTCCTCTTTTTATGTGACACTAATTCGGTGCTGGGTTCCTGCCAATGCCTCTTGAACTCATATCCCTACTGTGATGTATGCAGACAAGAGTAAGAACAGAGGCAAAATCAGATATGCTGAAGTAACTTTAAACATTAAAAGCTACCCTTAATTCTATTTACTGTAATTTCAAAGACACAATCTAACATTCTAGAGGTCAACAGAATGTGTCTATGCAGACATTTCATGCAAAGCTGTCATATTATAATGATAATATTCCTAACCTGTAATTAATAACCACTATTTCCTTACCAATTTTTCTCTGATTTTGCACAACCTTTTAGAAAAACAAATAGAAAAATGTAATAAAAAAAATTCTTGAGAAATATTCAGTGGAGAAAAAAATGGTCGCTGTATATAGAGTCACTTCATATCCATTAAGGGCCTCATTTATTTTTTATTTAAATTGAATTTTCTATAATTTTTAAGATGCAATACAATCCTGTAGGAGACATAATTATGAATAACTTCAATATTTTTAACATTTTTAATATTCCACTCTTCCATGTTATATTGACGTCTTCACTTGTCTACATCCCTCAGCAACTGACCCAGACAAAATTGTCTTTTCACTGAACTGCTTGACCATTAAGATACAACCCAGACTAAGAGGAATCTACTCGGTTGTTCTGCTTTACTAATGTCTACACTGTTGTGATAAAAGCATAACTGATATGGTGCTGCCTGGCAAAATCTTATAGTTCTATTGAGTTTCATTTCTTAAAAAATGTCTTTGTTGCAGTTGCATGATTCATCTTTCCAGCAGTCCTAACTGGAAAACCTCTAAGAATATCATATGCTTCATCACTCATGCAATAAATGAGGATGTTTATTTGTTCTTCATCAGAGACTGCATCTGATTACTTCTTCAATGAAAATCTCTGAGGATGTAGTTAGTCAGAGAAATTAAAGGATTATGTTTGTCATCCTTATTTTGTCAGTATAAAAACAGTGGCAAAAGTATAAAGCTGAATATTTTACTTAAGAAAATAAAGTTCTCATATTGATTTCATACAGTGATGTTACAGAATTTGACAGCAAGGCAGGCTTCCACCAAGAACAGGTAAATATTGCAAGCATAGTTCCAAGATAAACCATCCAGATGACAATTTCCATGCTGGTTCCTTTTCAGCCTGCCATCCAAAGCATATCCTTGGACTTGATAGACAAAACACTTTAATGTTTTCTTTGGGCTTCTTTTTTGTGTGGTAAAGTACTTAAGAGGAGTGTTGCACTGTGTTGTTCAGATGTCTCCAGTAATCTTCCAAAAACAGCAGATTTGAAAGTACAGCTAAGAGGCAAAACTCCAATCTCAAACCAAGTGAAAGACAAAATTGCCTGGTTTAGCACTGAACTGGATATTGTTTCCAGAACATTTCCAGATTTGCATTAAATGCAATTAGTAGTCCTGGTGAAATTCCCGGAGTGGTTAGAAATCAGATGTGAAGAGAGAATAGAAAAAGACAAGGCTTAAGCCTTGCAGAAATCTAGCCTACTGAAAAATAAATGCAAATGAATCTGTAGAGTGTTACTGTGGTTGTGAACACAAGCACCCTAATGTTTATTTTAAATTTATTTGCATCTCATGTCCTCTAACAGGGTGTTTACAAATGCACAGATCTATGAGCACCACTTCTGTGGCAAGGGAAGTCATTTGCTCAGGAAAAGTGCTCATCAGTTTTGCACAGAGACACTCAAGGTGACATTTCTCAATAACGGCCAGAAGTGTCAGATTCTATCAGAAACTTGAGGTATTGATTTAACCTGTATATCTATTATATTTCTTTGCTGGGAAGTTCTTAGGAAGCATTTCTATACTAGTAATACTGTCTTCCATATCTTCTCCTTATATAAGAAGCTGAGAAAGCCAAATAACTTGGAAAGTTGTGTAGGTCTTCCAATAAGAATTCAAGAAACTCTGTTGGCACAAGCATGTTAAACAAGACAGTACAAAATCTGTGTATAAAATTGGCATTGAATTTTTTTGTATGTTAGGTTTTGAGAAAACAATTAAGTAACATAATTTGTAGACTAAGATTTTGTTATGCTGAATTTTCAGCATAGCTGTGACTCTCTACTATAAGTAATGTGTTTGTGTTATATAGTTATTTTCAATAGATCCCACAAAGCCATTATTTCACCATCATGGAACGTAATCATCTTCCACTTAAAAAGGATATACATAACCCTCCTCCCCCAGATTATTTATAATAATGCACTTTAATACAAGTCAGTGAATGTATTTGGCACACTCTCTGAACTTGAACACTGAGTAAGATATTTGTTTTATGATATGAACCTGATCTTCTGTATTAAACTAGAGGTAATTTACACAATATATTTATTATAAGCATGAGACCTTCTTAATTGCACAAATAATTTTATGTTGTCATTTGTAAGCAGAATAATACTAAAAGACTTAACTATAAAAACAATTACTTGTTAACCTTTTTGTTGTTTCAAATGCTAGATGGTTATCTGATTTTAAAAGAAAACCTTATTTTGCTTATTATGATTGCTGTTTTGTGCAGCTGCAATGAATTCCTGGTACACTTAAAGAAAATCTGTGTCCCAAAGCAATATCATTACTTGAATCTATTAATTACAGTGCTTTAGAATGAAGTGATGTCTATAAATAGTTTCCACTAAAATTCAGTAGAACTGCATTTTCCTCTTAATTTTGCTACTCTTCTGTTATCTTACCACTGAGAAATAATTTCACTTCTCTCTTCTCTGATTTTAGCTATTTATACTGCTAGCTTTTGGACTTGGGGACAATTTCCTCGTATGTGTGTATTGAGCACAGTGAGGCCTTGGTCTCACAATTTGTCCCTTTAGGCATTACTGTCATGCAAATAAAATATTGTTTTTTACTTACTAATAATCTTGACTTAAATAATGTCAAACACTGTAACAATTTCCTTGCCATCTCCCTTCTCCATCTCTTCTCTCAAGCAAGAATAAACTCCCTTGATTTATTTTCCTCCCACTATAAACAACATTAGAGAAATGAAACTTGAACTCAGTTACTTAATGGAACTTCTTTCTTAACTGCACTATCCTATCTCAAAACATTTGTATCTGGGACACACCAATGCTGAATGTTGTGATTGCACCCAGTTTTCCTTCTAAAAATCAGATGTACAGAAAAGTATTCATGACGTGTTTATCTATGACATGCTAGAACAGTGTCAGTGAATGAATGAATAGATTTCACTTGAATCATTACGTTAGAAGAGCTAAGGGAAAAAAAAGAAAACAACAAAACTGCAGAAGTTTTGGTGGCATCTTGCTCAGTACAAGAGGGCGGTTTCCAGGAAGCGATCAAAGGTTAAAGACGGGTGGTCTTATCACAGCCACAGTTTTTGTTTTTATCCATTTAGCTTACCTCACTGTCATTTGAAGTGCCCTAGAATTTTTGATTTTTAACCTATTTCACATTCTTTGCAGTCTGTTGTCAGCATACAACTTCCATGGCAGGATGGCCATGATCAAATATTTTTTGGTTAGTAGCATATATTTAGCATTTATTTTCCTTGAAATTCCTCATCCATTGCATGAGAAAGAGGAAAAAATGCACAGGTTTCTCTCATCTGTGAAATCACAACTTTCCACAGTGGGAAGAAGGGTGGGTTTCACCCAAAGAGCAGTTAACCAGATAACTTCTCTTCTTACCTGTGCAAAACCTCCTAGAAAACTGTGTTTTAGGGCAGTTTTCAGTGTACTGACAATTCCAGGGTCCAAGAAATCAGTGATTGGAAACTATTTAAATGATTGCACTGTTTAGGCCTAGAAACTGCAGAAAATGTGGACAAACTTATAAATCTATTTACAGAGCTCCAACAGGCAGTGGTAAAGATACTTGAGAGAGATGGATTTTTCATCAGTATTAACATTACCCTGGCTCTGGCTGACAATATTTGCACTAAATCTATTTTGGCTTTCCTACAAGATGTGTTTGTATTGTCAGGAATTAAATTGAATTTTTTTTATATGAATCATCCCTTGCAAGCCAACCACAATGCATTGAAAATGTGTTCTTGCAAGTTTTATCCTTCTTAAATAGTTACTAAAATCTATTTAGGATCTCAGACTGTAGAGGGGTGTCTTTATCCTGAAAATGTAAGGAATATAAAAATAAACAGAAACTCAGGTTTGAAGTTAAGAATATATTAATCTCTCTGAGTCATCATTTTTCCAGAAATTCTTTGAATACTTTTAGTATTGTAGTGCTTGGAAGCGAAAAAATTCCATGCATATATTAAAAAATCTAAATGTGTGATTTTAAAGATTTGTTAACAAAACTTCCTCATTTTCTTTTACACTTGGGGTTATTCTATTCCACACATGTGGCTTAAAATAACTTGACCCCAGACTGCTCATATGTGGACATAATTGCTTTATTTTTACAGGAGTCAATGAATCAGTCATGTGAATAAAAGCACTTAATTAGCTATTCATTGAGGAAGATCCTGGTTTTATGAGAGTAAGAAAAAGCTCTTAATGTTTATCACAATTTCTTAGCAATGTCTTGGGTACATGATGGCTGCCGGTTAGGCTCAGCTGTTTTGAAGGAAGTTTTGAATTTTTACACTTAACCATTGAGTTCTGCAGAAAAATATAATTAATTTCCCAAATTTTGAATTATCATATCAGAGTGATTTGTTCAGTTCCCACATCACCTGATTTGCACTGGAAAAGTAACAAAGAAATGGAAGTTCCAAAGCTGCCTATGCTGAAGATCTAGTAGTAGCTTTCTTGTTATCTCATCTTGACTGTACCCTCTCTATGGCCTTTTCTGATTCTTTGGAGATGTAAATACTGTCTTTTGAGAAATCATTCTATTCCTTAGGAAAAAAAATCAGGCTTCGGAACCCTTGTGAAAAGACAAGTTGCTGTAGGAAAAGGATAGACATAATCACACTATTACAAATACAACAAAAAACAGTTTTCACTTGGTGCTGTGCTTACACTAATACTCTTAATAGGTGTTACCAGTGATAAAACTGTGCAAGAGCTGAGCCTGTAATACTTAAATTCCAATGTGAATAAGTCTGATGGCCATTTAAAAAGAATTTTCTGTGAAGAAAAGGACATCAACCCAAGGGGAATTGGTCTTATGCATGATTTTTCATTCCGAAGTAATTCTAAAAAAATTTGTTTTGCGAAGGACTTTCCTGTGTGGTTAAAACTATGTACTAGTTTAGATCCAGTGTTTTTGAGGAAAGTGCTGACTTTTCCTCCCACACAATTTAATAGTAATACATTTTAATTTGTGAATGCATACAAATTTGTACTTAGTACTAAGTTTTCTTGTTGTCCCCCGCCAACCTTGGTTTCCTCGTGACTAGTCACAACCATAAAAAACCAAATTATACCTCTGATTTCCCATAGCTATACACAAACACCTGTTCTAGAACGTTTTCTGAGCTTCAATTTTATGTCTATAGTTAATTCCCCTTAACGACCCTACACATCTATATGTGGACACACCCCTGGAGACCGCCTGTCCATAAAACCCTGCTGCAGCCAGCTGTGGGGTGCGTGTTTCCTTCTGCACTGGGCTGTTAATGATTGTCATTGCAGCATTTCCTGGGCTTTCATCTGGGCTTCCCACCTAATAAAAACAGAAATGTAGCCCCAGGGAAAATTGTAAGCAATTAATCATTCCTAGTATAAATCAAGTGGCATTTTTGGGGCAGTTCTAATACCTTTCCTCAATACTCACTTGAGACATATGAGGCATTCACACTAGATGGTATTTAAGGGTCCATTTAGAACCAAACCCTCCTATGATTCTATGATTTCAAAACCCCATTTCTCAATAAAAATGCTGTATTTGAAGGTGTTTCTTTTAATTGAAACTATCACTAGAATACTGAGTCTTGATGAGGATATTGATGCAATACATAAACTAAAGAATTTTTTTCTTAGAAGCAGCAATTCTATAAGACATAACTCAAGGTTTTTTGACTTATAATTTTGTCATAAAAGGAAAATACAGCATTTATACTTTGGACCATCAAAAATTTCTAAATATATTTGTTGTGTGCAAAAACACATAAAATACTATGGACTCAATGCTGAAAAAAGGATTTGCCACATTTATTTCAAATAACACTTAAATGTAGAGAAATAACCATAATAACTGTTATGATTTTTTGCCAGTAGTTGTGCTCAAATCACTATATCTCCAAATTTACATAAATAGTCTTTCTATTTGACATCTTTCTCATCAAAATGTCTTCCCTCTTTTGAGGGCTTCTGCAATTTCAAACATACATGCTGCCATCAGGACAATTGACCAATGGTCTCCATGTGACATCTAAATGGGATCTGGACGAATCTCCCCAAATAAGTACAGCTGCCCACACTGGCACAATTGATAAGAAAATTATAGGTACTGATAGCACACACTTTTTATCTTAAGCTTCCTTGCTTTTTTTTTTTAAGTTACCCTATTATTTTTACCCAAATGCTTTTCAAATTTTAGTAAATAATGTTCACTGATTGTATTTGTGAGTTCTGAATTATCCATTTGTGATATCAAAATCTGTGGACACCTTGATGACACACTGTGTTATGAAATAGGGGTTAAATGCAGAAAACCACAAATGAAACATTTTAATGTTCCCTGCTATCCAGTCTTAGTACTACTTTTTTTTTTAAATTATGACAGTATAATAATAATTTTTAATGCTTTTAATTCAAAACTCAATGCTTAAAGTAAAAGTAGGAAATGTATTGGGCAAAATGGTTTCATAGATATATAATGCAGACTATGAAATCATATTTGAGTTATAACTTTTGCACCCCTCTTACATAGGCATATGGTGACTTGGACATCTTGCCTTTGAGAGCTGAATTTGCACATTCGGAGAAATAAATGGGGAGCTGTGACAGAAACTAAGTCCTTATTAAAAATTATTTTAAGCTACATAACAAAACATTTTGGCAGGAGCACTTATAGAGTAAAAAACTTTTTTTGCGACTATTTTGTTCTTGCTTTTCCCTGAAAATATATAATGTTAAAGTTTTGAAATATTGTTGGATCAATACAGACTGCTGAAATCATACTGGGTATTGAATTCTGAAGTTTGTTACAGATGTTACTGCATCAGCTTACTTAAATACAGAAATTTCATATTATCATTAGTCAGCATTTGATATATAATAAGGAGTCACATTGTACACTTACTTGAAATGTTTTCATGGCATTTATCAATATGTTCAGATTATTTTTCCTTTGCTATGAAGAAACTGAGTGCTTTTATAACACTAACCTCCATTTCTTATAAGTTTTAACCAAAGTTTTTTGGTTATACAGTCTTTAACAAATAGACTGAAAACTATGTCAAGTATTCTCTAAGATTATAAACATTTTAAAAAATCCACATATGTCCCCCCATACACTGATGCATTTCCCATACCTTATACTCCATTTCTATCAGTTGCGGATCAGAAAACAATTGTTTATTTCAGTTTCACTAGTAATGATACTTTTGAACACCCTCACCAGAGTGTAGAAAAGTGTAACAATCTGGTAAAAATTCCTTATAGAAATAATTTATTTTATTTTCCTTTTTTAAAAACTAAGATATTCACAGGACCAGTCAAAACCTTGCATATCATTTATATTACACTCATGGTAGGTTTTATTTGGATGAATTCTACATTCAGTTGAAAATTACTGAAGGGGATATCTGTAACTAAACTGATATTTCTTTTGGCTCAATTAAGAAATAAACCCAGACAACCAACCAACAAAACCTCTTACCCCCCAAAAATGTTCAAAACATTGCCATAATTACTATACTTCTAAAAAAAAATATTAAATTATACTACATCTGTCACATTTTATAGTAGGTAGGATTTTAGAGTACACAGAAAATATATAGTGTAATGTGTTTAATGTGCCATACCTATGAAAGCATCTACACATCATCTCTACACATTGCTTTTTTAGACATATGGATTGTTATACATTTTTATTTAATATTCTCAATTAAATAAGATAAAAAACAACATAAATGAGCATTTTGAGTATAAATACCATTAAATACCACTCTGTTTTATGATATAATAAGCAGTGTCAAAAAAAAAAATTAGAGAACTCAATGACTATCTAAAATATAATGCCTGATGACAGAGATGTGGTGTATTTTTATAGCAATGTATGCATTAGTTTCACCATGAATTCTTTATTATGGTTCAGCAGGAATTTGGTTTTTCACAGGTTTTTCTTTCTGATTGCAATATTTACAATGCTGCATTGTTTATATATAAGTGCAGTTTTTTGTGCATCACATTTCTGGTTTTCTGCTTGTCCTGAACAACAAGAGAGGGATGTTTTAATAAGTAAGTATAGCTTCTCTGAATGTTTTGTGAATGCAGTTTAATGATTTTGCATTTGTGCATCTTCATCAATAGTGACATAAATTAGGTTATTTATGCTAATTGTACCCTTACAAAGTAGTCTAGTCTACTCTAGTAATCAAATAGCGAAAACATTAGACAGTAAATTAAGGAGGAAAGCAGCAAAAGTTTTATCATTTCAGGTGCAGCAAATGCAGCATGGTAGTTTTTACATTGCTTTAAGAAATGTTGAAGCACTGAGGATCTGAAAAACATTGTTTTTGGGAATGGAGATATCAATTTCTAAAATTTTCTGACACACTGGCTTGCAAAGTAAAACTAATTTACAATAAGCTTCATATATAATAAAAGGATGATGTACTGTGATTACAATAGAAGCACAGTTGTAACAGCAGCATGCCTCTTCTAAGACCAGCTGATATCCATGAGAAAACAGAAGAGATCTTGGGAGACCCTTCCTTTAAATAAAAACAGTTGAAAAAACAGTCTTCAACGCTAGATTTTCAAGGCTGAGATTAGCTGCTTCATTTTTAACTACAGTCAGTAGGTTAATAGGGGTTAGTACTTTAGGGAATATAATATATGGAATTTCAAAGGTACAACATTTCCAGATTTTTGAAAGCCTATTGCAACCTTTAAAATAATACACCTGTCAGAAAATTCAGTCATGCCCTTTATGGAAAAACAAGGACACTGTGCTGTTGGACTGTCTTAGCAAACTCTGATAATTGTATACAATATTTGTAAATATACTAAAAGCTCCATCTTGTACAAAGTTAATCATTAGCTCTGTTTCACAAGCCTGTTTCAGAACCTGGTGCATACTGTCATAATTACATAAAAGTCATTTGTGGAGGACTACTCCAATTATGTGCTTATGGATAGGATAAACAAAGAAGTTTTTGCTGTGTGTGACCAAGTGAACACACAAAATAAAGGAAAAACCTGCTCATATCAATGTTTAATTTTATACAAGAGTGCTTATATTTCTGCACTCTATATCCTCTTTTAGATTAAACATGCAGAAAGAGAAAGATCTGTAAAGTGGACTTCATATGTCTCACTGTTACTTCTCAAGGAACTTTGCTACTCTGCTATTTTGACTCTGATAAAAACAAATCATAAACTTAATGGGAAATCAGGACATAACTTTTTAAATTGAAATTAAACAATTTTTCATAATAATAAAGTTCAAAAAATAAAAAAAAAACATAGACTGCAAATATTCTATTGTAGAGCTTTTGTTTAGAACAGTACAGTTAAAAGACAACTCTAAAAAAATGTGGTTGAATTTTAGAAAGAACTTTGAGTTTCTGCCTGGACACTGAAGTTCAAAAATTTACCTTGCTGCTAAAGTTTCTTCCTGGTTTCATGACCAGAATGAAAAAGATAACAGAAAATCTGCAGCTCAGTTTAATAAACCAATGTACAAGATGTTCTAATAAAATATTTGAAGATTAATGGAATTGTAAAGGGCTTTTAGGCACATTCATTTTGTTTCTCACCTATCTGTAATTAGGCAGCAGATCTCCATCATTGTGAAAACATTTTGACAGTATGCAAATGCAAATCACATATTTCTGTTCACATTTCATAGTCAGCAGTACTTCCACTTGCTAGGCAGAATAAAAAAGTTAAGCCATGCCTTTGATGCATATATACATTTTTTCAGAGTTGAAACTTTCTGCCAGATCAAATCCTGAATATGAGGCACCTGAATTGCAGCCACTCTGCAGCAAGGTCACACTGTGCTTAAAATCAGTAGTCATACAAGCCCATACTACACTATTCTATGGGAGACAGCTCTCTGAAAAACATGACTGGCAAATCAACTCTCTGACTAGACCTTTCTAGAAATTTCCCTGCCTCCCTGACCTTTAATAAAATTTTTACGTATACATGATACTAAGAGCCAACATAAGAAGACGCCCTCTTACTCTTCCTGACCTTTTGCCATGCATTCATATGGTCTGGATCTCAGAGACCTGAAATATCTCAAGATTTCTTGAGATATTTCAGGGCTGACTTGTCTTGGCACATCCTGCTGATCTCACAGGACTTTCTGGAAGACAATTCTGGGGTCTGTCAGACACACAGAGTTAGTCCCAGTCTTTTGTCCAACACCATGCCAGTGCATGAGGGAGCAGATTGACACATCCAGGTCAAAAGAGAGCAAGGTCCCAAACATACCATGAATACAAAATAACTTTTGAAACACAGAATATGTTAGTCTCAGGACTAACATACCCTGTAGACCCTTGTATCAGGTATTTGCAAAGCAAAACTGGAAATCTCCTCACCGATGATGGGGCACATGTTCCAAAAATTTCTGCCTTTCGTCCCTGGAAGTTGTGATCATACTCAATGAAATATAAAGAGCAGCTATTCCAAAATGACCAGTTCATCAAAAAAGAGTGGAAAAATTTCGCTCTGTATGTGACTACTTCATTACAGGTGGTAAGGAGCATGGTATAATCCCATCATTTTCAGGAAATGTCAGGAAAATGTCTCTGAAACTGAAATGTAAAAGGAAAAGCATTAAGAATAAATGTGATAACAAGATACTTGTAACTGTTGATTTCTGTTGTAAACAAGCAAGTTTAGGGTCCCAAGCTTCCAGTTAGTCAAGTAATTTTGTCTTGAGAGGAATGGTGGTGAAATATCACAAGAAATATTAAATAGTCCCTTCACATAATAAAGCCATTCAAAGCACCATACATTTAAGTTGTTCTCTTTCTTTTTTGAGAGAAAGGATGCTGACCTTTACAGAAAATTCAAAGCTTCACTCAATAAAATGACTATTTTAAAAAAATTTAACATCTCTACACTTGTAAGATGATCCTGTGCCAAAAGTTAAGTGCTCTAAACCAAACAAAAACCTACTAAAACTGGATGAAAATATATGTGATTGCATGATCAGATGGTGAAAAGGATTGCTGGTCCATTTATGTTGGTAAAGAGCCACAGCCTATCTAACAAGAGGCAGCTCGTTCATCTGGGTGGGTGGAGCTCCAGTGCCCAATCAAATACGAAGCAATTGCATTAAGACAAGTCACAGCTCCCCGTGGCTGGGTAAGAAGGAGCCCTACTGGCTTTTGAAGACAAATACAATTTTCTGAGAAGTCAGCACAGCTGGGGACTCTGCTCACATACCACTCTGCCAGTATTATAAAGGTAGATTTGCACTACTGACAGGTTTCTGATGGAAGTTCTAATTTGACAGAGAACTGTGGCTCAGAGACACAAATATTTTTTTCTTAAATAAGAGCCTGAAATGAGAATTTCCACTCTCTTTCACAGATTATCAAAAATATATTGTTGAAAGAACGCCTGTTAGTGAAGACTGCTCATAGCTCTAAGGCTCATTGAAAATTCTTATAATGATTTTCCCTTGGTGTGTTATTGTAAGACAATATACTGGAACAGGATAAATACTGACAAGTGAGCCCACACAGCAGTAATACCCATTTAACTGAGATACATGGTATACAGGATTATCTTTCAGACTTTAGTGTTCTCAACAGCAAAATCAAGCTGTTTTAGGTTTCAACATCTTCCACCACAGGGTTACTTAGGATTAGAAGTGTTCTAGAGTTTCTATTCTAAGTAGGGTAACAAATCTAACTTTGTATATGCCTTTTCACTGTTTAAATGAGAACAAACTTATTGAATGTTGTTTTGGTTTATTCAAATTGTGTTTCTGCATCATTACAATCATTCAAATATTCAACTGTTACAACACTGCCTGCCAGTTGCACACTGAATGTGCAGAAAGCTGAAAAAGTGTGAGTACACTAATGAATAAGAAATAAAAATCATATTCATTCAGTACACTGCTTGGGCTTGTTGAAGATTTTTTATTATGTTTCCATGTGTTATATTTTATTTATAATGAATTTGCATTTTTTCTGTTACTGAATACATTTAGATATTGCTTCTTTATATGCCAATCTCTTATTTTTACTGACCACAAAGTAACAAGGTTCATATGTCTGACAAGTAAAGTGAAGGAATGATATGTTTCTTTCCTCCTTTTCAGCAAAGAAGGCAAAATGTTTCAAAATATATTAACATTGAGATTAATATTTAATGCTTACTTCTGCTTACTTCTTAAATGATATTTATTGCAATAGGGGGTTCTATAATTCAACTGTATTACTTAAGACTGTTTAGGTTAGACTTTTACATACAGAGTATTTTAATGGACATACATTCTGAAACTTCTTTTCAAATATAATTTTTTTTTGTCCTGAGTTTCTTGAAGCATTTCTTGTTTTCTCACATTTCTATCTCCACTTTTTGTCACTGCAAAGATTGGCATGCAATCTAAGTTCCCCTAATGTTTTTTCTTGTTGAAATTTTGCTGAAAAGTTATAGAGAGGAAAGGATTCCATTAGGTCTGTTCCATTCAGCTTCATTCACTGGGGTTTGTATCTCTGATTTGGATCTCAACTCAATCTGGTTTTCTCCCAACATGATTTATGCTTCTGCTGTAGACAATCATCAGATGGCTGCATCTATATTTCCATGCATGGCTCTGCATGTCTAACAGAATGTCTCTAATGATCAATGCATGTTTACATTTGTAAGTGTTTACACAGGTACACAAAACTACACACAGAGTAACTATTGTATAAATATACCAATATTCAGGGCAATTAAACACCTTCCTCCCTTTTATGGCGAAATAATTTCTTCTTCTTCATGTGGTAGTCATTTGATTACCTTCTCCTGGTGTGCTGTTTTCTAATCTCCAACCTACACTCTTATTCAAGAGCTGTAAATTGCATGTCACTTGTCTCAATGTTTGTTCTTTTAAAAATCTTATTTTATACAATTTACTCCAAACTTGCAATTTTAAATTCTCTGTGGTAAAGTACATCTCAGAGGAGTCTGTTGTAGAACAACAATATCAGAAGAAAAACAAGACAGAAAATAAAAGTGGAAAAGAAAAAGAGTTCTCTTATAATACCTTCAGTGAAATGAAATTATTCTTCCATGATTTGTTCCAGTCTCTGGAAAAATCTCATCAAATTGCACATCAGTAGGTTTTCAGTGATGATGTACTGTTTCAAATTCTCTTTTTTTCAATAAAAATTTGGGGTTTGTTTTTTTTTTTTTTTTAATTTGAAAGCACACAGCAAAAGGAAATACGCAAATTCATTTGGATTTTACCTCAAATAATTGTACCATTCCTAGAGACGAAATTGGAATATTTGCAGTAAACTCAGTTCCTGAGCGTCAAGCTCTTTCCAGGTCTGTTAAAGCCATGAACTGCAGCATTTTATGTAGTTCTTCAATAGAATTTTCCCAAGAAAAGAAGTTCCACCTACACAGAGGCATAAGAGAGGTGCCTCTCATGCACCTTTTTGTTTTTATTAAAAAATGAAAGTAACTCCAGAATTTCCTGAAAATGAAAGCACACACTCTCCCCACCTCAGTGGGGTTTTTGAGAAAACTTTTAAATTTAAACATATACTTCCGTAATAAGACGACTTGTGCTAGGCACATGTGGATTTGGGCCAAATGCCGTCTCCTTTTCCTCACAAATTTTCTATTCTGATTGTTTGCCCTTCCATTTCCCCATTTAAACTTGATAATGTCTGGAGAACTTCAGAAATAAAAATGGAGAGATTTCCTCAGACAAATCTCCATGCAAGCCACTTAGAATGCAGAAATCTGTTTCATAAAGACATTTCACTTTGTACCCAAGCTTGACTGCTTTCCTCTCAGTGCACTCTCCCAGAAGCAATACTGAACGAGAAATATTTTCTCCATTATAACTGAGCAAAGAATAAACTCTACTTTTCCTGAAATTACTCAGGAACTACCTTTTCTGCTAAAAGGCAAGAAGTAATGGATGTAAGGGTGACCAATTGATTGAAAGAGGAGGAGACATTCTCCCTGTTACCTGCAGAGAAGATTGGCCTTTTTGGCTGCTGAGGGGACGTCTCAGCAGAGCCTTCAGTAATCTTCTTTCATGCCATGGACTGTAGCTCTTCGGGGTTATTTACAGGGAGTCAGGGCAAGACAGATATAAAACAAATATCAGAATGTAAATTGTGGGAAACAACCATACAGAAAAAAAATGAGGAAAAGAAGAAACACTGCTTTGTAAAAAAAAAAAAAAAAAAAAAAAAAAAAAAGGCAATTTTGGTATTTTTGCTGTATAGGAGGTTAACTGAGAGACTGAGAGGCTCTGTGCAAGTATTTTGATATCAAAGCACAGGGCAAAACCCAGCCTTTTATTAGCAGGTGTGAGATACACATTCATATATACTCAGCCATAGCTACTCTGAAAATACATTCTACAAGCCTTTGTGTGTCTCTTCTGTGTAATAACTGTCCTTTAGTAACACAATTGAAATGCAATAGTAATGAACATATTTCTTTACTCCATTGCTCTGCTATCTTTTATCCAGCCATAAAACCACTATTCTATTTCATAGAATCATAGAATATTTTGGATTGGAAGGGACTTTGAAGATCACATACTTACAGCCCCCTACCATGGGCAGGGACACCTTCCACTAGACCAAGTTCTACAACACCCCATCAAAGCTGACCTTGAGCTCTTCCCAAGATGAGGCATCCATAACTCTGTGCAACCTGTTCCAGAGTCTCACCAACCTCTGAGTTAAGAATGTTTTAAGAATGTTTCTTTTTAATGTCAAGCTAAGCCTATTCTCTTTCAGTGTAAGTTATTCTTCTTCCAGAGGATGATGGTTAATTCTGTAGGTCAAGTGCAAGAGCATGGTATTCAGAAATTTGAAAGCAAAAGTTATTACATTATTAATGCTGTTAGAGTCTACTTCATCTTATTAAACCTATTGTTTCCAATTTATTTATTGATAGAACATGGTGTTACAATATCCATAACATTATAACACTGTTCAGCAAAACAAGAGAGGTTTTGAAAATATGATAAATTTTTTTGTGCTAACTAATAAGTATAGCAGACTAGGAAATTTAGACAAAACAAGAAGAGATCAACTGAGTGCGAAAGCCTAAGACTGGATGGTCAAAACAACTCTGAAACTAAACAAACTAAACAAACACCTCATAAATTTAAATATCCTATTTCAAGCAATCGTTTGAACAAATGTAGAAAAATCCTACTACTGAATCCTTCTCTTTTTACAAAGAACTAAAAAAATACACAAATGTGTCAAAGAAAGTCTGAGGAAGGGACAGCTCCCCAGACTATTATCGAGGGAATTATTCATTATTAATTGAAATTCTGGGAAATGCCAGTGAGCTATTTTCTCACAACAATGTCTGTTGGAAGAGGTTAGGCACATATGAAGACATTTATAAATTTTATCATTTCTAATTCACATAATAATACATATTCCTTTTCAAATTTCTCTTTCAAACAGAGACAGTAGTGCTGTGATATAAGATGCTCCTTCAAAAGCTGAAGTGTCTGAAATGTCTCTTGTTACTTTGTGTCTTTCTGTTTGTCCATCCTGGATTCATGTGACACTTTCAAAATACAGGCAACAGCCACCATGTAGTAGGTTCCTATTTATTTTGACCAACAGATGATCTTTCATATCAAAGTAGTAGTGTTTTTCAAAGACTGACAGATTAGATCTGGTATTGACACTGACTGTTGCAAAAATGAGAAAGAGAAAATTGTAGCTGAGAGAAGACATTGTCCTTATTCATTCAAAGGTAATGGGAAATGACTATTATGATGATAACAGGGAATGTACCCTAAGTGAATGAATCATTTACAAACACTTTCTAAATTATTCTCTTCATGTCCAAAGTAAGGTGACAGTTATTATACATGGCTTGTACACCTGTCTTCCTGCTATAGAAGGTTAATTCTTTTGGCATATCCCTTCCTCCAAGAAAATATCAGAGATATTTCTCACAATAACAGCCAGACTTTAAAGTCACTGAAGATTGTAGAAACATATCCCATTTGGACATCCATTGGAAAAAAAACAAAAAACAAACACTGAAAATTTTGAGGAAAGACCTGGCTTTTGATTCAGAAATGCATGTTGTCATCAAAGGAATTTACAGTTCAATTCTGTTCACCCATCTAATTCCCAAGCATTTTTTTATCAGCTCCATAAAAGCCATTTCCTAATGTGTGGTTGAAGTACCAAGGAGAATGCATTAAGCTCTTTATGGTGTTTGGAGAGTATTCATGGCACAATGCATACAGGCTATAGCACTAGCCTATTCTCTGCCAACTGCTTATCTACTGCAAGTTGAAAGAAAGAAGATTAAAATATTCCCCCCCCCTTAAAATTGTGAAGTTCATTTCCAGGCATAAAAAAAAAAAGATATTTCATTAGGAAAATTATTTCATATTTCCCTCACATGTAATTTCACTATATGCATTCAACACGAGTTTCGGCTGCAACAATAACAAAAAATTCTATGTGAAAACCTATTTTGTGCAAACTCCATTTGATTCATAACTGAAAAGATTTGTAACTGCTATGGTCCTAATTGCTGATGCAATAGATCATGGATTCATAGAATAGTTAAGGTAAGAAGGGACCTTAATGACCAGTTAGTTCCAAGCCCCCGGCTATGGGCAGTGACACCATCCACTAGACCAGTTTACTTGGAGACTCATCCAGCCTGGTTTTGAACACTTCCAGGGATGTGGTATGCACACAGTAAAGAATTTCTTCCTAAAATCTAATCTAAACCTACCCTCCTTCAGATTAAAGCCATTCACCCTTGTCCTGTCACTATATTCCCTTGTCAAAAGGACTTGCCCAGCTTTCCTTTCAGATTCCTTTTGGTCTGGGAAGGCTTCCCTAAGGTGTTTCTTGAGCCTGCTCCAGGCTGAACAACCTCAGTTGTCTCAGTCTGTCTTCATAAAGTGGTTCTCAGGGTCTGCATCAATTTAGTGCCTCTTTATGGATTCATTGCAACAGGACCACACCTCCCATGTGTAGGGGTCCCCAGAGGTGGACAGAGCACTCCAGGTGGGGTTCTGCTAGGGCAGAGTAGAGGGGGAGAATCACCTCCCTCCACCTGCTGGTCACACTTTTTGTCAGGCAGCCCACTGTGCCTGTGGCCTGCTGGGCAACAAGCATACATTGCCCAGACATATTGAGCTTTTCATCTACAAACACAAGATTTTCTCCACAGGACTGATCTCAATCCATATTCCTTGCATTTTGTACTTTCGCTTGGAATTGCCCTGATGTATTTTCTTCATAGACAACCAGAGAATTTCAACCTTCCATAATTCACTCTGTTATGTGCTGTTGACCTGTGCATGCACTATATTCCCTTTTCAGGAGGGGTTTCAATTTACTCACCTCAGTAACCTGCACTCAGAAATGTCATGAGAAAAAAAAATTGGAACAAAGATCAAAGGGCTTAAAGCCATTTACCCTGTTCATTCAGTCTCACAGACTCAGATTCACACATATGCCTGAAGAGCTTAGCTCACTTTTCAAGGACTTCACACAACTTTTGATTCTAGTGTTCTTTTTATTAAGGTTGGGGTTTGTTTAGTCATCTCTGCTTTAATATCACACAAAAAGTGACACCTAAATTAATATGAGCCATGGTGGAATTTGGAAATGCAACTTTTTTTCCATCACTGACTGGCCCAAACAAATAAGCAAAATTAAGCTTGCATGTGTGTGAGCTAGCTCAGAAGGAAGTGAAAACATGATAGGGATAGCCACAGGAAAAAAAGTATAGTGATAATCACATCTTCTTCTAAAATGCTCTGAACCGAACACTTTCTAAAGGACCATCTGTGCTCCATTGTCATAAAAAAATAATTAAAACACAGGGAAGGTATTTAAAAAGATTAAAACAGGAATCTCCGGTGAATTGCAAAGCAGAAACTGTTATTGTCTACAGACAGAGGTGTAAAAATGCAAAATCTCCATCAATGAGCCAAGGAGGAAGGTTTTCAAATGAACTTGTCCTTTTATGTCTAATTAAACACATACTATGTATTATTGCACAATTTCAGGTAAGTACTCTCATTGCTAGTTTTTGCAAAAGATAAATTGTGCAGTAAAACACAAGCACTAAGCCATAAGTGAAATTTTTCTTAAGTTCACCAGACTAGGTATCACGTCCTATAAAATTTTATTTCATTAAGTTTATAGGAAAAATTTTATGCTTATTGTACATAAAACTGACCATTAAGGAAAAGAATGTTTTCAACACACATTTTATAAACATCTTTTCCAAAAATGTGATTCTCTAAAATGTAATTGTTTAGACTGATCTTTTACTTGGAGGTAGCAGCAGCAGCAAGTAAAAATGTGCAGTTCAAATAATACTTTGCGAGAATCAGATAATTTTTTTTTATTATTTTTAAATTTTTTTTTACCATGTATTCTGTTAGAACTTAGACTACTCTAAGAGTATTCATAGAGTCTTCTAGAAAAAAAAAGCAATTATAAATTATAATTTTTACAAAAAATATGGATCCAGTTGAATAGTCTGGTTTCAGGTATGAAGACAAACCTACTCCTTCAAAGCTGTTCATGAACTTCACTTGAGCACTAAACTGGAAATTCTTGAACAGCATACAGCAAATACTTTTTCCCTCAGATACATTTTATGTTGATTTTTTTACCTGAAATAAAAAATTACCGCTGGGAAAAGGAAAATTGCATCTAAATTGCACAAGTTTCATGGGAAAAGTAAATATTTAATGGAGAAAATTAAGCTAAAAATGGCAAAATTTCAAAACAGCATTCATCCATTTAAGTTTTTCTTACATGAGATAAAAACTCTTTGGAACTTCAAAGGAATATCATGTGATTCTATTACATTAGAGATGATGTTGAGATTTTAGAAGCAGGAACCTTTCCTGACAAGTTTTTTCTGCTTTGTTGAGCACTGAAAGACCTTGCCTTGAAAAAACAACTGAAACATTTTATGCAACATGTAGCTGAGAGATTTTCTATATTTCAAGAAAATAAAAGTATTGCCTTTAACTGAAAACAAAAAATGCCTCATGACCAAATTTAAGCAAGCACAAGAAACAAAATCTACTGAATAAAGCAAAGTCAAGAAAAAAAATTGAAATAAATCCAACCAGCAAAACTGAAACAGGCTTATGGCCCAGTTAACTTTTAAGCAGAAATCAAGCTGTATTATGAACTTTCCTTGTTGCACCTCACTTGACATTGCCAGAGAAAAACACAGGGCCTGAGGAAAGTTCTCATGTGTAACTTTCAAAGCAGATGTTTTGTAAATGAAGCTTCTTCCCCCTGTGCACTGCCTCTATATTCTTTAGGTATTTTCCAAGTTTTTCTTCAGGATATAAATAAATTCTAATGATGTTTTATTTTTTGCATTCTCCTTTTTTTCAAACTCCTCTGTCAAATTAAAGCTTTCGAAATCTAACCCCTTTTTGACACTTACATGGTCATAGAATTGTCACAATATAATCTGAATTACTGGGAAATTTTAATAAAAATTTTCTAGCATTTCTGACATATAGTGCATACACAGACTTCCTAAAACATAAACTTACTCCATTTACAGTAAAGAGACATTTATTTTGTTTCCATTGGTCAGGTGTCTTATGTTAAGAAACATTTATCAAAAAAATCTTGTCTACTTTAAGCTCCAAATTATTTTTCCCATACCTTCTTCAGTGTCTCCTCAGGAAATTTCTAAGACACTGGGCAAAAGGGAAGAACCTGGTATAAATATGTAATTCGGAGGTAAGTCAAAGACAGCAGGAAAATTGTCTTTATTTTAGATAAGAGTCTTTGACAGTTCAGGGTTTTAAGGCCCCTATTCTTCAATATATTCCTAAAGAATTTAGATAAACTAATGAAAAGATGGAGGAACAGTAATAAAAGTAAACACTTACTATGAACTGGAAAAAAATTATGAAATTGACTGACTTGGTAGATTAAAATGGACATAAATAAAGTTACTTCTATGGGGAAAACTAGTTCTTACTTCAGATATTAAATAATGCACTCTGAGTTAACCTTTATTATTTAGAAAAGAATTCATAACAACCTTGATGAATAAAGATGATCAGATCTGAAACAAATCCAAAATGAGTCCTTTAATTTTGCAGACATAGGGGTTTTTTTTTTAATTATCTGAGTGATAAGAATTGCAGTTAAATTCTTCTACTTGACTTCCTCCTGGCGTTTAAAACTGGTCTAATAGGTGTGTTAGGAAACTGCTGTGTTTTCCAAAACTACTTCACACTGGAAACAGCCAAAGGATTTCTCATAAAAGAGATTATTAGGCTTTAGGTTTCTGTGTGCCATCACTGTAGAAATGTCAGCTGACATTGATGCTACAGAATACTTGAATGGATACTTAAATTCTAGATTCTGCAAAGAATTGTAGCTTTTAAAAAGTTATACAAGTAACAGATAATTGGTCTGAATACGAAATGCCTGAATTGGAAACGCATCTACAGCCCAACAGCAGATTAACTGTGAACCCAGCATGCTAAGCATGAAGTTGTTACTGCTTGTCGTATGTTGGGAATGTTTTGGAATCCATCAAAACATTCTCTGAGTCTCTGAGTTTGCTTTCTCCTGTTTGCCTTTAGCCATTTCTGTTTCTTGATTTTACACTTGTTTCTGTACGGCTACCAGAACTGATCTTTCCACAGCGCGAAACAGTTTGAAAGAATTTTGAAAGGTGGGCCAGCTTCACTCAGCTGGTGTCAGGAGTACTTTTCTCTGTGCCTTGCAATTTACCTCTGACTATCATTTAGTGAGGAAGAAGTCAGTACAGACCACATAAATTAGAGACCTGGCATGATAGGAGCAATGCTTTGCAAATGTGAAACACAGATTGCCTTTTTGCTGCAACATGTCCTATGAAAGCTGTTAACCCTAGTTAACCCTGCTACTGCCTCTGATGATCAGAACTGTAAATGCCAAATTAAAGTCACAGTCAATAACACATCTGGAAAGAAATATCTCAGGTTACCTGTCCAAAAAGGGAGATGGTAATTAGAGACTGAGATACAGCTCTCATTTCAGGTCAGCTCAGAGAACAGTTGCATTAGTGCTTTCTTTCATTTGTTGGAAAGACACAGCCTCATAGATTTTTATCTAGACTTACATTTGACTCCCACTGAAAAAGATGTATGCTTGAAGAACAGTGACTCTACATCCTGCTTCACTGATACAAGCTGTTTTTGCATAACATACCCATTTTAGCCTTTCATTCCCTCGCTCTTGGGAATCAATGCATTAATCCGAACTTGCTTTACTTGAGCATGAACAGGAACCACAGCTGTTTTAATTCAAGAAGACCACTGAGTTTATTGCCTTTAAACAACTGAGGTGGGCTAATGTCATTTCTGGATAAGGCCAAGAATAATCACTTTTAATACATACTTTTACTTCCAATAGCAAAACAGCTTGACTTCTGTAGAGGAATACTTGATTAAATCAACACTCATATAAGTTACATATTAGATATAGAAGATAGCTAAAAATAGAGTTTCTGTTTAAACCAATCTTCTCCAGCATGAAAATAAATTTCCAGATAGGATGGCATGTATGAGCCAACACAAGACTTGCTATTAGGACTGACTTGCTACCTCCAGAATTTATTTCAATGACCTAAGTGACACGACTGATGAGTTTAAGTTGGCTGCAGTTGTTCAGAATGACAAGCAGGAGACCAGTGTTAGTATTCACAAGCTGTTGAAGTTCAAAGAGATTTGGAAATAATGATAGTGTTTCTTGTCACAAAAAGATCTTGTAGAATCAGCAGTATTCATAAAATTTGGAGATAATAATAGATATATGAATACAAAAATGACATTCAGCCTTTGTGCATGACATTCATTGAAAAAAGAACAGATATGTAACTATTTAGATCTTTCTTTATTTCATATTTGCTTACAGTATAACAGCATTTATCAGTGAATCTTCAGACAGTTTTGCAAGAATATCTTACAAAGTATATTATTTTTTTACAATTTGCTTCACAACTGCAAAATTAGCAAGTAAATATATTCCTTTATCCATAGACCTGTATTACTTTATCCATACACATCTTCTATTACAGAAACTGATACTACGTAACATTACAAGGAACTCTCTCTCTCTTTGTGCTTTAAGTGCTTTAAGTCAAGAGTTATAAGTAGAGACATCCAGGCAACGACAGCACAGAGAACTGCTCATTTAACAGACTTGAAATTTGTACTATGACATTCAGAGTCACAGACATCACGTGGCAGAGGAATGCCAGTACCTATATTCTGAATTTTAACTAATTTCCTGAAAATAGATTTAGCTCAATTTTCTAATTGCTTGCTCATTCTATTTGCTGACATGAGTACAGTGTATTTGGAACTGATTTTTTCCATTTTCATCAGATTAGAACAAATGAAATAAGGAGAGAGATAATTTGAAAGCTTTGGCTTGGTTTGCAGGTTAAGACTTCTATCATTAAAAGGGCTACTCTGTATGCTATTAAAGGGAAGAGCTGTAATTGTACTGAATAATTTAAAGTTAGCTATTTCCATCTCCTGACAGGAGAATCTCATTAAAATATTTGCAATAATAAATGACAAATTTTTTCAATTTGAGCCTCTTTGTGAGAATAAACTTGGCAGTTCACATACATATTACATAATTTTCTTCCATTATATACAGTAAATTGTGTGCTGTTAGTTCCTAGTGAGAATCCTCTTCTAAAAATCAAGCCACTGAGCAGATCTGCCAGTATTCCTTGGGAAGGTTTAGCCATCTAATGCAATTAAATGCATATGGCAGATTTTCATCCTGAGATGCAGTTCACTCTTTTCTTTATTACTGCACTCACATCTCCAAAATTATCATGAGGGAAATAAAATCAAAACATAAATTTCAATATTCTTGTGTGATGTTGATGACTTAATGGTTTTGTATCAAAAGACAGCATTGTCATCATTGTTTAAAAGTATTCAATCCATGCACAGGTTTTATTTTCCTAATAAAATTAAATTCATCCTAGCACATCTTCAAACAATTCTATGTTGCTGATTAATAACCACTAATAAAAGCTGAAAAGTTATCTGAACCTTAAAACCAAGAACAATTTGTGTGTTGGGACCTGGTTTTGTTTCATAGCAACACTTTTTTCATAGAAAGAACTTATAAATGAAATTAGTAATGTGTGCCACCTTCATTATATTTTGTTAAGTATTAGCAGAAAAAAAACCCAGTAGAAATTTCTGAAAAAATTCTAGTGAAGACAATTTTTTCTCTATGAGATCAATAAATAATTGACCTCTCCAGGAGCAATCACTGTAAAAAATAGTTTTACAAGACAATAGTAAATTTCTATCAAGAGTAGAAAACAACATGTCCCAGTAGTAGGAGCAAATATGTGAATAAAAGTAGTTTGTCTTGAAGAGGAAATTATTTTTATAAAAATTTCAAGGAGGAAGAAATAACTTTAAGCTTCAGTCTTGTCCAATGAACCTTTCTGGATCTGAAGTTATTTTGTGAATTCCTGGCTGGCATTTTTGGTTTTTTTTTTTTTTTTAATTGAAATAAAATACAGGTTTTGTTTTATAAGTTCTCTGATGGGAACCAAGGCAAAGTAATGAGATCCATCTGAGATTAGCTTCAACTATGCTGATCCAGACTAAAATGCTGAAAAGAAAGTAGCTCTGAAGTATACATCTCTTGTAGTGTTACATCACCCTACCTATGCTTTCCCACACAGGGACCAAACTAGAGGATTGTGTGTTGCAGTGAAAGGCAAAGAGGAGAAAGTAATCAATTCATGTTTCTCTGCTCTTCAGTTTTAATCTGTATCAATGAAATTCATCAGAAGAAAATTGCTAGGTAGAGTGGGCTATAATATCACACCCAAATATAATTTTTAGAGGACAGCAGTGAAATTCCAGTAAGTATGTAAAACACAGCGTGATATATGGATGTATGGGAGAGTTTACCTGCTACAAATGTAAAACTTAATAAAGACGGACTTCACTTTCTGTCTCTTGTCCTATACATAATAAGAAGATCCACATTGAGGTTCACATGCCTCAAGCTATTCCTCACTAGTATAGATACTGACATCCTATCCTAAAGTGCTGGCTTAAGGATTCTTAGCAAGACAGTCTAATCAGATGTCTCCATAAATTCAAATTTTGATAGACTGTGGATTTTCAATTACTTGGAAAAGTAATTTTTGTTGCTTTGGATTATTGAAGTAGTATAGAACTCTACAGGAAATTTCCATTAGGTCAATATGCTTATACCCTGTTAAAGATTTTTCTAGAGAGTGTCTTTTCACGATGGAGAGCAGAGGTATGACAGGTAAATTTAGAAGCTAAGTACACTTAATGGCAAGAAGCTTTATTAAAAAATTTTACTCAATTATATTCATCTGTGTTTCTTCATCATGCTTCTGCATAAAACAATTTAAATCAGCAGTCATCCTGCATCTGGTTAGAGAAATTATTACCTCCACAGCATTCTACAAAGGAAAGAGGACTTGGTACAAAGAGAGCTGAGGGCTACAGAATGCACGATTGACATGCTAAATGATGTGCCAAGCTGATTAGATAAATCCTTCTTCAAATAGAACCAGTTATAAGAAAAAAAATGACAGATGTATATTTTCTGCTGGGATTTATACAACCATCTGGCCTTGCAATTTCCAGATGGAAGTTTCACATTAAGTTCTCAAACTGAGATTCTAAGGTATTTGAAAGATCTGTGTTTTCCTTTATTCAAGTATCTGTGGGATAGATGAAGTGCTCTCAGCACTTATGGTTATAGCTGACTAAGGAAAACAGAATTTTTACATAGTATGAAATCTATTACATTGCCAAATATTCCCTTAATAAATTCATTCTATTAAAAGCTGCTGCATGATTAATGAAAATAGTATCTTCAAAGACATTTGCAGAAAGTCAGAATTTCACAGCTCATAGAAAACTTTAATGAGACAATTAAGCCATTAAAGTACTTTCATTCTAGCATTTGACTTTGTTTGCTATATTTAACTTTATGCCATAAGGAAGCCTTTCAAACTTGTCTTTTAGCATTTCAGAACAACCTAGAAACTAATATTGTAAACAGGACATGAAGAAATATACCAAGACTAAAGACATTTAGGATTTAAAGTAGGATGACAGAAGTGTAAATGGAGATTGGTAACACCAAGCTGAACAGGCAAAATCTCATGCAGATGTAAAATAAAAGATAGGTTAAACATTTCAGAAAGCATCTGTGTGTGACAGTTTTCACAGGGGTCCGAGGATGAGGGAAGAGACAAGGATCTGACTCCATGTTTCAGAAGGCTTGATTTATTATTTTATGATATATATTATATTAAAACTATTCTAAAAGAATAGAAAAAAGGATTTTGTCAGAAGGCTAGCTAAGAATAGAAAAGCAAGAAAATGATAACAAAAGCTTGTGTCTCAGAGAGAGTTGGAGCCAGCTGGGCTGTGATTGGCCACCAATTAGAAACAACCACATGAGGCCAATCACAGATCCATCTGTTGCATTCCAGAGCAGCAGACAATCATTGTTTACATTTTGTTCCTGAGGCCTCTCAGGTTCTCAGCAGAAAAGATCTTAAGGAAAGGATTTTTCAGAAAATATCATGGCTACATCTGTGGTCTAAACTTACTATACTACACTGTGGATAAATAATTCCTATGCACAAATGCAAGTAGTGGGTGGCATCATGGAAACCTCTGAGAAATCACAGGAATCAGGAACCTAATAACCTGTGTGAGATTACTGCCCCCTCAGCCTGACCTCAGTTGTTGGCTGACCGCCTGCTGAAACCAAAGAATCCCTGGTAAAGGGAACTCACAGAAAAATGGAAATTCTTGATAGCATCTCATCTCTTCTGGCTGCAGAAGAGGGTTGCAGGGGTGAGGACTGCCTCAGTTCTTAGCCCAGTGTTCATTTCTCCAACTCCATCACAACTACAGCAGTCATAGAGCTTCCTTCAGTGGCCATAGTTTGAAGAAAACCACATGCTTCACCACAAAATCTTCTTTTACTTCTTTCAGGTATGAAAGTTAAAGAATAACGTTCTTGACACTTTCTATTGACTTTTGGCTCCTGCTTGAGCTGTAGAACTGTTTTCCTTCTTCCTGTCTTTCCTACAGAGCATCACTTGGGCCAATGGTCCTTGTGACCATTGCAATCTGTGCACAGTATTTATTTTGCCAATCAGTTTGCTTACAGAGTAGCTTCATATTCAGAGTAATGAGTTATAACTCAAACCCAAATGGATTAATTTTACCTAGGAGAAAAACACAGATGAGAGTGATGCCAAAATAAACTGATAAACACATATATGCATGCATCTATAAATACATACAAGATAACTCCACAGTATTAAAACCTTGAGAATCCAATCTAGGTCACAGTTTTAAAGCATGGGGCACTGAGATGGGTTAAAACTCATCTGTAGTTCTGCATATATTATACTCCTTCTAACCTGCCAGCAGAGGACAAATTGCTGATTCAGTGTTGTACACAATACAATCATAACAGCAGCAAACAACAACAATAATTATTAACTTGGATAAGTGATAAGTAACTGTCTCCATCTAGTTATTGCTTGAAGAAACTCAACCAGGTGTCTGGTTTCAAGTGCTAAAAGAAATAAACACTGCAAGTTCAAATCAGGATATTTACTTAAGTGGAGAAAGTTTAGACACTTTCTCTGTTAGCAAAATTACATTCTTTTTTTATCTAGAGCCTCTCTGGGTTTTACAATATTGTTGAAAGTAACATAAATGCTCAAAACAAGCCTTTTTAATAGGGCACATGACCAAAAAACTGATACATTTTGAAATCAAATCACTTCTTCAAAATTTAGTTCACATTCTTTTGACTATATACCCTGTCACAATATGTAATATTAGTATGGGATATGTTAAATAACAATTCTTGCCTTTGAAAAAATTCTTACTTTGGAGTTGGAAATTCCACCTGCTACTTCAGTTCCAGAATATTGCATATCTTTGCAGCAGCTTTGGCAGATTTTTAGATCCGTCTTTGGAAGGCTGGTGTATATTACATATTCCTGAGGAGAGCTTGCTTTTTAAGAGTTGGAGTTGCCTACTGGATGTTGTCACAATTGTTGTCACAGGACAGTAAACCTAAGTCAGTAAATTCTGAGGTCACAAATAGTCCACCATTCACAAAAAACCAATTAGGTCAGCAGATATTATGTAAATAATTTTTTAAAAGAAATTCACTATAGATATTGTCTTAGTATTAAGCATGCATTGAATACTGATAATGAGGCAAACATAAAAACAGGCAGAGAATGCAAATATGAGAAAAGCTATTATTTGTTCACATGTTATTTTTTTTTCACTTACTTGCTGAATTTAATTCTCAGATTTTATTACCTTAGACATTTGCCTTGGAGAAAATTTTGCCTTACCTTATATTGAAACACATTTTCAAAGTCCCGTTATCACATCTTAATCATCAGTAAATTTTGTCCTTACTTTCCTAGTTTTGATTTTTAGTCATTAACATGCAAAAATCTAGAATGTAAACACCTATCTTCATGACCCATATCACAGTGTTCCATGCCTTCTGTATAACCATTTTGCTTTATATTTTCAGAACTAAGACTTCACTTGAGAAAGGAAAAGACCAAAACATTTCAATAATCAAGTGTTGATACTTACAAAAAACTTTTAAAATTAATTTCTTTCCAAATTCTTGGTCACAGCAGTGTGGTAGCAGCACATAACTTCTTGACCTCTTAGATTTAAAAAAATAACATGATGGGAATGGTAAATTCTCAAAAAAAAAAAATCCCTGTTTTCAGAATCATAAGACAAAATAAATAAGACAAAATAAATAAGACAAAATAAATAAATATCAAAGTAGTAAACCTGATATGCCATCTCTCTCCTGGCTCAAGGTCCACTAAATTCTCCATAATTTCAAATTAAAATAACACTTTTTTAGTAATTTTTTCCTTTCTCCTTTAAGTCACATTTTATGGCATAGTAAGAAGGCATAGTAAGGGGAAAGGACACTAATCACTTAAACTGAAGTTTGCTGCTGAATCTTAGCATCTTTTGCATAAGGTATTATTTTCATACCCTGTTTGCTCCCATTTCAGATTTTTTTAAGACAGATTCTGACTAGATCAGCAGGAAAATGTCCAGTCCTTGGGCCATAAAATGAAACCTTAAAATAACAATTTATATTCAGCGATATTACTCCCTCTCTGGAGCCAGAACACTTATCCTCGTCTCTAAGATTGCTCACAGTTGGACTTAATCAGCAGTTCAGGCACCCTTTATGCAGTCACAGTCACTCTGCCAGGATACTTGAAAAGAAGGAGGTTGGTATTTTCTCATGAACATTTAAGGCATGCAACCTTTACCTTGAAGGATTTCTGGGTTTGAGGAAGCGTAACCAGAAACTTGACATCAAGCAGCAGAACAGAAGCATACAGAGGATCTGCTTCTGATGGTCGCTGTTGATGTGAGGGGAAAAATATTTTAATGAAAGAAAATTAGAAAACTATAAATATTTTTAATGTCTATAGCTAGGGGATTCTGAAAAATTTTCCAATGCAGACACAGAAAAACAGACACAGAAATTCAAATATTATTCAAGACTTGGAGATCGAACTAAAGACTATTAAACTGCTTAATTTACTGATTTTGGCAAGAAGCCATTCAAGCAATCAGTGCAAAGCTCCTAAATGACTTCTCTTGAAGTCATGCGATGAAAAAGATTGATAAATGCCATCAGTTAAAGTCAGATTTTAGTCTTGTGTTAAGGCTGTCTTTCAGTGCTGCACTGTCCTGTCCTACTCTCCCTCTATGCTTTGGTTGGTTCATCAGTAAACCATAAATCCAAACAATATTTTTATTCCACATTTAGCCTAGTCTGGCCACACAGACAGTAATGATTGAGTATAAGGAGTATTATGGATGTTTAAATTGTTTAAAATTGCAATTTTCCCCAATTTATCTCTCAGTCTAATTGTGAAGTTCCTTAACCAAAGTCATAATGGAATCATAAATGTTATTAGAATTATAAAGTGTAATTACAATAAAATTAGTGTTCCTTAGACAAAACTACAGTATCATGAAGTTAATTACCAGTCTGCATCCTTGAAATGTTATAACTGAATTACAAAAAGAGACATTATGACTTGCACCACTCTTGTGTCAGCAGTTAAGGCTTCCACCATAACCATAAGTACAAGCCAAAAAGTGATGCTAAGAATTTGTTACATAAACAAAAATGCACATAAAATGTGTTAGAAACTCAGAACATGATATGACATGAACATGATATTGTGGCATGACTTTTTTCTTGAAATGAAAACCTTTTAATGGGTAAAATTTAATGGATATTAATGCATGGTAAATGCAAAACTACAGACCTGGTTCATGCACTAATATATTTCTTATGTTTTCAGAATTCTTGCTGATATTCTCATATTAGTATTAGAAATGAAGGGTCATATCCTCACTGGGCAGTTTTGCATAGGAAGTATAGGAGATCTAGATTCGAAAAATATGAGGGATCAAATATATTTTATAGCCAAAACTAGGATACTCATACAAACTTGGATACTTTATCTCAAACTAGGCTACTCTAGGAAACTAGGCTACTCTTTAAACAGTTAATACAATAATTTGATTAATATATGCTTTAAACAAACATAGTGAGGAAAAAATTCATTTTAGAATATTAACAATATTTCTTACCCAAGAGTAATCAGCTGTCACTAAACACAAGCACTATTTCCTGTTAAAAAAAAGAAAAAGAGAAAAAGAGGGGGCACAGGGGGAAGAACTAACCCAGACTGTAATTTCCAAACCAATTTTTTCATATACTCCTTAAAAGCATCTAAATGGATATTTGCTTTTGCCAGGTATTGGTATCTGTGTCCTTCAAATTCCCTGAACTGGAAAACCATATTATTAAGAAACACTTTTTAACAAATCAAATATTAAGGTATAATTAGATAAGCTTACATTCAGCAACTATGACTCATTTCATGCAACCTTTTAACAACATTTCAACTTGGCCCTGCTGTCCCAAAAATGCTGCTTTGTATGCTCCCTTAAGTCCTCCAGCTCAATGAAAAACTCTCAAAACTTCAGTTTTATGGTCATTATGAAACCACTCCTTCACAGGCATTGTAACTGAGCATGAAACAGTCTGTGCTAAAGCCACAGTTTTGTTGACAACATAATACTTTTATGACCAATGTTATTTGATGCTTCAGGGTCTTCCATGGCCACAAAAAGAAACATTAGACAGCCTGGTTCCTGAATTGAAGGAAGTAGAAGGACTGGAAAAACTTGGGATATCATACTTTGAAGTTAAATGTTTTCACTTCTAAATGACTGTATGTCAAATAATATAGCCATGCATTTTAATGGCATAACCTTTTGCAAGATTAAAGTTTATTCAATTAGGAAAAAATTACATGAACTAAAGAACATTAGAAGCAATAGTGAAATGGAGGTCAGGCCTTAAAAGTCTTTAGTACACAGGTAACCTTCATTTTATCTACTTGTTTTAATGATTTTTCAAAACCTTGAGGAATTTACAAGCAGCTTTTTTTTCCCCAGTCAACACATTTTATTTGTAAAGACAGATGGAAAGATGTTTTTTCAGAATTTATACCACATCAGAAATATCACAGATGAGAACTGCTAAGCAGTGATGCAGTTTTGCATGTGGGAGAGCTGTGCTGCTGTCTCTCAGGCTGATCTGATGACTCTGTGATGACAAGGTAGTGATTAGGCTTTCAGCTGACATGGAAACCTTTTCCTCTCTTCTAGTGCAGTTGTTTACCTTCTAAAACCCATTTCAGTTTCAGGTCTTGCAAGGTATCTAGAGGATGGATGATAGGTTTGCTTGATTTCTTCGACAAGATCAGTAAGTTCATTTGGCTTGTGCACTTAGAAAGTGTCAGTTTTCCCACAAATATTTCTGGCAGCTCTGCAGCACTCCCAACGCTGAATGAGCAGCTTGAGAGACTGATCTATCTCACATGAAAGTTCATGGAAAGGCTGAAGGTAACTTTACTTCTCTTGATTTTAATTAAGTTGTAGTAAATTGGCTAATCCATATTAACTTTTTTTTCCTACAAATATCCCATCAAAGTGCTTCTCACAAGTGTATTCCTAGCAAAACAAATGTAACCCTAGGAACAACTTGCACAACATCCTTGATAATTATTTCAGAACTACTTGGAACTTATTTTCTCCTTCTCTTTGACAAGTCCTCTGAACTAAAGAACCAATCTTCATTTTTTTAACAAGTTGGGTTTGAAATTAATTTTATCTCTATTTTTTTTTTTTGCTACAGCAAAATATCTTCAGGTACTTTAATCGGGGACAGAGATCTTCAATTTTTTAGTAAAGTAAATCTCAACTATAAATTTGGATTGCATTTCAGCAACCACTTTTATTATACAGTCAAAACATTCTTCTTTCATTCCTAAAATTATACATTTAAAAGTTAATATTAAAACTGACATTAAGAGATAATGGCAAAAGAAACTGGATAGTGAAGAGGCAAACCCATGACCAATACTTAAAATGATGCCTATTTATGTGCATCTGGCTAAAAGGTATTCTATTTTCCTTTAATTAAATAAATTTTTTATTGATACATTGTAAGGGTAAAAATGGTTATGTATGTTTTTTGAATGACACAAAACAAAAGACAACAGCAAATTAAATAGGAAGCCTAAGGATTGCAGAAAGGAATACGGAAATAAGAAAAAATATGTAAACAGAACACTTACAGAAAATAAGCAAGTAAAGTGTGTAAATGTCAGATGGAGAGAAGGATAGAAAGGGTTTAAGAATGTAAGGAAAGATGGAGAAGAAAGGATTTACCTAGAATTGGATAAATATTTTTGTTTCACTTGCATGGCCAAAAAAATCCTAAGAAAATTAATTGAAAGAAGGAAGAATTTTGTGTGACTCATATGTCAGTGGAACTTTTCACTGGTGTAGTTTTTTAAAAAACTGAATTTCATTTAATCAGTGGAGGTTGGGGTTGATCAGCATTTGACCAAAGCTAAAAGCAGCTGTTGAAAATGTATGAGTCATTCCCATCATTTAATTTGGGATTGTAACCTATGATTTTAATGCCACACTCAACAAAGCCAGTGACTGAATTAGAGAAGCTGCATCCCAGCACAAGCTTTCTCATCTTCCTTACTGACATTGAGCAAGCCAGTGATTGAATTAGATAAGCTGCATCCCAGCACAAGCTTTCTCATCTTCCTTACTGACATTGACTCCAATCCCAGGTGGAGATAATTTTCAGGAGATAAATTTCAAAGATTTCCCTTATTATGTATTTCTGGTTTTGAAATCACAGCCTATGGGGAATGGTCAGTCTCCACTGATCTTTCCCTCTGTCGTCTGCTGTACAAAGCAAGTTAATGCAATTTTCACGTTCCCAGAAAAATTACCAAAAAGTGTAACCATGGGAAAACAAGGGGAAAACTTCCTTTGTTAAAGGTTTTTGGAGGTTTACCTGTAAACCTATAAACCCATCCCTAATTTCTGTCAATTCTGTGTATAGCCAATAGACTGGCAGCCCACAGAAGCAATTTTGACAACTTAGTCAAATATTCCACAATGCAGCATCGGTGGCATTTGTTCAACTCCTCTGCAGTGTAAACACATTGTAAGAGAATCTTGAGTAACTCCCTATCTTAATTAATGACTGGACAAAGCCACTGAAAAAAAAATAAAATTGTACACACATTTATCACTGTTATGCTAGCATCTATCTTGCCTGGAAATACCCAGAATTATCTAATAGGTCATATTATTTCAACTCACAAATTACTTGGTCCCCTTTGATTCTTTTAAAATAAATTGAAGAATAATGCTGGAACAAATCAAATTAAAAGATGGGGGGTTTTTAAGGAGTGCATTTTTTATTTAATTTTGACAAAACTTAACCTGCAGCTTTTAAACATGGGAAGAAAATGTTCTTAAAATTCCAACTGAAGGACCATAAAGTCAAAATGAATAGCACAGAATAGGATCTTTCTGTAGCAGCAAATATGAAGTAATTCCTATTGTCAATTTTTACAGAAATGCTGAAAACAACTCTTCTCACACTTTTTCTTCAAACAAAATTTGAGAAATATGTGTGCTCATCCTTCATAGTAAAAAGTACAAACTGAAATAGCCACAACTCAAATAATATTTTAAGCAAAGTCGAAGAATGAGGAAATACTAAATACAAAAATAGAGAAACATATAAGCATTATTATTTATAGAGAGATGAATTTTATTGAAAGAATTTCATTAACAATTTATTGCATTACTAAAATCTCGATAGGAACATCAGAAGAATGAAATTACTTTTTAATTCAGTGCCAGCTTCCACCTATATTCTGTTACTAGCTTTTTTCCCCCACATTTAAATACTCATAATTTTTTTTTATTTTTCACTCTGACGCAGTTGCAATTTTCAGCATTGCTGCTAGCCCAACATTGCATGCTTCAGGGGAAGGTTTAACAAATTGTAAAGACTTGAAAGATGAGTTTAACCAGGCAGTGTTGTATTTAGCCCTGTCCCTTCTCATCCATCACCTGCCTGCACAGACTGCCTGTGTGATGGGAGAAGGGCAGTGTGCAGGGATGGGCAGACCTGTGCCCAGCAGAGCTGCAGCATTTGGTGGTGTGGTTTAACCCCAGCCAGCTGGAAAGCTCACTCCTCACTGGCAGCATCAGGGAGAGAGTAGGAAGGGTAAAAGGCAGAGAACTGTGGGTTGAGATAAAAACACTTTAATAGGGAAAGCAAGAGCCATGAACACAAGCAAAGCAAAACAAGGAATTAACTCACTGCTTCCCATGGGCAGGCAGGTGTTCAGCCATCTCCAGAAGAGCAGGGTCCCATCAAAAATAATGGTTACTTGGGAAGGTAAATGGCATCACTTCTAATGTCCCCCCCCCCCTTCCTCTTTCTTCCTCCCACTTTACACACAGAGCATGATCCCACATGTTTGGGAAATCCCTTTGGGTCACCTGTCCTGGCTGCGTCTCCTCCCAGTCTCCCATGCACCCCCTACTCCCTTGTCCACAGGGCTGTACAAGAAGCAGAAAAGGCCTTGGCTCTGTGTTAGCAATGCTCAGAGATAACAAAACCATAAATTTTGCAGTCCAGAAAGCTGAGAAGCAGTCAAAGAAACATTAAGCTACCTCAAATCCTGCTTACAGATTTAAACTTTCAAAAAGCTCAAAAAAACCAGACATCAAGCTCAGCACCACTAGAACTATTAGGCTGAGTACCCTAGCTGAAGCTACCTAGAGTTGAACTAATAATTTTAAAGTAAAATGAAAGTATGCTTTTAGATCTTAAAATTAAAAATCCTTCTGAAACATATGCAGAGCATTTGTTTTGATTTTTAAATTATTCACAGATGATTTAATTCAATGGAGTAGAACTAATGCAAGAAAAAAGCAATGCTTAAAAACACATTTAATTGATTAGCATGATAGCTATTTTCATCCATTCTACCATCAGATATCAGTTTACAAAATGTCACATATAATTCCTTTTCAGAAAACATCGCCATATCTCTTCACATCTTGTTTTTCTGAAAAACCTGGTTTCTTTTGCCAAAGAGTCTGAAATAATATTAGATACATTTGCTTCCTTGAGTTTATGGATGGCTGAAGACAACCAGTTGATAAAAAAACAAGCTAATTTGGTGCCTCCAAACCAACATGCAGCAACAGTACAGAACCTTTTTAGGTTCACTTATCGTGAGACCACGATAAGGAAGGAATAACATGGGAAATTAATAAGTACTAAAAACTGTGTCTTCTGTTTTTTGTTAGCATCAGATATTGCAATCCCAATAATTTTTTTAACAATTAAAAAAAAAAAAAACAAGGACCAAGAAACCCCCTTCTCTTAAAAATAACAAAAAACCCCAAGCAACAGTAAAAAAACCCACACCCACCACACACACACAAAAACCCACCCTCTGACTGGCTGCAGCTAAGCACTGCCTGCTAAGAGAAAAATAGTATTTCAGCAAATCTATTAAAGTATCATTCTTCAAGTTCCTGAAAGATACAGGAAGTAACCAGAAACAAACCTGCAATTTCTCTGAGTGAAGATAAAACAAATTCTTAGTGTGGAAGCAAATTTCTTCTTATGGAGTTAATTGCATGTCAAACCTGCTGGGTGACATAAAGAGTGGATGAATCAAAATAGTTATAACCCATTTCTTTGTCTTGTACTATTGCAAAAAACAACAAAAAAAAAAATCACAGTTTGAACAATTTCTTCCTTTAAAAAGTTTCAAATTTTTTGTGAAAAATTACACTTCTGAATTCTTAAAGAGCAGCATGTCTGAGAAAAATAAGGAAAATAAGAAAATCTTGTATCAATACATAATGAACCTTTGGTATAAAAGTCCAAGAAGAATTCTCATGGGTATGGTAAAGAATTTTTATAATCCTGTTTCAGTAATTCAGATTAGATTACTCATGATAGGCTGTTGTCAGCATGTTTCATTATTTTATTTTGTTGCTGTTTCATTTTTTTCCTGAAACAAATTCCCCATGTTTATGGAGGACTTGTATCTTGTTTTGCACATAACACTAAAATCTCAGCGCAATGTAATCAACAGCAATTTTGATATCAGCTAAGGGAATCAATTCAAGGTGTCAAGACAAAAAAACCCCAAACCAAAACAAACTAAACAAGAAATACAAGCCCTACAGAAGCTCCAGAAAATTTTGTTTTATTTATTTTTAGGGTATTATGCCTTTTCTTGGAGAAAGCAACGTGTTTGTTATGGAGTAGACATAATTGATCAGGCTTTGAACACAGCAGGCTTCTGCTTTGCTGAGACTGAGGAAACTGCATGCAAGAGACAAAGTTATTTCTTGATATAAGACACCTGGAATAATAGAAATTCTTAGGCATTCTTAGATATTTCTAGAATCATTAGGAGAAACTCAACACCCTAAGAGATAAAACAAATAGTAAATATGTGGAATCTGTCAAAACACGTTCTCTCTCTGTTACTCTTAGCTCCCTCTTAATATCAAAGGAGTATAACTGTGCAGTACAATGTAAAAATTAAATGTGATAAAAGTAGCCTTTACTTATTTTTTTAGGAGCATTTTTTGAGGATATACTGACTCTATCAAGTTCATTTAGAGGCATTATGAAATTTGCAGGTGTAAAGCAGTATGGAAAATGCAACAAAAAGCATCTGAAAAAATCTGAGTGGTCATCTGATATCACCATCTCTCTGACATCCAAGAAAACATACAAGAGTTGCTGGCTGACCCAAACCAAAGATCCATCACACCGTGCTGTGTTTCAAATGATGAGTAGCAGACCTTGTCTGGGAAAAAGGAACAGTAAAGTTACTACCCTGGATTACAAGCTCCTATAATTTGCAGCTCAGTGACTTCCTGACACAGAGATTTGTATTCCATAGCCTGATTTGATTTCTCTACCATGAACAGATCCAACTGCTCTGTGGTGGCTGGAAAAATATTGAGCTCCCATTCATCCTGTTGCAAGTCCCACAGCATAGTTATAGGCTAGCCTATGTAGCTATCACTCACACAGGAGCCATTCCAAATTCAGTTATCTGTCAGTAAACACATTACTTTGTCACCTTCCTCTTTACACACTTACAGATCATTTACATATATGTTAAAAAGCACAAGTGTCAGGCAATGTGCTAGTGACTTTTTCCCCCTGAGAATGATGAAAAAATATTTATATTATTTTCCTTTCCTTTCCTTTCCTTTCCTTTCCTTTCCTTTCCTTTCCTTTCCTTTCCTTTCCTTTCCTTTCCTTTCCTTTCCTTTCCTTTCCTTTCCTTTCCTTTCCTTTCCTTTCCTTTCCTTTCCTTTCCTTTCCTTTCCTTTCCTTTCCTTTCCTTTCCTTTCTTTTTTTTTTTTTTTTTTTTTGGTTTTGTTTTGTTTTGTTTTTTGGATTTGTTTTGGTTTGGTTTTTCTCAATTTTTGTGAAATTGTTCCTTTTTACCTGCTGGTTTCACTCAGACACTTTGAAGGGAAAACCTTCTTTAATGTATTTGGGAAATCCAAGCAGCCTACACTGAATTATACATATATCTTACAAATTCTGAAACACTTTCTTCACACATATCTGTATACCATGGAGACTCATTATTAAACCACAAGGAATGTAGCTCTGAGGACATCCAAGAGCAGATCATATGAAATAAAAACACCATACAGTGCAAATCGAAGCCATGAGAAGTGTATGGTTATTTCCCCTTGGTTCCTTTACACTTTAAGTTATTTGTTAAGAAGCAGCTTGCAGGACTGAATGAATAAAGAGATCAGCACACATGGTGAGATTATTAAAACATATCCAGAAAAGTGTCCAGTACAATCCAGTCCCTTACATCCTACTGCAAAATTGTGTCATGTTTGGAACTTTATTGTAGTTTTGAATGAAACAAAAACTAATCTGTTCTCTAATATATAAATTATGGAGACACAATTAAGGATAATCTTTCCCTGAAGTCTGTATTCTAAAATACAAAACTCTTTCACTTGAGAAGAGAAAGAAAATACAGTTTATACACTTCTATATGCAGTATGCTAAGACCTATTTATTGACTCAGAAAAAAACTGATGTAGCTTTAGTACAAATAACTGCAATATCACTGTTTACTCTACAATAATTAATGCCACTGTTATTTTTTTTATTGTGTAATATGTATTTGTCTGTATTGTACCTGCTTCTTTTATCCCTGTGAGTTTTAAGAAGGGAGCAACATGAGTTTACTTATTAATCAATGTTGGGTGTAAAACAACTTTCCAAGTGGCCTTTAATGTTAAATTTTGATCTTCAGAGAAGATTTTCCGGGTACACATCCCCTGAAATTGCAGTTCCAAATTATCTAAAAAAATTATGTTTTGTTGTCTTTAGATTTTTCAACAGAATCATGCCTATTTTCAACTATGTTAGAAACGTGTCATAACTTGATTTTCTGCCTGTAGGAGTTCTATTAGATGACTGTGTTAGCAATTTGACATTTACATCAAAAGTTGTTTACTTGCAAAGCAGTACATGTCTGTCTATCTGGTATAATAAGGATCTGAAGACAGATGCAAACTCATTTTACGTGACTTTTGCAATCAAAATTACTGCCTCTCACAGACAAAAAAAAGCTATTTTAATGGAGTTTAACAGATATTTAGTTTTCTGACAACTAACAACTAATTTTATAACAGCTGACTCTGATGATTCCATTTTGAATTCTTCTGTTTCTTTTATATATTCCATATTTACACCAGAAGTAGAATTAGTAAAGACTAATGAAAATTCAGTTTGAAGTATTGATCTCCATAAGCAAGCAAATTCTAAGAAATCCTAATTCTACTTAATATAAACTCTTGAAAAACTCAGATGTTTGTGGAAGATTATCCAAGCTAAGAGACAGTGTCAAAGACTATGTCTGTACCTTCTTTTGCAGGATTGTGATTTCATTATTGATGTTACTGAGTTTAAAAGTTTGTTGTTAAATGTACACAGGCCCTATACACATGACTTTTTCAGGGACTATTAATTTTTCTGAATTAAGTCATACTTTCCCTGGTACTTAATAATATATGAAGGAGAGGAGCACATAAGTTGTAGGTTTGCAGCATGCTAGACACACACTCGTATCTTCCAATTTGTGTTAGTAGGGGTGCCCTCAGAATATACAAAGGAACTTTTTGATTTTCAGGACTGGAATGACAGTCCATAAATAAAACTAAAAGCAGAAATAAAAAATAAAGCCCATTTTATCAAAATATTTATATTTTCATTGGAGATATTTCATAATAAAAATTAATGAAATTCATATTAAGCCAGTTCAAATCCTACGCTGAACAAAACATCAATTGCAAGGGTTTGTCAGATTTCAAGGGAAGTGTTGAAAGAGAAAGACTGGGCTGACTTTTTCAACAGACAAAGAAATGAAGTGTGTCTATCAATCATCTCAGTTATAACTGATGTTAATTCCTGTACCCCACTGCTTTATTCAGATTTACAGAAAAGAAAAAGAAAACAATTTTTTATGTAAATGTCATCTCTTAGGACTTTCAGGCAGCCTTGTGTAAATACCAATTATCTTATGATGAGCCAAGCAGAATAGCCTAGTGCAACTCATGTAAGCTAATGTAAACTTCAATGTTTTTTTTCAAGTTATGCCAGAAAAATTTACAACAGCTGAGTGATATTTTTGGAGAGACCAAATGACCAAAACAAGTTTAAATAAGATAGAGGAAAATGAGAAAAGTAACACGTTTCATGAGAGTGTCTTTCAATCAAATTACCATAATTGTATCTATAAGATTTATTATTACCTGAGTCCAGTCTCCTCAAAATCACAAAGAAGTCCATGGTAAATCTGAAAGAATAATTGAGACCTGACAGTGAGACTTCACTGTTTGAGACTCTTAAAGCTGATAAAACAAAAATTAAATTCTCATAAAATATCATGATGTAAAATGCACAAGACAGGGAATCTCTGCAACTATTGAAAGGTAGAAAACTTTAAACTATGTCCTATGAATTTGATTTGTATGTTTTTACTGCATTTTTTATATGTATCAAGATGGATGGTTGATTGCTTGATTATCCTAAAGCACTTTTGTTTTAGTTTTTTAGTCAAATTTGTGCTTTAGACATATAACCTTCAACTTCTTGATCTACTACTGTTAGAAACCTGATCATTTTCTTTCTCCCCTGATGACCATGGTTTAAATTCTTCATATCCCCTAATATTTATTCTAGATCAGAAGTTTGTGTTTCCCTTATCACCTCAGCAGACCTGAGGATAAAATTTCTAGTGGTCCATTAAATTAATTAAAAACTTTATACCACTAATAAAATTTATCCCACTTGATTTAAATATGAAAATTACCATAGTTCTAAATAATTAAGCCATAAGTTCATCTAAATATATATCTCATAAACAGTACTATTGTAAAAGATTCATCAGAAGTGGAAATCTCCTCTATGAACTTTGGTGTATCAGTAGGATTTTTTCCATTGCTATTTGTAAAAATGATTATGTGCTATCATGGTAAACATGGTTTCATGGAAATATGGCAAGAGAAAGTGTGAAAAATATGTATATGTTGATATATCTCAGATATCTCTGACACTTTCACAAGTTTAGAAGTGTAACTTATACCTAAGATCAGGACAAGTTTACCCACCAGTAAAAGACATGAAAGTCCAAAATGCTGTTGCAGTAACTACTACAAATGAAGAATTTAAAGTCAAATCAGCCTACAGTCTTTTTGGCCTAGACTTGGGGTTTGGAATGGAGTACCTGACATCTGGATGTTCCTTCTAGTCTAAAGTATAGTGGGTTTCTACACAAAAAATAATGATTTTCCAAGAGATTTATATTAGATGGCCCACCCATACTTATAAGGCTGAAGCAGTCAATGGAGTCAATGGTCAACCTGTAGTCAGTGCTTGAATGTCAGACTCCCTCCTTACACTTAAATATGTTGTTCTTAGTCAAATGCTACACACTGTGGGCATGGGACACAGGAGAAAAATCAGTAAGCAAGAGATAACAAGAGTAAAATCTCTACTATAGATGGAAACAGATTTTAGAAAAGAATACAGTGTTTTAAGAAGTTGCAGACTAAATATTTTTATCTGCCTGAGGTTTTGGGGTACCTTCCTGGTATTTGTTCTAGGGAGTGTCTCTCTCTCCTCTCCTTTGCAATGGAATTCCCTACAATATAAAATAACTCTATAGGTTACTAAAAAACATACAATAAAGTAAATTAATAGTATTTAAAATAAAAAGTGTTTGTAAAATCCACCTAAAAGATATGACTATCTGTTAATTTGGGGTTGCACATTCAGCTGTGAGATTACTCTCACCTTCACCTTCCTCAAGAGTCTGAGAGGGCAACCAATACTTTTCCAGATTCTGCTGGCCCCCTGAGCAATGTGTAAGGTTTCAGTAGGCAGCACAACACATCATCAATCATGTGGAAGTCAGGTTTGTACAGCATTCTGAAGGTCTGAGAAAAAAAAACCATGGTAAACTATACTCGTAGATCATTCTGTATTTAATGGTTTGGAAGGCTATCTATAAAAGGTCTCATTCTAAAAAATTATTTTTTAATACACGATAAATTATGGCTTTACCACTTCCACAATATTTTATTTTGAGAAATAAAAGGTCAGTTTAGCAACATTATTAAGGAAAAAAAGCATAGACTTTATGGATTTTTTTTTGATTACTCTCATTAATGTCAGGTTCAACATGGGTTACATTCATAATTAGCTCTTACTGACTAAAAGGATCCAGTTCAAGAAAGAAGAAACTGAAAGGGTATTCAATCTGATGAATTGCTAAATTGGCCTTCCATCCTTGGAAAAAATAAACCAGCTTATTTTTATAGACCATACCGTTTAGCAAATGATGTTTTTTTAAGCACTGTGTGCACTGTGTGCACTGCAAGCTTCAATATTTGTGATACAGCGAGCTGCCATTTGATAAAGCTTATGGGTTTTATTGCTGTATGATGTCTTGGAGAGATCACCACCTATGGTGAACAGTAAAAGATGTTCTAGATGTAGAATAACATAACAAAAATATTTGCTTTTACTTAGGGTATTTCATCGACTTAGAATCTCACAAAAAAATAAAAAGAAGGAATCCTTACTGACAAGGAGAAAAAAGAAGTGCATAATACATGGACCATTTGCAGAGACAGTGATGTAGGGTATATGTAAAGAGTTTATATTTTCTGATGCCGGTGGCCTTCTTATTAAATTGTTCTTCAGTCATCCTGAAAACATGTGGCAAGTCTAATTATTAATGGAAGTAATTAGAATCTGCATTGTAATAGTGTAACCAGATCTTATTACAAATTCAGCTCTTTTTTCAGAATTGCATGGAGATTTCAGGTAGCCTTACCTGCCAGAACAGAAGAAAGTTTGCTAACTTTTAAATATATATATAAGAAATTAGGTACAAAATAATTTATTAAACAAATAATTCTAGCTATATAATCATTCTGAGATTAGTTCCACTATACAGACTTGGAAAGGCACACAATTCAAAAGCTGATGTTCAGCATATTAAGTTGCTTATTACTTACTTAGGTATTCTATTGGAAAGCAGTGCTCCACCCCAGGATTTATTTTATTGTTTAAACTAAAATCATGAAAATTTTCTTTTTTAAATGCATATGTGTAACATCTCTCTTCTGTATAAGAAGAATTTGACCCTTCCCTTCCTGGGTGCTTTGTGATATAGCTCAGGAGACAGCCTGAATGGATAAGTCAAGGCTTTCTACAAAGTAGCTGAGTCAAAGAATTCCAGGCACTGCAATGCTTAGGCAAAACCTGTGTAACTATTACTGAATGCAGCATGTCTTTATGTCTGTATGAAGATAAAATGTGAAATAAAACATACTCAATTTAAGTGTCTCAACTACATTAATCATATGCAGCAATGAATTAACATAATCAGTAATGTATTATTTATAGATATACATGAATACTTTCTCTTATTTTCCTTGCACAAACTTTATGCATGGAACATGACCTTGTGTAAATTTGATTTAATCCTTTTTTTTTTGTAAAGGCATTCACAAACTGGCCCTTGGGCTGCACTACAAAATGTGGGAAAAAAACCTCAATGGAACTAAAGTTGAAACATTGTCTGGTTTTAGTTCCTCTGCTCTGCTTTCAAGTGAATTTCATATCAAAATTTTATGGCAGCTATAATTAAAAAGTGTATATACATATATGAACACTTAAGTATTAAGCACCTTAAAGTCACTAAAACTAACATAAACTTTTTATGGCAGTGTTAAGGCCTTTTCAAAACAAAAAAGATGAGCAGAATGATGCTTTGTTTCTGCTTTACTTAGATAAGAGAACTGTGACTCCTTGTCAGGATTTAGGAACCACATATTTATATCAGCCATGAACACAAAAGTGTTCCTTCTCCTACATTTAAAAAACCCAATCTATTTCCTATATTAACATGTCCAAAAATCAGCATTCAGAAGCCAAGACTTTGATGCATGATGGCAGGGGAAGGAATATAGAGGACCAAAAGGGTTGAAGCCCGTCCTTCTCAAATGTATTAAAGACTCTCAGCTTATCCTAAATCTAATGGCTAATCCTGCTTGTCTAAAAAGAAAGTCACAGAAAATAAACGGGGAATTACAAGCATAAAGGCAATATGGCAGGCTGCAGCTGGGCTTAACATTTTGCAGATTGGAAGCTTTGAAAAATGTTTTCCCTTTTGTAGTAGGCCAACTTTGCCATGTCATAAAAAAGCTCATTCTGCATGAAGAAGCTTTTTAAAGAGTGCAAGATGAACACGCAGATTAAAGAAGGAATAAATATCATGGTGGAAAAGAGCAAATAAGAAGACCACAACTCTTCCATACTGCATGCTTTGTCCTTGTAGCTACAGGCTTCATTCCCCCCAGCAAACAATGAATTATAAATTACCTCACTGAACAGAACATTCACCCTCATCTATATGCTAATATTAAGAAGTAAATATGCACAGAAATAAGTGCACGTTTACAACCATAATAATGAATTAAAAGCAAAAGAACTCTAAACCTACTTCCCCAAATCTCAATGGTGTTGAACAAAATGACCTACCATGATTTATAGGGCTGAAAAACTAAAAGTTCCCTCTATAATTCTCAGAAGATAGGCAGAATGACTGAAACAGAATCTGTGCTGTAAATCTTCCCTGTCACATGTATAATGTATGTCATAACATCTACATTAAATTTACGGCTGGTTTAGTTTTTTTTCCTTTTGGTCTCATGCACTGGGTGCTTATTTGAGGCTATATACTCATTTCAAAACACTGCAACATTTTTTCTAAGTATGCATAAAGCTGAGTATTCCTTTAATCTCATAGCTTTTAAGAAATCTGTATTAGCAAAATTACTTTCAGAAAATATGGGAACTTATTGAATCCACCATGTATGAATCAATATTTTTCAAAGACATTTCTTCTAAGTTTTTCAAAATATAATTTTTCTGCAAATAAATAGGGCATCCAACTTGTTGGTGTTTTCAATGTATCTTGAAAGATTCATTCTAACAAGTCAAAGTTATGCTCACTGACTGCACAGACAGGTAACCAGCATGTGTCAGTACCTGTCTGCTAAATATGGCTTCACAAATAAAACAATAAAACACTTTACTGGATATGATGCTGGAATACTTTAATATGATTTTTTAAACTACTTCAGGTTTCTATCCTTAGGATAATCTTGGATGCTAGTGGTAATGGCTGTTCCTAACATGCAGATTTTCATGCCTATTTCAATGGTGAAATACTTTTAAATCTTGAGTCCTTTTAACCTGAATTTCCTTATATTTGATTTCAGGAACAGTAGAAAAATCTTATGGTGTTTTATACCTGGGGTATCAATGTACAATTTTTTTCATATTTGGGTTTTTTCTCTGCCAATGTGCAATGGACACCATCTAGTAATCACATTTCATGCCTCAGGAATCTGTAGCGAAACCTTTACAAAGTTAATGGCTACAAGATTGAATTTATATACTTTAATGGAGGTCTCATATGTCTGTGAACAAAAACAGTACAGAAAGATTCAGATAATATGCAAAGACTTAACTAATTAGAGAATAATAACTATTTATAATTCTTTCCCTACAATAGTTATCCTATAAAATGAACTACTGTTAATTATGGTATCAGAAACAAAAGACCCTAATTTTGTGCAGGAGCAGTTCCTTAACAGCAACATATCAAGTGTAATGAGACTCTTCTCTGAGGTCCTAAGCAGCAATCTGAATATTATGGCAGTACATCATCTGGAAAATTAATCTGAACTACATAAAACATGTATAAAAACCCATTATTGTCTATTGAAAGGAAAAAGCAGGGACTAAAATCTTTCCCTTGTTACTAGCAAGTTAAGATTCCCAGGAAACCATGTGTTAACCAGGAAAATACTGGGAAATTGAAATGACCTTTAAATTAGAGAGAGTTTGGCATTTATATCCTGGTGATAACTTGCCTTTTTCATACCTTCTTCAGTTTAAAATCTCACAAGTACATCTCTCAGTCTGACAAGATTTATAGCATCACTTGAAAAAAAAAAGCATTTTCACTGGTAATTCTTGTTAAGAATTAACATAACTTTTATATTCATCACATAAATAAAGATTTATAGTCTGATTAAAATCAGGCACAGCAATATCCTCCTTGCCATTCTTTGTAAAGATGCATAATGGGAATAAATTCTGATTTACAATATTAATTATTCCATGTCATAAAAAACAGTGTCTGCCTCACACACTGATATGGACTCTTCAATAAGAAATCTTCCTTTTATTTATCACTTCTCAGCCTACAGTGGGGATTTTTTAGGCTTTTGCTTCAGTTACAGAAGCAAAATAGAGCAGTATCATAGACACAGAGACGAAGAATCTGCTAAAATAAGAAAAAATATCCAAACTATACTATTTTAAAAGATGCAATCTGTTTTAGAAGGAAATAAAAGCTGTTTCTTTCACACCAGTTGACTGATTAATGATACAGCTCAAAAAGATTAAAACCCACAATACTTAACAAGTAAAAAAGAAACCATAAAGTAAGTTGAAGTGCAAGCAGATGGTGATTTCTATCATATTGTTTTAAAACTGGGAAACCATGATGTAGATTCTAATGATGCCAATGCTATGTTTACTCTAATTACCTTTAATCCAGGCAAAGGAGCTCAAAATTTGGGAACAGGTTGATAGGTGGAAATACCAAGTCAAACAATCTGGGATAAATTTTTGTGTCAAAAATAACAACTTAAGATACCATAATATTGGATGAGGGCCAGAGATGGTTGGATCCAAGTTAGTCTTTGCAGAAGAGGCATCTGAAATAGTTGGTTCCTTAAGCTGGAGACATCTGGTACACAGTCCAGAGCAATGAAATGGAAAAATATCAGTCTAGGGAACATTTAAACAAACAAAATGCACACAAGTCTGTGGGAAGTATCCCTAAGTGCTTATGTCTCTGCAGGTCCATACAACTATCTTTGAAAGCCCATGATGCTCAGAAGACTTTCCTGAGGACTGGAAAAAGCCAATGTGCCACCTATCTTCAAGAAGGGCAAGACAGAGGATCCAAGGATCTACAGGTGAATCAGCCTCACATTTACCGCCCAGGAGGTGATGAATCAAAAAATCTTGAAACTGGTCCTATGCATATCAAGCAGTTGATTTGGTGTATTCAACATAGATAATAGAATTATTTTGCCTGACAAACCTGACAGCCTTCAACAAAAAACATTATTTGATGGGTGAAGGAAAAGAAGTTGATTTTGTACATCTTGATTTTAGCAAGGCTTTCAATGCTTTCACAACCTCTTCATTGAAACATTGATGGACGTGTAGACCAGATGAGTGGTCAACGATGTGAACCTAACACTACCTGAACTTCTGAATTCAAAGGATTATGGTCAAAGTCATGAAGTCCAGCTGGAGGTCAGACACTGGTTTGGCATCCCAGGAATGAAAACTTGATTCAATACAGTTTAGCCTCTTTATTTATGAACTGGATGATAGGACAGAGTGCACCCTCACAAAGTTTGAAGATGACACAAAACTGTGAGGAGTGATCAGTAGACCAGATGGCCATCCCACCATCCAGAGGGACTTTAGATGGCTGGAGAAAGGAGCCTTATGAAGACAGAACATTATGAAGTTCAGCAAAGGCAAGTATAGAGTCCTGCACCTAGGCAGGAATAACCCCAGGCGACCACCAAACCACTCTACCATTCCCCTTCCCAGCAGGCCAGGGGAGGGAAAACAAGAGGGGAAAATAGGGGGAGGGAAAACAACTTGTAGGTTGAGATGAGACAGTTTACTAATGCAAATGCAAAATTTGGTGCATTTACAAGCAAAGAGGGAAAAAAAGTTTATTCTCTACTTCTCACCAGCAAGTGTTGTTCTGGCACTTCCCAGGAAGCAGAGCTTCAGCACACAGAGAAGGTGCTCTGGAGAGCAAACATTGTAAACAAAAAATGCTCCTCATTCTTCCTTCATCCCTTAATATTTATACCAGATCTGATGTCATCTGGTATGGAATATCTGTTTGGTTAATTTGGGCCAGCTGGCCTAGTTGTGTCCCCTGCCAGCACCTTGCCCGCTTCCAGCTCCTTGGCAGGGGGGAAATGCTGATCCATCTCAACCAGCCCCCATACAACTTCCCTTATCTGTCACTTTCACAGAGAAGACTCAGGGCTGGACAGATGTTTGGGTAACTGACTGCAGGTAAATCAACATTCTTTTAGTGACACCAAAGAAGGACCAGCTTTTTTTCCTGTTTTGCTTAGATGTTATAATGTTCATTTGATGATTAAGACAGGGGTAGCTAACTCTGTTCTAACAACAAGAGGATAAATAAGAGCTCCAGCTTCACAATATGTACATGTTGGTCTCAATTCCTGGATTAGTCATGTATTCTCCTCCTCCAAAATGTCAAAGATACTGCTCCAGAATGTTGCCCTGCCACTATCAACTGCAAGAATCATTGGAGAACATGAGAATTCCTTAACAAAAAAAATTTTGTGTTTCTGTATGATACCATGCACGCACAGCTGTGACTGAAAATCCATATGTCAAACACGCAACTGTGACTCGTTTCTGTTATCACGCTTCATACTATTTTGTGTTCATTACACTTGGTTTGGGATTATAAACAAGACGAAGATTTGTTTACTTGTTAAGAACTTTGTTTGTTTAGCTCAGGGCAAAATAGCTTTGTATCTTTGTTGACTAAGTGTGACAGCTACTAAAAGAAAAGCTTTTAAGCACTCCTACTAAGCAACATTATCTGGGAAGCTAAATTAAAATTTACTTACAGTACAATAGGATTTCAATGGGTTTTTAACAATTTTCTTTGTACTTGTTTTGCCACTTTGAAAAAGAGTGATAATCTAACCATTAGAGAATAGTTTTTGTTTGGTTGTTTTGTTTTTTTTTCCAGAAATTACATCTGTGTTAGAATATATGGTCCAACTGTGATACAGCAGTGTAAATTGTCTGAGTAAGCCCCATGGAGGCTGAAAATGCAAGGATTCTTAATTTTTCTTTTTTAGTGCATACATATTCAGAAAAAATAAAAACTTCCTAACTATGCTTCAAAAATGTGTTTGTGAAGTTACAGCAATATGGGTGGAACAAGAACACTACTAAAACTTAACATCTGAAAGTATACTTGATAAGAATTTAAACCCAAGAGTAAGTTCAAGACTTACCTTGCACATTTTGCATTACAAACATATTAATCTTTTGCTTGAATACAAAAGATGACTATTTAATCATAACAAGCCTTTTTCATTAGTTAATTTAAACAATTTTTTTATAATATACATATATTTCATAAGACATTTTTGAATGGGACATGTGAGCTGGTCAAATAGCTTTGTTTTTTTTGGCCAAATTAGTAGAGAGAATAGTGAGAAGAATAGTGGATGTAAAACATGAAGGGAGAACATAGTCTCTTTATTCTCTTTTTCAGGACAAGTAGTTTGGTCCTTTCTAAAGAGACTGAAAAGTTTATGTTGTATCTATAATGCAGTTTATATTGAGTTTCAAGAACAAGATGACAGTGGTCTGTATGTGTTCCCTAAATCCTTCCTTTTAGTTTTTGTATTTTGGCCTCGGATGACAGCTGTCCGTTCACACATGCTTATGCTCAAGAACACCACTTTTCTTTAGCAGAGCTCTATAGTATTTTCATACATTGATGATTATTAGTGAAAGAAGTATCTGGTGTGTCAAAGTTAATGATCCAATTAATGTTTTAATCCTGAGTTAGAGTTTTCCCTGATTTCTTAATTATTCTTCTTTTGAAAATATTTTTATGCCAGATTTAAAAAAGGCAACAAACAAACAAATGGTTTTCACTAAATAATACATAACATTTATTCTGGAACTTTTATGCAAACTTTCAAATTTTCCATAATTTTCACCTGATATTGATAAATTCAGTATGAAACAATCTTCATGATTATGACTGGTTTATCTTCATTATCATGATTGGTTTCCTGATTTAGAGATAGTTTGGTTTAGTGAATGCAGCTTGGAAATTTGGGGTTTTCTTTGGCAAACTTTTTAAATCCCTACTTCTTCTTCAATGCTGTCTGAGAAAGAAGACCTGTTAAAAATTTCCCATGAGACCAGGACACCAGGACATTTCAAAGAGATGGAAAGCTTTCACTTAAGTCTGTGTCATGGTTTGACGACAATTAACATTATTTTTTAAATAAGTTGAAGAAAATACTTTTTTTCAACAGCATTACTTATTCCTAGGTGTTTTCATGCCTAATTACCTTTAGAATTACACAGAATTCACAAAATTCACAGAATTCACAGAATGACTAGGTTGGAGGAGATCTTCAAGATCATTGAGTCCAACCCAGCCCAAACACCTCAACTAAACCACAGCATCGAGTGCCACATCCAGTCTTTTTTTAAACACATCCAGGGATTGTGACTCCATCACCTCCTCGGGCAGATAGTTCCAGTACTTTATCACTCTTCATAAAAAACTTTTCCTAATATCCAAGCTATATTTCCCTTGGCACAGCTTAAGGCTGTGTCCCTGCATTCTGTCAGTTGCTGCTAAAAGAAAGAGAATTGATTAAATCAGAAAAAAATCAACCATCTATAGGCTTCAATTTTCCTTCTCAAACATATGGACATGTGAAATATAGTGGCCATCAAGTAATTGAAGACAGAATCCTTTTCAAAAAGGAACAGCATTCATAGGAAGCACTTGCTTCTCCTTTATTTGATCTGTATACAAGCATGTACATCTCGGACAAAGAATTTCCTTCTGCTGAGCATGTGGAATAAACAGTATTCTCTGGGGTTACATATACATATTGCAGTTCTGATGTAATAAAAAGTTCTCTGGAGAAGAGGGAAAAGGTAAGAATAGAGAAGCTATTAAAACATACCTCCGAAAAGGTATGTTAGTGGAGTTTTGTTATTATGACCTTAAAACATAACCAGAGTAGATTAAGGAATAACTGAGGTGATGAACTCTTAGATCTGATCCTAAAGCTGACTCATTATGGAGCCAAATTCTAGGAATGGGGTAATTTGAATTATGTGTCTTAATGATATTTTAATTGGGTTAATAATAAACCTTCAATTAAACTGTCAAGATATTAATTAGGCTAACAAAACATTATTGATTTTGCATATAAGATGTGTCTCACTTGTCCAGATAAACCATACAGATTGCAGTGTAAAAACTGTTGAATATGCTCCAAATAACCTGTACCTTGGAAGCATGAAAATTGTAAAAAACCAAGCTTTTACCTTCTACTTCTCTGTATTATTGTGTTCAAGTCTAAAAGATACATTTCCTATTTTCATGAGTTCCTGTTAACATATTTTATAACAGACACCAGTGCATCAGTGAGCACTGATGTGCACACACACTCTGAAGAGCAACGAAAGCTGTGCAAGAGGTTACACTACTGTGAATTCACATTTGTTGTCTGCTACTGATTGCATTTAGTGTTCATTTTTCATTATTATAGTAAAGCATGTGTGATTTCTACAGCTTTTAAATAAAACATTTTGGATATCAAAATGGAAAAAAGAAAATAAGTCAACATTTTGACCCATAAAGAATCTCTATTAATTTGTTCCTATCACTACAAGTCCTTCATGCCAAAGTATGGACTTTTTTCCTACAAAGTAATGTTTCCAACAGTTCCATTTAAAAGTATCTTATAGTCTATAATTGGTTTCAGTAACCATGTTGATGGCATTTTGAATAACATTAAATAAAAATTCCATTTCCATAGACATGGAAATTATTTTAAACCTCCCCCACTAGTGTATAATTTTCAATAACATAATTTGCTGTTAAATTCAGTGATCATCATTTATGTAATTTTTAGCTATCCACCAATGTTAATTATGGATTAAGATTATTTCTTACCTTTGACAGGGTGAGCAAAACATCAGTTAGTTCAAAAGAAATTTCACTATATTCTAGTGGTTGTCCATGGACTAGAGAGATGGAAAATGGCTCAGAGCCACAGAGTGATGCTGTACTGTATTTTTAATTATTGAATGTCTAGTTCATTTTTTAAAAAGCTTTTTTAAGATGGAGATTGACATATTTATGATTTTCTTGGTCTATGACAGTTAAAAATGCCAGAAAAATTGCTGTCCCTATTTTAGGTCATGTTTCAACTGAAATGAAAGTGGAAATAGAAAGAGTTGCTTGAGGAAGAAAGTTTCAAGAAGAATTTTTAATTAACATTTTTATGTCCTAAAAATCTATTAAAGGAGTAAGAACTTTAAAAATCTGTTGATAAAAATGTAGTCTTGTCACCTTAATCTGTCACAAAAATTGACAAAAATAGGCTGACATTAAATATCTCTAGTAATCATCTCTCACCTTAAGATAAATTAACTTGCATGTAATTGAATTTATGATTAAAAGTTTTAGAAATCTTTTTTTTTTCAATTAAAATTTAGAAGGTTTGCATAATTCCAGCACATTTAATAAGTTTCAAAATAAGTGGCTTTTTTTCCTGCTATTTGCTATGGACAATAAACAGTAAGATATTTTAAACTTCTATTAAAATGGCAACAATCAAACTCTTCAGACAGACTTCCAAGACCATAACATCAGCAAGTGTTTTTGCAATCTCTTTGTTTGGAAGGGGCATGCTTAATCTGAATCCAGGAAGTCTGGATAATTTGGAAATTACAGGGTAAATTTCTGCTCATTCTGCACAAGAAAATATCCTTGATGAGTCACCTCAAGGACCAAAGTAGGCTGATCAGATCCTGCCTCAGTGTAACCTCATATGATCATGACAATAATTCATCACCCTTGTGTCGTGTCCAAGACAAGAGCTGGTGCCAGGCCTTGGGAAGGAAAAACTCTGTAATAAGTAGTGGTGAAAAAATTATTCAGAAGTGAAACAACTTCCTAATCTCATGCAGCTGGTATCTGACATTTTCTGAATATTGACTTTTATTTTCCTTTTTTTTCTCTCTAGCTCATAAAAATGCAATAAGGCATGCTGTTAACTACAGCTACATATCTTCTGGTTGGCTTAGAAAATAAAAAAGTGACTATTTTTGCATGAAAAATGCCATGGAAACATACACTGAGTTATACTGATGTTGGATTGCAAACATTATGTATTTAGTTTTCATATATTTAAAAGAATGTATTCCCTTCACCCACACTAAATCAAATAATTTGTTAATATCTTTGGGTATTTTCACATTTTTTTAATTGGAAATTACTACACAGGCAAGTGCTTATTTCACATTCATGTTCATGCTTTTGTGCAGCTCAGTTGCTGCATAGTTATGCTCTGCATAAATTCTGCATTCCACAAGAATGACTTTTGAGTTGTTACCAGAGTGAAGAAGAAACTGAGGGTGGGACAAAATTAGGATACCTAGCAGCTATGGAGCACTCAGGCTCTTTTACTGTCAAAGACAAAAAGCCACTTCTTAAGTACATAGACATCAGAGAGAAAATTAAATCATTATTCATGTAATCTAGCCTTTTGCCCATATATATCTCTCACTTATCTGTATCCATATATCTGTGTATGTGAAGTGAAAACACAAAATCATGTTTGAGCCATCGCTTTGATATTCTGTTATTGAAAAACACAGTTTAGCATGCATCTTCCTCCTGTTCTGTTATTAGCACAGGTTTTATAGCACCATCTTCACTAAACAGCACCTGAAAACTTTTAGAAAGAAAATCCAAAGAACAAATAAAAGTACTTTCAGAATCATAAGTCCCACAATGTGAACATATCCAAAAGCATTAATGCAGTTATTTCATTCTACATGTAAGTGGAGGCATAATTGTCTCTGCAGGATCTAGGATTTACTGAATGTGTAATGTTAACACAAAGATATTAGGATCAATTTCAAGTAACATGCAGCTAGAACATCTCTATATATACTCCATGACTCCATAGGTAACTAAAAACCACTAAGAACTACCACCTAACGCAGGGAACAAAACTGAGCTACTTCAAGATATCCAGTGGATCAAGAAAAAGAGAAAGCACCAAAAAAGAAAGAATCAAAAAAAAAAATTTCAAAAGTCCCTCCTCTTAGAGACTGCTAACACAAAATATCTGGTTTTTTAAATGCTTACCTGTAAAGTTTGGGTAATAAGATAAACCAAAACAGGGTTCCAAAACAATGAAGTTATATTCAGATTTCTGATTTTTTTTTCTTTTTCAGTCAGAATGTCCAAAGATATGTACAGTGAGCTTACTAGAAGGATTTAACTGTGGTGAGTTTTTATTGAGGCAATAGTTCTGTACTAAAATTTGAGTAACTCAAGTTTGCAGCAGTCTAGGTAAGCCTCTTCCTGATTTAATTTTTCCTTAGGATGGCCAATCATATTAAGGCATAGTTAGAAAACATCTACACATATAAAATAGTAAAGTCTGCAATTAATAGTAAAAACTGGTGCATTTGATTTATTTATCAGCAGTTATTGAATTCTCTCCAGAACAGCTGTTTGACTACACCCATGTACAAATGTGTTTACAGTACAGGCACTCTAATTCTAAGACTTGACCTTTATCATGGATTGAGCTCATAGATAATTCCTTACAAAAGTCCTGCTTGAAATGAACCTAACAAAAAAAGTATTCTTTTAAAATAACAACTTCAACGGCAAGATCCCTGTAGGTTCTAGTACATATGAGCTGAGTGTGTTAGTCCCAGAGTACAAACACTAAATAGGGATATTCACAGAAACACATGGACTGTGTTGGGACATTAAAAGATCTATTTCCAGCACCCCAGCTATGGGAAGGGGCATCTTTCACTGGTGTCTACACCTGGTCTTGTTGGCTAAAAAAAGCTTTTCTTACTGCTGTGGCTTCCTCAGAGGTCTGTGAAGACAACACAACAAAGGAATAATTTCACTTTGTGCTTTATGTTTCCTCCCTTTAAGATGAAGAATATTTTATTCCAGGCCAATGGAAGAAACGAGCTGAAATAGTAGCTGTAACTGTGCTGCCCATTTTAGCAAGTTAAATTGAGGTCAACTCTCCTGTACTCTGGAGACGAAAGAGATGCAGGGAACTCACATTTTCTCTCACCACTGCACAGCTGCTAGATACAGCCCGTGTCCTTCCGTTTGGAGGCATGAAGAGTTCTTTGCATTGGATGCCTGTGTAACTCACTCTGCAAGCACCATTTTATCTAGGCAGACAAATCTAGATCTTCCTGTATGATGGGATAATTCTTACTCAATGCATCCTTGAGATTCCAAATGGAAAACATATTAAGGAAAACATCCACTTCCATTGAAATAGTGTATAAATGCTGAATATGCCTAAAGTTCAGATGAATGGCAGTTCTTGACAGAGACTACTTCTCCCTACAGAACAGACTCACTTAATCAGAGGCTTAACCAAACCTGTTCTAATTTATTTATTTTCCTGAGAGCTACCATTTAGCTTGAAGAATCCTTTTATTTTTTTTAATACAAGGCTTCCCCTCATGAGATAGAAATTTTCTTAGAAATGTCATGTAAGAAAAAAGTACTTCCTAAAAAATTATGTTTATTTATGTCTTGCTTTATTTCAATGCAATACAGCTGATCTTGAGGTTGAAAACTTAATTCTTCAGGTCTATCAACATCAAAAACACTTGATTGAACAGTTGTGAACTTCACAGGTTTGGGGTTTTTTTTGTGATGTTTATCAAAGCCTGATATGATGACTTCTGGAAAGAAATCTGAAAGCATCTGAAAGAAATATGTCAAGATAATAAGGTCAATCTGATTTCTATCACTCTCATATGTTTGGAGTTGCAAATAGATAATTTTAGAAATTCACAGGTTTTAATACAGCTATTCTGAGAATTTTGAAGTGTTATCAGCACTCAAGCAGACATAAAATGAAGGCAATGTGGGTAAAGATGCATGAAAACTTCACTTCCGCATCACAAGTTTCCTTGGATCTGTTGTACCATGATAACTGCCCATTTGTCTGCTCTCAGATTATGCTGAAGTAGTTTGACATGAAAAAGAAAAGGATTATGGTGCATTGCAGAACTTTTCATTTTTACTTATCACATGTGAGCTGATGAATATTATCTTACTATGAAGGTATAATGTATGACAAAATTACGATAAATAAATAAATTTTCCATTTGACCCCTGACTTTCCTTAAGTTGAGAAATGATTATGTAGCAGAACAGCAATGTCCTGGCAGCCTCCTCAATCCCAATGGTGTCTAGTTTATTAAGCATTTTTCTTTAAGGGATATTATCATGTATACATAACTTTTCTAAATTCTTCAGTAAATCTATTCCCACTAGGATATTGGAAGAATAGCACTTCCTTCTCATATAGTGACTCGGTTTTGAGTTTTTTAACACTAAAGTGAAATGAAAGCATAAGGAAATATAGAATGGCAGAAATTTAAGATTGTCATTCTTTGAATAATTTAGGTTTCCACTGGAGTCTAAATGTTTCTTCAAAACCTAATCTCATCACAATTTCATGGTTTCCATTAGTATTAATAAGAATTACATGTACATATTGACAGGGCAGCAGAACCCTATGGAGACATTAACAATTCCAAGCTGTATCAATCCTTAATGTCTCTTTTGCCAGGAAAGCAGCACCACCCATCCAGCATTCTTTGATATACCATGTGATGCTCTGTTTTCTGCAGTGTTCAACTCTGAATCTAGCACTTTGTAAGGATCTAGCAGAGGATGGAGGCATTTACTTCAATTTCAGTAAGCTTTAAGAGTTTTAAAATGTAGTACAACAAAGTTTATAATATAGATAAATATTCTAATTTTGCTCACTTTCAGATTTCTTAAAAATGTATGGATTTTTATATATGTGATCAGATTTCCTTAATTTTTACAAAAGTAATAGTAACACTTGGATGCTTTATTGCATTGGGACAATCTTTCTTCTTCTGAAGATTTCTTGATAATAATTAGCTCAATCAAGCTCTTTAAAAATAAATGCTTGAATGATGCCTAAATTTTGGAACTGCCTGAGCAGGATTTACCACAGGGCTTTAAAAACATTAGTTTTGATAATTATGAAGGCAAAAGAGCAACTATGAAAAATTTGAGGTATTAATTATTTCCAGGTGTGAAGAAAGGAAAAATGTGACCTGAAAATGTTTTATTTGTTTTCATAAATAATATACCATCAACAGAAAAACATTTCTATGAGATAGTGTATCTTTTTTTTCCCCTTGAAAAAATATTGACACAGTTAAAGAATGTCCTAAGTGAAAAGGAAAGATCAAAAATTAAGTTCAGGCTCTTTAATCAGGAAAGTTTAAAATAATCCAAAGTGAAACATGACATTTAGATCTTATATCTGAAAGAAGTAATCCTACTCTTTGTTGGATTCTGCACCTGGGATGGAGGGATTCCAGGCACAAGTGTAAATGGGTAGAGCAGGAGCTGAAGGGCAGCCCTGCAGAAAGGCTCACTGTGAATCAGTAGTGATAACCCAGAGGAACGGGAAACCCCATCCATTTACAGATGAAAAAGATACTACAGATACTTCTATGAATTCAGGAGAAGGGGTCACAATCTGCATGGCAGCTTGAGAAAGGAAAATTGGAACTGACTTAGTCTCATTCCTACTGGGACAGCAGGTGGTAGACTGACAAAACTGAACATTTACATGTTTCTTTCACCAAAATATGGTATAACAAGAATACCTCAGACATAAATAATACTAAAAGCACAATTTTACCATGACATTTTAAGAACCTGACTCTTTTTTTTTCTTGTTTTACTTTATTACCTTCTTTTAAATCATAAATGTATGTAGAAGCATGGTGTAAAATACTTTAAAGTGACAATTCAACCTTACAATAAAAGTGGCCATAACCCACATTTAAAACACAAATAATTACTTTCTAATATTGATTTCAGTACAATTTTTTTTCATTCTTTCTAATACTTATTTATAACAATATGTTTTCAGAATAGCATAAAATTATTCCTGATTATAGACATTTTCTCAATAAGCTGGAATCATCTCAAAGTTATCACGAGGCAGATGAACTGAAGGATTGAACCATCAGTGGGCAATATCAAGACAGAATAACATGGTTAGAAAGCAGCTCAATATTTCTTTCATGCTGTCAGTTTTCCATCTGGAACAGAGATTATCAAAACCCATTCAAAGCAAGTAAGATATAAATTTACAAAAAAGTAACATGATAGTAGCAAACATCATTTCTAAGCCTCTAGGCAAGACATTAGAATATTTTCATGAATAATGAATAGGAATGATGTCTCTCCCTTGCCTTGTGCCCTCCCATTTTCCAGCAGAGAGTGTTGTTCAATGTGGGATCAGACTCATCAATACAGCATTTACACAGAGTGGCCACAAAGCAGTGGGAACAGCACAAACACAACTTTCCTTTTTAAACTCCATGCAGCTTCACGTGCACTGAACCTGTGCACATGGCACTTCAGCTCAGCCCCAGCATTTTACCTCAGAGAAGGAACATCACTGTGGGGAGAGGCAGAAGTGAAAAGAATATCATCCATCAATTTAATCTGCCTACTGGATCCATTCCAGCCCAGTCATGGCAGATCAAAAGTACCTGTCAGTATGTCAAGTATTTTAAAACTGTCCAAGAACACTCTCCCCAAGGGGTCCCAGTGTTCTGACCTGCAAAACACCATCATCATATCCCTAGACAGATCCCAGCAGAAAGTGCATGTGCTCTTTCACAGGGGTAAATACTCTGTTTCAGGCCAAGGAAGGCTGAGTACAGTGCATGATACCATACTCCAGTCAGGTCCCTGTAATAAATCTACCTAAATTTACATATAAATAAACCAAGACACTCAATCTTAGCATTCTTTTGCAGCATATCAGGGAGTTGTTCTTATGCATGAATGTAGTCACAGCTGTCCTATTGGGTTGTCTTGCTGCAGTGATTCAGCAGGCATTGCTGCAAATTTTAGGCAGCAAGAATCATGTTTCTTCTATACATCAGAAAGAATTATCTATTTTTGTCAGAAATTTTATTGAGCATTTTTGTCTGGCCTACAGATTTACTCCTGTGTAAACCAACACAAACCTTGCGCTAGTTTTGCCTTGGCCATTAAATAAATAAGAATTATGTGTGCTTGATCTGGTTTAGGTAGATTTCACTTTTTACCATAATATTTTTCTGGACTTCTGGGATGAGATTAAGTTGTTTGTGGTAGGAGATGATTTTAAACTAGCCTGCAGAGCCTTGTTTCTTAACCAAGAGAATATTCCGTTTATAGTAGCTTTTGACTTCTTTTATTTTGAAGGGAGCATATTATGAATTCTGTCTGTAATTCCTAACCATGGAACCTTTGATTGCCACCTAGGGATTTCTACCTCTGAGAGAGCTTGAAGCAGCTTTGATCACAGCTGTCAGTGCAGTAACATTGTTTTTAGTCTGAGACCATAACTCTAATCTTGTATTATAATTCATTTCTGGATGTAAGCCACACACTGACTCAATAAAGGCTGTCAGCAGCTAATAGGTTGGCTCACAGGAACTGGGAGAGAATTGGCGTCTTCTCTCACTCAGCAAGCAACCCCTTGTTTAAAATCAACAGTATCCCAAGACACTGCTTTCAACATGGGCAGAAAACAGGCAAGACAGAGATATCAACACTTAGACATAAACATGGGAATAATCAATATTAGAAAAGCGACATTTATAACTAAGAATAGTAAAGCTTACAGAGAGGTTGTAATGGTTATGTGTGAGTGAGACAGATGCCCTTCCTTCAGAAATCCTAAATTATACATCAATCTTGCCAGATTTTTATAACAATCCAGTGCAATTTTTTCCCCATCAGAAGAGCACTCACCCACAGCTAATATTATGCATTTTCTTTACTACAACACCAACTAGCAAAATAAACCAGATCTCAGTGAAGACAAGAGTGACTCTGAAAAACCACGTGATAGAAACAGATGAAGCAAGCAGTTAAGTGCTAGCTATGTAAAACTAATGGAAAAGGTTAAACCTTTTGGTTTTGATTTCTCTATCAGTAATCTGATTGTACATGGGTATATGGTTTAAGTGAAAAGAGTCCCAGAAAAGATGGGCTGGGCATAAGGCTTTAACCCTGAATAGAGTTTTGGTCATGGTGCAAGATGCATATGCGCAGTGCTGTTGTAGGAGGAGTGGAGAAGGATGGCACTGAGGCACAGTGCTGGCAGCTGGCAGGTGCCACCTGCTATGCTGTCCCTCTTCATAAACACAGGAATGTACAATCCACACTGTGGAGAAGACAGTCGTGTCTTATATTAGTTTGCCTTCATGATTCCTTGTCAATAATGAGAAAACTCACATCTCTAAAATAGTATTTTTAAATTAGGCACAGCTTGCAAATGCCAGATTCTGACCCTAGGATGGAGTAATACTGGAGACAAGATTACATTGGGAAAGGAGTGCAGGAAAGGAAAGGGTTGCTGGTGGGTGTCAGGCTCAGTGTGAGTCAGCCATATCTGCCCTGGTAGCCCAGAGGGCAAAACCTATCCCAGGCTGTTTCAAACACAGCATCACCACCAGGTAAGAAGAGATGATAACCCTGCTTTACTCAGCATTGGTGCAGCCTTATCTGGAGTGCCATGGGCAATTCTGAGCCTCACAGTTCAACAAGGATGTGAAGGTACTCAGTTACATCCAGAGAATGGAAACAAAGCTGCTGCAAGGGCTGGAAGAAGCCTCCTGTGAGGAGCAGCTGAAGACTCTATATTTATCTGTTTAGGAGAAAAGAAGGCTGAGGGGAAGAAGGCAATGAGACCTCATTGCTCCCCTCAGCTTTCCAAGGAGGAGAGGTGAAGAAGGAGTTGCTGATCTCGTCTTCCTTCTCTCCGGGGATAGGGCATTTAGGAATTGTTCAAAACAGCATCAGGGAAGGTTTAGAGGGGACATCAGGAAACATTTCTTTACTGAAAGGCTGTTCAAACACTGGAACAAGCTTCCTAGAGAGGTGGTTGTTGTGCCAAGTCTATCAGTGTATAAGAGGCATTCAGGTAATGCCCTTATTGTATACTTTAACTTTTGGGCAGCCCAGGTCAGGATTAGACTGGTCCAGCTGCACCAGGTGGTCATTGTATGCCCCTTCTGACTGCTATATCTATTCTTTAACTCCAGGCTGTGTTAAAGCCAAAAGCTTCAAAGTTAGACTTCAAATGAGTATTTCTTTCAACTCTCTTGAAAACAAGAGTACCTAAAGTTTTGCCAGTTAGAGTTTCAATTAGTATTTCTCTCATCTCTGTTGAAAATAGGAGCGACAATGTTGTGAGCTGGTTTGCTGAGTACTGTATTAATATTTTGCTCTTTTTTCTCTGCCTTGAAACTGAGCACAGCTGGATAAAATTTAGAGGAAACCTCAGATTGTTTTTCATTATGTTGGCTCTGAATTGTTTCTGGTGACTCCGCTTGCTGTCCTAATTTATCTCTGCATAACAAGAAGTAGGTTTTTTTGATCAGAGAACTGCTGATAGCTGCTATACTTATTCCCTGTGGATTTCTTTTATGAATGCTACTACACTCTGTTTGGTATGGTGGGGGAGAAATCATAGTGATTACATGGCACCTACACGACTCATATTATGCTGAATATCTAAAGGAGAATAACGAAGTCATTATCAATCTCTAGGGTGGTAGGTCATAAACATTTCACAGGTAGAAAACTGAATTTCAGGAATTTGCAGAAGTCTCGTCTTCTAACACTTGTGGGCTATGCATGTACAGATGCTATGCTCTAAAATGCATAATATCTATTTTCCAGTCTCCTGCTCTGATCACTGGAAAAGTAGTAATCTTGCTGTCCTTCTTATTTTGCTTGTATTCTAGTTTGGGGAAAGAAATACTTTTCCCTTGAAAAAAAAGATTTAAAAGCAAATAACTTTTATAATTTCATGTATGTATGCATTCCTGCAATATCTGACTGCACTTGTCTTCACTCTGTCACCTGTCTTTCGCTGCCAGAACAGAGCTTTTCAGAACAGAGCTTCTGATGTCAGCACAGCACCTACAGAGATGAGCCTGCAATCCACATAAATCCTATATAGGCTCTTGCCAATTAAAATCATATTAATCAGAAAATTATGCTTGGAAAAAATTAATTTTTATGCAATAGCTATGGTAATAATAATGGACATTCTTTGATTTTTTTTTAGGATTTAGCTTGAGGAATTTGGTATCACAGGATAGCTGATCTTGAAAGGAACCTGTGGAGGTCATCTGGTCCAATGTCCCTACTCAAGCAGGGCCAAAGACCTGATTGCCCAGGTCATGGCCAAATGGATTTTAAATATCTCCAAGACTTTTCCACTCCAAGTGGTAAATCCACTAAATATAACATTCCAACTTGGCTTCATCCATGTTGTGCTCTTGAGCTGTCAACTTTTCCTCTTCCTTTGTAGTGTCATGATCAGCCTTGCCAAGTTGCAAAACACGTGATTTAAAAAGAAAATTTCAAAAAATTAAGAAGACAGAATTTTGGTTGCTAGTATATGAAGAATAATCTCAGGAGAAAAAATGAATCAGCTTTTTTTTTCCCTTTTACAGCCTGCAGTCATAAAATAGTCCAAGTAAAAGGCTTTTACAGAATACTTTTCTCAATATAAATTGATTTTTAAAAGAGGAAATTTGAAATGTGAGGGAATCAAAATTGCCCTATAAAGTAAAGAAAAGGGATTATATGTGAAGGCTCTTTTTACTCCAGATACTAAGAAAATAACGTTTACCTTGAAACACTTCTAAGCAATTTTTTTGCTCTAAAGCTATTGCTGCAGTAGGATAGAAATACATTCACAGTCTGCTGTTAATTTCTGTTCTGTTAGAATTGCAAATGAAGACACTTTCTAGCAAAACAAAAAAAAATGCTCTTGTCAAAAGCTTTCTGAATGTGTTTGTCCAGAGATAATTGTTTACAACACTGACATTCAGACTGGTGAGAAAAAGCAATCCTGGTAAAATTTCCCCTCCAACAGCACTTGCAATACAACTTTACAAGATATTTTTGATCTATTCAGTTATCCAAAAGCATAGGCATTGTTTAGGGATAGGTATTAATGAGCTGTGCAAAAGAAAAAAAACTTTATAAAAAATGGATGGGGAAAGGAAATTGGAATTATTTTCTGTTTTGTTTATAATACTTTAAGAAAAATGTATTAAATATTTCAAGTGGTTCCAAAGCACTTCAGAAATGATAACAACACACATGTATACTGTATACATTTTCTAAAGGACTGTTACTAATTTGGCTAAGCACCACATTCTAATAGCCCAGTAAAATATGGGGTGACCTTTTTGTAGTTGCATTAAGCAAGAGAATGACACAATATCCATGGAAAAGTGCTTGTGTCAGTGATGATAGGCAGCTGGAGATGGAATCCATTGGAGGAGCAAACCTGGCACGAGCCTTTCACAAATGCAGCTCATTTCCAAACTAAGCCATGGGTGGGAACTTCTGTTTAATGTGTATTATTTTCTAGAATAAGGAGGACATTTTTTTTTCTAGAGTAACACAACATAAGTTCCTTTAAATCTATCTCCTGCTAAAATTGAACATTTGCATTACAATCACTTTTTCCCTCCAGATGTCATTTGGAGCATAATTCCCTAATAATTCTTTTAAATATTGGCTTACTTTTCATCCTCTTATTAGAAATGAAGCATTCATGCCCACAGCCTACTACCCACTGCCAGAGATAAAAAAGGGGAAACTGACACAGCTTTCCTAGTGACATTAAATCCATTTAAGTTGTTTTTATTTTCTCTTCATTATCTCCCAGCAGCTCTGAGGTCTAATGCTCAAATTTACTTCCCATCCTTAGTCAGATGCTCCTGTAGACGTAGAGCTCTCTTCACTGCTTTGAGACCTGGACTAGCTTAGCAACAGCATGTTTGGGATGACATTGGAGCAGCAGAACTGGTGTCCAAGTAATTTGCCATTTTTCTCTCATGAAGGTAGAAAAAATCAGCTCAGTTTTGAGTCTGGTTTTGAATTGTACAATAAATTTATGTTTTGCTTAAGGAAAACTTCTCTGAGTGAAAAGGATCAGAAAAAAATAGGTAAAAGACAGAGTCCAGCTGGAATCTGCCATGATACAATCTTGTAGGAGAGCAGAAAACATTTTCCAGAAAGTGGTTTCAAGTTTTGAAAATTTTAATTTTGGGAGGCTGTAGAGAAAAGTCATAATCTTATCAGGCTATTTCTTGTATAGGCAGGCTTTATATAGCTGTCAACAGGTGAAATGCCTTGCATAAGAATGCGAAGCAATGCACAAGTCAGTAAACCATCCTCCCATGACTACTATTGATACCAACATCAAAACTTCAAGAGAAATTTATCAATTGTGAGTTGAATATTTTACATGAGTCTTGACACTAGTACAGTTTTTTGAATTTTAAAAATAATGAATAGTCAAGAAGTCACCTCATAAATAATTCAGAACTGTTACTATTCTGACTTTTACAGAACATACAAATTACCTCCTAACTATTGGGCAGGACAAGAATATTTTTACCTTGATATCTAAAGATTCCAATCACTACAAATGAGGCTGCTTTGATCTGGAAATTTCAACTACAGATTGAGAAACCAAACTTTAAGCATCTAAGCTTGAATATTTTGGCCTAGTTTCAAAATTTGAAGCTGATACTGCCTCTGAATGTCAGCCATCATATAAAAAGGTTAATGAGACTCCTTTTAGTGTGGTGCAATGCAGTAACATGCTCTTCTGAGGATGGTACATGAAAGGATGAAACAGCATGACCCAAAGTTTCAGTGAAATCCTGATAAAAAATACAATTAAGTGGAAAAAGTTTAGGGTACGGAAAAGTGAAGCTTAATTAGTTAGAAACCAAGCAAGAGCTTGAAACAAATAAATTAATCATGTTTTCCTTCCTGAAACAGGCTTGGTTTTTAAGGTGGCAAAATTCATTTGAGGAATTTTCCAAAATTCACATGGCTATCCTAGCACCTCTAAAAAAAGGCTTGATCACAACATTATCTTTTTTTTTTCTTTTCCCAGAAAAAAGCTATACATTAAAATGAAATCTATTTAACTACTGTTCTTTCATCTTTTTGTCCAGATTAATTACTATAGAAACACACCAGGGGCTTATCCAGTCCCACTTTTTATCACTGAAACAAAATAATGGTGGAAAAAGACAGTGTTTTGAGCAGCAGCCATCAATTTCAACTTTGCCCCTGATGCATAAGGACACTGGGAAACACCAATGATTCGGTCAAGACAAAGATGAGAGAGTATATTGAAACAATATGGAAAGCATGCATGATAGAGTGAATGAATAATAACCTGCAGATAGGAAAACTTACTATAGATTTAATCCCAATGATTCAAAACATATTTTTAATAGTTTTAAGTATTTTGAAAGTATAGCAGGCAGTAAAACACTCTGTGGTGTGTGATATCCAGTCATAATGCTCACATGGAGTTTACAGGAACTGCTGAAATCAATCTGGGTCTTCCAGAAGGGCCCTGAAGGAAACACTTCCAACTGCACTCCACACCCCAGGAGGAATGCAGAGAAAATGCAAACTTACACAGAAAGATTCAGAAGCAGAGGCCGCAGTTTCCACCGACAGTTGGCAAAGAGTGATTTATGAATAACTGTGCTGTGCAGAAGGATGAGGCAATGTCATTAGAAGAGGACTGAGTTAATGAGACAGCCTGAAAGCTAAAGATTGCAGCTTTCAAAATTAACCCGCCGCCTTACTGAGAAGAGGGATACAGCTTTCACTGCAGTGATTAAGTTCATAGAGCCAGACACCTCTGAGTAGTTTTGCTTCTTCCTCATACGGGAAGAGGTGAAGTGCAAAGCAGCCTTGCCCTCTGCCCACACATGCTCTGCTGTACCAGGGATATGTTTTCTCCTAAGCTCTAGATTCACTTAGGCATCTGAGAAATTCATATACCATTAAAAATTTTATTCATCACTTACTGTGTGACTGGAACAGAGTGGAAGAAAAAAAACCTAAAACCAAAAAACCAAAAAGACCTGCAGTAAAAGTTTCAAGATTAAAAATCTGAAAAGAAGCATTTCCTACGATAAAGGATGCATCAGATAAGAGACAAGATGAAGGCTAAAATCACAATGACTTGAATAAAAGTGAGATTAAAAGCTAAAATGCTAGAGTTCTTGCATAAAGAAAAGAACAAAAAACCTTTGCCACAAAAGCATAATCTGTATGAAGCTGAGTGTGACATTGCAAATAAAAGAATAGGAAAGGTGTATATTGTCATTGTGACTCCAATAGCTTGTAGAGAATAACAGGTATACGCATTTTCTATTTATTGCCAATGGAACAAAGAATCTGATGAATAACTGATTACAACAACTTCACTATATAAAAGAATTTGCATTACCTTTTAAGTAGCACGTGAATGGTACCAATGCTAATTGCAATATTTAATTTTGATATAGCTTTACAAGAGATGTAAAATATCTTTGCAAAAAAATTTGATAAAGGGTGCATTTTCATAGTACAGAAACATTTTTTTTTACAGCTACAATATCTCTTACCCTGGAAAAGGCACTTTGCAAGTATTTATGAATATCAGAGATGGTGATAAAAAAGTAAGAGACCAAAAAAATACCCCAAAGAACTGAAAAAAATCTACACGAGTGAAGCAAATCCAAGAAAAATAATTCCTTACCCGTTTAAATACAAAAGACTAAATGATTACTGTATGATAACAGTTCTAGAGCATATTAAAGTCATATTTCCATGTTATACACTGTTTTAGTACCTCTTAGAGAAATTATGACTCAATTCTTTCTTATTTCATTTCCTTATTTAATACATTTTTCTGGTATTAATTTTTCTCTCAGAAATGAGCTGCTATGTATTAATTAAATTTTAAGACACTGTTCTCATATGTACTTAGCTTTGCACGATGAAGCCTCTTTTAAAATTCAAAATAAATGCTTTCTTGCACAAAATTTTGCTTTCTAACATTACCAGCCATCTAATAAAAAACTTCTCTACCTACAAATAAATCTTAGGTTGTTACATCCAAATCATCAACATTTTTTTCCCGAAAGCATGATGATATTTGGCAAGATTTACCAAACTACGGAAAGAGTCACCTGATATGAGGCTGTGAGCAAGTGCCCATATTTTTCCCCTAATTAGAGCTATTAATAAAATGATTATTGAACATTTTCCCACAGAGAATAAATGTTTTTTACAAAATCACAGAACAATTGAGGTTGGAAGGGATCTCTGTAAGACACTGGTCCAGCCTTCCCCTGCTCAGTCAGGGCCACTTAAAGTGGATCTCAGGACTATGTCTAGATGGATTTTGAGTATCTCAGAGCATGGAGACTCCACAGACTGTCTCGGCTGCTTGTGCCCAGGCTCAGTGCATTGTGAGTGACACAAGAAAGTGAAACACCTTAGGATGAGCCTTGAATCAGTTTTCAAGTATTACTTCCATATTTTCACTGCCTCCATTTTACATGTCTGCATTGTGTTTCAGATGTGTGCTCATACACACAGAGCTGAGCAAATATCTGCATTGCAAGTGCTAGAAGGCAAAGCTGAAAGAATTCTAAAGATAATACATCAAAACCATAATATTGTCTCTATAGTATATCTTGTTATGAGGACTTTACTTATGGTGGCAGTATAAAGTAATGACACAGAGAAATATTTAACTATTCTTTTGTTAATTGTATGACCTTAGAATTTTATTCTCAGCAGTTAACTTTGTTTTGCTAACACAAACATTTGTTTGTAATGGGAAGTCATAATTGGTTTTATGTTAGTTTTAGAACAGAAAGTTAAAATTTTACTTTGACTGCAACCCCAAAGACATAATTAATTTTCAAAATGCTTTTCAACATTAAATTATTAACTACTACTATTACAGAGTAACATCTCAAATCATAGTTCAGTGGCATTTGTCCCACTGAATATGAAATTTCTTCATTTCAGTTTCCTTTCTTTTTATTATTCGGTTCTGTACATGTTTCCTGGGGTTTTTTTGAGAGGAAGACACACAGAACAGGATTTGTTAGTTTATTTGGACAACATGTTCCAAATTTCATTGCAGTTTTCTGCAGTAGTTGATGTTTCCACACTGGTAAGGAAGATTGGGCAGGAGACTCCTTCTGTAGGGACCCTAGTTAAAATATTATCATTCTAAAACAAGATAACAGTGGCAAATTTTAATTATGGAAAATGTGGCTGTACTTACAGAATTAATTTACCCGGTTCTAAAATAAAAATATCCATATTTCAGGGCTAATAATAATAATAATAATAATAATAATAATGTTTCTCCAAAATTTGTTGCAGAGATTTCAGTAAATAGTTTTGAATCTGCTACAGGTATTCTGGAAATGCGTGTTGATCTACTGTGAGAGTTTTATTCTTGTACTGGAGAGATAATGGAGAGATAAATTGCAACAACAAAAAATAAAATCATTAATGTCAGACACAATTATCTTTTATTCAAATGGTTATCTTTCCTGTAATCAAATAAATTTATATTTATGGAAAAATTAGATTCTTTCCAGTGATGAAATATATATGGCATGGCATTAATACTTTATTTTATTCACTCAATCATTTGTAAAACGTTTCACAACAAATTGGTTGTTTAATGCAACTCATTATTCAAAATAGTTTCCAGGGGGAAAAAACCAACAGCACAAGCTCATAATTTTGTTTTTTAGTGCCTTCTCCTCTTTCAGTGCTCATTTGTCTGACTGTGTGAGTGTGGCAGGTGTAGCTGTGGAGGGAGCTCAGTCCCAGCTCAGGAGGTGTCGGTGTGACTGCCAGAGTGGCTCCTGCATGATGGGACAGGGAAGTTTCCCTAATACCTTCTCTAAAATAGGTTTTCTCAAGGCCTGCAAAGAGTTCCTGGCACTACTGGTTCAGATGTTATCTGTTGCTGTACAAAGGAAATGAACACTCAGCACCTGTGGGAGCTGCCTTTCTGTAATTCCTCTACCTTTAATTTGCAACAGGGGCATGTTCCTAAACCCTATGTTAGAAGATCTTTTTCCAGTAAAAATAAAATGCAACAAAATTTGCTAATTAATATAGCCAGATGTATTCCTGATACTCTGCCATTTCCATCCTATATTTCCACCCAGAACTGTGTGTGCTCCTTAAAGGAAAATCTCAAATCAAAATCATCTGTGAAAACCTCACCTACCATTTCTTGGGCCAGTATTCCAGTTAAAAGCATGAAAGACCTCATCCATTCACTTTACACAAAAATAAAATATTGACGTGAAATAACTCATAAATCCCTATCATAAAATATCAAACACAACACATTATACTGTGGCCGACCACTGTGACTGCTGAGCATTCATAGCAAACCTGGTATCATAATTCCTGACATCTGGCAATCTCTGAAATCTCTCATTTTTGCAGCCCTGAAGCTGTTCTCACAGGCTGAGCTTTGTGTCAGATATTGTGAGAGCTGCATCCCTAACCTGCCACTGGGTTCTTCCCTCCCATTTCATGCATTGAGGAGCAGCACACCTCAGGAATTCACTTTTTCAGAGGGAGGAAGGGTAAGTGAGAGGGGAATGAGTCAATCTGTATTCTGTTGCTTTCTGTCTTTGTGCTTCAGTGGCTGTTTATTTATTTCCATCAAAGGGCTTTGCTCTGCTTTCTCACCTGGGTTCCCTCCTCTTTTGTGTTAAGGTGGGAGTAAAGAATTCACTATGCTGAAAAGTGAACTCTAAAGGGAGTAACATGTGTTAAGTGTTGGTAAACAGGTTCCTATTAGAAATATTTGTACTTTTTTTTTTGCTACTCAATATGTAAGGTGAGCAAATATAAACTCTTCAATACCATAAACAGAGTAATAGTCAAGCAAGCAGATAAAGCATAAAAAAGCCAGGTGCAGCAGTCTTTCACAAATATGAAGATTAATTAGGTTATCAAAGCTGGGAATTTCACCTGGAAAGACTTTTTCAAATAAAAACTCTCTTTTACAGTGATTGTCTTACAACAATCAAGGCCTAGATTTGTCCAAACATCCCTGTATACAAGCAGTTCTTTATCTGAATTGTTTCAAACAAGTTTTCATGTGATTTATCCTGCTTATGAGTAGGAATGAAGTATTCATGGTTTTTTCCAAGTTGCTTTATTATACTGCAAAAAAATTATTTAAAAGGAAAATGGAATTGTTTTTCACTGCTTTAGCCAGGTTAAATATTAATTGAAGTCCAAGTTCTATAGAGATTCACTCAGCTATTCACATTAATATGTCATGTCCAACATTAACTCTTCAAGTGTAAATACAACCAGGGGTTTCCAGTTCCCAAGTTTAGTTTATTCTCAGTGATTTCTACTTCCATGATAGGCCAAAAGAAAATGATCCTGCATTGGATTTTCACCTCCAAAACTTTTGAGTCATCTATACAGCTCCTGCTTCTCAAGGTGTCAAAGCAAAAGCAGTTCCAGCACTTCTAGAGGGTTATACAAAGGAAGAGGAAGGAGATAAAAAGTTGCCCTTTTTTACTGTAAGGCCCCTTTCATCTATAGGTTATGTCACCAAAGTACTTTGCAAGTACCCAAGAGAAAAATCTGCAAGTCCTGGTTTTCCTGGTAAATAGTGCACACAAGACTCCAATAAGAGGGGCAGCAACAGCTCTGCTTCTCTTCCTCTCCCCTTGGGCTGCGCACAGGCTCAAAGGGGAGACACTCTGTGCATGTGGAGCTGCAAAAGCAGCTCGGAGACAAACATGAATACACTAATACATGTTTCAGTTTTGTTTGCCACCCACAGTTTTGTTTGTGGTCCCTTCCTCCAGGGAAACAGTGAGGGTGACCTGTGCTCTGGAAAAAAATACTGTGAGAAGGGTGCAATACTGTACTGCCTTGAAATGGTCTGTGGTCATTACCAGAATTGTACAGAAACTGTTCCTTGTCCAGAACTGCTGTGGGTATGCTTTGTAATTTAAAAACTGGGAGGGAATGTAAGTCTAGAATTCAAAATGTTCTTGATATGTTCTAGAAATGTACTGAAATAAAAAGATGCATCTGGGTGGGAACAGTTATGTAGCAGTAGGAATAAAGTGCATACATAAAGTGATGAGAAGAAATATCAGTGGGACTGCTATATAAAAGACACAAAGAAATCCTTCTTCTTTAGTCAGCATGACTGAAGTTTAATTAGGGTATTACATAAATAAATTTTAAAAAGTCAAGGGAAGAATATCAAAGGAGATGTGGCCTAGAAAATGTATTCTTTTAGAAAATATGGGGGTTATAATCCAGGAGAAAAAGAAAAATAAAAATAAATTTAAAAAAAGGTACTTCACTACCCTAAAAAATGTATAATATCACCAAAAGGGGAAAAAATTATTCCTAATTCATATAGCTAAAACAGAAGTTATTCTTAGAAGTACTAGATTAGATAATCTAAGGATAAGGAAGCCTCAACCTCAGAAATTTTTAAATACAAGAAAAAACAGCTTTTAATGAACCACTGTTTTGATATGAATGGTTGTTCTCTTGCTGACCTGGCTTTATCTCTGTTGACTTGGCTGGCCCTTTGCCTTCTGCTCAGAATTAAACTGTGAAACAGTGAATTAAACTCACACCCACAAGATATCTTATATGACTGTTCTCCTTCTGAAGCAGTCCTATGATGTTTGCACGATGCCCAGCTCATCAGTTCATCAAACACACCACGTGCACCTCATTATTAAAAATCCCTGGAGGAGGACTGGTTCAGAGTCCTCTCTAATCTGTGCATGGGACATCACATGGGAGGAGTTAATACAGAAATTCTCTTTACCATGCTACCACTGACCAGTGGAGGCATCCCAATCCAGCATCAGCCTTTGTGCTCATCAGAGGTACAGTTTTTATAGTGGTGCTGCCATAAACAGATGGGACAGAGGTAGAGAGAGTTAAGGGGAATAAAATGGTATTTACTGAAAGGCCTTCAAAGGCCACACTGTGGCTTTATCAGAGCCACGGCTTTGGGTCTGCCTGGATGGCTCCAAGATGGAAGCAAAAGAGGGCTTGGTCACAAGATCTCGCATTTTTTGTAAGTTTTGGTCCATTAACATATTGGAACTAATTGTCCAATTACAGCCCCAGCCCATGAAGTCCCATCCTTCTTATTTTCTCTCTTCAGTCCACGTTGTTTATACTCCTGGGTCTGAGATCTGGATCTGGTTGTCCTTGGGTCCCTGGCTAGAGACATTGTTGTGTCTACCTGCTCTGTGAAGAGAGCTTGCTATCAATGAACATGAATGAATCCCAGACCCACACACCAAAGCAGCACAAATTCAAAAAGAAGGAAAAAGAGAAAAAGACAGCTAAACCAAAAGGTATCACTGGTACCTTGCCTTCTAATGAGGCACCACGACCAGACTACCATTCTGGAATCCCTGGCTGATTGTCTGCAAAGAGCACTGTACCACAGGACACCCACAGGTTCAGACAGTTTGTATTCCCATGCTATCCATGCACCAGCTCATGGTGCACATGCTCTGGTGTCCACCTGTAGAAATGAGTGATTTCACATTCTCCACTGTAACAATGACATATCCTGACCGGAAGAAAACATGACCGAAAGCCTGTCTTTTAACTGCTGCTGAGTGTGATAATCACATATCCTCTGAACAGAGAGAAACACAGTTCTCCCAGAATTTTCCTGGGAAGCTGTGAGAAGCTGTGAGAAAGCTCAGAGAAAGAATTAAAACAATTATTATCTCTCTTTCTGTAACCATTGTTTATAGATATGGTTCTCCAGAGTGTGCTATTCATAGTTCTCTCTTTCTGTAACCATTGTTTGTAGATATGGTTCTCCAGAGTGTGCTATTCATAACAACAGTGTGAGAGTTTTTTACTTTGACACCAATCAAGTCTCACCTAGAGAGTCACATTATAAAAAGACCCACTACTTTCATTAAACACTTTCTGATTCACCTTCTGAAGACTGGAGTCTTTTCTTCCCATCCCTGACTCAACAGCATCAGCTGAGCTCCAGAAGTGCAGCAGTGGGGAGCTTCAGGAGCACAATTACAAAGCAACACCCAGCATTCCCAAGAAGGTACATCCAGTTCTAGAGCACTGCACCTCCTCTGTGAACCAGTGAGCAGACCTGCTTCAGGAACAGTCCCAGAGGACGAAAAGCTCCAGGACATATTCCTTCACACCTTAAGTAATGGCCCTAGGTTCTGTAAGGGAAGGGCAATTTCCAAAGCAGTATGAGAGAAAGCCATGCTTTTAATTGAAAGTACTGTGGGCTGACTTGCCGCATACCAGAGCACCTTACAAAATCTCTGCTGTTCTTGTAGTAAATAAGCCAGTTTTCCCTACATCCAGTTTTCCCTACATCCATCAGTGTTGTCATACCATCATCCAGACCCTATTTATGCATACATGGCAAGTTATGCACAAGCATCTGGGGCTTTCTGTGTGTTCTGAAAGTATAACAAATGCTTAATTTTATTTTTTGGCATGCAACATCAGGAAGAAAATGAATGATTGTGGCTGGAGCTCCTCATTTCAAAAGGAAAAATTAGAGAGGGTGATTTTAATAGGAACTGAGTCCAGCTTTGAGACTGTGGACAACTGAAAAACATAAATATCTCCCAGCCAGCCTAAAGAACTGGATTAGAACTACATCACAAAGAAGCAATTGTGTGGACTAGTTTAAAAATAGGGATTGCAACTCAGTACAATTATTAACTTTAAGGAAAGGAGGGAGGGGAGGAGGGGAGGAAGGCAGGAAGGAAGGGACAAAATAAAAAAAATAACAGAAAAATATAAAGGATAACATGTTGGAAAAATCTTTAGGGTCTTTTGAGATGTGCTTGCTATGCGCTCATAGGTGTTATCTAATCTATAAAAGTCACTAGTCAACCCATCTCATTTAAGATTGCTTTAATTATAGTGGGAGTTTGAGCAATGTCTTCATTCCGTAAAAATTGTATTTATGAGAACAAGTACAGATTTTATTAAATCAACCATCTGTATGATACATATTGAGTATAAAATAGATGATTACCATATAAATTGGAGAAAAATCTGAATCAAATATTGATCCTCCTTAACAGCTTGAAAACAGCCTAATTGTCATGGATATTGAAGGCTCTAATGGTTCAGATGAATACTATAATACATACAAAGGCAAATATTAAAGCATTTAGAAAAAACAAAACACAGGCTTTCAAGTTATTTGTTGGAAGTTGTAAAAAACTTGTAAAAAACTGTGAGAGCTCTCAGAAGTTAAAATCAAAAAAAATAGCAAAGTCTGAATAGAAAACTTCAGTGCAGTGATTAGATTGTCTGAATAAAGTCAATTTCTAACCTTTCTGGTGAAGATGAAATAAATCAAGTGAACAAGATTACACAGGGAGAAGGTGCAGCATTAATGTTATTTTTTTTTAATTGATAGCACTATAGCTGGTGGTTGGTTGGTGGGCAGGTTTGCTCTATGTTTTCCTCAGAGCCTTGTGAATAAACAAATTAACCATAAGCTCTCTGTCTAGACAATGCTATGACAGGAAAATATATAAAAGAAAGCAGTTTTCTGTTCTGCCTTCCACAGTGTACTGCAGACATACGGAAATTGAAATAGCTTTATGACTTATAGCAACAGCCATGTGTCTTACTCTTCTCCTCTACCTGGATTAGTTCATTTGCCAAACACTATAAAAGAGAATATTTGCATTTTCTCTGCTGTCCTGAGCCGAAAGGGCCAAAATTTCACCTGCCTCAAGCAGCCAGGCTTTGTGTATTATCAGGAGCAGGCAGAGCTGTTGTAACTGTAACAAATTCAAACCGCAGTGAAGATAAACAGGTCTGCCTTGCTCTGGATATGGTTGGTAAATCTTTTGCTTTCTCAGTGATGGTAAAGCAGGCAAAGGAGCATTCCAATAAACTGCATTCACAATTCTTTCATTTCCCACAGCACTTTCATCTATAAATACCTTGCCTTGGGAGCGAATTTTACTGCTGGTTCCTGACTAACACTTTGACTTTGACTAAGGGGTGAACTGAGAATAAATTTCACTCACATTATCCTTCCAGCTTAACTGCTGACCACCAGGAGCTACCAACATTAAGTTTTCCAATGTGGTGATTACCCGTCAGTCAGTTCCTTCATTTAGATTTTATTCCCATAGGCTGCTTGTAAGAATATCCAATGAAAGTGTGTGAAAGTATGTGAAGTTAAAGCATCATCCAATATTCCTGCCTCAGAGAGAAATCACAAGGAAGATGTTACCTGAATTCTATCAGCTGAAAAATCTATTCTAGTCTCCTAGGTGCTCATAGATCAACAATTAAAATACTTGCTTCAGGAATTATGCTTTCTGAAATGTTGAAATTAGTCCTATTAATACATAGATCTAAAAGGAACATTTTTTCTCCTCAAAATAGAATTTTGGATGTGTAAACCTTTAAATCATTCATGGTCTGCACATATTCTTGGAAATTGTGGTAAATTATTTTGCATTATATTTTGTCTTAAATTCTTGAAGAATTGTGATATACATTTTACTCTGCCCCTGTTCAAGAGAACATCATCTAATTTCTGCTAATTATCTTTGATCACTTCAATCCCTTATCTGGCCTATGTGCACATGTTGTTACTATTAAGTGTACTAAGCTTACTGTCATAAAAAGATTGACCTAATCTCTCTTCTACATGTTCACGATTTTGATTTTCATATTCAATGAGTTAATTGCATTAATGTTAAAGCAGACTTTGGCAAAACCCTAAATGCTCAAAGTTTTTTATATGGAAGTTGATCACAGTTAATCAGTATGTTGGGTTTTTTACACAGAAACCATTTGACATCAAAGTTGTGTTGAATAATATTTTGTCTTTTGTTCATGATATGAAATGGAATTTCACAAATTTCTTCAAAATATAAACATGAACAAGAGTAGTTATGGTTAGTGATTAAAATCTTAAGGGAAGCCAATGAAAGCATCAGCAGAAAGGATCACTTTTTGTAGTCCTTTTTCAAAATTAGGCCAGTAGACATAAAGCACATAGACCAATTATTTCTCATTGGCTCATGAGACCAATCACCTTTTATTGAACAGCACAATTTTCAGTAAGTATAAACTAAATATGGCAGGTGGTGAATAAGCTGTCTTGTACTTAAATAAGATGTTTCGAATTATTTTTAATAACTAAAAAAATCCCAGTTTAGCTATTGAGAGAGGTTTCTATTTTCAGTTACACATTTTGCAGATTTCTAAGCCTTTCAAAGCAATTTTGTGAAATCTTTCAAATTTGGTTATTATTCAAAAGCCTTCAAAACATAAAAATAAATATATTAAATCTGAAATTAAACAAGAAAATTAATTATAAAGATAATCTATTAATGCATGGTAAGGCCCTGTGCAAAAATATTTTTATCTATCTTTCCAATTAACATAATTTATGCTTTTAAAACCACTGGAAATATTAGAAACAAGTTTTAATTAAGTGAGGTTTTTTGTTTATTTCCTCCTAATGAAACGATTAGACCTAAACCATTAGACTCATGTAATTACACCATGTTTCATGTCAGCTGGTAAAATCGATTCTGCCTGATAGACCCAGGCCAGTGGTTGAATTGTCTGCATTGTTCCAGCTGCTGATCCCAAACAGCTGTGGGAAAGCCAGAAAACACCCTGCAAGGCACTGAGACAAATCAAAAGGGATTGGGGGCATCCCACTTTACGTGCTGGGAAGACAGTAAGGGTAGGATGAAACTTGCTTATCTTTTTATGTTTACAATACTGGTCTTTGCTTTCAGAAATGGGAAAAAGACTTCAGATCGTGACCCCTGTGATTCTACAACACCAGGCTATGATCAAGAGACTGAGACAGACACAGCTTAAAAAGAGTCTAGATATTTTGACTATTGATGCTGGCAAGAAGCATCCCAACCCACATGTTTCAGCATGGTGCTTTCATATATTCCCTAACGTAAACACAGAGCTTTCCCTTTGCACCCATTTCACATCTACAGGGTCTTAAACCATAGGAGAAATCACCAAATTTTTGGTTAATATTAATTTCCAAGAGATAGCCCCCTAAACTTTGGATATTCTGGTGAAAAAACCACCTTGATTTCTCATTCAATTCACAATGTGGCCTGGGATTAAGACACTGTTGTTACCTGATGGCAGTGAACAGGGCATCATGCTGAAGATATTGGAAAGCATCAACCCCTTTCAGCACCTATGGGTGCTGATACTGACAGCCATTAACACCTGTCTGCTGGCAACTTGTCCATGCCTGTGACTCCATCTCAGACAGCAGGTATTTTTGACTCATATAGTCCTGGATCCGTTTAAAGTTTCAGTTCATATCTCAAACACTAATAACATTGTGCTCCTATTAATTTTAGAGTAAATGACTCGACTTTTAGAACTGAGTGCAGATGGTTAATCTAATGAACAGACTTGCTTAAAAATAAAAATATAATAGCAATGGTACATGTGATAAGAATGACAATTTGTGTTAAACAAGGATCTTGGTTACTTTCATGGTATTTAAAGACATCATAAGACATGTAAAGGGCACTGTTACTTGCCACAGCTCAGCCATCTTTGCAGAGTGGAAAATCAAGGAGAGGAACAAAAGAAAAGAGCTATTGTACATGACTTCTTCATGTGGAGTGTATCCTTCAGGGACCAAAGGGAGGGTACTCACATACTACAAAACAGTAAATGAAAATATGAAAGAAATACATTCAAGAATTAACTCTGACAACTTCATGGTTTTTTAGTCTCTCTACAAAACAAGTTAAGAAAAAAAATGTAGTCCTGGATAATTCCTTTTCCCCAGTTGTTTGATGATATCTCCCTCATCAATTTGGTTTTATTTTAAGAAACAGTGCCTAGTGGTATCTGTATAGAAAAATAGTTTTCCCAGGCAATCCACTTTCCTGCAGCATTACTTTGTGTGCTGATTATTTCAGAGCATTCACGTCCTTTTTTCATTTCACACTGAAGGAAGTAATTTATTCCATTGTACATGGCTCTGTCCCGTCCTCTTCACTTCCTCTTTTGCCCTCAATTTCACTGTGCTGTGCTCTGTGTATTTCTATCAGCCATCACAAACCCCCAGTTGTCACCTTTAATGCTGCTGCCTGTTGTGAGAAGTGGACAGTGTGGGGCAGCTCCCTGCCAGCTCCCTGCCCCACCAGAAATCCAGCAGGAGGAGGTCAGCCTTTACACCACAGAATGAATGACTCCGAGTGAAACTGCTGCTCACAGCCCTGCAGCTTTGCAGTGCTGTGGAAGCACAGTGGTCAGCTCTAAATTTGGCAGCAGGGTCTGCTGGAAGGTCAGCACACTCCTGCTATGCATTCATCCACTGTGTTCCTTGTGAAGGAATCACTGGGATTGTTCCCCAGAATAACTGATTCCACTGTGCTCCAGCTGGCGTGCAGTGGGCAAGACACCATTTACGCACTGAAGAGGCCTCACACTCCCATTTACACCTGTGCACATGTATGTAAATAAAAGTATATATTTATATATATATAAAATGCAGGTATAAAGAATATCAGCCAACTCCATCATGCTCTTGAATCTGTGAGCTAATTTTGCCTCAGCTCCAAAATGACTGCCCACCAAATGAAAGCTCTGTTCCAGCAGAACAGCAGCCATGCACTCTGCATCTGAATATCCTCGAGTGAAAACAGAGCAATGTGAATTCTACTATTTAACAGAAGCTGGATGAAAGAAGTCTGTTTCCAACTGTACTCACTCACTGTGATGTTCAGAAAAATCAACAATTAGAAGGATTAGGAAATCTGCGAAAAAGACAATTTTGGATCATAGCTTTGTAATTATAATGCACAAGAATATCTAAGCTGGTTTCTCATTCAGAACACTTAAAATAGAACTTTAAATTGTGTTAGAATATTCAGCTCCAACTGATTATTTTTTGTTTATCTGGGCTATGCTTCAACAAACATTGCAAAGAGAAAATTACAGGGGAAATCTTTATCAATAGTAGCAGAAGTCTTAGTGGGGAAAAAAGAAGATGTACAATATTAAAATCAAATTCCTCCATCAAGGCAAATCAGGGATATATTGAAAAAACATCACAGCAATGTTTTTCTTTTGATTGCAATTTTTTACTGATTCAAGCAGAATGGAAGTGAAATAAAGTTATTTTGCAATTACCCTAACCAGTAACTTCTCATTTTCTTCTGTAATTATATTTATTCTAACTCTTCAAATTTCAGCAAAGTAATTGTATGTACAGGAGTATACAGACATGTAAAAACATAAGCTATTAATAGTGACCAACTGAAAAAATTACAATTTATAAGATGGTATTGAAGTCCACAGTTACACCAAACCCCTAAAAATCTTCTGGTGGCACTGTGAAAACCCCAAGAGTCTTATGCATGAATTCAGCAGCACCAAAGTATTAGAAATGCTTGTGACAAAACAGATTGCTACATTTTGCCTCCAGCTCATTAATTCTGTAATTATTTTTTAAGCTTCTCTTTTTTAAAACTGAGAAAAATGTTTTCTTTTATACATCATATGTATTCAAATAACCATGTCTCACAATTTTCATTTCTGCCTGTGTTTTTTACAGTATGAAAAATGCAAGCACAGGCATGAAATATTCATCTATGACATCAGGGAAAAATAAAAGCAGATTTCCCAAAAAAAACCACAAGGGCCAACATAATTTTAAATGAGCATGTGTAAACAAACTATGCAACATATTAGTGTTTGCCCACAGCCTATATGCAATTCTTACGTTTTGCACGTGTTTGGATTGATGGCTGTTCAAATCTAAAATTTCAGCTTTATGCCTAAATTTACTGACTAATGAAAGTCATTAAATATGTTCACCTTCAACCTGTCCTTTATCCTCTTCCACCCTGGAGCCCATAATTTCTTTTCATTATGAAAACATAGGTTACAGCAAGATAGAAGAAGGGAATCAGCAGGAAGGCAGGAGAAACACAAAGAGCAGCCCAATACTTTAAAGTTTTGAAACTTTGATATGACACTTTGTAATACAGTATCCATATTTATCTTTTATTTATCATCATACACACTCTGCTTAGAGAAATCAACCTCAGTTTTGTGTTTTGTGATTATCTAACTGGAAAAATAATATCAGAATTAAGAACAAACACACATTGCTTATACAAAAATATGTTTCATTTCAAAATACAACAGTTTAATAACAAGCACACCCTCATTTACTCTCAGTTCAGGGGTATAGTTTTTGGGAAGGTGAAGTTGTTTATTTGTTTCTTTCTAGAAAGCTGACGGCACTGATGATTGCATATATCAAAGCAGCTCTAAAAAAATTATCAGAGGCTCCATTAATTTTATAATCTTTCAGAAAATATCAAATCACCTTCTTCAGGTACTCAGTGGGAACTCAAATACCATATGGCACTAGTTTAAAACTCGAAGTTCTGTGGAGATGACAAAAGAACTCTAAGACTGCAGTGTATTTCATTCCTAGGATCAGTGAACAGGCTAACAAAAAAACAGGCACACCTGAAATTGCACTGGTCTCTGTGAATTAGAGAAGCTGGGAACTGCCACTGTTAATTACAGTTTAAAGAGCTTGGAGTTAATCCAGGTGATTAAACACATGCTTATAGTGCCCTGAGCCTGAGCATTTCCGTAGGGAAATGCCCCATTTTTCACACCCGATGGGAGTTAGAATTCACCCCCAGGCACCCACAAGTGCAGAGAACTTCTGGGGAGCTGCTGAGCCCCCTTGCCTTGCCAAACGAGTCAGACTGTAGGAAGGGAATTAGTGATTAATTTCCCTGCTGCTGGCACAAGGCAGGTGGGTACCACACAAAATTAAGGCATAACCTGCTCTGTAGCCTGTGTCCACCCACTTATAGCCGATGGTGGCGAAGTGCCTACCCAAGTCCAGCAGCTGGTGGCAAAGGCAGGCTAAGATTCAAAGTCTGGGCTGCTTTTCTAGTGAAAACATTTCGTGCCTATTCACTTCTCACTTTACTCTGCCCCTGGCTAAGACAGGATGTGCTCTGTGTTTTGTTCTGGTTTTTAAGGACTCAGAAAATAGATGTATCTTTTGCCTCCAGTTGTGTTCCTCAATCTAATGTGCTATTAAGGAGAAAAGCTTCAATTTTCTTTCCACCGCTAATGAAGCAAGTGAGTATTTGGCTTGCTTCTTCAATCAGAGCTCTAGTAATTGAAAGAAAAAGGATTAAAAAGTACAAAAGAGTGCTCTTAGAAGAAGATGCATGTCCTTACATGTCCCCAGCATCACTGTTTTGTAAACAAGCCAGTCAGATTTCAGTCCTATAGGCAGAATTCACAATAAAACTGAGATGGTTTTGCTCAATATCACTACAATCACTTCTAGAGTTGTCATCAAATGTGGGAACAACTTAATGAAGGAGCTGTGCTTTGCAAGTTTTGTGCTTAATATTTGATCCCTGAAAGCTGCCTGTAATGAGAGTTGCTTTGATATATGCAATCATCATGCTCTAAAAAGAAGGCCAAACAATGGACAGAGAACAATTATCTTCAATGACTATAGTCCAAACAAGTGTTCAATCAAATCAGATGCAAACAAGACTTTCCTCAGCTGAGAGCAGAGAGATGTAAAAAGAAAAGTGTTTCCAAATCAAAGTAAAAGTTCAAAGGAGATTCAGTAAAGGAAAAATGGCTTGGGCTCACAGAATTACACAAGAATCTTTGCAAAAGAGAAGAGATTAAAGGTGTGCTTGTTCTGCCAGCTGAACTATCAGCTGTACTTAGAAAAGGAAATCTGAAACAGAGACCTCTTTCTTTATTAACTTCTCTCAATAATTGTATATAAGTGATAACAATACAAAATTCACTGGCAATACAAGAAAGATTTTTTTACTTCTCATATTTGTAATCTCTAAATATGAAAAAAATCACTACAGAAAAGTGAAAAATATTATTGCAGCTTTAACACAGAAAATATTCTATGCCCAGTGTTGATTTTTATGACACATTTTTCTTGTGCTGTTTCAAAATACAAATTAAGTTTTCCTCCATAACACCAGGCTTAGATTCAGTCCACAATTGAATCTAGAAACTAAAGCTACTTTGGATGGTCTATTAGATTAAGTTATCTCAACTTCCTTTAAGTGAGATTACCATAACCACATAGGTAAACATTTGGTTTTATGCAGTGGAAAAGGAAGGAAGAATTGGCAGTTTATTTAAATTGCATTCTTAAAGGGGTGGTTCTTCTCTCATAACATTTGTGGGTCTTGATAACAGCTGAAGGTGTCAAAGTAAGAATGCAGACCACCAGGTGAAACACTTTGGTTAAAAGGATCTACATGAAATTGTTATGTTTTCAAAATCCAAGAAGCAAAAAGAGACACAGTACCCCAACAAGAGATTATGACTCTGAAAAGGACCCAGATTGTTTCACCATGTGCAAAGAAGGAATTCAGGATCCTGTTAAAAGTCTGCTACTGTTTGGATAAAATTTAAAATTGCTGATATACAATGAATGATCTCAACTAGCTCCCACCAGTGCCACTCAGAGGACAAGATGCCCTTTTACTTCTGCACAGTCCTCCTCTCCTTTAGACACAAATTAGTTTGAAGAGAAAAACAGCTCTTCTTTTGCTTATGCAACTGATACTGTTTTACAATAGGACAACAAGAATGTGTAAAATAAAGCAAGCAATAATTTGTACCTTTTTCATGGACATGTTGAACATATGGCAATGGGGAAATTATTTTGTTGATTTCTACATTCATAAATTTCTTTTCAAATTGGCAGAGAGGAAATTTTCTATTCTTCCAAACCCAGACATGATCTATTTCCTGATGCTGCTTTGAAAAATAATTGCATATGATATGTTTGCAAATTCCTATGTTTGCATATCCTTATTTTGGCATTCATTCAGACATTCGAAAAAATGTACAGTTCAAAATCAGGCTATCTTATACAGTGCCAATAGCAACACTTAGGTTAAGAAAACAACTGCAATCACATTCATGAGATTACAGAATAATACACTAATTTTCTGGAGTTAAAAAAAAAAAAAAGGAAGAAAAAAGTCAAAGTCACAAAATCCCCATCAACTAAAAGGTCATTCCAGTTTTTCTTCACTTCCTTTTCCTCAGGCAATAGAATTCAATTATAATAATGTACTTCATTTGTGCATTTTATCATTTCTGCTAATGTATTTGGCAGTTCATTTGGAAATTAATTTGGATCAACTTTCAGCTTTTCATAAAAGTACTGAAGAAACAGGGTATTGGACAAGATCCAAGCTAAGTCCAGACAAAATCACAGAATCATTAAGGTTGGAAAAGACATCTTAGTTCACCAAGTCCAACCATTAACCAGCACTGAAATGTTCATCACTGAACTGCCCAAGTGCCACACCTACAGGCTTTCTGAACACTTCCAGGGGTGGGGATTTTACCACTTCCCTGGGCAGCTTGTTTCAATGCTGTCAACCCTTGCCATGAACAAACTTTTCCTAAATTTCCCTAAACTTTTCCAACCTAAACATTCCCTAGCAAAACCTGAGCTTATACCCTGAGCTCAATCATTTAGAGCATGGTGCTAATAATGCCAAGGTCAAGAGTCCAACTCTAAAGTGGAAGGCTCCTGTATGGGGGCCCTGGATGAGCCTTTCACGTAAGAGTTGGACTCCATGATCCTTGTGGGTCCCTTCCAATGCAGAATATTCTGTGACTCTGTGATTTCCTTTGCACCTATCAGTTGTTACCTGGGAGAAGAGACCAACCCCCATCTTGCTGCAACCTCCTTTCAGGTAGTTCTAGAGAGCCAGCAGGTCTCTCCTGAGCCTCCTTTTCTGCAAGCTAAAACCTTTCAGCTCCCTCAGCTGCTCCTCATCACATCTGTGGCAAAGACACTTCCCCAGTTCCATTGCCCTTCTCTGGACATGCTCCAGCACCTCAGTATCTTTCTTGTAGCGAGAGGCCTGAAGCTGAACACAGGATTCAAGGTGTGGCCTCTCAAGTGTAGAGTACATTTTGTGTTCTTAAACACACTCTATAATTTTGGTGTCAACAAGATGGCTGGCAGGAATGCTTAGCCCCATATCATGTCAAGAGATCAAAATATCTTTACCTATAAATCTCTTCTTAAATTTTTAAAGCCTCTTATTGAAAGAAATATTTGGAAGAGATGAAAGCTGGATTAAAAATACTGTTGGAAAATAAGAATTTTTGCTTTTAGAAATCATGCAAATCACTTACATAATACTTGACAGTTATGAACAAAGGAGGTCTCTGCTCTGAAATGCTGAAGGTCTAAAGCTCATTTGAAATAGTGAAAAAAAGGTTACTTTATTCGTAGATAATGGAATAAGATCCTATAATCAAAAATAGATTATAAAACATAGAAAATTCTGTGAGACATTGAACGTCATAATTTTTACAAAATAGTCTTCATTTTTCTAGCTACAAATACTGTCCTCTCACATGTTATTCCTTACAATGAAAATAAAATTCTAAGATGAACTACAAAGCAACACACTAAATGACGTAAGCAGAGCCAGTGAGAAGACTGAATTAAAATGATACAGCACTCGACAGCAGGTACAAAATAAAAACCAAAACCCCCAAAATATATAATTATTTTATAAACTTCAAGTTAAAAAAATAAGAAGAGAATGAACTTCTGGCAGGATACAGAAACCTGAAATGAACTGAAAATAGGCAGTTCTGAGCAAAAGGCTGATGTAGAAGTGTGTAAATGTTAAGGTGTCAAAAGGCATCCAATGCTCCAGAGGATGAGAGCAGAACTACTAATGACACAATAGCAAATCTTATGCCAAAAAGCATAAAAAATACATCAAATGTTGTTACAAAAGTGGCAAATGGCACGTGAAGCCAAATGGCATCACAAGCAGGATGATTTGGTCTTTCTGTTACTCTGACTCACATCTTCTTCCATGTGAGAGCCCTGCAGTGCAGAGCAGAGATGCTGAACTCAAAATTGTTTGCTCTCTGGGTCAACAAGAAACTTCCTTTCCATCAGGATTTATGAAGACACACACAGCAGAGGTGGAAGACTGAAGACCATGGGACCCAATCAGACTGTGTTGTTTTATATTTCTTATACCTGGGTTTCTATTACCATGTCCAATTATTATCAGAGGTGCTTCGTGAAGTTATCACAGGTTTTTATAGATGCTTACATAGGTAGTGTAGTTTCTAGGCATGTCAAAATAGTATTGAATTCACATAAGAGTCATAGCATCTAAAACACATTATTATTATTATTTTTACCTGTTCATGATTTTTCTTAGAAGATTCAAGTTATATATCTAAGTTGTAAGATTTCTGCAGAAATCTTCAAAAACTCCTATGAAATGAAAGAAAGGCCTTAACTTTTACTTTTTCTTTTTTTTTTTCAGATTTGCTTCATTTTTTTTTTTATGGTTTTCCATACAGGGAGAAAATCCCTGATAACAACCAAAATAAAACCTGAACCCCAATATGCACCAGTTCTCTAAAGAGAAGAAGTGGCTGACACAGGGGGAACTGAGCCTTGTTGAGGTAGCTTATTATGCAGTACTTTGGGTAGAATTGGCAGAAGCAAAGATTAAACAATTTACTCTCTCAGCCTGTATAATATTCTGCAAGCCATCACCAGTTTCGGTTCTCAAATCCATAAAACAAACATGAGGGATATCAACATGTTACTGTCCCATCCACCTCTTGTTTCAGGATGTCTTAATTGCACCTGATCTGGCAGGGGGCCAGTTTTGCATAGACTGGGATGAAAAGATAACTTTGTTTGGATTTTTTATACCCCTTTAAATATCCTTCCTAATCCTTAAAAAAACCAAACAAACCACAACTCACCAAAAAAAAAAAAAAAAAAACCCCAACAATTAGATAAAGCAAAACAAAACCCAAGCATTTCTATTAGTTAGTATTTTTTTTCCTGTTTAGTCCATAATGAGTGAGTAATAGGGATAGCTGAAGAGTCACTCCTCTATCTTGGATGTAGCCCAGACCATCTGGCACCATCCCAAGACTCTTCATCCTCAGAGCACTTAAACAGCAGCAACTGAGCAGAGGAGAGTGGGGGAAAAAAAGTACAGAAGATTTATGAAAGCAGTAAATGCAATGAGACTTAGAACACAGTGAATTATTAGTTGCAAATTAATCTTATCTGAAGGTCAGACCAATCCAACTGTTTGTAGATCACGTGAAAATTGATTCTAGTTTCTGGCAAATTGCTATTCTTACTTTTAATTGAATGAGACAAATCGTCTATTTTCTCCTAATACAATTTTGCCTTTTTCACTTTTCATTTCATGTGGGGTCTGCCCTGGATAGAGCATGACTTCTGACTTAAAGGAAGATTGATTTTGGTAAAAGCAGTCTCTTTTTTTCCATAGGTAGCTACTTCTGCTATCATAAGGAATTGTGTGAATTGCTGAATCAAAAAGTTCTGAAAATTTAAAGGGATTTTTGCTACAGCATATTTTCAATGCAGTAATAACAATTTTTACTAATGGAAAAAGCTGAAAATACAAGAACAAAAGTATTAAAAGACATTATTTCATATATATATATGCATGTTTATATATCTGTATTACTACATATTTATTTTTCACAAGTATGTTCTCTCAGTCAGATTTCAATAAGTAAAAATAAAGAGTGAAACACTTCTATATTCTTGAATTCTCTTCTTCCACCTGACAAACAGGAAGTAGAGGTGTTAAATTTTTTATTATTATCCCCTTAATTGATAGGTAGTGAAAAACAGACAGAAAAAAATACTTTTTATTGAGGGTAGAGGGAAGGCAACCTTCCAATTTTTTTAAGTCTTACTTTAAATTTGTCTTCTGCAGAGAGCTTACCTTCATTTGATGCAGAAGTCAGAGATGGGGTGGATGAAGTGGGAAGGGGACAGAGAAATATGTCTGCTCATAAAAGGAGTCACTATGGGAGCTAAAACAGCTATTCTTTTCACATTTATAGGCTTCTTTTTCTTTTATTTGTTTCAGTGTGTGATTGAGATCAAGAAAAGCATTACTTGAAGGACTCCACTAAATCTGCATGGGTGGACATGACTCCATTCCATGTACTTTTCTGGACAATAACTAATTAGATTGGAGCTTTTACCAAATATGAGGACTACACAGATTTACATGTATCACACTGACAGTGAAAAACCAGCACTTTTCTGGGATTAAAAAGACATCTAATTGTCTCACATAAGCATATGCATCAGAGAGAATTTCCACATGCTTTCCCAAAAAAGAGCAAGGACAATAAATCAAAGTACTTTGCAGACACCACCTGAAGTGTAGCCTTGTATTTGTAGGGACTGCTTCAGGATATGAAGCTGATTTCATTTGATAACTAGTCTTTGCAGCACAGGAGCAGAAAAACAAGGCTTCTGGCAGAAAAATCAGAAAAGTAGACAAAAAAATAGATCCTGAAATCCCTGCTGTGATCATTTTTAATTTGCTAGTTTAAGAGATGGGACTTTCCTGCCAAGACAGTGTACTTTTATATATTTGTGCAAGAGCCTGGGAGTAGAAATACTCCTGCAGCAAATAGATAGCAGTTATTTTCCTTTGATAGAATTTTTTATCTTTTTAATACACTGAGAAAGTAACCCCCACAGTCAAATAAACAAAAAGATACCATTACCATTTAGACTTATCAGTGCCTACCTGTAGCATCATGTGCTCTGGTTTATTTCCCATCCCACAGAGTACTGTTGCCTGCCAGCACAGATTTTCTGCCCTCAGACTTTGGAAACACAACATCTGGCTCCTTATACAAGGATTTTCATCTTTTTGGACACTGCCTGCTGGAAGGAGGAAAGGGTTCCTATACTGGATCAAATTTGTAATCAAAGGAAGAAAACTGATTTATTTGCTTGAAATCACCTGACTAACTTGAAAGTACCATTAGATGCAGCTTTGTAAGGGGTACTCATTTCCTGAAATCACAGCCTAAAGGTTATCCTGTGAGACAGAGAAATTTTAATAGTCATATTTTTTGAGGTTTAGTTAAGTGAAATTTTCTGAGAACTGAACTCCAGTATAGATTTTTTGAATTCAGTAAATCAAATACATCTCTGATAAATCTGTAAATATTTTCAACTGATACTTTCTGTAAACACATCTGACTACTCTTCCAAGACTGTATGAAAAACATTTGCAATTAGAATAACTGAATAACTTCCTTGAACATTAGTACAATTTTATGCCTTTACCTGCATTAACTCTGTAGGCATTTTATGAGCAAAATGCATTAAGTGTTTGCTCACATGAGTAAAGAGCTGCTTCCTTGAACCACTACAATGTATATCTCATTATTTTATAATCTCTTTACAGAGTAGTATAGACTTGAAATATTAAATTTACCAGTCTACTGCTCTTTATATTCTACTTCCATCTCAAGAATTTATATATTTTCCACTCAAATTCCTCCTCCCTCTTATTTGTAACCTCATGAAGGCATCACATAAATGAAAGTTAGTTTATTTTTTCCAGCTGCATCACTAGGTAAAATAAAAGATATTACTCAGCTGCATAAGTTCTGTTATATCCTTAGACTATCATGACCACAACATCCTACTTTGTTTTAGCAAGTACAGTCAAATTGTAAAAAGGAATGTTGTTTGCTTTTATTATATAATGACACCTTGATATGTAGAGCCAGTTGTAATGAAGGAAACAGAGAAACTCCTACATTTGTGGCTCTAAAAGAGCCCAAACATTGACCTTCATTGAAATTTATTCAGTTCTAACAGAATTAATATTGCTCAAAGCTAAGATAAGCTGTGCTTCCCTGATATTTTGACAATATTTCTTTTTTTTTTTTTTTTTAGTTTATATTTCTTAGTGAAAATTAATTCCATCCAAAGCAGTAGGCTTATGCAAAGTTGCCTTAGGCTGGTTGAAATTTAAAAACAAAACAAAACAAACCTTTTGACAATAGGTGATAATAGGATTTAGAGAATACTTAATGCTTCTCAGTGGTAAGCACCACATCAGTTGTCCACAGTTCCCAGAGTGTAAGAAAGAGTTTGGTGTTACCTGTGTGGGGTCCACCTGCCCCATTCCCTCCAGCGTTATGGGGAACCACAGCTGAGACAGGAATTTTTCACTGAGTTTCTTACAAAGGAAGAATAAATGAGTTACTACAGGAAACAGAGTCCTCAAGCACCCTTCAGTGATATCTATATCTATATCATCTATATCATCTATATCTATCTCTATATCTGCACATTTTTTCCAGCACAAGACCAACCCTCCACTGAATAGTAAAAGATTTCTGCAGGGTTAAATGAAAACTTCATGGGGCAGAGAGAGTCAATGGCAGGAAAACGAGGGCCAATCTTAACCAAAACTAAAGATTGGCAAAGTCCAGACATAGGAATCATCAAAAGGACCACCCTTCTGAGCGGCAGCAAACAGCTTACATCAGCTTAACTCTACAGGATAAAAGCATTCCTGTCCAGCAACAGGTGGCCAGTGACTACTGTTTGTTGAACAACAATGGTTTATGGCCAACGCTGGCCAGAAAAAGGTGTGTTTTAAGTGATGGATGAGGTTCAATTTTCTTTCATTCCGGTATAAACATGCAGGTTCGTAGATGACAGAACAAAGTTAACGTGTAGATGAAGTTTGGGATAAATTCTTAGGGTAAAAACATAAGTAATTCAGACATCCAAATGATACTCTGTGGTTCTAGGTTTGAGCTGCACTTGTCAATTTTCAGATCCCCATTTTATAAACTAAGTTAATGCTTTATACTTAATTAATTTGTTGGGAATATACAAAGCTATATATTTTCCTCCCTAAAAGAAAAAAAAATAAAAATAAAAATATATAGCCTCCCCCCACCCACCTGCCATGTTTTCCTTCTTAAAAACAAAACAAGAAATCAGAAAAGAAAAATAAATTGACTAATATGGTAGCATCTTAAATTAAAGCCTGGATGAATAACCATGGGACTGACACATGCAAACTGAGCACAACGGGTGAAGACTGTTCAGGTATTAATCACAAAGTGCTAGAAATAGTCCAGATGACAGAGTAAATACCCACTGGCAAACATGATTTGAAAAGCCTTCACTTTGCATTTCAAGTTTCCATGCAAGCTTAATAGAAGTAAAAAAGGCAAAATCTACTGATTCTTCTTAAGCAATAGAGTCTGACAGTTCAGATAACTTTAGGATGGGGCCCTGGACTTGACAAGAGAAACAAAAAAGCAGAACAAAAATGCATAAACTGCTTTGGGCTTTCCTATTTTTAATATCTCCTGATTAATGAGAGTTCTCAATCACAGAAAGGGGTTTGGGGATCTTGCACACAGAGCCACAAGAAAAAAGTGAAATCAGAATGGTTTCAACAAAAACCTCTTCGACAGGATGATAGCTTAGATCCATCTCCTGAAAAGCAAAATGTAACCTGAGGATTTCTACCACACCTGAGCCAGGAGGTTTTGAGGGTCACCTCCTTGTTTGCTCCCCAGCAGTGGAAAAGTTTTGCAGCTGGTGGATTCTTCGACAGAGAAATGGAAAACATGCAGAGGCATTTGTACCTGCTGGGTCCTGGGCTAGCTGAGAAGCACCAGGCAGTCTAAAAAGTAGGCAAAATGTGTAGTGAGATGTTTCCAAGCTGTGTATTGATGGCATCCCCTTTCAGGCATATTTGGGCCTTTAGGTTTTGGAGCCAGGATCTTAAGCTCCCTTTGCCAAATCTTTTGAGGGAAACATCCTTTCTGGCTTGTGGATCCAAGTGAAACAAAACAATCGGGTTTTCTTCATTGAGCCTATCTAATCAGAAAACCTGACAGGTAACTGAAAGTTAGATAATTTGAAAAATGTAACATCTAAGGGCTTTTTCTTTTTTATTTATGAGGTTTTAAAAAAAAATCTCATGTAATTGAAGCCTTGCAAAAACTGTAATTTGTATGCAGTAAGATTTAAATGGAAAATTTCTACCAAGTAGTTGATTTGCAGAGTGTCAAGCACCAAAAGCTTTATCTGAAATCAATAAAGACTTCTGGTACATCCCATTTCAGGTAATTAAACCTTGCATGACTTCTTTGAGAATGTTATGTGGTGTTTTATTCAGTTTTGTAGTTGTTTTCAGACTTTCCCAATTTCCACAGAAGTTGTTTTTGTGGTATTTGTTTCTTTCCACCAGCCACTCTGAGAAATTAGTTTTCAGCCTACGGTTCCTTAATAAACAATTAACATTTCCATGCAATTTAGTGTGGAAGAATTTAAAAAGTAAGAGCCTGTTTTTGCTGTTACTTGGTTGGATGAAGGTCTTTTGTCCTGAAGAATAATTGTTGTCAAATATATAAAACAAAAGAGTTTAAAAGGAAGGTTGTGCTTCCTATGGAGCAAAACCAGTCTTTGAACTTTCATTTGAAATTCTTTCCAAAACAGGGATATTTTACAAATAGCTGGCAGTGGAACAATGCCAGGTTTTAGCTTTGCTTGTAAATATATTTCAATGTCTATTTCAGTGACGACTGTAAAAATGAAAGTTCTTTCAACTTTGCAAGTTAAAAAGAGCAGAATAAACTATTAACCATGTTACAGATGCTGCAGTGCCCTGCAGGTTGCTGACCCACATATACCATCATCATCATCATCATCCATTGCATTCACTCTTTTGAGCCCAGCCATGGCTTCACAGAGTGTCGGGTGCTTTTGAGCTGCAGCAATTGTGTATAGACACTACATCACTTTCTATGTCACTACATGTGACAGAAGACATCAGACCTTAATCTTTGTTTCTTCTGGAGACAACAGAGACAGGGCACCTTTGAATACAACAGTGAACTGCTTGCATTTTTTCCCAGCTTACTTCTGCCTCATTTTCCCAAGTCTTTGACCAGACAGCTTAAACATGGCTTTTCACAGATCACATTCACTCAGAGACAAATGAGGCACAACCAGTTTTTGTTTCTGAAGCGTCCAGGATGGCAGTGACAGAAAGGCAAAGGATCTGTTGCAGACAAGCAGCTATTGAACCTGCCAGCCACTGCCAGTTGCACAAATGCCTCAAGAGAAGGCACTTTTTTTCTTTCCCTGTTGAAACTGGGTAGATATCCAGTGCTAAAAGAAGTTACAGACTTGGCAACTCAGAGGTTGTAAGATAGGACCTTGTCTCTTCCTGCTGTTTTAAAATTTGTAGTCTTCTTGAGTTTGGCTTTATCACTTAGCCCTCCTCTTGAATTTCAGTATCCAAGACTGTGATAAAGAGGATGTCATGCTGAATGTCTACAATGTGTCTTTGTGAAATATGTAGGAAGGAACTATCCTATGCATGAAACCAATTTATAACACATTAGCACCTGGACAGATTTCTACAAAAGTAACTTGATAGCAATGCTTTCAATAATTCACTCGCATAGTTACTCATATTGGACTATGTCTCATATCTATGTGCATTATTAGCTACCATAATTTTTCATGTAGGCAAGACTGAGGCTGTGATACATAAGGATGACGGGCTATATGAACTTCAAAAGGTCAAGTCTAAAGTGTTATTTGATATTTTCTAGAATCCATTGTTTTTTTTCATGAAAGAAAAGAAACCAAAACAAATAATTTTACCCAGTCTGCTGATTTTATTTTCTATCACTTTCTTATTCTCAGCCTTCAGAAATAATAAACTGGTTGCATCTGCTGACATTTTTCTGGAAGATTGATCTTCTCAGTCACACAGATTTTGCAAACATAATGCCAGCTTGCATTTATATAGCTCATTTCATCTCAAAGAATCTCAAAACATTTTATAAATTTAATGCAGTGGAGTATATACTCACTCCACATTGAATATAGGCATTTCCAGAATAAAGTATTCTTTGTGACTTGCTAACAGCAAGAAAAGTAAGAGAGAAAAGTAAGAGAGAGTTATTGTATCACCTTAAAAATCTCAAGAAAAAATTTAATGTGGCTGCATGATATCAGTAAAACTATGCACTGATTGCTGTTTTCTAATTAATGAAAGCAGAGGATGCTCCACAGACTTGGAAAAAGTCTACCAGACCTTGGCATTAACGCTGTAAGAATGACCTTAATTGGGCAGGCCAGGAGATCTTTCAATGTTGCATTTTGTTTCTGAGACCAACAAGTGTCTAGAGAACATTTTAAAAACAAAGAATCACAGGTTTTTCCCTAGGCCTTGCCCAGCCTCAAGGATGATTAGAGATTTCCCGAGATAAAAGGATGTTTTATTTAAAAACCCTCTACAGAATTTTCCTTCATAGACTTGTATAGTTCCTCTTCATACCCATATTATTATTAGTATCTCTGACTCACTGAGGAAAGATGTTCCAAGTTTAATATCCATGCAGTGAAAACTCTCATAATTCTCTTACAATGAACTCCAAACCAAGTGATAGGTATTACCTCTTTTATTTTACGTCCCTTCACTCTTTTATGAAAAGAAACAGCAAACTCATTCCTCAGTGACTTTCTCCACAGTACTTTTAGAGGTCTCTATGCTGAGGCAAAGATTTGGTGCCCAATTTGCCAGCTGCAGATTGAGCCGTGGGTGGGGGCCCAAGACATGAGGCCAAGAACTGCCAACCCTTTGGTTAACAAAGGGCACAAGGACAGGTGGTGACAGCCAGGGGGATGGATACTGAGAGACACTGCAGGAGTGGAGGGCTCAGGAGGAAGAAGACTTGGGAAACTCGCTCACGCTTGGACTGTGAGAGATAAAAGCCATGGGGCCCTCCTCAAAGGCATCAGCTTGAGTTCTTTCTGTCTTTAAAGAATAAATGTCTTTATGGAAGACATCAGTGATTCTGCCATAGGAAACCCAAGGTCAAAACTGTAAAGAAACCTGCTCTGGCTGCATGTGAGTGGAGTGTGTGTGGAGTCAAGCTGGGCACCTGTCAGCTCACTGGAACTGTTGTGCAGGAGGTCCCAGCAGTGGAAGCCTCTGGCATTGGGAGAGTGACTGCCAGTGAGTCTCCTGAATGGTCAGACTGGGAAGTTTCCTTAATATCTGTTATAAATATTTATAACACATATATATTTTTCTGCAACCTCATATTCTCTTTTTTCATTTCTCTGCTGTCACTCCATACTCTGAGCTGTGGCTTCTTCCTGTTCTTGTCACCTTCTCCAGCTTTACCACATCTTTTTAGATGGAAGGAGACTGGATTGCAGTCACGGGTCAGCTTAAAAGGACACCAGGGCATTACTCAGTAACATACTAATATTTCCCATTTTTTTAAGCTCTATTTCTTATTTAGCATGTTTTAAAACCCCCCTGTTTTGAGACAAAAACCTTTTGAAGGGCAGGTGTTACCCAATACAGAGCTACAAAACTCTGTGTTGGGACAGGCATCTGCCAAGAGCTGCAGATCCTGGCTCACCTCACACAGGACACAGCACTGCTGGGTGCAAAACAGGGAGGAGGAGGAGGTGGCCTGTAGCAAGGAAGAACAGGCTGGAGAACATGGATAGGTAATCTCTGAAACTGCTGCAACCTGTTTATGGATCAAGTCCTGAAAATCAGAAATAAGAACTGACGGTGAGCTTTTGTGGTCTTATATATCAAGAGTTCTATTATCATTATAGTGCCAGAGTTTCATACCTCCTCAATGCTTCTCATAGGCATCTCCTCTAAGCACTAACTCTTCCTGGTCCTTGCAGCAGCTATCTGACCAATTCCCACCAATCCGCTCTCTTTTATACCACTGTTCTTATTGGCTACAGGTGTGGCCTGTTAACATCAGGCCTGCTCCTAATCTTTGGTAATTGGTTCAGCTGCAACTCTTAGGGGATAAGATTACATTCTCTGCCACCTTCATTTACCCATACTGTAACCCCCTACAAGTTTTCAGCCACACAGCTGAGATTTCCCCCTCTTTATATGTGTAAGGTCTTTAATTTTTTTCCAATGAACATATTTCTCACAAATGTTTAATCATTTTTAGTAACAACATTTATCATTTGTCATTTTCCAGAATGAAGAGATCACAGAATACCTCGGGTATGTTTCCACCAAAGCAGTGTAAACAGACACTCATTTGTTTGGTGATGCGTGATTTCTTTGAATATTAAAAATCAATCACCCTATTTCATTCCTACCCTGTACATTTTCTTCCTACCCAGCAATCCATGCTTCCACTTTTCCTCTGCCTTCTTACATTTTATATATATAACCATTTTTTCAACTTCTAAAACCCCAGATATTTACATATCTAATTTTCAAGTATTTCCATCTGACCAAAACCCTGTCATTCTGATTATCTTTTCACAATGTTGTTGTCCTCTTATTTTTTTGTATCTAAACTGCATTAATTTTCCACTCTTTTTAGACTTTTGCAAAACTGCAGTTGCAATGTTCCTGTCTCTACTATAAAAATTTGTGTGTTTCCTCCTAGATCATTAATGGCCAAATGAAAAAATGTGGACTTGACCCCACCTCCTTCTTCCAGGCTACCTTCTGCTCTCACCTCCACCACTGCATGATTCTACATAGCTTCATTACCCCTGTTTTATGCTTCTCTGTCAATATTCATTCCATGTTACAGGATTAAAGTAACAGCCGTTTCGGAAATTTTTAAAATAAAATCAATGTGTATTTTGAGTACAAAAAGTGATGTTTTCTCTACTGAGAGCAGTTACCTCTAGCACTTCTCATTCTTCAGAAGAAACTCATGCATAAACTCAAGTAACTTTTCCATGGTAAAATAACATCACAGTTATGATACAGAGGGACAGTTTTCTTGTTGGAAGGATAGAAGTCCTGTCAGAAGAAAATTCTTGGACTAGGGCATTTGCCCAAAATACCAAGTATTTTCAAAGAGGTACAAGTTACAAGATGTATGAGAGGTCTTTTATTTTAATATGAAAGTTCACTTGAAGGTGTATACTAGAAATGTTTGTATACAGCTCCTTGCACAGTGCCATAGAAAGCCTTTTAACTACAGGGTTATTCCAAACCTTAACACAACTTTGCCCATTCCCTCACACTGCAAACTTAAACCTGGAGAAGTGGGGGAAACACATGTATTACTGAGTGTTTTCCTATTCAGAATTCACTCAGGAGGTCAAGGAATCAGCAATATTCATCTGAGGTTTCTGTGACTAGATGGAACCACACAGAAGGGGCAGGCCCTTGAGATTAACCTGTGCAGGACCAGTAATTGGGCTTCAATGATCCTTGTGGGTCCCTTTCAGCTCAGGATGTTCTATGATCCTGTGATTCTACCACCCAAGACAGGTCTCCCAGTCCTGCTTTTTGCTGGCCTCAAGCTCATTCACCTCCAGCTGACCTTGCATGTAGACCTCTGTGCTAAGGGAAGTGTGCTGAGAATGCCAATGGAATGAGGATGCAAGGGGAATGAGGACGTTAAGGGACACATTATCATAGCTAACACACCCTGAGGGCAGGCACTGTGGTGCAATCCCTCCCTGACCATTAAATGAGGTTTGTGTTTCATTCTTAGTCATCACTCATGCAGGACAGTAGGAGGACAAAAACAGCAATTTTTTTCAGATTTATTAGGACAAAATAATCAACCAAGCAAAATGTGACTACAGAAAGAGTTAAAGCAGGACTTCTAAAGCAAAACGTTATTTCCTAAAAACTTGAAAACTTACCAATTTATAAATAAGAATTTAGCCTTGTTTCTGATTCTATTTACATATTGGAAACAAAGAACATATGATAAAACTGTTCTAAACAAATACTATGTATGTTTTGTGAGGATCACTCAGACCACAAATACTAACTTAAAACCATGGAAGTCCAGTCTGTACACCTTCACTCAACTTAGGGTGAGCAGAATTCCATCAGCGTGTCCCTCTGGGAATCAGTATGTAAATAGTCTTATCCTTGTAAGGATTGTTTCAGAAAGTTCTCTGTTCCCATCTTGTTATTGGTTAAGATTTCCTGCAGTAATTTAAATATTCCTTACCCTTGTTCCTCACTGGACCCTCACATTCTGCCCCCAACTCATCCTTTATACACTCTATATCCACATGGCCCTCACTTTTTGGAGCGCTCCTATAGTTGCTGTTGGGATTGTTGTGTTGTTTTACCATTTACTAAAAGTATTTCTGTTTCGGGTTACTCCATCGAGCCCATCCTTTATTTCCATCTCCACATCACTCTTGACCGACACGGTCCTGAGGTGGCAGCACAGCGGGCTTGCCACAGTTTTTTTTAATGCATTCTTTGTGAATTAAAATGCTGATTGCAGAACAACCCTTAGATACTAATGGTGAATTAAAGGCTTTGAGTGCTCAAATCCTCTATTTTCTTTAGGGCACCTGATGGGATATCTCATATCCTGTTAAACTTCAGGTTTGTTGACAAGAATGAGAAATTATTGTTCTCATCATAAGTAAGTGCTGTGAAAAGGGGAAAGAAGTTGTGAGGTTTCCTAGCATGTAATGTGCTTGTACTTAACTGTGTCTTAAAATGGAGAACAATGGGCTGATGGAAAGAATATGCAAAAAAGAAACAGCTGCACCTGACAGAAGTTCTAGATTCTGGTAATGAAATTATGTTATCTGCCAGAAAATTCTCTTCTTCATTTCATAAAATCTCTGCTTTTCACAGGTGTTCAACTGCAGCTATGCATATGCTACTGTGGCACCATCTGTACAAGTAAGTGACTTTGAAATGCTATTTTTCAGAAACATCACATATAAAACAGGTCCAATTCTAATCAGAAAAATATTAAGAACATGATATAGAGTTTCATCATACCTCTTTCAAGTAGGGACACCCACACAGAGCACCTGCTGCTCATCACAGCAAATTAATTCATCCTCACCTCTGAACTTGTCTGCATACGAAATAAAGCAGTCAACTGAGAGGCTGGAATATTTTTTAGTCTGCCTGTAATGGCAGTTGGGATTAAAACTAACGACAACAATGAACTAAAGAGATAGATATGTAAAAACTGTAGGGCTTACGGCTTGTTCATATTCCCAAAATGCCCTCAAAGAGTGCCATTCATTACATTCTCCCATAAATACTATTTAGAAAAAAAGATTGTCAGTTTTTTGTCAACCATTATAATTAAACCAGCAACTATTAAACTGACAGTTCACGACCACAGCTTGAATAAAGATCTCTTTTCCACAATTCCAGCTAATCTCCGGTTTGAAGGAGAACATTTAGTGCTAAGTCAAATAAAATTACAAATTCATGATTTCTTTCTTCTAAATCCTAAAAAAGAATAAAAGATGTAACAGGATCATACTGTGATTTTAAAATGTCCTTCACTTTGTTTCTGTAAAGTTGGAGTCAATCTAAAGGTACTGAATTCAAATTCATCCTCAGTTCCTGAACATCAATATGGTGAATAAGTTTTTAGATATTAGCAGTCTGCAGAACTAGGGAAAGGGTTCAGATGAATCATTAATGAAGAAATTGCCCATTTTATTAGTGGGATGTATCTTTCTCTTCTTCATTGGCTTTCTGCATTTTTCACAAGGTTGATGTTTTCTGTTCTTACTTGACTGCTACTGGAAGTGCAAATCTCAAGAGATATTTCTCAAACCCAGGCAGAATGAACTCCGATAACCCATAAACACAGCACAGTTCTCAATCACCAGTGCAGCATGCAAATTCACTTTTTAGGGGAAAAGAGAAAATAGAAAACTAACTTTGAGGTAGCTCCAGTCCTCCATGAAACTAGTAATCCTGCTAATTATAGGAAATTGTTCAAATACAATGTTGTTTCTAAATAATTTCTCCAAAACATTCTCCAAACACTCATTACCAGTTTGAAAACATTGCTGTGGTTACTACCTTTTTTGTAGATATATCGAGACTAAAATAATAAAAAAAGAGAAGAGAATATACTGTCCTTGTTAAATTATTCAAATATAGGCTATAAAACAAGAGCATTGTGAATTTTACTGACTTTAGCAGGCACTCACTTTTGACAGAAAAGTGATTAAACAAAGTCATATTTCTAATGCATGACCTAAAAATTCAACACTTGAACTTTTGGTCAGTTGTGCAAAGAGCACTCTGCATTTAAAATCTTTCTCTGATTATCCTAGAAATTATGTATTCCAAAACACATATCTTTGGATTATCTGAATTTATTTTTACTATGTTACTCTCTCTCTTTAATTATGTAAAAAAACCTCAGAGAATACTGGCCCTTAACTTATATTATTCTGTTTTTCCAAGTGAGCATTTGATATTTTACTTTCAGCCATATTTGTCCTTGACCTACTTCAATGACATGTTGAAAGAAGCTTTGAAATATTTAATCACAAAAAAAAAGTGAAGACTAAGGGATTTTTTGCATTTGTTTCTTGTCTATGGCATTGTATGTTGATGAGATCTAAGGGCTCTTAGTTCAAAGAATTAACATAATTTTAACTTGTAGAATCATAGAATGGTTTGAGTTGGTTGGGACGTTAAAGATCATCTGGTTCCAACCCCTCTGCCATGGGCAGGGACATTTTCCATTGGACCAGGTTGCTTGGAGAATACCAATCCAACCCTGCCTTGAACACCTCCAGGGATGAGGCAGCCACAACTTCCCTGTTTGACATTTCCAGTGCCTCACCATACTCACACTAAAGAATTTCCTTCCAATATCTAATGTAACCCTACCCTCTTTCAGTTTAGAATATCCCTTTTGTTCCGTCACTACCAGGTGCAAGCCAGAAGCCCTCTCCAGCTCCTTCATAGCCCCTTCAGGTACTAGAAGGTGCTGTGTACTAGCAGGTGCTGTATGGTCTCCCTAGAGGCTTCTGTTCTCCCGACTGAGCAACCCCAGCTCTCTCAGCCTTCCCTCATAGGTGAGGTGCTCCATATCTCTGATCATGTTCATGGCCCTCTTCTGACCTTGGTCCAGCAAGTCCAGGTCCTTCTTATGTCAGGGATCTCAGAGCTGAATGCATCTCTCCAGGTGAAGTGTCATGGCACAGTAGAAGAGGGGTAGAATCTGTATTGAACAGCTTTTTCAGGAACTGGGGACCAGCAGCGGCTCAGCTACCAAAATTCATGAATTCTAGAGAAAGATTCCTGATTAATAAATTACCTACATATCCCCATGTCTATAGTTACTTGTTAGCTAGAAAGCTTTTAGAATTTACATGTGTAGCTGAAAACTTTTATTGGCACATTAAACTATTTTTCATTAAAAACATTCTTTTGCTGAAGAAAAAGAAAATTTTATGTACAAGATGGTGCTGTCCCAAGTATTTAAGTACTGGTTAATCCCTTTTGCCTAAAACAGGTGGTTATGTCCAAGAGATGGCACTGCAGAACATATAAATTTTGAAAGCCATAGTGGGTGTTATTTCTTAGAAGGTGAAAGAGAAGTTGCCTACCCTATTTGTGCCATCCTTGCAATGATTAAACATCAGATTCAGCCTTCCATGTCCATCCTTTTGCATTCTGTCATCTTTGTTAGCTGGACTCCAAAATAGCTTTTTATTATTTTGACTGCTAAGCTAGCATACAAAACACTCTCCTTGCAAGTCTGGACATCAGATCCAATTAAATAAAGATATTAGCTTTGAATTAAGCGATTCCATTGTCAGATGTGAGTTTGGAATTTAAGGAAGCAGTCATTTAGATAAATGAAGAGCCTACTCTGAATCCTGTAAAATAAAGCTTCCTCAAACATTTTGATCACCTAATAAAAAAAAAAAGTTATATTTTTGCAGGGTTAAATTATTTTTGAGGGAGTGAAATGGAAATAGTTTGGTTTTTAAATTATGGATTACTTCATTCACTATCATTTTGCATCAGTATGTCAGGCATTGCAGAGCCTATTACTGTCTGAGGGACAAACAAGTCTTTATAAAACCAGCTCAAGAAATCTGAAATTGTCTCCATCCATGACATACTGTTCTGTCACTTTCATTACCATTCAAACAGCAAGAGCTGAGAGAAATCTCACTGGAATATTCTTGAGCTAGGAGGCCAACTGACTCCTACTTTCAAGAGAACTTTTTTTTTTAAGTTAAAAGCATGAGATAGTACAGCTTCACAGCCCATAAGGATCTGAGAAGAAGGGCCCAACATACAACAGAAGAGTATGAAATCTAAAACTCCTTCAAGACAATCAGAAATCCAGAGGGGCCTGATGGGAAATAGGCTGCCATATGGGTCAGAAGGAGGGCACTGCTCAGTTGAAATTTTTGTAGGAAGGGAAAAGACAAGGTTGTATTGAAATTTTAAGACATGAATCTTGAGTCCTGCCTGACAATATAAAGTCTAAGAACTCCCCAAATCTTAAAAAAACCCACAAAAACTCCCAAACAAACCAAAGTAAAAAAAAAAAAATCCCACCCAACACAACCCAAAATCCAAAAAAACCAACCTAGACTAAATGAAATATAAAAGAAGCCTTCCCAGCCTAATCAAAAGTAATCAGTGAATATTTGCTAGCAATAAACAAATAGTTAGTGTTTGCAGAACAAAAGTTTTTACTTTGTGTCCCTTTAGTATTTTTATCTTAAGGAAATTACCAGACATATAACCCAAGCTGTACTCTAAATCTTTCCTGACAACATTTCCCATGCATAGCACTCCTGATAAATTTTGTCTTCAAAAAGAAACTTGATGTTTTTCAAAACACAATTGTTTCCTTATCTGTATTTATTAAAATGTCCATAAATGCAAGATTAAAAACAATTCAAAAGACCTGTCAGACTGAAGAGTGTTAACCTGCTTTGTATCATCTCTAACTAGATTTACAAAGGAAAACTGAGACACCTGAATCATGAAGTGTGGTAACAACCACAGAAGAGATGATGTCAACAGAAAAAAAAAAAGCTTCACAATGACTTTTGTCACATTTATATTTCATAAATCAGACAGTGAGTTCTGCATTAATTTTTAAGTAGTCACCGCCTGCCCTTCCTCAGCATTTAGAGTAATGAATGCAAGGAGCAAATAGAGAGGTAACTCATAAGTGCTTTTGACAACTCTAATTTTCAAACACTTGATCTAGTCATAAATGATAACTATTGTGAACAGAGCTGCAAGGTCAGGGTGTGCAGGTGCTACCAGCTTCACTGACAGCTTTGTTGTCCTACTTCATGTGTTGGTGGGTTTGGTTTGGTTTGATTTATGTGGGGTTTTTATAAACTAGCAATTCAAATAAAGGAAAAGCAGTTAATATCAGAATTACAAAGGCACTTTTTTAAGTGCACAAAATATATTTTAAAAATAGAAAATGTGTATCATGCATATAATAACTTTGATATAAATACCTAATTATTTTAAAGTTATGAAAAATGTTACAGCTTCTTTAGGCAGTCTTCTAAATTCAGGTCTGTCTCTATTTCTTAAAAAAAAGAAAATTAACCATGCAGTGTCTACTGTCCATTTCTGAATAAGTAGTATATATGTTTTATAGCATCTCTGTACTTGTAAACTATCTATAAGAACCACACAATAATTTCCCTAACGCTTTAAAACAACCTTTGCCTAGAGTACATGCTAAAGTACATGCATTTTCAGTTATCCAGCTATTAGGGAAAAGGCTTGGAATATTAGCATCTTAGAGGAAATTTCTGCTTTGTTCAAGCTTTTGATGCCTAAACATGATATGTGGGGTTGTGGGTTGCAGACAGACCCAGTGGGTCATCAGCAAAGAGCCATGAGTTTAATGTGGCTGCCCCTTTTATAGGGCTTTGGATTTCCTGGGCTCAGATGGTTGATTGGATGAGACCACTCTCTGCCCAGCTCTCTCAGGCCAGTGATGTGTCTGCATCTCAGCTAGAACAGGGTTGGCTGAGGTCTTTGCTTGGGTTTGAATCCAGCCTATCCCTGCCTTATCCAGGGACTTGTTTTCTTCTAGGTTGGTCGGGTTTAGGGGGCAGCTTCAGATCAGCTGCAATGCCACAACATAAACATTGTACATATTATTTATTCTTTCCATATCTTATACCTGTATCACAGTAGAGTTGCACTGAAAAAGACATTCAAATTTAACTACTATAACTGTGATGTGGTTATATTCTTCACAGGATTCTTCACACTGGAACACCTGTGATATGCACTTCTAACCAATGATGAACAATCTATATATATATATATATTTTCCCCACCAGCCAATTGAACTAACTCTTTCAACTCTGAAATTTACTTAGTGACTGAAATTAGAAGTACTAACGCCACCTCATCAAGCTGTCAGCTGGAGAGCTCTGCAGTAGCGTACAAAAAGAAAAGAGTTATTTTCATTTTAAACTTCTAGTGTATTGGAGCCTTGACAGAAATAGGAGTAGAAGGAAAGACTTTTCCTGAGAGCATTTATTTTTATTTCATTAGGATATATTCAGAAGCCAAAGCCAACAGTAGCTCTTATTCAAACAATCCAAAAGTTTCCACATCAACAAGGCAGGACCACAGACACTGTGAGAATTATCACCTAATGCTTGGCACAGCATGTGAGGGATTCTTTTTGTGAGCACCAGCCAAAAGTCTGCCTGTCACTGACCTAGACTGAAACAGCTTGCTTGCAAGACTGATAATGGCTGGGTGAGGTGCATTATGGAGAATTTTAGACAATAATCAGATTTGTAACAGAGATCAAATGAGATTTGCAGTTTACTCTCATGTATAAGACCTGCCTGGTGGAGAACATGTGCTGGCTTTAAGTCTGGTGAGAAAAGAAAGAAGTCATATGATAAAATTGTCAGTATATTGGATGAATATAATACCCTTCTGTTCAGAAATACTTACAAAACACTTTTTCCTCCTATTTCAAAGTTAGTAAATATATGGTGGAAAAACTCACTAAAGGTGTCTGCTTCCTCCGATAACATTGACTTGATTGCCAGATTTCATGCAAGAACTATACAGGATCACTTAGCAGCGTGAGGGATTGTGAGGTGTCGAAGAAGCTGCAATCCAACATGACGTATCATTTTTAAAAGCTTTTATAGAGGTGAGACCCTGTAAGATAATCAAGCCACCACTGCCAGACATTTTAGGGTCACTGCTAGCACCAGCCCTGCCAGCATTTGATGTCAGCCTTTGATGAGATGCCAGACCTACCAGAGGGGTCACAAATAGCCTGAAGGCAACCGTAGCATGCCTTCTGTGTGTGAAAGCTGGCAGACATGAGAACTGCCCAACGTGAAAAAGATCAACATATTTCATTCACCTGAACCACATGGAAAAGAAAAAAATGCATCATCACATCTGCCTGTAGTACTGGGTCATAAACAGTCAAAGATGAACCCATGAGCTGCTGTGACAGTCATCTAAGGTGAGTAACACAGGGATATTTTGAATCACTTCTTAGACTCATACAATGCCTTGGGTTGTAAGGGTCCTTTAAAGGTCACCTAGCTCAAACTCCCAGGGACATCTTCAGCCAGATCAGGTGGCTAAAAACCATTCAACCTGACCTGGAATGTTTTCAGGAATAGGGTATCCACACTCTGGGCCTCCCCATAGTAAACAAAAATTCTTTCTAGTGTCTAATTTGAATCTGCACTCCTTTAGTTTAAAATTTCCTCTTTTTCTATTGCTGTAGATCCTGGTAAATTGTCTCAATCTTTCTTTGAAACCATACTTAAGTACTGAGAGGCTGCAGTTAGGTTTCCCAAAGGCTTCTCCAACTCAAGCATCTAACAGAACTATCCCCATATCAGATACTTCGTATTTGCTCTGCACATGAACAAATACAGGATTGAAAGACACAGAACTTTTTTCCTTTCACACCCAAAGCCATCACTCACCCGGATAAAAGCAAGGGGGAAAAACTACTAATCCTGTCAAATACCACTGCACTAAATAAGCATTGTTTCAACACAAGCAATTAGGCAGGTAGATTTGTAAACAAAACAACCCTGCTGCAGCAGAGCAGATGTATGGCCCATGTCCAAGCAAGCATGTAGTGCAGCCACGATGATCTTCAAATTTATTCCTGGTTTGGCCATTTTCAAACCTGAATAAATTATAGCCAGCTCTCTTGGTATGACAATAAAAGCTTGCTCTGAAAATTTTACACTTTGCATGACTCCTAGAAAAAAATAATTTAAAGGAAAAAAAAAAGAAAAAAAATAGCAACGAAAGATGACCTGTTTTTTTTGTTTTTTTTTTTTTTTCTAATGGGAAAACTCTTGGGATGTATTTGTTCCTTTTTTATTCCTTAACTCCTGTTATCCTTTTTATATTTTGCTGCAGAAAAATCAAAGAAAGGGATAAAGGGGCTGAGAAATAAATAAAAAATATAAGAAAGTGTGTTTCAACGTTCTTTTATTTAAAAAATGAAAATTTATTTTAGAAATAACAAAAAAATGTAACAGTTCTTCAAATAATTTACCCAACATAATAAAACTGGCATGGCTTAATGGCCTAATCAACATATACATACATTCATCCATGTGTCTGTACATATGTTTCTCTTTACATACACCCAATGAATAGCTCCATATGATTGGATTATATAATTCATTCGGGTGTAATTTGTGGGCTTTTCCTGATAATGGCAATACATCTGGATAGATAGTGAAGTTTTGATTAAAGTGGCCTAAAATCAAGTCACAGGACAACACCATTAATCTGGATGGAAGTTTTTGAAATGTGCAGAATGCAGTGTGGAAATTAAACATTCCTTATCTCTAGCCTTACTGTGTCTGGATGAAATTATGATTTATAAATCACAGGGGCATTGTATTTCTGAGCAAAAAGTTACCAGATTTTAACAAAAAAAAAAAAAAAACCAAAAAAAAAATTGCATGGGTATACTGAGTTGTCTCATGAAAGATGCAAGTTCAGGTGGCAGATTGAATCTTTCTCCTGTGGAGGAAATAATTACTGAGAAAAATCTAGCAGGATGTTTGGAGGGGGCTTTTTGACTCTCATAGTCAAATAACAGAACTGTTGCATCCTTGGGGTATTTTTCTTCCCATGAAGTTTCCTATCAATGGAAAAATGCAAAAAGCTTTAAAAAAGTAGAGTTAAATGTTTTCCAGGCAACTCTGTAAAAGGTGTTTATTTCTCTTGATTCCATGTTCTTTATTCTGGATTTACTTTCATACATAAGACCCATAACTGCATGTGGCCTAATGTAAATGGGTTCAACAAACATTTTCTTTTCCTTTTAGTTTCAACTGTGAGAAAAACACCATCTTCCTTATTAAAAAAAAAAAATTTAAAAAAAAAAAAACAAAAACTAATGGGACACTTGGCCTGCTTCACACTTGCACATAAAAGGGAAGTTTGATGCATGTACTGTGATCATGCTACCAGGAATTCAGGAAGGGACCTACATCAGTTCCATTTCAGGTAACAACATCTGCTTTTGTCTAGCAATATGAGAAACCTAAACTGCCCTTTCTATGGCAGAGAAAGAACTCATAAGTAAATCACCACCTTCTGTTAAAATGGAAGACCCAGAAGCCTCACAGACAGTGGAAAGCACATTTAAAAAATAATGGATAGAATCTCAAGGGAGTGATCTTAGTAAATTACATGCTTTCTATTTTGAATATGTTTAGAAGAAAAAAACATATATTAGGATGCCAAAACCCATTATCTGGAATCCACAACTTGTTGAAATAGCTACTCACAAAGATGCAGAGCTGCATGAATAAAAATGAGAGAGAAGAAAAGTGTGCATGCAGGGTAATAAAACTGCTAAAAAAAATCACAAGGCAACAATGTAGCTAAAGTATTGATTGTCAACATGAAAGAAAAGCGACCCCTTTTTGATGTTATTGAGGCCACTTCAGCTTTACCTAATTGCCCATATACTCTGTTTGTGGCAGATGAGAAAGATGGTTCATTACTCAGCCAAGATTATGGCATAAGCAGGAGCAAGTAAAACACTATGGAATTTGAAATATCTTGAGTTTGAATAAGAATTTGCAATTAAAGAGTATACTTGGAATAAATTTTAAAGGAGGGATAGAGGCACCATCTTGCCAAAATTCCAATGCATTTTCTCCCAATATTCAGAGTTTAAAAAAATCACTTCTTCCATAATTATACAAGGCTGTTCTGAGACATCTCCATTTCTATAAATCTTTGACCCCCCTGTTGTTACCACCCTATCCAAAGGTTTGTTTGGGTTTTTTTCTGAAATGTGTTTGTATATTTTGGTATTTTAGAAGTCTGCTGACTACAGGATTATTAAAATGCATTGGGTCTGAAAGAATGCAAAGGCAACAACAAACATTGCTGCCCCACCCTGGGAAGGTCAGCCATGATAAATGGGCACTAAATTCCTACAGAAATACTTTTAAGTTCTGCTGTATCAGCTCCTTAAACCATTTACATCAGAGATGTTTCACATGAGAGAGGGCTGTAGAAACAGTCCATCCAGCTAGCAGAAAAATGCCTTTACCATGCCACACTGACTAATTCTCGCAGTCAGAGGCGTGTCCTCAGAATGGGAGAAATAAGTCTGAGCAAGTTTTATTTTTCAAGAACTTGGAACCATTGCTGTTGTTATGGCAGACCTCACTTGGGAAAAGCAATGGAATACACAGGGAATATACCCCCAGGAAGAGATAAAGAAGGAGGTGGCTGGCAATAGTGATATGCCCAGAAAATACCAGCATTGCAAGAAGGAAAAGCACTGTGCCTATCCAAGAGAGACTTTTGACAATTGCTGTGCTATAAAGAATGTTGCTCTTTAGATTTTTATCAAACAGTTTTTGTCTTAGTTTCAGTTCTATATTTAATAATGTGGGAGATTGTCTTTTCTCTTGGAAGAGCAGACTCAGGAGAAGGTGGGATTTTAATGGGATCAAGATCATGGCTAGGTGAAGCCTCTGTAAAGGATCTAGTGTGTACTCTGTGGCTTGTGAGCCATGTCCTCATCCCCAGGTTTTCTATAGGAGTGGGAGAGGGGGCACAAGGCAGAGTGCCTGGGCAGAGCAGGCTGTGATGGTCCTGTGATGCTCAGGACCAGCTGCTGCAGGCCTCAGTGCTGTGCCAAAGACCCGGATGGAACAGTTCAAGGCAAGACAAGCACTGACCTTTAACTCAAGTTTTAATCTTGACCTGCATCTTTGTTTCAAATTTTACCTCAGAGCTGCACGTGTAAGATCACAGTGAGTTTACCCAGTCTTCTTTGAGATCATGAACTTAAAGCTTCAAATGCACTTCTCTTTCTCCACTTAAAATATCTGGGAAGAATATGGAAAAATGAAGTGTCTTTGTTTCTTACATACACAGAGAGACATGACAATCAGACATCATAGAAATCATAGTAGAACTTCCTGTTTATAATATATTCTTTTTCATTAATGTTGATAATCTACATTCAAAAGAATGTAAACGTTTGCAAGTGGATTTGGGTTTAAAAATATATTTTCTTCAGAAAACTTATAGAAGCATTAACTCAACTTGTGCAAGCAGATGTTTGCACCAATCCTTTTTACCAGCAAGCAGATGTTTGCACCAATCCTTTTTACCAAAAAGTCTTGTTGTCCATAACTCACTGTCTCAAAGCTCTCCTCCCTTCTTACACAGGCATTTCAGCCAAGGCATCACCTTAATAATAAAGGATGCAACCTAAGAGTGCTTTCTTAGAGGTGAAGGGATGAAGAGACAAGAGCTTCTATCTATACATAAGATAAAATTTTCTAGATTTGTGGACATTGCCAGGTTTGAAAGCCAGAAGTCTTAAACTGATTTCTGCTAAGTGGGCATTAGTTTGAGGACGCAGCTAGTGACAAAAACTCTGTTTTCCTAATTGCACAATTGATGGTCTGCATATTTTCTCTCAACTTCTCTTTCTCCTTACCAGAAAGCCAAGAAAGCTGAGAAAAAGTCATTCTTCAACAAAACTGCATCATTCAAATTAAGTGTGACATTGAATTTCAGGCATAATAAATCAGAAACAATGGTATTGAGATTGTCTATTATGTCCAGATTACCCCAGGTCCTGAGCTCTGCCAATGTACAAAACAAGCACACAAGAGAACACAGAAGTGTTCTCATTAGCAAACCAACACAGAAAATGGATTAAGTTTTCTGACTTTAAAATTAATGATGGAAAGCCCCATCCTTAACTTGGAATGAGATTTTTCTGGTCTGTAGACTCAGGCTAGTCTTCAAATATACATCATTATTTGTGAAGAAAGGCTGATGGCTGGAATATAAATTTTAACTCATTATAGGTACATCCACAAATGAAAAAGACTACCCATTTTTTGACTTTTCTGATGTAGGAAAGTACATACGAGTCATTCCTATTTCGGGTAGGATGAATACTCTAGCAAGACTTTGACTAATAAATTATTATTTCCTTTCATTATGACATGGAGATTTTAACACTATTTTGTTGTAAATTAATGCCATTAGATCATTACCTAATAAAGAAATTATGTTCACCCTTTAGCTTGTATGTTGCTCTGAGAAATACAAATATTTTTGAGCAAATATAATGTCCTAAAAAAGAATTTACTTTCATGTTACCACCCACAAAATCAGCACATTCAATCAGTTCAACCATAAAGTTTTTTAAAAAGAGACAGATGCATAGAGAACTGTCCTTACATATGTAAGGAATTGCCAAAATCAGAAGCAATTTTTAATGCCAAAGTCACACTTAAGCTCCATTCTTCAATCCTGAAGAAACTACTTTGAAATTAAGATATATAAGACCATGAGGACCCAAAGTAGGCACAGGGAAATGAAATTGCTCTCTCTGAGTTATTAATATGTCACTTTTCTTTAATGCAATTCATTTAATGCTTTTTTTAATATACAAAAGTTGAAATAATCCCATCACTCAGTTAAAAGAATAAAAGTACAGCAGTTCCCAGCTATAAAATAAAGGGCTTAAAGAAATATCAGGAGTTTAAAAGTTCACCAGCTTCATTGCATTTCTGAAGCTGGCACAAAATGTGCTTTTATCCAACTGACCATAATCACTTTAGCAGTCATTTCAGGTTCTTGCATGATTTCACTATGGCACCACCCTTCCACAAAAATTTTGTGTGCTTACATAATTAGATCCCAAAGGTATGGCCTCTTAGCTTCCAATGCCAAACGCAGGGAAAAAAAAGTGCAATTACATCATACAGATTTACATCTATTAAAGACCAGGTTAGGGTTTGGATATGCTTTTCACCTTATAGCCATTAAGAAGATTCCATATGTTATATAAGAAACTGTTAAGAAATTGCACTGTAATTTGTCAATTGTGTATTGAGCTCTGCATGAATTCTAGAGATAAATGTGAAGATCTACAGCAGTGGGAGTTGCACTCCCTCTACACTTCCTGATGGAAACAAGTGGGGATAAAATAATAAATTCAATGCCAAAAGCAAGGAAGAAAGAAGGGAACTGAAGTGCCCTATTCTTGTCAGATTTTGATGCTATAAATTGCAAGAAAAAGCACCTTCATCTAAGCCAGCTATCAGTAAACTATCAGGGGGAAAATATTATAAAGATCTATTGCAGCAGATAGCTTTCTTTCTCCCTCTTCAGGAGACATTAATGCAATCCCCAGTGCCTGATCCTGAAAGTATTGGGGAAACAGAGGGCTGCCAGTGACTTGAGTTTCTCATGATCCTAATAGGAAACTGATTGATATCTGGGATATCTTTCCCCTCTCTAACTACCATCCTCCCCTTCCCTTGGGCAGAGACTCAAACAAAAATCTCTGGTGCAGCCTCCCAGGGACAGGGCAGTAAAGCCATGGTTAAATTACAGAAAGGCAGGCAGCGCCTTGATCTCCAGGTCATGCCCCAAGACACCCAGGGGAGCATCCAGTGCAGAACAGACCCAGCTGTGAATAACTCTGCAGTAAAAACATTGGAGATTTTATGTGGAGATTCTCCTTAAAAACTGTATGATTTTCACTGTTGCTTCCGCACACTTTGCTGCATAAGGAGATTATCTATTAGCATTATAATAATAATAATTGTAGTAGCCAATTAAGACAGTGAATTAAGGCTCTCATTAGAAGTACTATTATGTAGGAATGGTTTAAAATATATTACACTTATTCAGCTCAGCAAAATTAGAAGTTAAATCCAACTCTTCCCTTAGTCCAATCTGGATCATCTACAGGTTCAACATTTGCACTAAAAAAAATCCATCCTTCTGATGAGCAGCAGCAAAATTCTGGTGCCTGGAAGGAATCCTTTTTGTGATGGCTGCTTCGTGCAGGTTGTGAAGCCTCTGGACTTATAAACTAAACACTCCTGCACTTGCCTGCTCCAGGTTTAGTCTACTGAAGTGAGATCTTCTGCAGGTCACTCTACAGTAAAAATTGAGCAGTTCATGGATGGTTATCTCTCATTGACAAAGAAGTGTCCTACATCACAAATAAGGAGAAGAAAAGACAGACATTTACCTCACAGAGCTCATAGCAGTGATTTAATGTTTGCTCTCTCTTTTTTGTTTTCACAACATACTGCAACACACAATGTAGGCCATTTTTTCTGCAATGTTTTCAGCAATTAGCAAGATGACAGCCAAGCCCAAAAATCACTTCCAAGAATAGATAAAGAAGCAGTGAATGAAGTCTTATTTGTGGAAACTTCTTGCTAATCAGGACTGAGAAACAACAAACCCAAAGCATTGTCAAAAACAACTTAAAAGTTATTAAATAGAGCTTGAACTTAGTAAAAAAATTCCAGACAACCTGTTCATAAGTAGAAAAAGTATGAAGAGAAAGTCCTTGATGTGCAATAAATAACAATCTGCTCTGGTTTCTTGTCCTGTGATCTCAAGTACAACTTATTGTGTATATAGCCAGAAGCAAACATACATTCAGGAAGCACTGGGAATGAAGGACATGAGAGTTTCCCCTTTCCTCTCTGTGTATCAGTATATCTGATTTTGTGTACATCTCGGGCAGAGCACCTATTTAAAGGCCATGAGGGCAGGGATTGCATCTGCTCAGATAAATCTTTCTCCAAGGAGTAACAGTGAAGCAGCCCTGTATTTAAACAATGTCAGTAGCTAAGTAGTTCAGAGAAGGAAAATACTTGTGTGGTGTCTGTTAATGATGGAGATGAGAAAATGCTGCCATCTTTATGTGCTCTCTGTTATTTTGACAACTGTGATCAGAAGCAGCAACAGCAGCACAAAGCCAAGAGAAATTAATGGCCAAAAATAAAGGCAGGCAGGCAAATTCTGTACATGTTTTCTTTGAACAGAGTTCATTTACTAGTAAAGCATACTGGAGTATATGAATACCTCGGGTTTTTTGCTTTGCTGTTGGGGTTTCTTTGTTTGTTCTGATTTTTTTTTTTTCACATACAAACAAAATTCCATACTTTGCACACTTTGCATAAAGATAAATCCTTAAAAGCAGAAAAACAGTCATGGAACAGAACAGACACTTGTTCTCCCTGGGACACCTGGGAGTATCAACCATATTTACCTTATTTCTGTTTATTTATACAAAGGAATCTCTGATAACTACAGTGACTGAGGAACACCCACTTCAGAACATCCCACAAATTTGCAGCAAAGCTGGTTTTGAGCACTTATAGAAAAGAAGATGGAACAGAGAACCCTAAAAAACCACTACAGATACTGGCTTCAAGAAAAAAAAAAAAAAAAAAAAAAAACAAAAAAAACAAAAAAACAAAAACACAGCTCCCATACCTGTAGAACCTTCCAGGACTGAAGAGTAGCAACTTGTTGTCAGACACCAAACCATGGTAAACCAGCCCAGTCTCCAGTCCCTGGACTAGATAAGGCAGAGCAAGTCCATCAAGCCCTGTAGTATTTTGTATTCTACAAGGATGAATCTGCCTTTCAAATGTTTTGATTTCTGATAATTTAAAGCCATGAAAATTAATTACAGGACAGCAAATCTATGCCTACATCTGATTAGAACAATGTAAAAATTCATGGATGCCAGAAAATATCACAATCATGCGCTGCTGTACAATTTGCATCATTTCTCATTGTTTTCACACACACTCTAATAAGATCATTTCTGCTTCAGTTTCCTGAGTGGGAGTTCCCTGAGGACTGGATTTTGTTATCAATTTTGATGGCTCAGTGCTTTCAACCTTCAGCTTACATCCGGACAAAGCATCCAGTGAAGAATAATCACACAATAAATGTCCTGCCATTGCTTGCTGACAAAGTACAATGATCTAGTCTTTGTATGCTTTTCAATTTTACAGAGCAGTTTTTATTATGTTACTTGTTACATTATTTTGTGAATTTTTATTATGTTATGCATCACAGTCTTTATTTTTCAAAATTCACATCTCAGTCATTCAAAAACCATTAGGCAAATCTCCATACTGTTAAAGCCACTTTAAAAACAATTATTTTGAAAATAAATTAATTTTAAATTCCTTCTATGTCCTTATGATCTGTCACGCCTTTCAGGTTCAAATGCCTTATGTTCAATGTAAGGACACAAGGGTTTTGTTTTAAAAATTCAGAAAGAATTATCTGGGGAATGGGAATTCAATAAAAGTCATAACTGTTAAAATAACTTTACTAACTGTAAGAGTCGATAACTTTTAAATAACAAGGCCTGGTAACAGAGCTTCTTGTCTCTTTCCTCACCCAAAGGACTCTAGTCATGTGTAGGTTTCGTCCAATCTCAATTAAGCAAGAAATTTCAGAATCAGAGTCCAACCAAGTGGTAGAGTGGAAATTCACATCAGTAACTCAGGAGACAAAATCCATTGTAAAAAACAATGCCCAGAGTAAAAGTGAGCCACTCAGAGTTGAGGCTGGAATTTTTAATCCATGGAACAGATAACTCTTATGATGTGAGTGTAAATCACTTAGCCTTTTCCTTTCCTTAGCCACAGAGTAAGGAAATATCTTCAAATATGAAGATGAGGAGACAGGACTCTAAATTTATATATATGTTTCCTCTAAACTTTTGCATGTTTTTCAAAATGAGAATATTCATCTATCTTCTTTGTAAAAGTATCTGAAGGCTGTTGAGGATAAACTAACTTAAAATTTGTTGATCATTAGGTTTTAGGAGGTGGATATTGCTCAGAAAGCCATCAGCACATTAGTTTGTACACTGATCTTAGAAATAAAGGTCTGTGCTCCAATTCCTCCCCTGAATTTGTCCATTCTGTCACCTGAAATATTTCCCTCTCTCTCTGCATCACCTCTCATAAAGAGTCTGTGCTAGGGAAATCATTTTTTTAACCACAGGATTAAAAGAAACAAACAGAGAAAAAAATTACACATCCCCAGTAAGTTGTGTAGAATGGAATACACATCCTGGAGATATCACTAATATTAAAAGAGAGCAGAACTATACTTTTTGGATTTTTTCCCCCGGGGAGTTATCTGACAAACTATTTTAATGTGATAGAATCTGATAAGAAACCAGAAAACTTCAATGAGAACAGAATATGGGATTCTGCTATAAAGGCCAAATCTTCAATGGCAATCATATCATTCATGCTAGCAAATTAAGAGGTGTTGGAAACATTCCCAGACATTAGATAAAATAACCTAAAGCACCCTGAATATATGCTTATGAGCTGCCTTAGCATCCAAAAGTGAATGGCTTCATGCTCCCTCCATTTCTCCTAGGAATTGCTCCTAGGACATTTTTACTGCTGAACCTTACACTGAAGAATTACTAGTGAAAAGACAAGTTTAAACAGTGTAGAAGTACAGTCCAGAATGATCCTGGTCACTGTTCTTCCAGAGCAAATCATCAAACTGAAGAAAGAGCCCCCACCACAGTTCCTAGGAGCACCGTTTCCCTTTGGGGCTTTGTTCGTAAGGTGGTAAAGCAGAAGAAGGTTTGAGGGGGCAATGAGAACAGTCAGATTTCAAGAATACAGTCCACAAACAAATATTTAAATTGTTTCAGCTAGGAAAACCTAAAATGAGACAACACTATACCTTTCAAGACTGACACAAGAAAATGATGTTGTGCTTCTGCCACGGGTGGGTCAGTAAGAAGCAGATGTAATTTCTGACATAGAAGATATTTAGGTTGGCCCTTACAGAACAAAAAAAGTATAAAAAAATAAAAAGAAAGCTACTAAACACTTGTCTAGACAGCAAATTTATTGAAACATAAAAATCTATCACTGAAGGTTTGTAAATAAAAGATTAGGCATGCATTCATTGGGAACTATTTGGGTAAGGACAGTGTCATCTGTAGACTAATGGTCTGGACTGTCTTCTCCAGCTCAACTCTACCCTTATTTTTTCTTATCTACTTTGCACATTCTTTTCCAAGATTCTTAGAGAAAACAGTGCAGAAAAATACACTTAATGTCATTTCAATTTGGGGAAAAAAAAATCTACCTGTCCATATTTTTTCTTTATTTAATTTGGATTTAGAACTCTGAATCTGAATCTAAATTAAAAGATTATTAAAACATAAAAGATACACTTCTATACATAGAAAACAGAAGTGTAACTATTTTTTGTTGAGTAAAACTTTTTTAATAACTTTTTTCTTCTCATTCTCTCTCTCTGTCTCTCTTTTTAGGTTTTTTAATTCTCTTTCATAGTTTTGGGACACAGAACTCCCAGGAGACAACCTTTCCATCCTGCACTGGAAGCAGATATCACTCTTACGATATCATCTCATTTCAACAAAATGGAACAAATAGAATGAGCTACTGCAGTTTTTCCCTTCCAAGTCCTAAGAGGACCAAGTGTATGTTGAAACAAGAATTAAACTAACAAAGAAATATCATGAGGAAATTTTCCAAAGTGCTTTAGGAGTTTTGCTGTGTGTACAATAGAGCAAAAATGTCAAAAGACTCATCTGTGTCTCTAGCTCCATCCTCTCCACATTCCTTACTCACAGTACACACCCTTGCTGAGGGTCACCAGGACATTTCCCAGCTAAGCTTGTTTGGCCTTACCATTTTGTATATTTATTTCTTTATTTTTGTCCACAGAGTTGTCTGAAAAGCATTTCTTAAGATCTGCATCTCCACTGCTGTGTTAAGGGGTCCTTAGATAGTTGGTAAAAACCGAAGAATTCGATGTTTGCATAGAGGTTTAATTGATTGTCCTTATGTCTCACCCTTTTCTGTGCTTGAAAGTCAGATGATTCCCTAGGTGAAACACGAGTTCCCAATATTTCATTGTCATGCTGGTGCAAAAAGACAGGAGATCAATGAAATGCACCTGGTTGAAGGTGAATGTATCTTAGCCCCTGCTGCCCAGCAGCTTCCCAACTTGTGGGCTGAGATTAGGATATTGTGCCCAAGCATACCAAGGGGTTGTAGGGAAGCTGAGCACAACTGAACAGGATCTGTGAACTATATGCTTGGAAAATTGAAGGTCTGGGTTGTGTGACCAGACTCTGGATACCCTTCATGCAACCATTTTACTTTATCCAGTAGCCTGACTGCTCCCAAGAGAGGGAAATCTTCATAAACCAACTACTATAACAGTACAGCCAAATAAAAGCTCATCCAAAGACAAACATCAGGAACCATAAAAACAAATGCATATAAAGCATTGATTTTGGAAAGACTTTGGGTCCCTTGGGCACAGCCTTGAAAATTCTTAATAGTTATGCTACAATCTAAATATAAAATACAAATTTTATACAGTTCTCATCATGTAGAAGAGTCAAAATAAATGAGGTGTAAGGCATCCACAATGTTTTCTGTATACACTTCAGATATTAAAATTTACTTTAAAATAACTTCCTCTTTGTCATTTCCCTTTTCTTAAATGAGGATACTGACATTGATAGAATTAGAATCAAGCATCAATTAAATGTCTGACCTTGAAAACAATACAGAAGTAACGCCCTGAATGTATTAAGCATTTTTACTCATCTCAGCAGGCACGATACTATGAATTATGTAAAAATGAGCATCAATTTTTCAAAGCAATAGATGTGACACCACTGTATGGTGAAAACAAAGTACTTACATTAAATGAGACATGCAGTTCGTCCAAACTAATGTGATCTAAACAGTCTTCACTTAAAATATTTATAAGATAGAAAATATTCCATAGCTGCACTTTGCAGTACACATTTTGTAAGCAATCTTTTCCCATGTCATTTAATGTAGTTATTCTGATGCTGATGTTTTAGCATCTTGACAGCCAGGACATATTTCACCATTACTGGAGTCAGGCCACTAATGCATCTCTGTTTGCGTGGACTGTGTCTATTTCACAATTTTATTCAATTTGCAGGACATCAGAATGACAAAAAAATGGAAAATAATGTCACAAAACCTAACTTTTGACCTCCATATTACAGATAAATAAATGATAAGCAATAATTTTAAAGGGTTTTTTTGGTCACTAAAAGTTTACTAGAACAATGAAAATATTACCTGATAGACAGCAATTTTTTGTATACAATTTAAGAAATAAAACTCACTTTAACCACTACGTTTTCTGCTTTCTTTCTCAGGAATGCTATTGCACATCATAGTAAGGGTAGTCATACTCACCCAGAAAAAGACAACAAGGCAAAAATAAGACGCTCAGAAAACTTCTCTTTCCTTCACAGATTAGTTTTTGGCCAGAGAAAAGCTCGAGTATGGTAAAATTTTAGTATCATGCTCAAAATGTTCATCCTTAACAATACCTCAAATTTTCTTGGGTGGTAGGAAATTTCTTCACCAAAAACAAAGTCAGGCATCTTCACTGAAAGGGTTGTCAAGCATTGGAGCAAGCTGCCCAGGGAAGTGCTGGAGTCGCCAACCCTGGGGCTATTTAGAAGGTGTGTAGATGTGACACCTGGGGGCACAGTTTAGTGGAGGACTTGGCAGTGCTGGGTCACAGTTGAAATCAATGGTTCAAAGATCTTTTCCAAAGTAAATAATTCCGATAATTGTTAACCAATTTTAGTTTAAGACTTTTCTAAAATTTTGGAGTATGTTCCCCAGCACATATGAGAACAAATAACTTTATACAGTAATTTAGGAAAACAGTTCCACTTTCAAAACTACCATGGACATTTAAAAACATGTATCTCCATAACTTAGATATAGACTGCTCAGTGACTACAGTCACCGTGGAGGTTTTGCCCAAAAATAATTCACCATTTTTCAAAATTTTCAAAACCGTTTCAAAATGGTTGCACTTAGGAGCCAACAACAGTAACTACAACTACAGTTGAACATACGTAAATGACACCTCACTCTGCATTTGGAGTATAAAATAATGCAAATTCTTACTGATAATAATGTGTTGACTGATTACAGATTCTCAGGAGTTACCTGCTAAACATACAAATATAAAAAAGAATTATGCTGTTCCATTAGGGAAATATAAAACAATATCAGATAACAGACCCAAGATTAATTGACTAATTGAGTACACCAAAGCTGTAAAACTGTAAAGAAATACAAAGTCAGAATCATTGTCTCTGATTCACATGTTAGTTTATCAAGAATTCTGGAAAATGGGTGATTCCTAAGCTCAACTCTAGCCATACTTTACAGTTTTACATAAAAGAGCAAAGGCATGTCTGAATAGATTTATATGTGCTTTAAATACAGGTATGTTAAAATCGTATTTGTATACATACATATGAAAGTATACATATACGCACATTCATGCAAACAAAGCAATTGCACATGGTGTCCATGCTGTCTCAGACAGACATTCCAATGCAATTACTTTTAAGCAGTGGTGCCTCACTGGGGCTGTTTAATGCAGAAAAAAGAAAGCTCAGGGGAGCACCTCATCAACATATAATAAGCATTTAGGGGCAAAGAAGGCAGAGCCAGGCTCTTTTCAGTGGTGCCCAGTGACAAGACAAGAGGCAATGAGCACAAACTGAAACATAGGGAGTTCTTTCTGAACATCAGGAAACACTGAGTGAAAGGGCACCAAGAATGGGCACAGACTGTCCAGAGAGGCTGTGGAGCCTCCATCCCTGGAGATACTTGAAAGCCATCTTAGACGTGGTCCTGGGCAGTTGGCTCTGGGTGGTCCTGCCTGCACTGTTGGATCAGATGTCCTGCAGAGGTCCATTCCATCCTCAGCCACTCTATGATTTGGTGATATTTTGGCAGTTTCAAGGACAAGAGGTGTCTGCAGTACAGTTCCTATCAGAAAAAAATAATAGATCCATCCATCAGAAACATATTTACAGAGTATAACATTCAATATGGAGATTTATAGTTAAAAAGTGGATGTAGATGTCAAATTTTTAAAAGCTTCATAACTCCATAGCACTAATTACCTTTTTTGTGGAATTATACAACACAATATGTTTTAGTTTGAAGAAGAGATCATGTTCAGCATTGTTGGAACACTGAGGCTACATTCCTAATTAAGGATGCAATTCACAGAAAAGCAGAGTATTAAACAACTTTAATGGCACATATATGTTTAACTAATGACAACATTGATTTTTCAGTAGTTTAGCTTTTGAACATAGGGCAGCTGGCTTACTGTTATATATAGTTTTAGCATGGTGCTAGATGCATTCATCATGAGCAACAAGCAAAATAATTACTTTTGGGACAGGAGAACTGAGGCTGTAAATATTGAAGTAGCAACACAAGGCTTTAACAAAAAGCCTGAGGGATATATAACACAAATAAACCTCCGTAAATTCTCATTGTAAAAGGTGTTCTACTTCTTGTATTGCACCAAGTGCTGTCACAGAGACTTGAGATAGGGAAGAAAACTCCCAGTCCCTATCTAGACAGGAATCACTCAGTTGTTAAAGGTAAGACACACATTGCTACCCATATAAAGCTATCTTTTATCATTCAGTCCTGCAGTCACTGGGCTGAGGTTACATGATCACTGCCACTTAATGAGCACTACCTCACCATCCAGGAATACTGATCTGGAATGGTAAGGCACGAGAGGAGGGCACAGTGGGATTTCTGACATGGATGACAGACCAAGGGGGTCTCAATGCCCTGAGCTGAGGGAACATGACCACAAGAATTATCAGCTCCCAGCTGACCCTGAAATTTTGGAATCTCTTGCTCCAGATGGATCCCTACAAATCTATGGAGTCTGATGGGGTCCATCCAGGAATCCTCAAAGAACTGGCTGAATGTCACTGCAAAACTTCTCTTGATGATTTTTGGGCAGTGCCGGGAATCCAGAGATGTCTCAGCTAACTGGAAGCTTGTGAATCTCCCAGTTTTCAAAAGGGCAAGAAGGAGGTCCCCAGAAACTACAGCCCTTTTATTTTCACTTTAGTTCCTGGTAAAGTTATGGACCAGATTATTCTGGGAGATGCTGAAAGACAGCACAGTCATCGGTCACAGCCAGCACAGCTTCATGAGGGAAAATTCTGCTTACCAAAGTTGATTTCCTTTTATGAAAAGACAACCCACCTGTCTGATCAAGGGAAGTCAGTTGTTGTAATCTATATGGGTTTCAGTAAAACTTCCCTAGTGTCTCTCACAGTATCCTTCTGGTTAAAATGTCCAGCCCAGAGCTAGATAAGCACATCACGGATGGGTGAGTAACTCACAGAGCAGATGCAACCCTCTGCAAACCCTCTATGATCATCCTCATTGTGGTGGGTCCTAATATTGCCCCTTTTCTGTTATACAACTTGTTGCATACACCCACTGAAGGTGTGTTCTTCCCCACAATGCCAAAGGGTGAGTCTCATACCTAGCCACAGGTGACAAGTGCCATTATGAGCATCCCAGGCATTCCCAGAGGACTAACAGATCATACCAAAGACTTACTGGAGAGCCTGGTCTTTCCCATGTAGGGTTAGATGGTCAGATGAAGCACCCTTGGGTAGGTTATGACCCATGAATCACTTCTCCTGAGTTTCTCAGTAATATCTCTGGTTGCATCACATGAAATCTTTACATTTGTAATGGCTACAAAATTGCTCCACACTGTACCAGGTCTTAGGCAATGAACTGTGAAGGGCAGTTCTCAGCTGCTCCAGCAGTTCATTGCAAGTAAAGCAATGCACAAAAGTCCAAGAGCAGAAATAATTAATAAAGACTATTATAATAAATTTGAACTTTTTTCTTATACAATTACAAGGGTTGAATCCAATTACTGCAGTGTAACAGATAGTTAACCCAATTTTGTTCTCTAGCCAGAAACCAGAATGCCAGCCTTTTTTTCTAAAAAAACAGCTCTTTATAAATAAATAAATAGAAATTAAATATTAATTAGCCACTAGGCAGTAAAACTCATTTCTACTAAAGACTAGTTAATAATCTTCCTAGGACTGTAAAAACTGACTTCTATCACTTGTAAGTAACAAATTTGTTTAAATTTGTTTTGCTAACCCATCACGTTATTAAGTTTCTCTATATTCCTCAGTCCACCATCCCCACCTTTTTCTGTTTTTCCCCCAAACTTTGTCAATCTTTTTTCTTTGTCAATCTCTGTCAATGTTTTTTCCCAAAAGTATTGTCTTAAAACCCCAAACTCCATTTTTATGCTAAGCAAGACACTGTTTATGGCATACAAGAAAACTCTATGTCAGAGTTAGGAAATTGCACTAAGTTATATCATGTTGAAGTTACTTTAACCAAGGAAAACCAGCTTCAACAGGACCTCAAATTTAAAAGGCAGTGCTTATCCTAAGACTTGTGTGCCTTTGGTTATTGGTATGAAATATCTGTGCCATTTTAACATTACTTCAAAAAAGATTAAGCAAGAAAACTAGGGGTTAAAAAAAAAAAAAAACAACAGCTAACATTAAAACAAAATGTTAATGTTTGGCCTAATTTGTGCTTTATAGAGAACAATGAATTTTTTTTTTTAACATGAGGTAACAACAAGCTGCATCCCACTTTCTATGTACTGAATATAAATGTTGGCTTTTTTTTTAAACCATACAAAGCTTGTGAGTAGAAGCTTAATTAAAACCTTTCAGAAAATATTTCAGGCATATGAGAAGAGGATTTTTGTATATATCTCATTAGAAACTGATGCATCTCTATCAGTTAACTACAACAGGAATTAATTATCCTGAGTTTATGGCAGTCAGGTATTCAGCATACATGGACCCATTTTGCTGGAGCACACTCCCACTCAAATTCATGGAATCATATAACATCTTGGCTTGGAAGGGACCTTAAAGATCACCTTGTTCTAACTACTGACTCCCTGCCAGGGGCTAGGACACCAGCCACTAGGCCAGGTTGGCAGAGACCCCATCCAGCCTGGCCTTGAACACTTCCAGCAGTAGGGCATCCACAGCTTCTCTGGGTGAATCCATCCCAGAAGAGCCCAAAAAAAGACTGAGAGCAAAGGCTGGGCTTCCAGGAAGCAATAAAGTATCTTCCTTATACAGACCCAGTATCATCTTTGCAGTTCTTCTCTTAAGAAATACTTAGGAAACTAGTAGAGTTTTTTGGTTGGTAATTAATAATTTTGGAAATAGCTACAAGTTCAGACATTAATTAAATGCTTTCCAAACAAAATAAAAACAGGAAATAGAAAGGAATTTAATTCAAGAGGGGGTTAACAAATTTTATATATTAAAGCAAGACTGAGGAAAAATGTAATAGAAAGTACCATGCAGTATGACAAATTATTTATAACTACTCTGTCAAGAATTTCAATATGTTTTATAACCATTTTATTTACACCATCTTCATTCTCATCCTCAGAGATTATTTCCTCCTGAAACATCTCAGTAAGCAATAAACACATGATAAATGAAAGTTACTGCAGCTGAAACTGTAGAAAAGTTGGTGCTTTAAAGAGCTGCCAGTCATGGTGAATAAGTTCAGACAACTTGGATTGATTAATGTTTTTGTCAGAAGAGACTATTCCAAGGTTTGCTTTGTCATCCAGCAGAGATCAGAAGTCACTATATGGTCTTTTAAAATACAGTAGGATCAGTTGAAGTATGTCTAATGTTGAAATGAAAACTAAAAGAGCCACTAGAGATTAAACCAAACATTCTGAATGCTGTACTGTCCTTGGCATCAGCAGGAACTATGCATGTGGAATTGGCAGAATAATTTAAATTATTTGAACAGTTTTCAAATTGACTTCAACAAATTATTAACATAAAATCATTAAAAGGGTCAAAGTAAAGTTGTGGTACCACTAGAAAAGGTAACTTTTAGTTCAATTAACTTCATCAGAACATGGTGTTTTCTGAAATCTGTAATCACCATGATTCAAAAGCTAGAAAATTAAGCAACAGATGAACTAAACTAGAATGTAATGTAATGTAACTTACATACATCACATACAAGAAAACTATATACCATATCTTTGTTAACTGACATATATTTTTAGGAATTTTATTATAGAAATTCTGCAATCTGTTTTGAAATATTTCAATCAGTGACATGCAACAGTATTTTATAGAAATCTAATTTATTAATACATTTTAAATTGCATTTTATTGCTGTATAACATACTTTTTTGAAAGATAAATCTGTTTCATAGAGCTTTTATTTTCAGTAGATAATTGCCCAGATAGCTTTCAGCAATGGTAACTCTATCACAATCAAATGATAATATTTCTGCTCATACCAGGTACCTGGTCTGGCTGCAAATCTTACTAGAGTCAAGCATAGTTCACAACTGATGAAAGAAGAGGTATGAGAAGGAAAAAATAAACCCAAACAGTAAAACATGAAACTTGTCCTATCCTCTTGATTTTGCCCCATTAAACCCTTTAGACTTCCAAGAAAATTCTCTTTTTCCCCTCTGATGACATTGCAGTAACAATAAAGTTAGCACACCATAAATTAAATTCACCTAAGAGGGCATTCTTTGCACTTATTTGTATTTGCAAGCACCAGGGGATTTTATTGTCAACGAAAGAAAATTTTACATTTCATGAGACTAAAACAAATCTGCTAAAGCTTGAGAGGAATATTACTTGATGAATCTGCCAATTTCATAGGTCAGTTATTTGTCCTTTTTCAATTGCAGTAGATGTAATTTGTGTCCATGAAGTTCTGTGCAATTCTATTTCACTCTCCTTCCAATTTCCTTATTCTTCTAAGTCTCAAAGTACTTTTTTTGCATATTCCCAATAGAACATGAAAAGTTACAGATGCATTTGAAAATTTCAATGTTATCAAAATAAACTTGATTATCTCAATTTTTTCACTGATATTTCAAAGATAGACATTCTCCTAATTCATAATAAATAAAAATGAAAAAATTCATTAAGGCTTTTTTAAAAAGCATTTTTTTTCCAAAATAAAAAGAGTCTTACATCATTTCAGAAGTCAGAACATTTATAAAAATATAATCTTTTCTGAACAAGAATATTGGTTCTGTGGTAGTCTGTTATACAGAGATCTAACAGGATTCATTATCCCCAGGTCCAGTCTAACTAATATTTTTGTGCATTATCATGTAGCTTAAGAGTCATGATAAAAACATGAGTGTGAAACTTTTGTATATAAAGAATGTACGAATTATCGCACAGATTTATTTCCACCTTGAACTGCATTGTCACAGAGAAAAAAAAGTTCTTTTCTTCAACAACCAGATAGTGAACTAAAGAACAGATGAGTTCAGTTCAGAAACAACCATTGCAGCTCACTGTTATTAGCTGCACTAAAGACTTGTAAGCATTGAAAGGGATGTTGTCAGCTAAGGAGGTTAATTGCACTGATAACAACCATCTTCTGAGGCTTCCTAACGTAGATATATTTTCAAGTGCTTCTTGAAGTCTTACAAGGAGATGGTGAGATTGCTAAAACTTGGCAACCAATATATAACCTCCTTTACTGGATAATTTGATCCCTATCTTGCTTGGTTTCTGCTTTCTTCAGCCCACTAAACTATTCATTTCAACACTAGACATATTTATGTATCACAAGCTCTTTAAATCCCACTGAATAACTAAAGTAGGACCTTTTTCAAAACCTAATAGATGGCCCAAAAGGTGAAGCCTTGTAAATAACAGCCCTTCCAAAAGCTCTTGCAGTAGCTGTGTATTTTCACCCTCTCCGAACTAGTAATCATGTCCATCATGTCCTTTGTGAATTGCTGTTCACTTCTAATACAGGGCTGATATATATAAATGTGGAAAACCTTCTGAAATGGTAAGGTAAGCATGAAACTAAGTGCCATTAGGATGAAGTGGATGTGAAAACAGAAGAAATTCCAATTTTAGTGAAATGGCTATGCAAGGATATGCGTGCATTGCGTGACTTAATGACTTTGCCAAGAAGTTGCGCCAATTTTGGACTTGCAACTGGAGCATAGAATAGTACATTTCTTCTCAAAATAAACCCCAGGCATCTGCTGCTTTTATTACAAAGCCAGAGAATTAGGAAAGGTCACAAACTGCTGGGAGAGGGTGCCATTCAGGGGAACTTGGCAAACCTCAAGAAGCAAAGCGCAAGGTCCTACACCTGGTTTACGGCAATCCCAGAGACACATACAGGTTGGGCAGAGAAGTGATTGAGAGAAGCCCTGAAAAGAAGGATCTAGGGATGGTGGTTGGTGGCAAGCTCTACAGGAGCCAGCAGTATGAGCTCACAGCCCAGAAAGCCAAGGGAATCCTTGTTGTCATCTTATTGCAAAACTCCCATACCATCTTGGCTATTTCTCATGGGTATCTCCTCACAACACTGACTCCTTTTTCCTCACAGCACAGCCAACAAACTCTGACTCCCTTCACAGCCCAGCCAACATATTCCAATTCTCTCCCCACCCAGCTAACCCACTCTTTTGTAGTACTCGTCTTCTTATTGGGCACAGCTGTGGCCTATTAAGGGCAGGCCTGTTCCTAATCTTTGGTGATTAGCACAGCTGCAACTCCTCAAGTGTGAGACTACCTTCTGCACCATTCTCTTACATCCCTCCAAAAATCCTGGGCTACATCCAAAGAAGGGTGGCCAAGCAGGTTGAGGTTGAAGGAGGTGATTCTTTCATTCTACTCTGTTCCTGCGAGACCCCACCCGGAGTGTTGGATTCTGTTCTGCTGTCCCCAGAAGAAGGACACGGAACTGTTGGAGCAATTCTAGAGGAAGGTCAAAAGGACCAGAGCACCTCTCTTACAAAGGTTAAGAACATTGGGGCTGTTCAACCTGGAGAAGAAAAAATTGTGTGGATATCTCACAGCAGCTTTGCAGTGTCTGGAAAGGTCCTGCAGAGAAGTCAGAGCGGGGCTCTTCTTCAGGAACTGTAGCAATAGGATAAGGAGTAATGGGTATAAACTAAAAGAAGGCAGGTTTAGGGTAGATATTAGGAAAAAATTTTTTACCGAAGGTGATGAGAAACTGGAACCAGTTGCCCAGGAATGTTGTGAATGCCCCAACCCTGGCAATGTTCAAAGCCAGGTTGAATAAGGCCTTAAGCAACCTGGTCTAGGGAAGTGTGTCATGCCTTTGTCACATGAGGTTGGGACAAAATGATTTTTAAAATTCCTTCTAACCCTTAACATTCTATGATCTAGACTAGATAAAGTGTTTTCAAAGGATTTGGGAACACAAAGAGTAGGTGAAAATTCTTTGGATGGGATTTATGCTTGAGAAATAATGAGAGATTTAAGCTTGAAAGATGTTCTGTTTTGGTTTTCTTCTCTATTGATTATATTTTTTTAAAAGGCAAGTAAGCCCCTGCTCTCTTGCTTTCAAGTGTTTCCTCAGTTGGAGAGATCTCTTTAGCACGGCTGACTTTTCACAGTCATTACACTGCTCATTTTACACTTTTTCTTAACTTTGCAGTCTGTAATTAAGACAAGGCAAAAAGCCAGTAAATGATATTGAATTCTTTTCATAAACTATGGATTTTTTTCTCCAGTGCTGCATATTTATCTGGCTCCTACTCACCCATTTGCTGTAGGTGTTTTTTCCCATGCTCTGTGTATGGGAAAGAAATCATCTGTATTGATCAAAATCTGTCTAATTCATATCTTCAGACACTACTTACAGTTTCATAAAGAGGTTCACTGCAGTGACAACCTTTACTCTTCTTTATGCAGCAAGTGTACACAGACAAATCATGCTCGTCATAAGATGAGCCTAACAACTTCAAGAGTATTCATATGACTGAGATTAAAAGAATTCATATTTGTCTGTAAGTAGATACAAATCATTGTTCTTGTAATGAAATATCCATACAACTACAAAAAACTAATTTTGGAGGAATGTGTCTCCTTCCCTGTCTTTTTAACCAAAAAGTTGTTTACTATTCCATTAACTGCAGGTCCAAGAACATTATGCAGCCATTAAAACACTACACCTCAGACATGTTTCTAATGGGCCTGTATTTATAGACAATAAGTAGGGCCAGTGTTTTGTCACCGTAAATTATACATGAAACAGTCTAGCCATGGGGGAAAAAAAGGGCAAGTGTCACAACTTGCTCGTAAAACTGCCAAAGCTCACAGCCTGCATTTTAATCAAGGCATACTTTATTTCATTATAAAAATCAAGTAAAAATGTTTAACTAAATGTTTAAAAAAATTAAACTGCTGCTATAAACGACTTTTGGCATGCAGATGGGAAATAAGAACAGCTTTTTACTTCACTTTAGCCAGAGAAGACGATGTTTTAAGCTTACAGTACACAGCGACCTGCAATCCAGCTTGAGTAAAACAGTCCCTCAGAGCTAGCAAATTAGTATTGTATTTCAGATAAGGTTTGTGAACAAAAATAAATTAAGTGTAGAAATATTGATGTTCCACTTTTGTGCAAGTATGCACAACATGTCTCTGCTATTCAAGATGGTCAGTTTTCAAATGTGCACAAACCCACAGATTGCTTATTTCTGAATAGAGAGAGCTCACATATTCAAAAAAAATTCTACTGCCATTACAGGCATAAAGTTTTTTAGAATAGATGCTAATATGCACTTCTATTAGTTCTGCAGCAGAAACCATCAGAATCCACCGAAATTCACAGACTTTTCCAGACCTGTGGAAACATTGAATTTAGCTCTTACATATGACCTTGGCCTAGCAGTCAGGTCCACCAACCTCCCTTCCTTCAGTATATAGAACAATAAAGTATACTGGTGCAGAAGAAACAAAAATGACAGATATTACCAATACACTACTACAGTCTTCTTGCCTGGAATAACTCATCCTGCTTTTTGATGCTTGTGAAAGTCAGTTTATGGCTTGAACTGACATCCTTAAAATGGCATAGTTATAAAGTGTTACTACTAGTGATGAAAGTCAGTCCTTCTATCCTCCTGAGGCAGTATGAGTAATCTGCAGAACCTGAATTCACTAGATCTCACCATTAAGGCAGAAGAGTTGTCACTCCACTACTTTGGAAATATTACAAGGCTGTAACCTGCCAAGAATGAACCACTAAGGAGATGAGAGCAGCACACAAAGATTGAAAGATGCATTTCTTGCACTTTGTTAACACAGTGCATAAAGAATTGTCATTTAGTCCACACACCAATTGTAAGGGGCAATTACATACAGCTCCTGTTCCTAGTTCCTCTAGGAGTTGTCAAACACGAGTCTCTTCTCCACTGCATGGTAAGGCAAACCTTGCCATCTGTCAACCTGCACTATCTCCTTTCCATTCCACTTCAGCGTGTTTTTTTTCTGTGCTGCTGATTTGCACTGAGTTTTTTCTGCTGGTACTGCTTCTTACTTCATTTGCAAAAGGGGCAAATCAGTCTCAGCAAGGTATGCCAGTGACCCTTGTGGGTCCCTTCCAGCTTAGCAGATGCTGTGGTTCTGTGACTCTGTGGTTCTGCGATATGACAAACATTTCTTTTTACTTTTACTTTATATACTAAGAACTGTATTGACCTTGGAACTTCAGGAAATGTGTGGGAAATTCTGGCTGACTTAGAACCTAAACTGGAGAAGAATTTCCATCATGCTTCAGAGAAACGTTCAGGGTCAAGTTATTTAGACATTGCCCTAATACTACTTTTAAGGTTCCTGTGTGTTTGAACTGATGTACTAGCAGACCATACAGAAATACTTAGTTTGTAAGACTGAAATTTCACTGGAAAAATATGTTCCCTCAACAGTTCCTGGATGATTTAAATTGAAAATCTTGATTGACCTCAGAGTTCCTTAAGGAAAATAACATTTATTAATATTTCCAAGATTTGTGATGAAGTATTTAATTCCAGAACCTTAGAGATTTAGGGTTTTTTCCCCTCAGACCACAAAATCTGGTCCTTCAGTACCAGAGGCATCAGAGTTGGTTAGGTAAGCATATAGGAGGGAGAAAAAAGAAATGGAAAAAAATGTTCCTGCTGAACATGTGCTCAGAATAGAACTGCAAAGCAAGATCTTTGTTGTAGGGTCTCCCAGCTACTTGGAAAACAAGGGAGAAAGTTGACAGCTTAATTTTCCATACTTTGGTTTCAATTCTCATCATACTGTAAGAGAAAGGAAGCCTTACCCCACTTTTCCCTATGCAGTCAATTGAAATGTTCCTGAAAAGGGGCATAAATGAATGTGCAAATCCCTCTGCTACTGAAATAAACCACTGGGCAGTTGTGCCAGGAAGGGACAAAAAAGCTTTTGGCACAGCCTGCTCCTCCAGTTTCTTCACTGTGGGCAAGTAAGGACCTTAAAAATGTCAGTGTCCTGCTGCAGCTAATTAAGTACATCCGTACATTTTCCAAAATGGTGTTTGCAATTATGCTATGCCTACATTTTCAGTGAAAACCTTGCTTGCTGTCCACGATACTTCAGGGTTATCATCTAAAGTCTCCTTAGAGGCATTTTCCTGTTGAAGTCAAAGAAAATATAGTTCACTGAGAATTCAGCAGAGAGTGAGACAACATCTAGTCTTGAAATATGAGTATTTTGATACCAGAGGAAATTATTTTAACTTCACTTGATTTGTTTTCAAATATATTTCCACTGTGAATTTTTTGTGCGTGTGTACAAGCATATATGTGTTTGCACATGCAGAGACACTTGTTTTTCCCTATGTGGTTTGATTTAACTGTTCAATGTGGGAAAATAAAGATGGATTAAATTATTATTCAAGGTTTTTAATCCCTTTTAAATTCTGATACTGCATAGAGTCATCCAGAACAAACGTCATCAGTGAGTTATTCACATGATGCATGTAACAGTGTTTTGGTTTATTCTATTTATAACAAAAGTTGTGAAGAACAGAAAATACAAAAGAAACATTACAATAGAGATTGGAATTTTTTTCAAGGGGATTGCCATATATTTGTACCCATCAACTATAAACTGAAATTGGAATGAATTATGTTTATAGCAACCTTTGCAAGTCACAATGCAAGTATTTAAGTGAGTTATTATTGTCACTCTCCTGATTTAAACTGACAATTAGTTTCCTAATAAACCATCAAACATTTTTCAACCAACAGAAATACAACAGTTATTATGCACAGTAGTTCATCTTCTACTGGATGGGTTGGAACAACAATTTTGAACTTATTATTTTTCTGTACTTGAAGAGTAAAATAAATAAAATCATGTAGCAAAATCTTACAAAGCATTATTACAATGGATTCTGTTACAGGGAAATTAATGACAGAATTATTATATAAAAGTTTCAATCTCATTCATGCACCCGTTCAGTCAGTCTGACCCTCTGTATTTCAACTTTTTTGAGTCAGATGCTAAAGTTGTGCTCTGTACTGACACTCAGTTAAAATAAACAGCCTAGAAGTCCCAGTGTACAGGTAGATAATTGTTCGTCAGTGTCATGAACAAACTACTTCATACAGGGTGACTGACTTCAAAATATTGAATCCCCATCTGGTGAGACCTAATGAGCAATGGAAAGGTTTGAAAGTAATGAAGCAAGTCTCTTTTTGGCAGATGTTACTTGACAGCTTCATCTCGGGATCCTAGCATGATGGCTCATATTAAAATGTTCTTGAAGATATCATGATGAAACTTGTGGAAAAGAGAGGATCCTTTTCTCTTCAAAGGGCTGCATTTTATGTTGCTCCTCTTCTATCTAATCCACTTAGTAAATTTTAATTTCAAGAGACTGCTCAAAGTTCATTGAACAGTGTTTTTTCAAATGCTTCAGCTCCCTCTTTAGCTCTCATGCTGCAGGCTGAATCCCTGCAGAAGATAAAATTGACCTAACAGGCATGTCAAGGTGTTTGTTTTTATTTTTTTCCCCCAAAGGCAAGAGGGAAGGAACATGATTCTGGGTCACTGCTCTTCACATGCATCTTGTGGCATGCACACAACACAGAGGGTCCCCAGTGAGCTCCACAAAGCTCAGTTCTCTCTACACCCTCTTCAGCAGATCTTCACTCTTCCAGGGAGGGAAGAATCCTGATACTGCTACTTGAATTGCACACATAGAGCCTACACTTAGAGAAAAAAGTCAGCATTCATAGTTTTGCTTGTTATATAATAAACAGCAGATGAATACTAAGTTCCTAGCTTGATCTAAACTCTTAGAGGAGCTAAAGTGGAATCTAAGATGGAGGCAGTCTAAGCTGTAAGACTTCTAGAGGAGTTGTTGTCCTTGGTGGTAATGACAAAAGCAATGAGAACGAAACACTGCTGGAGGCCAGGGACATTTGGAAGCTGTAAAATTTCCTATTTTAAAAAGCAGAACTTTATATTTACTTAGAGTAACTGTGGTATTAACTCATTCTAACACCTGTTCCAAGGATTTTTGGTGTAATACCCAATTCAAATTCAAGAGCACTTGATTAGAGGAACCACTAAAGTATTTCCAGGTCCCTCATACGTAAATACCTTTTTCCTTATAATGGAATTTGCCAGCTATATTTATATATTATAGCTAAAGGATTTTTTTTCCTAGAAGAGGCATTTATTTTTACTTTAGGAACCTTACATAATTCCTCCTCCTACTGATCATTGAGCAGTTCTGTTCTATTCTTTTTGCATACTAACTGGTCTTTGAGGACCTGGTTTTTTTCTATCCATTTACACAATATCCTATGAAATTGCTTATCTGCTTCTCTAAGAAATTTGAAAATTGTTTTACACATATTCTAAAGGAGATTATTCATTATTTTTACTTTTTATGAAGAGCTGTTTTGTGTTTCACTGTAATGCAAGATGCACAGAATTAGCAAAATAAATATTAGATTTGTAAGCTTGAAAAGTGGTGACACTCCTGGATGTGGATGGGGCACCTGGGGATAAGTTTTACTGGTAAACACAGTGGTGCTTTGTTCATGGTTGGACTCAATAATCTCAAAGTCTTTTTCAACCTGAATAATTCTATGATTCTGTGAGACACCAGGAAAGTGAATTGTTAAACAAAGTCTCTCAACAATCTGATCTGCATAAATACATCATTTACATGCTATTATATGAATTAAAACAAAGGCATGAAACTGTTTCAGAGGATGTTTAGGTTAGGTTAGAAAGAGGTTCTTCACCCAGTCAGTGATGGGGCACTGGAGCAGGTTTCCCTGGAAAGTAGTCACATATTCATATCATCAAGTTCATGGAAGTTCTCTTGAACAGTTTAGTGTATTTTCATCTCTATAAAAACCAAAAAGTCAAAAAATGCACGTGAAGTGTTCAGGTAGGAATGAATATGCTAAGGCTAAGTTATACTAAGTTGTCATCCTCTCCATGGGAAGCTTCCCTTTTTATTTTTTTAGATACACAGTCATCTGGACATATCATAATATTTTTGATTATTCCTTGGTTTAACGGCCAACAGGGAACTGACAGAGGGCCAGTGCATGCTTGCCTTTTCCCAAACTAGAACATGAACAGGATCATCAGCTTCAGACAGCCACAGAAAAAACACTCAAGAGCCCTGGCAGAGGCCAACATAAACTATAAGAATGAGCAAAGCATGTCCTAAAAGCAAATGGTCCAGTTTCCCATTAGGAAAATTCACTTACTGCTTGCTTACTGGCGTGCAGGTGGCCAGAGGTATCTCACATTGCACCATTTAGCAGCTTTAAGTCTACATCCTTCTTCAGCTTCTCTGAGCACAGCTATCATCACTTGCTGCATTTGTTCAGACAAGAGGAGAATTTGCTGTTTAGTCTTAAAACCCTTTTCATTAAAATCTGCAAACGGTGCCAAAAGTCCTGAGCGAGGTAGTATCCTATAACAAAGAAAAAATCCTTCATAAGAGAAATGCTTTCTCATTGCCACCTAGAGATGGAACAAGAAGAATTGAGAACTGTTCTGGATTTTATATCTGTCAATATCTCCTTCAAAAAAAAGGAGAATAAAAAATGCATTTCTAATGTATGACTTCACTTTTTCTGTCCCTAACTATCCTCAAGATGAAACGATGGCTCAGTTGAAAACATGTGATGCTTTATTGCATTTCTTTTCTGATACCATCCTTTACTTAGACAGCCATTTGCATCTTAATCCATCAAGGGAATTCCAATGAGAACATTCAGTTCCCTTATTTAATTCCATCACCTTTATAATAATAGGTATGAATCATAGTGCACATTACATTGCAGCCCTGCAACTTTGAGTCCATTTTTTCCACTTTATTTTCATCGTGAGTCTACAAGGAAGTATTCTCTAAGTGCTGTCTCACAAAATAATAGCTACCAGAGACCTGCTTTGTTTCTATGGCTTTTTCTCTTCAGGCTCCAGCTTTCTGCATTTGAAGTGTTTTATGAGAAGCATCATTTAACATTAAAATTCAACATATCCAAGTTAATTCTGACTCAGGGTCTATTAAATTCAGTGCACATTTCTACCAATGTGAATGTGTTTTAGGCCCACTCACTACTCTTTGAGGCAGTTACGAGTTTTACAAGACAGTATAATCACGAATTCAAAAAACTTTACAGGTTTTGTAGTCCATTAAAACTTTCCTGCTGATCTCCATCTGTTCTAAATATAATGAATACATGTTTCTTTCAAGCACTCTGCTTTATCAGCATAATACCTTTTTGCATAAGCAGATTTTATCTTGGCTTTCTGGAGAGACATGGTTTGATTTGGAGTTTTTTGGTTAAGGAGAGAGGAGAACAATAGTCCCTACCCAAAAGCTTATCTGTTGCTTGCTTTATTTTTCCCAAGCCAAGTATCTACTCAACAAAAAATCAGAAAACCCCAAACTTAGGTTGTGTTGGTACCCTCAGCATCAGAACTCCTGTGATGACAGCTTAAATGACCTGTGGATGACAGTCTCTTATAAATCAAGTTCATTGCCTGCAGCCCTCATTGCAAACCAGAGCAGGCTCAGCTGCTCCAGTCCTGCTGGATTCACCAGGTCGGGTGCAGCATCACGTCAGTGCTGTTCTTGCCATCCCAAACTGCTGCAATCATCATCCCTGCTGGACTGGCTGCCTGCAGCTCACTTCACAGCCTTGCTGAATTTCTCTCCATGGGACTGCCAGGCCAGGCAGTACCAGAGCACCAGAGGCTCTGCACAATCCAGCTCAGGTCAGGCACAACAAATGCTGCACTAGACCAGGCTGGATAAGCCCTTCCAGACCCCCACTGGCCTCATGTAGGGTCACTTGGATGTGTCTGCATCACTCTGCCATGAGCCTGTGAAACAGAGGATTGCCTAAAATTGGTGAGAAGCCTACAGCTGCAGCAGGACAGGCATCAGTATTGCACCACTGTTTTGCAGTGCTGCCCTGTAGAGAATATTGTCTCATGGGACTGCTCTCCTGACAGCAGGAAACAGGGCATGAATTACACAACACTTCTGCAGCAGATGCAAGGTTCTGCACTCTCCTTGACCCCCATCCTCAGTTATCATGTAATTTAAGATGTTCTTTGGGAGATGATCTGAAGAAGATGACACACTTGAACTATTACAGATCAAAGACAAGAATATATTCCATAGGGAAATGGTTCCAGAAAAATAAACTGCTTTGTTAGCTGTCTTTCCACTTTATGTCAGCCACACATAAACAGACCTACTCAGTTCTCCTCCCACAATTAGTAAAAGGTACATCTATACCAAAAAGTATGTTACAAACCTGAATTTCAAAGTTCTCAAAAGCAGGCACATAGCCTGTTTCACTGCTGCTTAAATTAAGATAAAATATTGTGTTCAGCACTGTGAAAATAAAAAAAAAAGATGAGTGGCAGAGAGGGAACTTTTTTCAGATGCAGAATAAAGTGCTCCATCCACTGAACCATGCCACATGCATCAGCTTGTTTTATTTCTGATACACTTGACCACTCAACTGTTTCTGGTTTGTCATTTCCTTAGGAGACAAACAGAAATGAAGGGAAGAAAACAGCTAAGAAATAAAGCAGGCAGTACCAGTATAAAGCTCAAGGTGAGCTGTGCTCTGAGAAGAAAGGTTAAGTAAGAAAAGAAAACAAATACTGGATGGATGTAAAGGAAACATTTTTGCTGTAACAGCTCTGGCTATACACAGAATACATTAGCCTGGCCAAAGCTCAGGGCTTAAGCCCTTAGCTTTCTTTCAGAACCTGAAATAACAATGTATTTTTGAGACACTAAGGAAAAACACATCACCTAACATCCCACTGTTAATAGTTAACAAAGGCCATCCACCTGTGCTGTCCTGATAAAAAGCACTGCTATTTCCTAGCGCCTCAGCCCTCGTGTGTCAATGCAGAAAGCTGACAAGCAAGAGTTTCTGGGCTCCTGGAAGCATTCACTCATTCATGCATACATAAGTGTATCTTTAGTGAAGAGGCTCCTGCTTGCTCTGCTTAAGTAGAGGAATATGGGAATTATCCGTGAAGATAACAGGAATACAAGATCAGCTCTAAATTTGGCAAGGATTCTCACCATGGTGACTGCTTAAATTTATTACAAGTTTCAGTAGTATCTTAATCCTTCAAGTAGCACTTAATTTAATATCCTGATTCATTACCTGAAACAAGCAGGAGAAGGCAGTTTTTAAAGAAATACAACTCACAGATGGTAGTAAAAAATAACAGTCTCAGTAGATTTTTCATGTCCAGGCCTCATAATTTGATTTTTAAAAAAGACTAGGGAGACTTGAAATACAAATAAATCGAGAGGTATAATGCAGAGACCGTGAACATTTTGGTGGTCACTGAACAACCCATACAATTCAACCAATCAACCAAAGAAAATTTATCATAAGAATAGAGAAAATAAAACTCTACATGCCATAACTTTACACCAGCTTTTCATTCATATTAAAAAAAATATTGACCAAGTTAAATTGAAAAACACTGTGCTGTTAATCTAATGAATCTGTTACTTTGGGTTGTCTTCAGAGGTTTTGGTTCCACAAAAAACCCAAAAACAACAGCAACAAAAAGCACCCAAGCCTTGATATCTCGTTTTGATCCAGTAAAGAACATATATGCAAGCTTCATTTTCTATTAAGAATTCTTTTCCTAGATCAAGAGATCCTAAAGTAAAAAACCAAAACCCAAAAGTGATAATTAGAAGTTGAAGGATATATCAGCAGAGTAAATACATACCATTAGTAGAATTAACATAATTTTTTAATGGGGCTTGCAAACTTTATTGTAGACTCATTTTCAAACTACTTGGCATTGTGAATACTTTCAAGTAAAGATTAAAAAGAGAAGTTTGACTAGAGTTTTGGCAAAGTATGGTTATAGCTTCTGACTTAATAGAAAGAATTTTTGCAGCTGTCATATCTGCTCTGGACCAGACATGCAGCAAATACAGTTGCACTGAGCATTTAAGTAAACAAAATATAAGTTAGAAATCTTACCTTGGAGTTTTCTTGCTGCAAGGCTTGTAGTAGCTACATCATTTATTTGTCCCAGAAATATCAAGGTGCCCATGAAGATGATGATGATTTTGTTGTATTCCCTATTTTATGACCATATTCATGCACAAACTACTATTTCTTTAGTGATACCTAAAGTATTTTCTTGATTATAAATTAAAAACTGAGAACATAATTCAGATATACCATTACATAGATATATGGTAATCTCAAAAATTGGAAAACCAGTAAAGTCATCCAAAATATATTCATCAACAGTCAGATAATTTAAATCTAATTTTAATAATACGATTTAATCTAATTATTTAATGCTTAAGGTTAGCAAGTCCACTAGTATGGTAGAGTTAGGAATCAGAACTGATTCAGGTATAGTAATTTTTAAAGGGTCACAAGAAACGTTAACTTTTACCTTTCTGTAGCAGATAAGCCATGAACTGATGCACATGGATCACAGAAAAAAATAATATCATCTTCTGAGGTGGAAATAGATTATCTCAGCTGACTCTTCCAGGCATACTTCCCTGCGTTTGGAGCAATATTTTGTTATCTCTTTAATTCCTAGGAAAGTATTTATTCTCTAAACTGGCATATACAGCAGTATAAAACACAATTGCTTTAGCTCATGAAAATGTGTTTCATTGTAGATGTTCTGCCAAATGGTACAAAACCTGGCCTTCAGAGCAATTAGACACGTCACAGGTGACACACTTGGCTCTGAGAAGGAGAAAATGACATTTGTTTAACACATAAGCACTTCAGGCCAACTGGTTCATTCACATGCATTTCCTGCCAGAAAGACTAAAAGGCATTTTTGTACCACTTTGTGAAAGTTTGGATTGCAGCATAGGAAGACGCAATAAAACAGAAATAAATATTATATTCTAAACTGAGAATCTTGGCTAAACCCACATGGCCACTGATAGACTCTCGTGGTTTGGGAATGGTGCTCCTCAGCGTAGAGGAGCACTCCAAACCACTCCAAACCATGCACCACTCTCTCACTCTTCCCTCCTTCTCCCTCTTTCCTGCAGCTGGATGGAGAGGAGAATTGGAGGCAGGAAAGCTGAAGATCATGGGTTGAGACACAAACAATTTACTGGAAACAGCAATGAGATAAAAAAAGCAATCAGTACAGCAACAATATTAATTTTAAAAAATGTACAAGAGAGAGAGGCAGCAATTCACATGCAAATGGTCATGGTGGAGCCTGAGCTCTCTGTCACCACAGTCCTCCAGCCTGGGAGAGACGCCTTCAAGCTGCCCCCATAAAGCGAAGTGAGGGGGTGTGAAATAGACTCTGGGTTTCAGCCATTTCCCCTCCTGGCTACTGCAAAAATGAACCAGGACATAAATACTGGCTACAGGGTATACCTGAGTGGCAGAAAATGGCATAAAAGGAGTTCTGTCACCCTGACAACTTCTTGTTTATTTCTGACAGTCCCACTTGAAAGAGAGCAGTCACAGAAATATCACTGCTGAAAAATTTCACACAGGTTTGAAGTCTTGAGCTCAAAACCACCCCACACAGGAACATACATCCTTCAACAGTAATCTAGAGAGAAAAACAAAAAAATCCTCTGGCTTTCTGAACATTTTTGACCCTGTCAAAGAAAATAAACAAGTTTTCAATCCTGTGACTTAGGAAAGCCACGTTATTGTCATCAGGGAAAGAAACAACTTCTCTGCTAACAGAAAAGCAGAACACAAATCTTGCTCTGCAGGGAGCAGCAGGATGGTAGCCAAAACATTCCTGGGAAGGAGACTGCTCACTCTTGACCTCTGAAGCAACAGGGATCAGAGAACTCCTCTTAGACGTATTTTCTCATCAACAGAACTCAAACTGCAAATAGCAATTGTTTTCTATTTTTTCCTTATATAACTCCAGTTGTCTTTGTAGTATGTTCTGTTGTCTCAAATGTACATCCTACAGGTGTTTTGTGATCAGTACACACAAAAGCAAGAAAAACTCAAAAATATGGCTAGGGGTGCCTTCCTTGCCTCCCTGCACACCACCCCGTGAAAAGAGAGGAAACTAACCTTCTGCTCAGTATGGTTCCAGTGTGACGGTGTTCACAGGGGTTCTTGGATGAGGGAAGAGACGACGATCAGACTCCATGTTTCAGGCTTGATTTATTATTTTACGATATATATTACATTAAAACTATACTAAAAGGATAGAAGAAAGGATTTCATCAGAAGGCTAGCTAGAAATAAAATAGGAAAGAATGATAACAAAGGTTTGTGTCTTGGCTCTCTGTCCAAGCCAACTAGCTGTGATTGGCCATTAATTACAAACATCCAACATGGGCCAATCACAGATCTACCTGTTGCATTCCACAGCAGCAGATAATCAATGTTTACATTTTGTTTCTGAGGCCTCTCAGCTTCTCAGGAGGAAAAATCCTAAGGAAAGGATTTTTCATAAAAGATGTCTGTGACAGTTCCAGTTAATTCCCCAGCTACATTTGCTGTTGTTCAAACCACACAACTCTGGCCTGGCTGAAGAGATCCCTAGCAGTCATTGCTCACCTCGCCTAGGATAATTCCTGAACTCTCTGGTAAGGGGAGTTGGCAATGTAGGTCTCAGATTGAACAACATCCCTTTACCAAGCCCACAGCCTCCTGAGATCTGGCATTAGGATCTGAAGTGCCACCATTGTCTGCCTTGGGTAGAGACTGGTATGTTTATATAATATACTGGGAAGGGTGGTAGCTTAGATAAGAAAAGCCTACTGAAGATGCTGGGGTGAATCTAAAATGTGCAGAAAGACAACAGTATATAAAATTTGAAACTTGGATTGCCACCATGCACATTGCAGAAGTTGACATTACCATATACTTGAAAAGAAAGACCTGGAGCAAAGCTCAGGCCTCTGGATAAGCACCTTTAAATAATTAAATAGCCAGTCTGGGTTTTGAGGGTTTGCTTTTATTGTTATGGATCTTGTTTTTATTTGTTTGTGGGGGAGTTGGAGGGTTAATATTAAGGAATCAGACTCACTATTTTATTTGCAGACATACAGCTGCAATGGAGAAATCTCTTGGTTGGCAACAGAATCTTAGAACCCTAAATTTTATGTTTCTTTAATATAAAAAATGATTATTCAGTGGAAACAGATCTGGAAACCTCTTGGGTTTATAGTGTACTGCAAAAAAAGCAACAAAACCCAGACCTGAAAGAGTATTAAAGTGCCTGGAACATAAACCCTTTTTACACTTGCTTAACCTCAAAAGTGTCCATTACTTCCCTTATGCAAATGGAAAGGAACACAAACTGCAGAGGGAAACTTCATTAAGGGAGGCAGTGGGCTGACCTTGACAGACAGGCAGGTGATGGCTGCAGACAGCCCTCTGGTCCACAGCTCATTAGGATCCATCTTTGAATTTAGGACTCGCACAACTCAAAAATGGCTACATATATATATATATATATATATACACACATATATATATATATATGTGTGTATATATATATATATATATATATGTATATATATATGTATATATATATCTCCTTACTGTGCAGGTCCATCCCCGCTCCCCCCCCAACAATACACAAATATACAGCTTTAAATCACTGCAAACAAGAGACATCTCAGGAAAATGTTTTGAGATAATTCATTTCTCATTTTTGTTTGAGCAAGGCTTTTTTACCAGGCTTGTTAGCAAGGTACTCTGTGAATGATGAATATAAAGGGAAACTGCATGGGAGTCATGACTGTTTATGGGAAGGTTAATAATGGAACTGATCATGTCATCACTGACATTTTTCCTGTCTTTATTCATTTAACATATGGGAAGAAAGTCAAGGACAGAAAATTAAATAAAAAAGGAATAGCTGAGCTCCTTCCTCCATTGTACTTAGATGAGCTGAATAATATTGAGTCATTCACTGTGAAACAGGGCAAAAAGTCAACAAATGCTAATGAGTCTCCATAGGTTTTATGCATTCAATTCTCTATAGTCTTTATTGGTGTTTCTTCTGAAGCTTTGTGCTAGCAGTAAAGAGAGAAAACAGCAGTTTGAAGCAGTACTGGAGGTTGGCGCCTGCTGTGTTGAACTTCTCAAATTGCCGGGAATGAGAGAGTTTCAGTAGTTCCTGTACAAAATTTAAATCTATATTTCAAGTGGCATTTCACTTGCTGCTGAGCTGCTGCACGGACTGTGTGGACAGAGCAAGAATGCTTCATCTCCTTGATTATTTCCTCAATGGCCTTTGAGCCATTCCGTGGAGTAGAGCTGAACATTTTCAACCTGTGGGCAAAACTGAGTACATAAATAAGAGTATAACAGTGAACAAACATTGCCAACAGACCGTGTTTAAGAACATGCTCGGTCACAAGGACAGAATGCTTCTTAGAAGAGAAATAAGTTACACTAAAATTGAAGGGGAACCTTAGACAATGTTCCCTGGTTTGTGTGTGGAGTACAACTTCTTTAGAAATCCTAATCATGTACCCAATGAGCTCAAGGAGGGGTGTAAACCTAATACCCAAAGTCTGCAGTGAGCAGCTGGGCCTGATAGTGTGAATCTGCCTGCATCACGCAGCTGCAGGAGTTCCTTTTGGGATGGAATCCTTCACTTCTGCCAAGACAGGCTGGTGTCTCCTAAAATTTCCCCCCACCAGTTCTGCACCTGAGCAAAACAATGCTGAAAATCAGCTGCTTAGAAATTAGGCTCTTAAGACACACACAGTAACCTAAATTTCACAAGATGAGACCAACCATTTAAATCTTCAGCTCTAAACATGTTTTAACTCTTCAGCAAGAACCCCATTTTCTGAAGAATCTCCTGGGCACAAACGACCATCCCGTGTTTACCACGTTGTCCTTACCACTTGCTAGTCAAAATCCCTATTCAAACATCCTTTGTGAATCTGGAATTGATAGTGAAGACTAGCAGATTTATTTCACAACTGGAACAATTTCATTTTTTAAGAAGTGACACTAGCGGTCAGCCTACATGCATTAATTTTTCATCTCTCTGTATGCTCTGCCATGAGACAAAACAATAATCTCTCCTCTGGGGATAAGGGAGCAAAATAGCATTTATCTTCCTAATGCCTACTGTAAGATCCGCACACATGTACAACTGTCCTCATGCCAAATTTTTTGTTTCAAACTCTTTTGGTGACTCAGCTGGACAGTGAGACAGGATAAATGAAGACATCTAATTTCTCTAGGGATTTTCTTCCACATAAAGAGAGAAAGTTCAAAAACCCCTGAGCATATGCTGAATGATAATACATGCAGACCATGCAGTTCAGGCTCATGGAGGTAGCCAGTCACACATTCCAAACACTGTAAAGCCATGTTTTAAAGGTGATGTGCATAAGCTAACAAGCTCAGCTGTTCCCATGCTTATTAGAAGTTAATTCAAGGATCTATGCTGTGCTCCTGCTGAGCTGCAACATTTGCCTGATTAATGTTTTTCAGTGTGAGCTCGTGGGGAGTGATTACTTTCCTCTGTTTCTTTAGGCAGCGAGTCTACCTCTGCTACCAAGGCATCTGTAAGCGTTTAAGGAACATTTCATCTCAGGGAGGGGATCCAGACACTGTTCATCAAAGAGTGCTGTTAGACCATGGCCTTAAAGTCCCATTTACCAGTTCAGGTTCAAATTCAAGTTGTCCCAATGTTACTTAGATCCAGACTTTTTTTACTGTTACCTTGAGAAGGCAAAAGGGGGAAAAAAAGGGAAAAAAGTTGTAATTTATGTTACATAACCACTCCTTAGCTCCATTTCTGAAACAGCAGAGAAGATTGCTGATCACATCTTCCTAGCAACTGCTTCTACTTTGAGCAGAGGAAAAGCAATCCTTCCTGTGGCAGCCACCTGAGCACTCTGTAGTGATCCAAGGTTTCAGGGCTCCAGTTCCAGTGTAGCAGGTTATGGTCCCCAGGTACAAAACTTCAAGCAGCTACTGGTGAGACACTGTCTTACAGGATCTGAGTCATCCAACGCACAAAGCTAGGATTTCCATAGTTCCCCATTGCTTTTCAGCTTTTCCTCCTCAACTTTAATTTCATTGACACAAACTTGCCAACTCCTCAGTCTGATTTCAGTACAAGGATTCAACAAGAATTCAAAGATCCAATATGTTTTACGTCAGACCACTGACTCTTGTGTGATTATCTATTCTCTTGAAAGAAAACCCAGTTCAGTCTCAACAATCCCTTGAGGGAAAAGAAAAATCTAAGAGAAGAGGAAAAAAAGTGATATTATCCATTAAGCTCAGAGGGGAAAAGTAGAACACATAAAAATATGATGAAAAAAAACATTAAAAAATTATGTCCCAAAACATACTGCAGTACATTCTGTTCTTCCTATAGTTGCACGAGAAAATTAAAAGCATAACACTAAAACTTGCATAACCTTCTGGTTTATAGAATTTACCTTGCTTTAATTTTGGCAATAAATTCTAGTGCTAACAGTTATTACTAAAAAAGAAAAAAAAAAAAAAAGGAAGATAACTGTAGACTGAAAGCATTGTAAAATTAAAGGTAAACCCGGTCTTTATTTTGTGAGGGTGTTAGCCAGAGAATATAGAATTAATGAACAAAACTGCTTTGCATTAGACAGCACATTTTGCTACAAACACAAATTAAAGCATTTGTTTCTAGTGTAGAAATCCATCCTATCAATTTTTCCTCAGGCTCTGTTTTCACACTCCTCAGGGTGTCTGGCTGTTGGGAAAGAAAAAGAATTGATTTAAGACTCAGTTCTGCAGCACTGTTAATTATGTGAGTGGATCTTACCCACAAGTCATCCCTATGAGGCAAACAGCAAATACGCCTGTATGCATAGGAATTAGAGCTGGTGGGGAATTTTATTATTTTTTCCTTCTCTTCCTCTTCTCCCTTCCCTTCCCTTCCCTTCCCTTCCCTTCCCTTCCCTTCCCTTCCCTTCCCTTCCCTTCCCTTCCCTTCCCTTCCCTTCCCTTCCCTTCCCTTCCCTTCCCTTCCCTTCCCTTCCCTTCCCTTCCCTTCCCTTCCCTTCCCTTCCCTTCCCTTCCCTTCCCTTCCCTTCCCTTCCCTTCCCTTCCCTTCCCTTCCCTTCCCTTCCCTTCCCTTCCCTTCCCTTCCCTTCCCTTCCCTTCCCTTCCCTTCCCTTCCCCCTGGAAACAACATTTTGCTGAGATACTGCAACTTTTGACAAAATATATGAACTTGGCTTGTATGTGCTTCTTTCACAGACTTGGAAAGGGATTTTCCATGCAGATTTGCACACAGAAATTTGGGATCAGAAGACTGCTTTTGTATTGCGTTCACACAGTGCACACAATCCAGCAAAGGTCTCCTCCTGGGGCTAACATTGCTGCCCTAGAAAAACTAGTAACATGCCATTTCAGTGGGGTCAAGAATAGGAAATATGCTATGACAAGAAGTTCTACTTGCTCCAAAATAAAATTTTAAGTTATGGTGAAGAGTAAAATACATCCATTCCTGCTCTGGTCATTCTGTTGAATCAGCACCTGCAATAGGCTTTTCCGTGCCTGTGTGGCAGGCACAAAACACCAGACCACCACTCTTTAGCAGCAGGTTCTTCAGTGGCTGAGACACCTTTCCAATGACAAACCCAACTCTGTCAATTCCTTCTCCTTGCTTGGAAGGATGGTGACATTCAGTATTTGACTCTAATCATATAAACAGACATTTGGTTTTCTGTTTGCCACTGAACTGCTTGGGATTTAACCTCCCTTTTACCTGCAAAAACAGCTTCTGCACAATCAACACAGAGAGATTCTATAAAACAGTAATTGTAATTGTGAGTCAGAAAAATTCAACTTCATTGTGTATTACCATGTGCTGTCAGACAACTTTATTGCAGCCCTTACTTACTGGTACTGGTCCAAAGCATGCTCAGTTTGAGATGTAGCATAGCACTGACAAACCAGGTGTAAGCTAATTTATCAAACATGTTTGCAGGTTCAGCCACAGAACTAAGAGCACATCAGAAGCCCAAAATCTTTCTCTGACCTTCCAGCAAGTCTTGCAGGCTGAGCTGATCCAGGTCTTGCAGCTGTGCCCAAGGCAGTGCCTAACCCAGCTAGATTAAAAATAGGAATGCTCCAGTATTGTGCTAAATTCTACATGTGTGTACATATACATGTATGTACACATACAGACCAGTAACAGGGCTTTGGGTTTGTTTTTTTTTTGAATTACCAACCCATGCAGGAAGATTAATTTTAGTACAATTGTAATTTTTCTGTAGATATGCTCATCTTTTAATATTTCCTGTGATTTAACTCATTAAGGTTAAAAGGTCTCTTCAACCAGATTAAATCAAGCCCTCTTACAAAGACAGATTCTTTGTGGAAAAAAAATTAAGGATTACTCTGCTGTTCCTTTTAGAAGTCAGTTCACTGTTCAATGTTATGTTAAAGGTGTGAATGGCTTTTCAGGCAAAGTACATTTCTGTAGGCCTGGCACACAGTGATAAACTGAGTCCTATTCAAGAAGAAACACAACTTCATCAGCAAGGGCTTGGATCAATGCTAGTACAATCAATCCCTTGACAGGAGAAACGGGGTTGTTATGACCATCACATACATATACTTCATACAGATGAGGTTTCCTATCGATGTCTCTTGCAGAGGAAAAGGATTGGTCTAATTAAAGCTGAGGGCCTGGGAGAGATATATTCAAGTCTCCTCATCTGGGATAGATTTGCTCTGGGACTAGGCCTATGGCAAAGTCCTGTGTTTAAGATTCCCATTTATAGAAAGTGGAAAGGTAGCTTTTTCATTTCTTATAGGGATTTTGTGCAGATAAATATGTGGTACTTAAAAGCGCCATGTAAGAATGTAAAACAGAATCTGAACAACAGCCTCAAGAAGATGAGAATGATACTTATTCTTTTAAAGCAAGGATATTAAACCAGTCAAGCAGAAGTATATCATTAAACTATTCCTCTTTCCAAGGTTGTAAGTAAGCTCATTCCCCTGAAGGTGACTTGCCAGGAACATATGCATTTTCTGTAAGATACTGATCTCTATTTTCAGTTTGTTAAATATTACTGGGAATAGAATTAAGGCATTTATGCCTGCAAATGTGGTACTCTCAATGGCTGCACAGAGAATCAACTACCTGCACCAAGAAGAAATAAGGTAAGAGGGATGGGATTTTTCTTCCCTAGTCTAATAGCACAGACATTTAAATCCAAGCTAGTCACCCCAGGCTCCCTCTCAAGTTCATGTTGTGAATACATTCCTTCTAGCAGGTGATTCATCACATCCTAAAGCAGACAACTAAAAATAGGTCAGACTTTTACTTCTGTCAACTGCAGCAGCAGGTTAACATGAGAAACTTACCTGAGAAGGTCTATGCAGTGTCCCACCATGTATCAATTTTGTGCCATTTTGTTGTGTAGGCTTTTTCTCATTTCTCTTGCATGTGTTTAGAAAGTCTTTTAGCACTGTCTAAGATAACAGTTTCACAAAATATAACAAGTTTAGAAAGAGTGCTAAATCCAAATTATACCTCTTACATCCTGGGAGATGAACGTTTGTCCTGCAAATTAATTGCACTAAAATTTTCTGGAGCCTGAGTTTGTCATCTAAAGCTAGGTAGAGAAGAAGGGAAGTTAAAACCGTTACTGGTCTGTTTCTTTCTCCTAAAATAGTAGAAATTCCTCTTTCCACAAAAATGTGGAGATTCCTAAAGCCAAGCTATACGTACTTTGAGGGAAGAAAAGAGTATCTGTCGAACCAATGGGATTTATTTTTATAAAAATTTCTTTTTCTAAGTTCCTTAGAAATATATCTATGGTTTCTCTTCAGAGGGCTCCTATCTATGTATTTTGTACCTTATGTGCAATAGGAAGGCTCCTTCACCCCTCTACAACGAAAAGCACAGCTTGCCCACTGGATCAGTCCCACATAGGATTCAAAGTCTTGCTCAAAAATTTTAGAAGCAGCAAGAAGATATCCACAAAAGAATAAAGCTCTGACATTAGTAATTAGGAGTAAGGTACATGCTGATAGTTTTAAAAAAATCAACAACACATATATTTTGCCCATGAACATTGGCATTTAAGACAGAATTTGTGCCTTAAAAAAAGAACAGCTTCCAGAAGTCTAGATAAATTTTCCTAATTTGATTTCAGTGATCAATAATGTGTTCAGTAGAAGTGTCTTGGGAAGACCTACTAAATGAGCAGTCACATTCACCAGATAAACTCTCTCATTAGTGGTTACTTTAGAAACAATTGCTTCTGAAATGAAGGATGAGTAAAATTACATTTAAACTATTGCCTTTAATACACCAAAGAGGACCTTAAAATGAACTGAAGAGGAAAGATATCATATGATTTTGTGGCTTTTTCACACAACACTAATACAGGAAAGAAAACAGAATTGTAGTTACAGAGCTGAAGTACAGATCTTCTTGTTGTTTTTATGGTATCAAAAGGATTTTTAAAAAGTGTTTCTAAACCATTTTAGAATAGAAGAGAGAAAGGGAATGGATCTGATTTTTATTATCCCTGCTAAATGTCCAATTTATCCTTTTACTGTCAAACCTCTTCAATTGTTCAAGAGATCTTAGGACCCTGTGACCTCCTGAGAAAAAGCAATGCTCCATCCTGAATTTATAAGCTGCATTAAAAAGACCATTATCACCATCTTTAATGGCCAGATGAAAACAGCTGAATTTTATCTCTGAGGCTACATCAGTAGGTGAGAGCCCGACATATTCCTGACACCCTGGGCAGAGGAGGCACCAGGAATGAGGAGATCATTCCCCAGGCATCCCAGATGTGCTCAGTTCTGCTTCCCATACTGACTGCAGATGCCCAGGTGCTGGCAGAGGTGGTTTCTGCAAGGAGAGGCCAAGGCTGTCCTGTTCCTGGCACAGATACCTGCAGGAGACCTACTCCAGGGCACAGCTGAGCCCATCAGCAACGCTGCTGGCTCCTCTGTGGTAACATGTTTCAGATGATAAGAAGTGCTGCACAGTATCTGTGAGAGAGGAGTGAGAAAAACATGAGAAATAGCCCTGCAGATGCCAAGAAGAAGGGAAGGGGATGCTCCAGATCCTCCTACAGCCCCACACTGGAGTCAATGGACATTCCTGAATGACTGCAGCTGATGGAGAGTTCATTCTGGAGCAAGGAAAACTGTGGGGAGTAAAGAGCAGCTGGGGGGAGCTGTTAAGAACTGAGCCCAAACCTGCTGCATTTCTCTACTGCTAGCTATGAGCTGGCCCTATGGAAGTTTCAGTTCATTCCTCAAACTGGCCATCACCATTCACTAATGTAGGATTTGGTCCTTTCAGTCTTCAATGATAGAAGTAGTACTCATTGCAGCCCATGTTCACAGGCTGTGGTAAGATTATAATAGAGTACTTTCAACAAACCCTGTGCAACTGGCACAGAGCACAGAGGGAAAATAGTGGCTCTGCTCTATCACAAAATGTATTTTCTGAGACCCCCGTCCAAGGGAGGAATGATGCATCTGAGTCCATGTTCTCAGAAGGCTAATTTATTATTTTAAGATACTATATTATATTAAAGAATGCTAAACTAAACTATACTAAACTATACTAAAGAGTAGAGAAAGGATACAGACAGAAGGCTAAAAGATCCTAATGAAAATTCGTGACTCTCTCTTCAGAGTCTGACACAGCTTGGCCCCAGCTGGTCATTAAGTCAAAACAATTCACAACAGAAACCAATGAAAAAGTCACCTGTTGGCAAACAATGCCCAAATACATTCCAAAGCAGCAAACACAGGAGAAGCAAATGAGATAATGATTGTTTTCATTTTCTCTGAGGCTTCTCAACTTCCCGGGAGAAGAATCCTGGGCTAAGAGATTTTTCAGAAAATATGACAGTGACGACAAAAACCTCATCCAGGCCTATAAGTTAAAAGAAATCTCAAAGACCATTTCAGTGAAGGAATATTTTCCAGAGCTCAGGAGCACACTGCTCACATAGAATTTTTCTACAGTGCTATAGAAGAGGCAATAGAGATATGAACTTGGGAGTCTTCTACCTTTTGTCCTCCACCAAAAGGGAATCCTGTAAGTCAGTGAGGTGAGCTTAGCAGCAGCTCCACTGGAAAATCCATAATAGAATATTTTACTCTGAAAAGATGTAATTTTATCTGCAGAAAAACAAAAGCAACAGAAAAACCTTTTTTCTTGAAAAGTCTGATATTTTCACGGTGTGAAGCCACATGAGGATGCAGCAAAGGATTCAGACATAGATATCTTTTTAAGAACCCAGTGCTCTGGTCCAGTATTTCAGAAAAATTCAGTCTCATAAACATGCACACACATACACAGGCCTTGTACATTTGTTGATCTCTAATTTCTTTTTCCTCTTGACAGAGCTTATAATAAATCAGAAAGGGTAACAGGCAGAATTACCACACTAGAGAAATGAACTGGAAAAATGGATAATAGTGTTTATGTTCATAATTTACATTCCATTTGCAGCTTCATTCAGAACTGCAGCCCAGTAGCCAGTGCAGTCTATTCAAGTGAGTCAAATAAAAGACTTTTATTATTTTTGTTGAACAATCTCTCAGTTTGCCTGTAAATAAAATTATTTTTTGTTGAAAACTATTGAATTTGCTCTAGGTAATTTATCATTTGTGGCACACTCTGAGCACACTAATACAGAGAGATGCCTGGACAGAAAACTTTTATTGTAATTGGTAGGATAGCAGCATCAATTCTGGCACTTCTCAAGTTTGCAATTACAGAAAAGACTTTGTTCTGAAAAAAAACCTTTCAAACTTAAAATTAATAAAACTGAAGAGGGAAAGAAAACAAAACTCAACACACACCTCCACTCTCTTAGAGAAAGAAAAAAAAAAAAAAAAAGAATTCCTGGATGATTTCAACTGGCTTTCAAAATGCACTTTGGTAATTTGTTATCAAGAAATGTGGAATACTCCTAAGTGTATACAGCACATTACCAAATAAATAGGTTCTTGACAGCTTTTTCAGGCAAACAGATGAATTGATCTATGAAAAAACATAATAAGTTATGTTGGCTATTAAAACATGAACAAAATAAATTTTTTCATGAAACTACATGGCAAGTTTTGATCTCAGCTGGTTCTAAAATGAAACAGTGGGGTTTTTTTTTTCAAAAAGAGTCACAGGTGGCAAAAAAACTGCAACTGTAAAACTGTACTGCAGACAGGATTTATCATAAATTCCTGTGTTGCAGAAGCAACACACAACTCAGCACTCACAAGCTGACCAGCCTTGAGGAACTTCTGTCATTTCCATTTCATTTTCTTGAGAAGTGAGACTGAAAACCCTTTTGGCCCACACATTTCCAAATGATTTCCACAGCCAAGCCACAGAAGAGACAGTGCCCGGTGTCCTGCACCCTCTGCAGTTCAACTACACTACAATTCTGGAAAATCTAATTTTTCAGTTGTCTTGGGGGAAAAAAAAACAATATAATCAATCAAAATTTCAGTCTGAGAAAACATGCATTAATTCCTAGTATTCCAATAGAAACATTTTAACCAGTTTCAATTTTCATCTGAAAACATCTGTGAGAAAACCTTCCTCCCCTAATTGCCAGAGAGGTTCATAGGCCCCTCAACCCATGGCCATCATTCCACCCCATACACAAGGAACAGGCACATGGACTGTAACCCTCATCTTTGCAAAACATTCCTGGTTTCTCAGGAGTTCCTTGGACTTTGAAACTGCTCCTTTAATGTTCCTGTTACCAGACCCATAATCCGCAGCAACGGGAATGCAGGAGGCTCTTGCTCACACAAGCCATTTTGCAATCACAGCATTTCACTCCATTTCTTCTGCCTGCAGATCTCCCGCCCCTCTCTTTCCCCTTAGTTCCCTGCCCACATTTTTGTTCTTCTTCAACAACAGGCCAAGTAGTAAGTGACACCTTTTTGCTATTGAGGAGCCATTTTCTCATGAAATTTTACAGCTAAGAAAACCTTACCAATCAGCCACTTAGAGCAGTGATGGGACCTAAACAGGTGTTTGATGCCCATATGCTCTACACTTTCTGTTATATGTAGCATTTTATCACAAAGGAAAGCATTTTGGTTCAGCTGTAATCATGAATCTGTAATAAAGGACTCAGTCAGGCTGTGAATGTGCTACATTAGCTACAAATTATTCCTAATCTACATACATTTCCCATCTCTGGCACTCAGTAGATAAGGGATTTGTCATTTCTCCCACATAACTGTGCAGCTATTGTATTCAAAAATGTTGCCCTTCTCCTCCAGAGACAGCCTGAAAGGTGTTCAAAACTGTGTGAACTGAAAATGTCCAAAACTTGGCTGAGAGCTATAAACATAGATGAAGAAGGGGTTGGTTGGAGCATAGTGCTAAAATGGCCAAGTTGTGGGTTCAATCCCTATATGGGCCATTCATTTGGGAGCTGGACGCTGTGGTCCTTTGTGGGTCCCATCCAACTCAGGCCATTCTGTGATTCTCAAATGAGACTGCTAAAAATAAGAGTTAGGGGAACAGAACTTCATTTTCTGAGAACTCATTCTTGCAAAACATTTTCTTGCAAGCATGAACAGCAGGCCTAAAGCCCACTCTCAGATCTCTTATTGCTCATGTGACACAGGTGGATGAGCTCAGATATTCTGCATAAAAGCCAGATCCATTTTCCTTCCCTTACACAGCAATACAAAGCTACTCATCCTCCAAAAGCTGCAGCTCTGAATGATTAAACCCAGCAAATTGTCAATGGTCCTGAAGCTGCTCCACTTAATCCACTCTTCAGTAACAAAAAACTTGCCCTGGAGTGCATCTCCCAGCTATGCAGCAGAGCCCTGTACATACTTACCTAGGGAAAATACATTGCACACAGCACATTGCTGTCTCATGCTCTAATTAAAGGAATGCAAATATACCTGCAATCTTGCCCTAGAGACCCAATCATTTGCATTTTTTCCTCATAGAATAATTTTGATTTATTTGCATGACTGTAAGCTATATGAAACATGAGGTGATATCATGAACTCTTCCTCAAAATTGCTTTCAGAAACTAGAAGAACCTTTGATTTGCCCCATTACTAAGTACCTGCTATGCAATCCACAACCATCAATTTAGAGCAAAATTCTGGACCTGAGGTGAAAACTTATTTTTTCCTCCATTCATCAGAAGAATGCACTTCACCATACAATTTTCTTGAGGTCAAAAAGAGCATATTTGTCAAAGCAAAGCTTTTAAAGAGATGCTTTCTACTTGTTAGTATGAATTCAAGTATTTATTTATAACATTTTAATGTTCATGTTATACTTTAGGGCCAAATTAGAATCTCTTCTCTATAAGAAAGATACATCTTACACCTCTCTCTTAATTTGTATTTTTACATACAATTCTTCATAAATTGACTTCAAAATTTGACTGTAAAAAGAAGAGTTCATATTAATAGTGCATTAGCCATTCTTGTGGCTTTTCAAGCCCATGTTTACAACTTTAAAATTGGTCAAACTTGGAAAGAATCTTAGTTTTTCATAATACCAGAACTTTAGTTCAAATGCAATACTGGAGTTCAAATGCAATGCACTTCAAACCAAAATTAAAGAACTTTATTTCTACTTTAGGATAACACAATTAAATATGAACAGAGCCAAGACACAAACTTTTCTTCTGCACTAGTTTCACAGTAAATAATCACTTAGGAACATGTTAAAGTAAAGAGTGCTTGTAGAAGCAAGTATAGCTGGGTGTTTAAGTTAGAGGACCAAATACAACAGGCACAGAAAACAGTCTTATCTTTTCTCTTCCCCTTTATTTCTACCTGCATGTGGCTGCATCATTTTACCTGTTCAAGCTGCACTTCTTTAGCTGATGACATTTGGATTGTGCTGATAATTAGCTTGGGGAGGCAAAGACTAATGACCCCAATTATTGCTGGAGGCACAGCTGGAGAATCTTAAAAGCTAAAGTTTGTCAGTGTGTGTGTGTGGGGGTGGAGGGTGTTCCAAACAGAAGAGCTTTCCCCAACATAAGATATCTAAATAGAGTTGCAGTGTTCTTGCTCTGTATTGCAAATTGAAGTCCTTCATTGGCAAAAAGAGAGGGTTTTTTTGTCTGCAATGTTATTTTATAACAAGAAAAACTTTTGACAAGTATAAGCATTGCATTAAAAAGGTCCACGTGTATTCAAGTGCCTTTTATTTCTATAACTGTGTAGCCCTGTTAATAGAGAATTGCCACTACCAGTATCAGATCACATTGTTATAGTGAGTTTGAAAGGCCTCTGTTGGCAGAATGAGAAATTTATGACTCACACACAATGTGGTAGTGCAGAAAATGCAGCCTTAGTATGAAAGCAGAGTCCCTGCAAAATGGGGATGCAGGAAGTGGCACAGGTAAATACTGACATGGAGTGCCAGGAGGTGTTTTGTACAGAGAGCCTCACAGCTGTGCACAGATCTTCAAAATTTTCAGTTAAAAGCCCTCAAAAAATAAGAGAACACCTAAAGCTGGACAGAACTAGTCTTTGGGGTAACAAATAGAACAAAGAAATACATGCAAGGGGTACCTCATATGTACAGTAAGTATGGATATGACTTGGCAGTGAGGAGCAATGAAGAAAAAGGACAATATAGAAGTGTTAGCAAATACACAAATTGTAGATCCCAACAGGGTCATGGGAATAGAAACCAGGAAAATGAACACCATATTCCTCCTGGGAAAGGGCTCCAGATACCAGTGATGCCTCCTCACACTCCTCCACACACCAAACCTCAGAATAAAGCCGCTGACCTTTGGATCCAATGGAGGTGGGGAAGGGTGACCCCAGGAAAAAAGGGTAGAAGCATCTGTTGCAAATTTAGTAGTATCATTACTATTGTTGACATTTTTCTGTGTCAGTACTGTGATTACACCATTCTTTGTTTTACTGCACAATTACACACAAGCTAATGATGGTGTTTGAATTAAACTCCTAATATTTCTGCTATATCTACACTACATTCTTTGCTTTACAGATAGATAAAAATATATGTATGCCATATTTTCTTAATACTTATTTACATAAGGTGTGTTTGCATTCCCCATGATCGCATAACACTACACAGTTGGTTAGATAAACACAGTGAGTGAATTCCTTACTGATAGTTGTTTGCTTCACAACTCAACTCATAATAATTCAAATCAGCCAATTCTTGACAACATGACATTCTCTGTTATGGTTGCCCTGTTGGACATTCTGCCTCTCTGACTATCCAAAATGTATGTGTTGCCTTTAAAATCTCTGAAAAGAGATCCAAGGACACAGAATGTAAGGGACATCTAGAAGGAGAGGGCTTGCAGCAGCTACTCAAAACTGGTATTGTCAGTTTCTTGCAACATCATATTTAAAGATATTGAAAGAGTTATAACAAAAGTATTAGCAGAAATCATTCACAGAACTTTTCTGAAGAGCAAGACAGGATTCCCTATTCTCTGAGAATATGACTATTTTCATAAAGAAAACAAGCAGTCTTCTCATTGTATCATACTGAAAATCTAGGTGCAATGTTATGTGAGTTTGTATGGGAGTATGGTCTAATATATTTTTACACAACGTTATTTGTTAATAATCTTCTAAGAACACTGAAGCTCACCACTCCAGATTTCAGTCCAGCTGTATGCTTTGCCTCTGTTTCTGAAGAACTTTGTAGTGTCCCATGCAGACAGACAGGGGCTAGCCCTGCTGTTTGGGAAGTTCAGTGAGTACATGCTCTCTTCAGGCACATTGCACATGCAAAATTGATGCTCTTTATTTTGCTCAGAGGAAAGATCACTCCAAGCCCAGGACAATGCTGAGCTCTCTGTGCGTCCTAGACAAGCCTACAAGGATCAGATGGGCACCATGTAACTTCATTTTAGAAGTCCATTGAGAAAACTGCTTTTGGCAGAGGGTCTCTTCTATGCTCCTCAGGCTCCATTAGGGTGCAGACGTAGAAGACTGAACCATGTTCCTTGCTACATTTTTTGTTTTGCTGTGAGAACTTTCCTTTGAAGTACAAAATTATTTCCATTGAATATGAGACTCTTCATGTGTGAGAGGAGTGCACAGACTGTGCGCAAGTATAAGCAGCAATGGGGTATTTCACAGATAAGAGAACTTGAAGATATACCTCAGTGATATGAAGTGACATTCCACTTGGTGAAATGATAATAATCCATTTCAATAACCAGGAAAAAAATACAGAGAGAGCTACCTTTATATTTTCCTTTTGGAGACAGTTTCTCTAAGCATTAATATACTTTCGGCTCACCGAACTTGAAGTATTTTTTAGGACAAGATAGACTCCAGGCATGTTTAGTTTTGTAGTTACATACATGTTCAGTTTTACAGATCATGACCAGAGATATCCAAATCTGTCAACAGATTTAAAATACACTGTTCAGACAAGTCCTACCTCTGAATTAACAACTCCAGCAATGAAGGCATTGCAAATAAACAGAAGAGCTGAGCTAAATATTGTACACATAATCAACAGGAAAAAAACCCAAATACACACTTTAGTTTATTTCCTCTGCATTGAATTAGATTTTGTTGAATTCACATAAGGAGTGAACTGGGAATGTCAGAACCCAGGACATCCCTCTGGCTGTCCTGGATGGCTCAAGCCCCTGCCAGGGGGCTCAGAGACCTTGGCATAGAGCCCAAGACACCAGTGACTTTGATTTTGACCCACGGAGCAAATTACAACCTTTATATGAAGAATTACAAGTCAAGAGAGTTAAATAGATTTTTGGGGTTCTTAGAATGGGAGCTCGGGATCCCAAGATGGAGGAATTTGGGCATACCCTGTCCTTCTTCCTTCTTCTTCCAACCTCCATCTTCTGGGTAATGTTGCCACTTTTGGATTGGTTTAAGGTAGAAACTCACTGTCTAACATAGTGATATGTATTGGGAAGTTATTGTAAATAATTTACACGTAGTTTTTAGTATAAAAAGATAACACCGCCCTGAAGGCGGACAGCGTGCCTCTGTCTGACCTGATGAACAGATCTCAGCAGGCCAGAGAAAGAATTTTATAGATAAGAAATAATAAACAACCTTGAGAACGAGAACAGAAGGATCCTGACTCCTTCTTTGACTGCCGGGCTGGGAGAAGAGACTTTCTAACACTTTCTCTCGCGGTCACTCTGACTGGCAGAGATTCCAAGAAGGGAATATTTATTTACGAATAGCATATCCTGAAGTAACAAAGTTAGCTAATGTGTTCCTAGCGGTGTGTGCTCTTCCTGATGTCCCCAGCTTGCCCTGTGTCACAGCCCCGTGGCCAGGGCCGTGAAGCCGCGCTGTCTCCTGTTGCTGAAGCGCTCATTAGCGCAGGGGCCGGGAGCCCTGCACGCGGCGGCGCGCACTGTGCTGGGGCGCCAGGCAAGGAAGAAAATGAAAGCAGTAATTTTCTTCAGCTCAGGCTTTTTTCTCCACTTTGATGTGATTTGTTAGAACGCGCTTAGTAATTTGAGAGCGTTCCTTTTTCCCCAGCCAGGTTCCAGCAGTACTTTCAGGGTGCCCTGGGGTGCCTGCCGCTCTCTGACATCTGTTAGAGTTGAAGGCCATCAGCTGGCTTTGCATGTCGAAAACAAATTCTCAGTGGGGTCCACAATTTCTCTGCGCTGTTGCTGTGCAGCAAAGTAGTATCTATTGATCACTGACTGTAACTGTGGTAGGTCAACAATTACTGCTGATGGGAGCTCTCCCGCGCCTCAGTGCAGCAGCACGCATTAATGTTGTTCTAAATGAGCAGGTGGAGGGGAGGGGACTTGGGTATGTGAGACAAGGAAAAGGCTCTGCTTCTGGGCAGAGCTTTAATAAACAAAGAAACTTTAAAAGTACTTAAATGTATGAAAATAAAACCACATTATCTAGTACAAAGTATCCATCTGGCACAGGAAAATAAAAAATGCCAGGAAAATTGGAGCTTGCACAAGATTAAGTGTCTACATCAAAAAGTCAGAGATGATAATGAATTATTCCTAAACTCTCTCAATACTTCATCCTACATCTGATGTTTCAAATACAAACACACACACACACAGAGGGAATTAAAGAACTAATGTATTAAAGAAATATTAAAATATTTTCTGCTTAGAAACAGAGACAGTATTTTAGACAGCACTTTTTCCCTTACTTTTTTAAAGCATTACAAGACGTTGCAACTTCAATGAGTTCAATTCCACACTGTAGACAAAAATCACTGTGCTAATTGTAGGTAGGAGAGTAGCACAGGTGATAGCCCATTTTCAAACAGCCCTACACATATTTAGACACTTAAGGAGAAAATAGCATAGAATTCAAGCCAAAAATTTGGCAATGATGTGAAATAACACATGTTGCTTTGAAACAGAGGTGAAAATACATCAATGTCAAGCTGCTCTCACTGCCCAGAGCCTTTGTATTACAGCAATTCGATTTCCCAAGCCAAGATCTTGCTTTAACCTTAGTTTCTAAGATAGAGCATGATTGGCCACTGGCACACACCTGGAAGGAGTGCTGTTTCTGAAAACTCCCTGTCAAGTCAATCACACAAATAACAAATCTGATTTCTATCATTCTACCTCTTTCAATCTGGAAAGAAACAAACAGTGGTTTAAGTATTTAGTTAGCAATCATGCCAAATGCATTGCTGTCAGAAACAGGATCAGGAAAGCTGATCCAGTTTCCTAGGCCATCTCACATGCTGTTCTCACACACTTCTCCCAGTATGACCAAGGTCTTTATTGCTTCCTCCCAGCATCCCCTGGTTAGGAGACCCTTCTCATGCCAGGCTACGTGCTCACCAGGGCTAGGAGCTGCTAACTTCTCTCTGGGGAGGAAGGTCTGCAGCTCTGAGCTCCCAAATATACCTGAAATCATGAAACAATGCAAATCCTTTCCTGTCTTAGCAGAAATGATATTTTGTCTCTGAAATGACCCATAATATGCCTTGTACTGGTATGTTTGGTGAAGGGGCTCAAATAATCCTGTCTTAATCTTATAAACCACTCGTGAGCAGAGCAGAGCTACTCACTCTACTGCATTCATGCTTTCATCAATTCAATTACCCATCTTGACATAAAAAGGAGACTAAGGAACAAACACACAGACTGACAGATGTTGTTCTTTTTTGCAAACAAAAAAATCCCTTCATCCAGAGAAAAAAGCCTTTGCCACACTTACCATGACACATTAAAGATTAATTTGCTTCATAGCACCTCAACAGAGGCCAGGGATGGGGGGAAACAGGAGTTAGACACTGGTATTTTTCCATCAACATCATCCATCAACAAGAAAGAAAGTAGGAACCAGAAACACAGGTAAACAGAAAACAAAAATAATAATTTGCTTTAAATCATAGCAAACAGTTTTAATGTTAAAGGCTGCACTTGAAATATCAGAAGTGCTCAAAAAGAACCAGGACAAATAACTGAAAAAAATCAAATTTAATCTAAAACTTAAGAAAGTGCAAATGAGAGATGTTTGAATTACTTACATCAGTAGGATGTAGGCAAAAGGACTAAAGCGTTTCCACTAATTACAATGATACTCCATGGAATTAAATCGTGGCAGCAGTATTGCTGCTTTCAAACAAAGGACATGATTTGAAACTTGTGATAGGAAAGAAAGTAAGGGATAGAATTACAAATGAAGTGGATTGGAAAGGTTTCTGGATTCAGTCATACCCAAACAAATAGTTGATAATTACAATATTTAAGATGCTGTTTTTTGGAAAAATAACAACACTCTTCTTCCTCTGCATTGCTTAAAACTTTGAAAGCATAGCAGGGGAATAATTTTTTCTCATATATGCATCTATTTGTTTTATATTCAACAATTCTAAATAGTGATTGAGTACACAAAAAAAAGTTTTCTCTTCCTGTGTATAAAAGGATACAACAAAGTACAAGTAACTTAGGATAGAGGTCTAGCACCAATGGTCCAGTGGCATCAGTCATGGCAAATACAGTTATGATCAGAAACCAAGCCAAATGCAGAAAAAGCTACTTGGAACTGTATTTTTCTCTTTCACTCCATTAATTTCTGGAGCTTCTCTCTTACAAGAATAGATTGAGAGTGCTGGACCTGTCCAGCCTCGACAAGAGACAACTGTGAGAAGACTTCATCAATGTCTATAAGTATCTGAAAGAAGGATGATAAGAGCACGGATCCAGACTTTTCTCGGTGGTGCCAAGCCATAGGACAAGAAGCAATGAGGCAGAAACTGATGCTCAGGAAGTTCCAGCTGAGCTTGAGGAGGAACTTCTTTGTGTGCAGTAACCTATCACTGGAAGAGATTGCCCACAGAGGTTGTGGAGTCTGCCTCACTGGATACAGTCAAAAGGCATCTGGACACAGTCCTGTGCCATGTGTTTGAGGATAGCCCCACTTGAGCAAAGAGGTTGGACCACTGTGGTCCTTTCCAACCTGACCCATCCTCTAATTCTATGATTTGTGAAGGAAGTTAACCATTTACAATTAGAAGCCACAAACACTACTTTTGTGGCTTCTAATTGTAATCACCTCATGCCTTTCTGCTTCTAGAGTATAGTACTTTCAATTCATTACTATGTGTCTGGTATAAAATTGCTTTAGTTCAGCCTAACATACTTTTTTACAAAAATTTAACCTTCTTTGTCAAACCTTAACTCTGAGGAGGAATAGGAATAGATCAGCTGCACTTCTATATATTTTGTTTTCTTCCAGTACCATAAAATTATCTCTCAACAACTTCAGCTCACTTTCAATATCTTCTACTTTCTACCTCCTTCCAAAATTCTTTATAAATGTTACTTTCCTGTACTTTGAGGCTAGGGGATGAGGAGAATGTCATTGACTGGGGTATTTTCATTGTTGCTTTTATTTCTTATTCAGTTTATTAAAGTCTCTCTTGCTCTGCTAAATAAAAAGAAAACAATATAATAATCCTGGAAACATTTTTACTGTTGTTGAGCACCTTATTCGTTCATTCAGGTTGTTTCTTCCTGGCATCCTGGAGCACAATGCCTGCTGATTCACCTGCTACTCTAAATACATCCAGGGAGAATCTGCAACAAGGAAGGAAAAGCTCCAGATTCTTCTTCCTTCATGTGGAATGTGATCAGAAACACAAAACTTTAAAGTGTAGTAAATTCCCTTTTTTAGCCTCTGCTTGGAAGCTCCTTTTAAAAGTATAAACCAATCTAGTCACTTCATTAAGACCTTTAAAATATATGAATGAAGGCTATGGTGTCATATTCTCATATAATAACACTCTGATAGAAGATTTATTTCATGTATTTAGGTACGGTTTCTAGACTATATTTCTATTTTCTTTGTCTAACATTTGATTGATTAAGGGAACTGGCAGGTTGTATAAGTGTGAGCCTTTTGAGTGGTGTAAGAAATGGCTGGATTTCTCACACTTACAGTAACAGCAAAGCAGAGACAGAAAAAGATTAACAACAGTTTAATTGCTGTGTGGAAATGGGTTCTGCATGAATACTGATCTGAATTTCCCAATTAAAAATCTAATGAACAAAAAAAAAAAAAGAATTTTTAAAACTGAATTCTTATCAATTAGGTAATTTGCATAAAATGCATTTTTAGGTCTCTGCAACATTGCAAAGAACTACCATATGGACTAATGCTGCTAATCCTGCTTCAGACCACGAACTTAATGAGACAATTTAAGTCAGGAGATAAGCTTTACTTTTCTGTTTGGTGTTGAATTTCATTAATAGCAAGGAAGAATTATCATTAGCAGCCTTTGTAAAAGTAGCAGAAATACTCCTAAGAAATCAGAAATAATTGAAATTGCATAAAGTGCATTTCATGAGGTAGAATAAAATATGTCTGGGAACAACCAAAAATCGTATTTAAATTGGATAAATTCAGCATACCTTGCTCTTTTGCAGTTTAAATTTCAATTCAGTTCCTAATCAGTCAGGTAATTTCAAATAGGAAATAATAATGGAGTTTGTTTCCATATCAGTGAGTACATGCAGAGCAAATTTTGCTGAAATAATCCAATTATTCTTTCTATTTACTTTGATACCATGCTGCCTCCAAGTAATTACCAGAAAAGTTGGACAGATGTAGTTCCATAGGAATTATGCTGGTACCAGCAGTTAGCACTCAAATACCATGTAGGAACCAGCAAGTGGAACATTTAATTCTTGGATGGTGCTCCTTGTTGACATAAATTTTTTTGCTGAGAGTTACTCAGGCTCTGGCAGTTCCTCTGGTGATCTGAGATTTTATAAAATCTCAGTATAAAATATAAGTATAAAATTCAAGTATAAAACCATTGGCTGTGGAAACCCAAAGCACCAGGAATATTTCTCTGCCTGCTTTGAGGTGCCCTGACCCCCAGGGGAGCACTGACTTTGACCGTCATTCATGAAGAAAGTTTCCTAGACTTCAAGATAGACTAGAATCCACAAAAGTGTGAAATAGATTATAGAGAGTAGTGTAGGTGTATCACTTGGTGAGAAATGTAGATTTTGGGATTTTTAGTATGTCGTGGACTGAAGCAAGATGGAGGGCACAGGGTGTCATCCTGGGTTTCTTCTTCATCCTTCTTCTTCCTTCTTCTTCATGGGTTTGGGTGGCATTTTGTTATTGGGCAGAAGAGTCCGCATTGGGGGCTCTTTGGGATCAGTTATTGGGTTAAAAGGGAAAATAATCTAGGTGTCAGATCTTAATTGGATAGTTTAGTCTTAAAAGACCTTGTAAGAGAGATTGTGAGCCATTTTGTGCCTTCTAATGACAAGCTGCCGAACTCACAGCAGTGAGACTGTTTTACTGCTAAGAAACAATAAACACCTGAGTCCCAACATGAACTACCATCTCAAGTGCCTTCAATCCAGACCCAGAGAGACCAACAACTGGTACCCCCACGACTGGCAGATGTGGTTTGTGCCAAAGGTGACCAAATACACTTCAGCAACTCCAATTCCTTGACCAGAATTTAGGGCAAACAGCCAAAGAGGAGCTTTGCTGGCCCATCAGCAGGAGAGGTGGATAGATGTCCCCTTTGTTCAGTTTGAGCTGCCACAGCTCAATCGATCCAGTGTTGTCTGTGATGGACCTGGTCCTTTGCTGGGATGGCACTGGAGACAGTATTTGCTGCAGTGGCACACAAGCACTGCTCTCCTCTGAGCCTGACCTCTCAGCAGCACTTGACATGTTAGTCATGGCTCCTTTCAGCAGAGGAAATATAAGAGAGATGTAAGAGCTCCTCAGCGATTGTGAATACTTTATTTTTTACATCATGTTTACTAGTGGGACTATATTTATGTAGAACAGATAAAAGCTTTCAGATTTATTTCTATTTGGGATCCAGCATGACAAAACAGAAGAGACTTATGTCTTATTAGTGGCTTTTTTTTTCCTTTAGTTTTTCCCTTTTGGTATAATAATAAGAGGCAATACTTTTAAATGCCTTTGGAGACTGCATCTTTTTTTCATATACTTATGCAAGAAAACTGATTTATCAAACCAGCTAATAAGTCAGAGTTCTTCACCATTTTTTAAAAGAAAAAATTGAGTTGGAAAGAAAAGGAATTCCTCACCCTACACTAAATTAGAACTTTCTGTTAAGAAAATGGAAATGGAATGTAACAATTTCTTGTATCACAGAAACCAAATTTTGTGTCATAGGTCTGAAATATCTCTCTTGCCAAATGTATAAGGGAGATATTTGTTGCTAGGCTTGTGCTGTGTACAAGGTGTTCCTAAATAATTCAAGAAAACAGTTCATGTTGAAACCTTACAAATCTACTTTCTAATTCCCTGTCCATATTTCTCAACTCAGACCAGTAATTCACCTTCTCCCTGTTGGACTGCTGTTAAAAAAGAAAGCAAATATTGCAGCAGTGCTACAGTCATGAAGCCTTTGACTTTTTAACTCTTCAAATCAATAGGACTGATACATTTTCTTCTCCTTTACTTTTTTATATATCCAAATAGTTCTTTCTAAAACTTAGGGAAACAAATTCTTTTAGTATTGCTTAAGACACAATTTTCCTAAGAGCATTCAAGAAAAGCAAACCTTCTAATTTTTTACACGATTATCATTAGGTATTTCCCATTGTTAGTCCAACCACAAATGACAGTCTACACTCATGACTACTGAAAATACAGGCTTCAGCCCCAGAGATTTTCAGGTAAAATTCTCCACAGTAAACTACAGTGTCTATTTAATTTTGCTCCTATATTTCTATCCTACAAAACTGTTGGTGGAGTTTGTTTTCAGATAAAGTTAACTTCAGTTGCAGATGCAGAGATGTTGCCCTCTGTGTTGTGTGCTTATGCAAAGCAGTCATTTGCTCTTTGGTAGGAAGATTTTAGGAGTCTGACATCATATGTACTGTCCCAAAATCTGAATTGGACTCTAAAAGATCATTAAAAACATTGCCAGGAATAAATATAGAGGAAGAACAACAAAGGCATGATGAATTTGGCCTTGATGAAAACCAACAGAGGCACAGTCAGTAAGAAAAGATTTCTCATTTCCAATGAAATAAGGCCATGTATTATAAAAACCCAAAAAGCTCTGAAGTTCAAGGCCACTTTGCACAGACCAGTATCAATGTGTTAGGCCTTGGGACTCAACCCTTTACAGAAACCAAAGGAAACAGAACTATCACAAGTGCCCTTTGCATTTCCTTCTTTGCTTTTTTTCTATGTTGCCCTTTTTACCATGTGATCTTCATTCAAAACCAGATTTCCTTGGAGACTGACTTACCTATATGGGTTAGGTGACTCTGGACAAATACAGAAATTTGTAAATATAAACAAATACAAAGTAGTAAGCATGGCAGTCATTACAAATTCCAGCCTATCTGGATAAGCTGCATTAAAAATAGTCACATTTTCTAAAATAAAAAAAAAGAATTTATAGGCAAATACCAAACCACAAATCCTACTCAAACCTTCCTGTGGTCTCTGAATATGCTAGTAATTACCTCAGACTGTAAGCTGCACTGTTACTCAAAGCTAGAATTAATTACCAGGCATTGACATCACTACAGCAGCATACATTTATGAGATCTATACTTACTAAATCTGTTTTGATCATCTCCCATTAAGTGAAAGATGTCAACCTAGTAAAATTTCTAGATTATTTTTTCCATTATTATTCAATAAGAGAAAAGTGCTGGAAATATTTTACAAGCTAGTGAACCAATTAGAAATTTGAAAGCACACTATTTTTGTAGTTTTATTGTGCATTCTTTTTATTTTTTCCTAAATGACAGTGAACTTATTAATACTAGGAATTATAGTATATAAATACTATAAATATATATATATAAAAATATATATAAAGTTCTGATAAAAAAACTCTACTGATACCCATTGGACATGCTCAAAAATCTTGCCTTTAAATGAAAAAAAATTGAAAAGCTTGTATTATATTACAAAACTTTCAACATCCTTCTTCATCCTTCACAGCTCCTATTGAACTCCACACTTTTCTAATGAGCCAATTCTCAAGATAACTTCTTTAGTCTTCTGGCCCATGAGGCTGCTGGCATCCCCCTGGTGAATGTTCCCATCAGCCACCCCAGAGCCCGATGCAGCCCCATTGACCCCAACTCATCGGGCAGCCACCAAGACAGTGCCAAAACCTCCCATTGTTCCTCCCATTCAGTGAATTTCCATAAAAAAAGCTTCAAACTAAAGCAGTTTATCTTAGTTTTGCACACAAAGGGGTTTGCAAATAATCATTCACTGTTGGCTGTACTGGGCGATGTACCCAGGGATCAGCCAAGGCTTGCAGGTGCCTTAGAAACAGGAAGTGGGAAGACCTATAGGACCAGGCTGACCCTGCAATCAGTATAGGATTTATCTACAATTGGGCCAGTGTTATTAAAAAAGAGGAAAAAAAAACCAAAAAACTAATGAAAGATCATTGTGATAACCCATCTGTAAAATTTTAGAAACTGGATAACAGCCTGATGTAAAATGTTTTCACTCTTGTTATACCAAAGAGCAGCCAGCCCAAAAGCATTCCAAGAGCATTTATTTCATTTATGTATTCCATGGACCTGTTTCACTGATACCCAGGAACAAACTAAGCATAAACAAAAGTCCTGACAAAGAGGAACTTATTAAACAGTTAGCTCATAAGAACATAATATTGGTAAACTGAGAAGTTTATAATTTTATAGATCATTACCAGCTCACATGGTAACTGACATTTTTTGAATGGTGCTCTGAAACAACGTTCTTTAAATAATTTCAGTGAACTGCATAAAAACTAAAATAAACTTCTCTTCTTCCTATTCTATACAATAAAATCTCAGTTTAGTACAAATAAAAGACATGGAGTGTAAAAATGCAATATATTGCCCTACAAGTACAGTTAAACTGGAAAGTTTTGCTAAAATATTTTTCTTCATCCGCTGAAAGATTTTTCTTGTGAAGTTCTGAGATTCCTCTGCTATCCATCTCTCCCTTCATATTTACATGAAACTTTTCTGGCTATATATTGCAAAAGGAAATTGTCATTAAATGCTTTTCAAAGCGCCATTGCTGAGTGTGTTGGAAGTATTTTCTGTGCTCTTTGTGAATGACAGGCTGCGCATCGCAGGCATCAGCTGCAGTTCATTAGTGCTCCAACGGCAGCAAACCAGATGAATGTTCCACAGGGCTCTTCAAAGGCACAGATAATCAGCCTGCTCTCACTGACGAAGGAAAAGATTATTCCTTCAGCTTTTTTTCAGGAAAACGAGTTGTCAGCCCAGGAAAAGCAGAGTGAAAAATAGATTTCTAAGAAACATGGAAGCACTTACAAGAAACTTCTCTAAAGTGAAGAGTGGGGAAATTTTAGCTGAAAATTGCTCTGGAAAAAAATCTGTATTTTTCCTTGATGCTTTGATTTATAATTGGTGGAGGTTTTTAGGGAAATCTAACATGGATTCGGGAGCACACAATACCTGGATAGAGGCTCTTTGCTTGCAGGAAGTATACTTCAAGTTTCCTCACAGGTATTCATGTTATGCACTTTGTATTTGACTGGTATGAGGGGGTTCATTAATACTAGAAGCTCAATTTCCTCTAATGGTTTCCTGCATGACTGGATTTTCATCAACAGAAATTGAAACAGTAGATTAAAGTCTTGCATGCACCACATTATTTTCAGGTACGGATTGGGAAGGTAGGAGCAGGAGCCTCTTAGGTCTTGATCACCTAGAACCATTCTGAAGATTAGTTATCCTTACACAAAAGAATAGGATATTCCTTACAAAAACCAACCAAACAAAATCAACAAACAAACAAAATCAACAAACCAACCAAAAACCCTTGAAAAAGACATTTTTAAAAGGTACAGGGGAATGTTTAACAAAATGCTCAATTTGTTCTCTAAAAAAAATTTGCCAGTTTTAAACCTGACATCACAAATACTTTCAGAAAGCCTTAGAACTGGCATTGAATGTTGGAGAGGAGAGAAAACTGCTTCTCTGCCAAATCTCACTGCTAAGAACTACAGAATGAGATGTGAACAGGTACCTACAGAAGATATAAGCATGAACATGGCTGGTTTCTGCACGCACTGCCATAGCATCCCACATCTTCTGAGAGATGTCTGACAAGCTGTCCCACAGTCCAGGACACTGGCAGTACCAAAGCAAGTTTGTGCAGCCACATGATACCATAAAACTAAATAGACATTGAAAGAACAGGAGCATGCCACTTCTGGTAGCATGCCCAACTGAAAAAACAATTGGAATCCAGACATCACTTGATCTTTCTTATGGACCTCAAACCTGAGCATCTGGGCACTCCTACTATAAAATTCTCACGTCTTCTTTGCTTTTTCCTTTCAATTTAGAGAGGTAAGACATGAGGAAAGTTCATAACAAACTATAAAATGCAAAGCAAAAACCTTCAGGCTGCATAGACACTGTCCACATTTTCTTTGTTTCTAAAGTCACTTCAGATAACCTTGTGACAAGAGATTGCCCAGCTGTAGGAAGATTTAAAATTAGATATAATTAATGCACTAAAAAATGTCCAAGACGTTCTTGAATGGCTATCAGAGAGTGGCACATTAGACAAGACATCAAGTAAAGAGGGATGGATGAAGAATGCAGACTCTATGCAGAAAACCAGGGATCAAATCAGGTCCAAGCCCACGACATTTCTACTACTGGGTGCTTTCATCTCACACACAAAAACATGTTTGTCCACACTGAAAGAGTTTCCAGCTCAAAGAATAACAGTACACAGTAAAAGAAAGAACCCCCCTCCACAGATGATCACAACTTTAGGTGTATCATCTGAAACATAAAAAACAAAGCTGTATTGGATGCTCATTCCTGCCAAGGAAAAATTAACTTCTACCTGGAATGAGAACTGTCAAATCTTAAGCAAAATCTATTTTGTCCTTGACAAAAGACATTCTTTCTTCAAGATGGAAAGCATCTTTTTACTGTCCTTACTCTTTTTACAATTTGCATCATTGCCTCACAGGAATAGGTAAACTCTTCATTTCTGCAGCAAGCAAAACATGGCATGAATAGATCAAACATGGCTTTGACACAATCCAAGTGAGAGGAATATTTCCTACAATATATGAATAGAATCCTTCAATAGAAAAGAAACCCCAAACTTTTAAAAAATGTATTTAAAATTTATATCTGTTAAAGCACTGCCTGCCCTCAAATGACAATCAAGTATTGATTTTTTTTAAACTTTTTCTTTTGTGGTTGTTTATCTTCTGTACAGATTCCCATACAGTTCACTAGAGAATTGAACAACATATTGCAACAATGCAGAGCACTCAGCTGAAACAGCTGATACAATGTTAGACTCTCTGTTAGCAAGCAGCTATTTTGCGTCTAAAAACCCTGTTTATTACTAAGACTTTTTTTAGATCTTCCAGTGTTCTGATCCATTGCACAAAACAGAAGATTTAGGCATCTTTTAAGTTCCCATGGGAGTTCATACTCTTTGAGGGACTTTGCTGCATGCAATGTATGTGTAACCAAGTTAATACTGAAAATAAATGACAAAATTTCAAGTAAATGTAGTTTTGCATTTAATTTTAGTTTCTTTGGCTTATATTTAAACAGCCCCAGTTTTGTCCACTTGAACAGAATAAGGTTACAGCTTATATTAATGAATAGAGTAAACAGGGTCAATTACATGCACACAAACCCTTAGCTAGAGTGCTGGTGGATATGTTTGCAGGGCTTGGTGGTGTTTTTTCTATTTATGGTAAGCAGATCTGTTCCAGAGCAGAGGTTTTACCACTTGTTTCTTCTTTTTCTCAGGTCAGAGGCCTAAAATGGCACACTGTGGGAATTCAACACATTTCTTATCATGCATCACAAACCTTTGTTGCTGTGAAGTTAATTTAAATATTTTAAAATAAATCTCTCTGTTTCCAGAGGTTTCCATTTTCTGTATGTATTCCACCTTCTATGGAGAACACAGCCTTAATTATCTTTCAAGATCCCACTTTAGTACCGTGCAAAGCAGTGATTAATTGTACAGCACCAACAATAAAGAGAAATGCCAAGGTAAAACCATATTGCTCCTTGTGGAAGGTGTGAACCAAGGATGATTTCTATGGTAGGTGGTTGATCCCTCATGTTTAGCTGCCTGGAGGGGGCTGGTGCCCTCCCAAATGGTAACTCTTGACCAAAAATAGCACAGGCATCCACTGGAAAAACATTTCATTGATTTTCTCAACAGACTTCCCCCCAGTTTTCTTCCATACTCCATCATATGTAGCGTCTTCCCAGTGCTATTCCACTCTCTGTACTACACTTTTCCACATTTCTTTCAGCTGTGGACAGCACCCTGCCAGGTCCCTGGCTCTGACAGGGCAAATTGCACAGCTCAGGACACAGGCAGAATTTCCATAGGAGATTTCCACAGGAGAGGCTCCCTCATGCAGGAGTGATGGGCAGGCTCTGACTTTAAGCTGTCAGTCAGTGCAGGGACTGTGCCGTGTGCTTGACATGTGGGCCCTTCATGAATGATCAGTGACTCCAACAGAACCCACAGTAACAATGGGTTTGATAATCCTATTGTAATTCATCACTTAATGCCAATATAAACCACAGATGGCTTAACTTTTTAACTAAGGCCTCCAGCACTCAGCTGTTGTGACTGTGAATTGCTCTTTTCTTTTTCAGGAGAAGTAAGTGGGTGTGAGAAGGTGAAATTTTCATTGATCTGAGCTTCGGGACAGTGAATTTGAAGGAACATCCCACAGTGTTGTGGTTATAAAACTCACTGCTTAACAGCTTCAGGTAATATACTCTGAGAAGATTAATTAATTGTGATCAAATCCAACCCAAAATGCTTTCATTCTCCCATCATTTCCTGCCCTCTATTTTTCACCCTTCTAATAAACTACTGCTTGCTTCCCAGGCTCAAAAAAAAAAAAAAAAAAAAAAAAAAAAAGCATCAGACAGATCCCTATCAAGGCTATAAAGACAAGAACAATGATTACAAAGTTCTCACAGATGCTGTAGCTCTTTCCTGAAAACAAACACCTGACTTGGATCATCCTATCCACACACAGAGGAAAACAAGGCATATTTCACCACAATAATTTTAATCAGTTACAATGAAACTAATTTTGATTATAAACAGTTCACAAGGAGGTGGCAGTTTCAAAAGTCTAATTAATTACAAATACACAGTCTAAAGTAATAGTAATTTGATAATCCCATGCTGCTGTAATCATTATCCAGTGTTCCTTGTTCATTTTACACTCCCACAAAACAAGCATTTCCAAGCATCCCCTTCTAATGTACAAACATAAGGAGAACAAAAATTACATGTGGGAACCTTAACTAAATGACAGTAGAAGTAATCAAGCTGAAAACCATCTGCCATTACTGGCTGTGCAGTGAAGTTTGCTCTGAATACTACAGTGTGGGAGGCTCATCCTGTGAGCAGGGAAAAAGGTATCCTGGCAAGGAGAGCCAGCAAATCCCAAACCCTCAAATGCACATCAGCCTCCTCCACCAGCAACTGCACTGTGTGGCCTAAAGCTTGCCATCCCCTGTGCTTCACCTTCCTCAGACATGAAGACATTACCTAATATTTATATTAGCACAGTATCCAGCAGCTTTTTCATTCAGCCACATGGAGCAGGAAGCAGGCACTTCTCAGTTAAGCAGATGATTTTCTTGTCCTCTTGCTGCTGCTTTTTATGCTGCTCAGAAGTCTTGCCAGCACTGGGATCTTTGGAGCTGCTGCACTTTCACCTCTGATGTTTCCAGAAATTCAAGCATCTCAGGGTTCTGCTGTGACTTTTTAAAGGGAAAGAAAAAACAGGGGTAGAGCTTCTCCTCCCCTGAGAAGTGAAATGAAAGCCAGGCTGGACGACTCAGCTTTACACATGCCTACAGAAAAAGGGGGCAAATATTACTGATGCCAAAGTGTCTTGTAAGAGGAAATCTGCCAAATACTGTCTGCTTCCAAAATTCCTCAGAGCTAGTGTCAATCTCAGGCTGTGATAAGCAAGAAGCTATCTTGATTCAGAGCCTAAAAGCTACGTCACATTCTCTGTAGAATGGGCAGGTAACCCCCCTCTCTTTTGCTCTTTCTCATTCTTCTGGCTTTCACTGCTGCCTTCCCTTATTCCTTCCCAATGAGAAATCAGAAGGAAAGCAGATCACTGACTCGGTTTGTCCTGCACCAGGATCTAGGGCCAGCTGCGTAAGGTCTCATTTAAATAACAAAATGCTTCTTATAGAGAAGAAGTTCTCTATTTGCCTAAGGAGTTAAGTGACATAAAGCATGTTTTCCCAATGGGTAAACTGAGGCATGGGCTAATAACATGTAGGGTAACCTACAGACCAGGAAAAGAATCTTCAATTCCCCTCAGATTTCTTGCCTCTCTCTTACAAAGATAGGCTGTTTTCTCAGATCTGCTGTCATAATTTGAAATGCATGGTTAGATCCTCTAAACAACTTGGATCTCAAAGTTTTTAGCATAAGCATTGCATAGCACTCCCTGACTTTTGGACATCTTGCCTACAGATAATAAATGCTCCCATTGCCAGGCAGCATTTAAAGGAAATGTTGGAGACGAGCTCTTTGTTTACAGCTTTGCATTTTCATGGAAATAGACTGGCATCTTCAGAGGAAATTAGTATTGTTCCCTTGGATTACAGCGTAGAGCATCTATATTTATTCACAGACTCCTGTTGAGCCCCATACCAAAGAGCTGATCCAGTGCAGCACTTCTGCCACCTCCAGTCAGCTCTTTTAACAGCAGATTTTAGGGTATGCATGGCAAATGCATAAAAAGCAAGCCCCCCTCCCTCTTTAAGGCCCCCAACTTGAGGCTGGGGCTGAGGGACAGGGGAGCTACAAAGGCTAGGGAGAATACTCAGCTAAAAGAAAATGCTGAAGAAAAGCTGGGACTGGAAGGCAAGTCTGAAATATTACAGTTCTAGGAACAGGGTATTTCATTGTGTCTGACCATTTATCTTCATTGAAACTGAAAGGGCTGAGCATTCACCTGCTAGAGGCTTGTACTGCTCCTTTCTCATGAAAAAGTGCAAATGTCAGCACTTTCTTTCCTCAGTAGTTGAATTACTGCAGGAACAATTTTCTAATATTTTCTCTGCTCCCCTGAGGGAATATGCTGTACTGGTGTGAGATGGTGTGGTCACTGTGAGACCCTGGCCAGAGAAGGGCTGGCCAGACCCCATAATAACCAGCTGGTGGCCAAATCAGCACTTGGTGACTGTGAGTTCATCCCAATCCTCTTTTGGGGGCATCCACAGCCTTTCCTTCTCCGTCATCTCTACATCTTTTACCCCCCCATCCATCTGCTACCTCTTATCCCTTTGCAATCAGGAGGCAACAGCGGAGTTCTTACTGACTTGAAGGGAATCGGGAATTCTTCATTTCAGGTACTCTTAAGTAGACTGCTGCTTTTTGTTCTAGTATCATTGATGCTATAGGTAAAATCCAAGTCAGAAATTTCTATTCTCTTCTACTCTGAGGGAAATTTCTAAAATATTTACTTCTAGGATGTTAGAGAACAATATAGCGAGAAGCTTAGTATTCAGCTATTTTCATTAAAGATTTTGTCATCTGTTCTTAGCCATACCCCCAAGTTTTAAGGAGGAAATGGCTTTGACACAGAGCTTCAAAAATTGTCAAAGCAGCAGAGTTGGTGCTTTTGCCATTCTTGTTTGTGACTAAATACTTTCAATAGCTTTTTCAATCTCTTTTAAATATTGATCCTGAAATCTCCAAAGAGCTTAGCAGCAAAGCAAGGCTGCATCATTAAAGGCAATTGACTTACAAACACTCTAATCTCTGGAGAGAGGAAAAAAAATAAAGGATAAAATTTGAACCTAACACACACATGCAAGCAAATATAAGTTTTGCTCTGTGGTTCCAAATGCATAGTGAGGCTTCTTTTCCCCAGAAGGGTTAAATAGATGAACTGAGACCTGGTGTCCTGCTATCTGTCCACCACGCATCCAAAATAATTTGTGGGGACAGCATGGGAACTAATAAAACTAGCCCCATATATTGAAGACTAAGAGAGAAAGAGAGTCTTGGAAGATGTAAAAGATTCACTTCCATAATTTCTCCCAGCATGGAATTTAAATTTCCTACCTGTCACAGGGGAACTTCCATTGAAAACGTTTTTCTTCCTGGTTTTGTGAGAGCACTTGCACCAATACTTGTGTTGTTTGCAACAGCTTCATTCACCTTCACCAAGGCCTACCCCAGCAGGAGTGTTTTGGGCTTTCAGGACAAAGCAAACCAGAGGACAGCTGCTCCATGATCCCTTGCTGGGACTTGGGTGACAATTAAATTACATTAAACCCCAAAGTAGGAAGACGGGAATTGGAGAAGATATGGACATACAGTGTTTTACTTCAGGTACCTCAAGAGGCAACTGGACACTTGAACACCACTGTGGACCTTTTCCTATATGATTTATTTATTTTAAAATCTCAAGCTAGTATCACATCATTATCACTACCTTATCCACAAAAACAGAAAAATATTTTAAGAAATAGGATATAATTTTGTGATCAAAGGGAAAATAGCCTGCTTTATTTTTAAAGCAAATTTCTTGAAGTGAGATAAGGTCCTGGAGTTGCATGTCATAATTAAAAAGATTTAGTCAGAATTAAAACAAACCTAAAATCCTTGTTTTTCAATGTGGAGAAGTCACTTAGTGCAGGTACTTAAAATGATGATCCTGTAACAAACACCTTTCTACAGTACATTCACACAATCCATATTTTGGGCAGTAGAAAAGAAAAGCTGTGGAATGAAGCACTAGAGGATTTCATAAGGAGATAGCTCATTACCCATTTTCTACATCTTACATGTTGTTTACTGGCATTTTGTGTTATTTGGGCTAACAAGCCTGACATTTGTGCCCATGCAAATTGCCACTCTGGCCTTTGAACATCCAGTATTCAGTGTGTCCTTCTGCTATTACAATTGTTTGGAAATGTGCTGGCTTTATTATTTTTTTCATGAAAAGTTGAAACTGCATCTGAGGAAAATTGTTGGCAATGCTCATCTTAGCACTGGCATCATTGGCAAAGCTGAGATCAAGCTGTGGAAACATTATGATAGATATAGTTTATGACTTAAATACGACACTTGCTTTTTTTGCCACCATTTCATATTTCACCCAGTTTTCTGAAAGTAAATCAACAACTGCCAGAGACTATAAACTCTCAGGACTGAAAAGATGCCAGTTTGCTAGATAGTGAGGCTGGATATTGCTACAAAAGCTGAAGGTAGGGCTGGAATCTGTTTGTGGCACAGCTTGAGTATCTGGAATGGACACAAAAAAGTCTTGCTGGGGCCCTGGGCAGCAGAGCAGCAAGCACAGCTCTGAGGCACTTTCCTTCAGGTTACACCTCTTTTTCTGGGAATGTTCTGCAGGAGCCAGGCTAAAGTGCCACAGGCTTCAGAACATAAAATGTGGATTTGTCTCACAACTCAGGCCTCCCAGCCTATGCTGAGGAGCAGCAGCACTCAGCAGGAAGAGCAGCTACTGCATTACACATCTGTAAGTCATGCACAGGCATGGAGTGCGTCAGCCATGGCAGCGTTCTGCACAGCTGTGCTTTCCTCACGTGCCCAGATGCCCTGTTTTCAACATAAGGTCTCAAGTAAGGATTAGGATGAAGTCCAAAGTAACTTTGGCAGCTGAAGACATCAAATACCCAATTACACAGCTAGTCAAATCCCTACTGACCTTTTTACAGTGTGGCACCATTGAACCGTTATGAATGAAAAGCTTTATCCACACCATCAGTTCTGGAAAGGTCTCAGATTGCATTAAAGCACAACTCAGAAGAAAACCTCTTATACTCTACACCTACACTGGAATTTCAGAAAATTATTTAGAAAAATCATAAAGACTCTCCTGAGATTGACTTTACATTTTACAAAGGTGTTTGTATCAAAGAACTTTACTCAAAGAAATATTTTCCTATAAAAAAAATCAATGTAGATTTTTTGTCTCCCCTAACAATCGCCAGCACCTAGCCTTTGTTCCCGAAAGACAATGCTGCCCTCTTCTGGTATCCTTGATTACACACAACGTTCTAGATAAAGTTCTTCAGCAAGGTAAAAAAGCATTTTTTAAGGATGTACTACTTTTGACTGTGGGAAAATAGACACGTCAGGTTTTGAGAAAAACAAACTAAAACAAGCAAAGTTCCACAAATAATAAACTTTGTTTTTCAGGCTGTTTATCTAAAAAGGGCTCCACTGTTAAGAGATTACTGAAAGTCAGTCACAGAGAATTTGTTAGATGTGGAGCAAAGAGTACAAAGGTAGTGCTTTACAGTGTTGCTTTTATTGACTACAGCACAAAGTCACACTGTGCCATTTAGTAAAGGGAAAAACTGAAGGCTGAGACAATAAGGTTAGAAAGATTTAAACGAGGTATTTAAAGTAGTTAAAACATAGAGCAGAATCTCCTTACAAGCTAACATATACAAAGCCTATGGATTGTACAGAAAAAAAATGATAAATGGCAGAAATGAAAGATTTTTAAAGAGGAATCAAAATTTGCAGCTAATTTTATTGTATAAACTGCTCTGTTTTTATTACTGTTACTGTTTATTTACGAGTAATTTCCCCATACAAATTATTCCTGCTCCTGTTCCAACCCTGAAAAAAATGCTTTTTGATCACTGAGTTGAGATATGAAAGCTTGTTTTCATGCCTGTGTAGCTCTGTCTTGTATGCACGGTACTGAGATCGCCCATGGCAGGACAAACACGCCAGTCTCTCGGGCTGACCTGCTGTCTATAGGCAAGCATACACTCAGTCATGCTTGTGTGGCCAAAGCCTAGTTTTATATAGGTATAGTAAAACACCACTATTGTTGTAAAAAAAAAAAAGAAAAAAGCTATTTATCATTCTTACATGATGCTGTAGTGCAGAAAATGGAGCCCTGGTCTAAGAGCAGAAAAATGGAGACACAGGACACAGCAAGGGGGATCAAGGTGTGTGGGCCACCCTTGGTACTGGAGATTCAAGAGCTATGCACAGCTCTAGAACAGTCAGTTTTAAAAATATGCAGACCAAAAACTCAAAACAAAACACAGTATCTAACATATGCAGATTAACACAAACAGGTAAGTAGAAGATGCAGAACAACAAATGAAGATGCAAAAAAAACATTATCCAACATACAAATGACTCCCGAGGTGATCCCAGGAGGGTAAGAAGGAACCATCAATGTGAACAAAATATCCTGCCCACAAAAGATGGCAGAGGTGCAGAATGCTGTGTTACCCTCTCTAGCTGTGGATCTAAAACTCAAGGGAAACAAAGGGAGATTGAGCATAACTTCAAGAGGAGGAATAAAAATAAAGAGCATGTGCTACAAGTTTAATTGCATTACTGTAATACCAAGAACTGCAATTTAACTTTCATATCTCTTTGCTTGCAAGGAACATATTTGTTTTTTGTATCTTCTGAGATGCCCAACAAAAGGGAAGATGCATGACTCTGATTCCATGTTCTTAGAAGGCTAATTTAGTATTTTATGATTTATATTATATAAAAGAATACTACACTAAACTATATTAAAGAATAGAGAAAGGATACAGACAGAAGGCTAAAAGATACTAATGAAAACTCATGACTCTTCAGAGTCCAACACAGCTTGGCCCCAGTTGGCCATTAAGTCAAAACAATTCACAGCAGAAACCAGCGAAACAATCACCTGTTGGTAAACAATATCCAAGTACATTCCAAAGCAGCAAAACACAGGAGAAGCAAATCAGATAATTATTGTTTTCATTCTTCTCTGAGACTTCTCAACTTCCCAGGAGAAGAATCCCGGGCTAAGAGATTTTTCAGAAAATATGACGGTGACATTTGTTCGTAGAGATCATCCACGGAACACATCCATGGAAGCAGTAGAACAGCAGGAAACCCTAACAAGTTATTTTTCAGCCAGGATAAAAAGGCTACCAAAATGGAAAGGAAATGCTTATGAAAGAAAAACCAGCATTTAGTGTGTACTGACACCTATAGTTCTGCTATCTTCTCTTTATTCTAAAATCATGGTTAGTCATGAATGCATGAAGTAGTGACAGAAAAAAATTCAGTGCCTTTGCTCCTTTCTAGCATGCAAGTATTTTGCAAAATATCCTAGCAAGGTATAGATTCCTTGCTTGCAGCAGATGACAGAGCTTTTAAAAGGACGTGCCAGTTCCCTCTGCTCCCCTGACAATGCTCTTTAAAACATCACAGAATACGAACAGAAAACTCTAGAAAGAAAATGCTGATGAGTACTGATAAATCAGAGTTAGATTCTTGCTTCCATACTGGCCATAAATGTGGTACAAACCTTGTGGCTAAACAAGCCAGCTTTACTTGAACAGAGTAATTCAACAAGTTGACAAGTACACTGTGAAGCCACAGAAGAAAACCAGGCACTGATCAAGCCAGTCATCTAAATTTTACTGAAGTTGTTTTACTAAAACATCACAAAAACCATACACCTTTAAAGCCTCGCTGTTCCAGTTACACTCCAATGACCTTCTCAGAACAAGTTTATGGAAAACACCTCATACATGATTCAAGTGTTGTCAAAATAAGTGGCAGCTCATTAAAGTGAAGTTTAGTATATACACCTCTAGAAAGAACATAGAGCACTCCTTTATCTTTTATAATTGATTAGTAAATCACAAAGCCTTCAGTTTTACTCAATTACATGAATGATGGAAGGCGACACTCTTGAGGACATATGGATAAATATTTAATGAGCTAAAAGAGCTTTAATCAGAACACAGCACATTTGATTACATTCCCTATTTGTTTTCAAACTCGCAGGCAAAGATGCCTTTTAAAAAGTACTTCAGAGAAAAATAATGCAGGATTAAAAAAAATCAACCAAACAAAAAAAAAAAAAAAAAAAAAAAAAAAAAAAAAAAAAAAAAAAAACAAAAACCCCATCAACAAAAAAACCCAAACCAAAACAAAAAAACCCAAAACTCCAGACTTAAGTTGCCTGCACCTGAACAAGCAACAGTGCTCAGCCAAGCACAGCTGTTTAGGCTCATGGCAACAAAAACTACTCATTTCAAGTCTTTGGGAGGCAGCTGCTCAGTTCTTCCTGAATGACATGGGATTAAAAATTCACATCTTTGAAATGACTGCACTGGTCTTGGGTCCTTGTCCAGACCAAAGAAGATAAACCCCCCTGAAGTTCCAATTCATCACATCCTTCCTTAGAGTCATCAGAACTGTAGGCTGCTTATCAGCCTACCTGACTTACCTTGAATTTTTCCTCTAATTGGCAATAAAATAAAGCTGCATCAAGAAGTGTGCAGTAGGAAGTGTGACTCACTGGTTGCTCACCACCCTTGCAGCTCTAATCTCCAAGTTTTCCTTGTTTGTTTTGACCCAGATAGCTGCTCAGTTGAGGATCAAAAAAAATTCAATGTTTAGGAAAAAACCACAAAACATGGAAATGTTCTTCAGTGTAGAGCTCAAGTTTAGCTTCTGGGTTCTCCTGAGGGAACTCCACATGACTACCTCAAAAGTAGTGCTGGGACCAAAACAGCTTTCCCCATTTCATTAATAACATCTCATCTTTCAACCTTTGCAAAAATTCACAATTTAGCGAGAATATATATTTCTGAAATTCAAGAATAGCTTTTATTAAGAGATTACTGACCTAATTATGAAACAACTTGTACCTGAATTTCCAAATAACTGAATATACTTCCACAGAAACACAGAAATTCAAGCAAGCAGAAACCACAAAAAAACATTTTATTGCAACAATGTCCCCATCATCAAGTGAGATGGCAGAAATTAAATTTTAATTAATTTTGCGTTTCTACCTTTTTATGTAAATATAAATTCAAGAGTGTAAAATAAATCCACATATAAAACACAGAGGAAACATTCTCTTTCAGTGACTCCAAAAGAAACTTACATACTGAAGATTCATGACAAGTCATCCACTGTCCATTTTTCCAAGTATACAGGCATGAAAGAATGCAGAAATTTATTCTCCAAAAGCATCCTGTATAAAGTCCTTGAAGTACTTAAGTAATATTTAGTAATTTCATTCTTGAGCTCATGGATGTAGATTCCAAGAAAGGAGACAAACATCTCAAACTTCAGATTATTTAACCTCCATCTAAAATAACCCATTTTAAACAAGATTATGTTCAATTCTTATAGCTGAAGCATCACAATTACTTTATTAGTATCATTATTGTGGAAAACTATTTCATATAAGGTTTTCCTGCTTTTAAAATAAAGTCAGAATATTTATTTCAAATACTTTTGCTTACTTATGCAGTAAATATATTGCGGAAAGTAACTCCACATGCTGGTACAACAGGCCTTCATGAAATTCCATTTAAACATTACTATGATGTACCTTAAAAACAGGGACTACAGCATGAAATGCACCAAAAAGAGTCAGTGTCATGGGACTGTGTCTGACCTTCCTTCTCAGATGCAACAAAACGCTAATGTATTCTGAAGTAAATATTGGACTGCTAGACCATACGAATACTAGTTGGTTATAAATATTTGGAATAGGAACATTTACTGCTTTAGAAATATGTGATTATTTTTTGTTCATTGTTTTACACAAAAATAAGTGTGACCAGTATTATAAAACGTATTATGGGGGATATTTCAATGGGAATGTTCTTCATTGGGTCTAACAAGCATACATTTCCTATGATTGTGGTTTTTAATATGTATCACATGCCAAGTTCTTAATAAACTTTTTACCCTCATGGTTATGTTACAAGAGAATGAAGAAATTAAGATGGTAAAAGCAAAGTTAAAAATGAGAACTGCAAATAACTTCACAACTAGAAGAGGAAAAAATCACGGAAGGATTTAAATCAGCACTATTGTGGGTCCCCACAGTTGCACTGCTACTCTTAGGTTTCCAAAAGATGCATATGATTTTATAAATATTGTTGTGCTAAGAGCCATGCTCAGAAACAAAATATAGGCTGGCACAAGTCTACCTTCTTGGAGATGCATGTTAAGTATAAAATTCACTTACTAAAGTGCATTTGCTGAACAAATTCTAAGTTCTACTATTATAGCTATCCCAATAAGCAATACAAACTAAACTTTGTTGAAATTCTACCTCTACTTAAAAGCAGTAAATATAGATGACTGAAATCTAAATTACAATCTTGAATTACCAAACTTCTTGACTCAATGCTGTGAGCTCTAGAAATAAATGTAGTGTCCTATACTTCCCACAAATGAGGAATTGCCTCTAGTTAGAAATACTGACAGTGTAGAATGGAGTTAATATAAGCAGAGCTGAAGTAAGCATTGCTTCGCTTCTTATTCAACACGGTGTTTCTTTAAGGCTCTGAGAGAAGCTGTTAGTTGTCACAAGATCTTTTGGCAAAAGATAAATGCAGAAGTAGCAGGGTCATCTGACATTTCAGAACTTGTATTTTCGTATTTCACTAAAGCCAGCTCATTCAGTGTCTGTATACATTTATTGCACTTGTGTTGTTGGAATACTCTATACCAACATAGTAATAATGATTGCAACAAAGCCATAGTAAAATAAACTTTTAAAGGGTCTGATTTAGACATTAGAAGGTAAGTGTCTGCATGTTTAAAATGTTTCCCTAATAGTAATAAATACAGACAAATTGCTCATCAAGTCAGATGCATATGTTTAACCAATTATTTAGCATATATAAAATTTCACTCATCTTTTTATCAATACAAATCTGTTAGGGATCAAAAAAAGACTTACCATGCAAAATATTGATTAGTGCTGCATAATGGAATATATATTTCTATCAGAGTTAAAACAGCATTTTCAAAATTTAAAGAAAAATAGACTTTTAAAAAGGGATTCTACTGTCGAATGCAAGTCTTCCTTGTAGCAAAGACAAGATAGAGACAAGTTACCATTTATCGCTGTACTTCAGTCTTGATGAAAGACTAATAATAATTTGTCCACCTACTTCTTAATAAATGCTACATTTTCAAGAATAAAGGAACTATCAGTAGGCCTTATTTCTACTTAAAACAAGTTATTTTTCTCTGTAATAGGTCAAGTATGCTTTTAAAGATTCAGGTAATGGTAGACTCATAATTTTCTCTCTCAACAGATTTCGAGGAGGCTCTTCTGGCTTCAAGGCCTCACTGTGATCTTTTTCCTCCTCCTCTTTGTTATCATCTTCCATTCTTTCATCTTCTTCACTATCTGGAGGCTGAGGAATGAGCTGATTACCAACAAACACATAGGTGTTAATCCTGCGTCTACGACATCTCCTGCGTTTGCGTTTCGGAGGAGCCTTCTGAGCAATACCCTTGGCTTTCATCTCCTCGTTTATGAAGTTTCTAAGAGTGCGTCTGATATATATCCGAGCTAGGTCCTGGAGGTTCCTAACAGCACATGGAGCTAAAATGAAAGAAAAGTAGTAAGTTGTACTAAGTAAAATTTCCCTCTAGCAAAGAAACCCCAAACTAACTGCAAGGCAGTGAGACTAATGTTCAAAACCAATTCAATTGAAATTTTAGTAAATGATACTGTATGCAAATGATACAAGGTTAGATAGCATCACCTTGACCCTGTGGAGCAGTCTAGGAAACAAAGAGGTCTTTTAACAGATGTGCAAGAGAAGTAGTAAGAATGAACAGATCATTAAAATAAATTTTAAAATTTACACAACAACTACTGTCACTTTTTAGCACCTGGCATGTTTTGGCACCTACTGCTACCACAGTTAAGATCCTACTGTGGGAAAACAATTTCTACACCTGTGCCATACTTGTTTAAAGCAGGTGCCTTTCTTCTGCCTCCTCCTTCTGCTCACTTCCTACTGAATCTAACTGATGAGGGAGGGACATGTCTAATTCACAGGTGACAAACCAGATAAGCCACCTGTACATTTGAAGTAGAAGAAGAATGAAAATTACTCAAGTCCTAAAGGCAGAAAACCCCAAACCAACAAGTAAAAGAAAAAGCCAAAACTTTGTTTTCCAATGACAGCCAGGTGATGACAAAATATTGCTAGGCTGCTAGACACCTGCCCTAGATGAGCTATGGATGGCTATTTCCAAGGAAAACAAAACCAAAAAAGCACACTAGCCAAAGTTGAAGCTTGTTCAACTTTTTTACTTGTCACTTCCTTCCTGTACAGAATACCATAAAATTAACAGGGACTTCAGCAAGGAAGAAGTCACTAAAGAAGTCATTTCAAAAATTACACTTCCAGAAAATGCATTCAGCTATAAAAGCTACTGATGTAGTTTAAAGAAGCTGTATTGTTATATACAATGACTTCACTTGCAGACTAATTAATTTATCTGAGACAAAAAGGATATTAACACTGACAATACTGATTTCAGGTCATGCCAAAGAGAGGAGGGAGGAGAAAAAAAGAAGTCCCATTTCTTTAGAATAATATCAGCTCAAAATTCAAGAACAAAACCCTATCTAATCATCCAGAACATGTTTCTAAGTTCAGGTGAAACAAATGGTGACTGCAGATTGTATGCCAATTATAACAAATGCAAGCACTTTCAATGAGAAGAACAGGATGCAAAATTTTAGATATTTACATATTGTCCATGTATTTCCATTTGTCTACTACCAGTGAACTGCATACTAACTCATAACTACATTGATCAAATGAACCTTTTAACACCACCTCTGTAGTTTTCTACAAAAAAAGACTCTACTTTGAGAATGGCTGACAGATTTTTTACATATTTGAGTTATTTTAGTCTATATGTAACACTACACATGTGTCAGAGAGCATCCAACGGTTGTCCAAAGTATGGCACAGACTCTATGTTTACTTAGCAATGACATCTACAAACTCTGGCTAAACTTTACAGAAGAAGCACATTGACTACTTTGAACTTTGAAGATAAATTATAGGCCTGTGGACTTGAAACAAATAGACAATGTTACCATAAAGGAGAAATTGTCTAAATTTTTTTTTGAGTTTCAGCACACTCCTCATTATACCCCCGCCCCTTCCATGTACACCCAACAGACCCACAAGAATACTTTTGGTTTATTTTTAACTTTTTAAATAAAACCAGATCCACATGAGCAGTGGAAAGAAGCCTATTTCATTAACCTCATTTTACAATGCAACTTCAAGCCTCTAATTCTTTTTTCTTTTAAATGTGAATAATACCACATTTGGTTATTTTTTCCTCTTCTCATTAAAACTTCATTTTGAAATTTTAAGACAGGAAACACCTTTCTTGTACTACCATTCAGCTCTGACTGTCCATGGTCTGCACTCCTCATTCCAAAATTTAGGAATGTTGATAGAAAATTCTCTTTTTTCCAGGGAATTAGACTGTATAAAATCATTGCAAAGTTTGACTAGCCACCTCGGTATTTCATTGTTAGATATAACACAATCTATGCATTATGGATGGAACAGAGGAAAAAATAATCTTGAATCAGTAAACAAATTTCAGGAAATTACTTCTGACGGCTCAAACCAAGAATTAAAACAAAAAAAATTAATTATTTATTCATAGGAAGAGATTATGTAAAGGAAATTATCTTTATACTTTGCATAAAAAATTAAAAGTACCTATCACAGCAAGTTCACACTCAAAGTTAATAGCCAGATCAGCAGTCACAGGCAATTCAAGCTGATAGGACATCCTGGACTCCTGAAGGGCTTAGTTTCACAGTCAAAACATGATAAATTTGGGCTCTTTGTTGGGTTTATTTAATTTCCCACATGCTACCACAGCCCTGTGTTAGACTCCTAGCCCTGACTACTTTGACAGAAAACTTCAACTCTACACTTTTCTTTGTCAGCATTTTCTCCTTTCCTGTTATCATCCTATCTTACCATTTGGCAAGAGGTGTACTTCCAAAGATTTTCTAAATACCTTTACTACCTCTGCTCAAAGCATTGCAGCTAGAAAGCCAATCCCAGGGACTAATAACAAACAGTTATGTCTATATCCACTGCACACAGATATAAAGCAAACTTGGGCTTATTAATAACCTGTCATACCACAGCCACAGTTTAGACCCCTTCCTTCCATTTCAGGGGGAAGAAAAAAAAAATTTCTGGCAGACCACAAGAAAGTTAGCACTGTGAAGGATGTTAATACTAGCTGGCTATTTTATCTATACCACTGCAATAGAGAAACTGAACTTAAAAGGAAAAGGTGGCTGGAAAAGAAGCTGGAAGCATTCTATCACTTAAAATATTACCTTAAATTTAGAATATTAACTGTGAAGCAACAGACCATGTACTAGGAGCACAAAAAATCAGCGAGCTACTGCTTTGCTAAATGGAATGTTTCTACAGCATAGCCTCTCAGTTTCCAACATCAGGCACTGTAACATGCCTGCGAGCCAAAGGGAGGGAGCACAAACTTACGCAGTCCTACAGTGTCATGTTTGCCGTTGTCATTTCTGTTTGGTTGCACTAGTGGAGCAAATGAAACAGCAAGGATATTCTTACTTTCCCATGTGTTCTGTCCTGTTCTCAAGATCTGTGTTAGCTGCAAAACAAAACCAAAATAGATCACTGGTTACAATTTTGTCATAGTCAATACTATTTCGATTGGTTTCAAAGATGCTGCTTTTCTTTTTTTTTTCTTCAAAATTAATGAATTAACGCTGTTTTATGAACAAAAAGGACTTTGATAATCCTTGAAATATCACTTGGTCACTAGAGTACTAAATAAGGCTCCTTTGTAATGGGAAGAGATGCAGCTGGAAAACTAAGGCCCTAAGGTAAAAACTAAGGTAAGTTTTGTTTTTTCTCATTTTTCCAAAAGATCAAAGAATACTTTAGATTGGAAGCAACCTCTGGAGTCCTACCCTCCTCCTTGAACAGGGTCAATTTCAAAGTTAAATTAGAAGCTTTTCTGATTAAGTGAAAAAAGATCTAGGACTGAGATTCCCCACCTGTCTAGGTAACCCGCTGTAGTGTTCAACCATTCTTACTATGAAAGATTGTCTTCCTTATTTGCAGGCAGCAAGATCCCTTGCTGCCGGTGTGTAATGTTCTTTCAGTACCCTCTGCACCTGTGAGGAGAACTGGACTCCTGTCTACCACATAAATTCTCCACCCCTTCAGCAAGACAACAGGAATTAAACATTTCCTTAGAGTCTTTCTGCAGGCTAGATTATCTCAGATCTTGTAGCTGCTCCTCACACTTTATATGCTCTAAGCCCCTATCCACTTGTATATAAGGTTAAAATAGTCACAGTTTAAATTTCTCTCCTAATTTGTGACTACTTTAAAGCTGAATTCTATCAGCTTCAACTGACAGTATCCTAGCTGAATAAATGATGGAATTATTTATAGAACAGAATCGTGCAAGCTACGCTTAAATTTCTTTGGTATTTAAGAAAGCAGATCAGTAAAGTGAGAATTCTTTTTTGGAAGTAACTAACATGCTTATCAACAAGAATTTTAGTAATTATCTGTATTTAGGAGGACATCAACTTAAGTCACATGATGTGCCTTTTTCAATCTCCTTATTAGTAAAACAGGGAGAGTTATACTTACCATTGAGAAGCATTTTGAGGTCTAAGAATGAAAAGTGATAAAAGTGTGAAGTATTATTAAAATAATATTCCCCTGTCTGAAAAGCATTACATCTAATATGGAAAAGCAACACTGAAAACTGCTGTGAATACAGACATATTTTTCCTTTGCTTTTTTCCTCCCTTTGCAATGTCCCACTAGTCATAGCTATTTTGTATTCTTTGAAATCCATTCTCCTGGTTTAGAGGTGGTTTCTTTGTTTTGAAGTACTGACTGAAAATGTCTGTGTGGCAGGGAGATTTCAAAGCAGTTCTGGTATAACACAGAGGAAATAGCATGAAATAGACTGTTAAAAGCAGGATATTGATGCTTTCCTACAAATTTAAGGGGAAAATGTTCAATGCTTGATTAAAAAGATTAGTATCTGCTAAACTGCAACAATACATCAAATCAAGGTATCATTAGTTGAATGTTAACTTAGTCAAATATATATTCAAAAGCATTCTTTAAATTACATATTTCTCATACTAGAAGACAAAAAGGGGAAATTGTCACTAAAGTCACCTGATCTTCTATAGGCATTACTAAAATGCCTCCAACTTTCAATAAAATTTTCATGTAGTTTTCATGGTCTTTCTGGACTCCAGCTCCACAGTAAATCCGGTCATACTGATGACTGTCTGAGGCTATTTCCAAACAATTACCAACCACAAAGGCAGGTTCACAGAACTCAAATCTAAGGAGAAGAAGAAAAAAAGAAAGAGGGGACACATTTCAAATTAGGATTTTTAAGAAAAGCCAGTCCAGATAAAGACAGAAAAATATATTTCATATCTTCCCTTATATCATGAAGAATGATTAGCATATATAATTTAAAAGTTTGTATTAAGACATTACTCTGAAAGTAATCTGGTTTTTTTCTGCCACATCAGGGACCACTGAAGGAAAAACTCTTGCAGTTACAATTATGTACTATGCAAAACAGAGAAAGCTTCAAAACACCACCTTCCTAACTACAAGCAAGTACATTAAAGAAATCTTAAGCTATATGGTACAACTGCTACTAAAACAGTATGTTTATCAACAATAAGCTGTTGAATAAATATTGAAAAGTTTCATTTCCTAGCAGCTCCCCTCAATTTTCTATCAGTTAAGGTCTATTTAAAAGTTCTTTTTTCTCTACCTCCCAACTTTCCACCTTGAGCCCAATCCACTTTTCCCCAAAAAGTAATTCAGTGGAAAAGTCTGACATTTTTTTGACCACACACAAAGCAAAAAATAAAAGATTCTTTATCTCAGAAACAGCTAATTTTCTTCAGAAAAGGGAAGTAATACAACTGGCAATTTAGTGGACCAAAGTATATAACACAAGTTGAAAGGACTGTAGGTGCTCTCTGTCACTGCATAAAACACCAAAGGAAAAATGTACAGGGAAGTACTTTATTGCTAAAGCTGCATGAATTTGCCACAACACAGTTATTTTCTGACATTTTTTAAAGCTCTGAAGCATATTACTGCTTTAGCTGTTAATACCATAATAAAATCTACCATTTTGTAAAAAAATTCATTGAGTGAATAATTGTACCTCTTCCCCAAGCACTTTATATATAAAAGGAGAGGTTACAAAGTAGATCATTGAAAGGATTTATGATTTTTTTGAAAAAAATATTACATAAAACCTAACACCCTTGCTGTTTCACGAAAAAGTTCATAAACTTCATCTGGCAGTATTAAAGTCCAATGCATCTCAAACAGCATCCAGAATGAATGAATTTTTCTAGCAACTACAAATACATGTAGCCATTTTATGAACTTTATGGCTGACCGTCAATGGAAAATAATTTTTCTTTTTGCTTGGCTAGCATTACCAAATCCCAGTACAATACCTGACAACATTCAAATCAATATTTTTTCAGTTACAGTAAAGTTGGCAGCTTTCACTGCTTAGGGATGAAGTCTGTAAGGCTTGGCTGACTTTCTGATCTAGAGCGCTGCCATTAACAAATCAGGAAATTGAAATTTTTGCTGGAAGTGTATTTTTCTCTCCAAGATGGGATGCTTGATCTTGAAAATATTCCAATGCTTCTTTCTTTGACTAGCCCAGACCGAACCCAGAATCTTTTTACAATTACTGCATGGTTCTCTCTCATGCACTTCTTGAAGTCAACAGTCCATGTTTTCGCTTCCAAATCCAGAGGGAGAGGGAAAAAAAAAGAAAGCTACTAACAACACTGGCCAGTTGAAGATAAAAAAGGGAGATGGAAGTGGAGTAGGGATAAATTGCCTTGCTGCACAACCTGAGGAGGTAAAGCTAGAGGAGCCAGAATCGTGGCTGAAATAATTCCACATTAACACAGAAAGATCTAGAAATACATTTGACAAGGCAGAAAATGAAATCCAAGACACTGATCAATCTGCTGAAGAAGCAAATCTCATTCCAAAAGCACATGGACTATCATATTCCTTCCTACATTTCCTACATTCCACGTACAGGTCAAACAGGCAGTTTTTGCTATAGTTTTCATTTCAGATTACCTACACTTTAAATCAAGCATTAACATATCAATTTAATTTGAAAGACTGAGCGAAGTACTTTAAAAAGTAAAGGAGGATGGGGGAGGAGGCAGAGAGAGAGTGAAGATGGTATTTTTCCAAAAGGCATTTTTAAATCTTGACAGAGTCCTTGGTTAGTTTTAGAAAAATGAAGATGGCCTCCCTGCCTGCCCACCCCCACAACTTTCACAAGTTCTTACCTTCTCAGAATGCTCCTTTAAAACCTACCAAATTTATTACCTGATAATCCTGTTTCGTCTTTTAGAAACCACCGTAAAAGCTCATGAATACAACAGTCATACCCTCTTAAAACAAAGAGAAACACCAACTATCCAAGGAATACAAGACACAAGAAAACCCCATGAAACATTCCCCAGACACAAAATATACATGAGCTGAGGACAAAAATCCACAGTATTCTTTACTAATATAGTAAAAGCTGAAGATAATTGTTCATTTAGCTCTGCAGTTTGCAATGAGAAGGGCACAAATTCCAAATAAAGACACAGAAGCAAACTTAATACACTTGTAAGAGTAAAATGGGTTAAGCACTAGAGACTAACTCTGTCTACAGGCACTTTGGATTGTCTGCACTGTGCTCCCTCCACACTATTAGCAGAGTTTTGTGAAGACACAAAGCTCATGACCACAACAGGTGCTCATTTGTTACTCCACTTACTTCAAAAAATACCTTCTTCCTCCACATAGTTTTTCAGTTAGTTTCAACCTAGTCTGTCAACAGGTGGTCCTCCTGACAGACTCATTTCTTGCAGCAAAACTAAACACTTTATGGACTAGTTTACATGAAACTTCTGAAGACACTTCTTTAGTCCATGTCAGATGAAAAATGAGATCTAATCAGCTCACCTGGCTGTGCAATGCTCACCCCCAGCTGCTAGCTGCTGGTCTGCTGCTACTTCACAAACTGCCACATGTAATTCCCTGTTATCCAGAAAGGTAAAAGTAGGTGGTAGAAGAAATGGGAGGAAAAGATGATAAACTGTCTCTGGTAACAGCAACATGCCTGTTTAAAAGCCAATTCCTCTTCATTTGTGCTTCTCACAGAATTATTCAGAAATAACTGTTTCATGTGTTAGGGTATGAACAGTGACTCATACCAGATACAGCAAAATACAAGAAAAGCATACTGCTTTCCTGCTTGGTAGAGCATCATGGACTTTTCATGGACTAGCTGAGTTATAGAACAGTGAATCTTGCCCCTCCACACTCCCATGAAACACAGAACTCTCTAGTGATGCAGCAAGACTTTCCCAGATCTCTAAATCTTAAGATGATTTTGATTATACACACACCTCTGAATCAGAAAGAGCTCATAAAGATATGTACCATTTTGTTGTATTTCCAATCCAGTAATAAGAGATGGTCTTTGAACACAGACTGAAGTATAATTCTGAAAATTCTTTCTGCTAACTTGCCTACGCAATTTTTAAGAAATTAAAATTTAAATTGGTTTTACTCAGGTACATGAGACCCCATCAATTGATCAGGAAATTATTTGAAACTTAAATACAAAGGTTCTACAAATACAAGGAAGTATTTGGTATTTAGAATACCTACCAGGCACATCACAAGCATGTTAGTCCTACAGCAGGAAAGTAGTATCAATCATATTAGGTCAAGTTCCATTTTTTAACAATCAAACCCCAATTCTTTTAGCACTAATTGTCGCTAGATCCAAAGAGTTTATTCCTATTGCATCTGGGGTATCAAAACAGACCAGATATTACACTTCATTCTGTGTTACATCTTTTATTAATATTGATGAAAATAAAATTGTTTATTGCTTCAACACGCAGTATTGACAAACATATACTATAACTATCAAAAAGAGCTAGTATTTCACTTAAACATGTTGTTTATTTCCAAGCTGAAATGTGACTAAAAACTGCCAAATGTTCTTTACTGTATGTTCACCTCTACCACGTGACCAGGGTGGCTTTACAGAGATTATACTGGTAACATGAAAAAAAACTATTTCACACACCAGACAACAAAAAGAAGGGGAAAAAGTGCTGGAACTATCTGGAAAACTTTAGTCACTTCAGGTTCTTCAGTTGAATCTGCTATCTTGATTGCAAGAGAAACAACAGCAAAGAAAACAGAAATTAAGAATTCCCATTACAGACAACATGGCAACAGAAAATCTCTGTTTAAACAATCACGTACCACAGAATAAATTTAAGCACACACAAATCACATGTAGCAATGGCCCAAGATAACCAAGCAGCTCCAAGCATGCAAGGCTTTTGCATGGAATGGGCATTTCAAGTTCAAGGCAAAGGTACTTCCAGCTAAATTAAGAAAAAAAAAAGGCAAATCTGTAGAATTTAAAGTGAGTTTTTGCCTTTGCTGCAGAAACTTAAGAAAATTGTCAAGTAATAGATTCTAAGTGCCCATGGTTTTTAAGTTAGATTCCCTATAGTTAGCAACAAAACAAAATATTACTACGGTAATAAAATAAACAACCATTTAAAACATTTACAGGAAAGATCTAAGGTTAAGTTTGTTGCTCTTGTATCCATATCCACCAATCTAGTACATGTGTAATAGCAAAATACTAAATAATGAAGCTGGAGAGTGTAACACCAACCTACCATGGTAGCAGGGATTTTTTACAAGGGGATTCACTTAGGGTTGGTCCTAATATGACATCCACCCATGAGCCCTACCTTTAATTACTTCAGCTCTGAATATGTACAGGGCACTTCTTGGGCCAAGCTCTTCTACCTATACAACCTCCATGAACGCAGGATGTTATGCTGATGTCTTGTGAAGATGAAACTAGGTGCAAGGAGATATAGATTCTCTCCTTTTTTGTTGTTTTAAGTGGTAAAAATACTTGATTTTTTTAGAAAAATGAACAAGGTCAATAACACTGGAGAGAAATATCAAGTAATTTGAAGGAAATAAAAAAAAAACAAACCTGTCAGCATCCACAGATTTGTATCTGAAGGAAACAGTAAAATATATTATGAGATTTTAAAAAGCAATATGGGGGAACCATTAAAACTATTTTGTTTACAAGAAGAATTATTCAGTTCTTAAAACTAGCAACACTTCAGCTACATTTTACACCTCTAAACTACTACATTCACATCAAAATACCATCTGAGAGTACACTTCTGCCTATCCCCATAATTACTAACCACACTCACATCTCCCAGCTTACTGTTTACAGCCCTTATAGAAAGTAAATCCACGTCAGCATGAATTTAGTATGCTTTTTTCCCATCCATACACATTTCCTTTAGTTGGTCAACTCAAAGCTCTAAAAGCCTGAATTCATATTCAGTACCATCAATCTATTTAAGTAATTCCCTTCTGATGCGAAATTTATTTAAATTTATTCAAATTTAGGGCACAAAGGACTACCATTCAACTTTAATAACGTATAAGAAAAGGTTGGCAAATTGTTAACATTTGTCATGTGAACTACCCTGACACAACATTAGAAGAAAGAATTTCACACAAGTCTTTGTGGGGGGAAAAAAAAACCCAAAACAGCATATCTTAATAAATATTTCAAAACAGAATAGAAAATCCAGCATAAGAACTCATGGAATTAGCTTTACATCAAAATACCCTTAAACCATCAAACACATTAATAACCAGACATTAAAATGAATCTGCAAAATGCGTAGAGTCTGAAAATATGCGATTAAACATTAAACAATTTTTCTTACTGTGATGAGGAAGTAACACTTACTTTTGTCCCATATACTAATGCACTTTCACCCTAGTTCCAATATACTGCTGAATATACTTTAAAAAAATGGGAAGTGTGAAAAGAAGGAAACTAAATTTCCACCAGTTCTGGCACATTTGTTGCTGAAGAGAAACAAACCCAAAAACTGTTGCATAAAGCTATGGAAGTTGTAGAATGAGTTCCCATGCTGTCTTAAAGACAAAGACTGAAAAACTACACATTATTTAATCTAGAAAGGTGTGGCTTCTTTGTGCAGTTGCATTAAGAATACAATCTCAGAGGCTCCTTTATATCAAACAACAATTTCCTAAATCAGTAATCTTACTCCAAGCATTCCTAGAACCTAATGTTTAAACAGTGATGTATTCACTGAAAGAAACCTTAAAGAAGTTTTCAGATAATTTAGTAAATTTTTCAGGTTTCAAAACTTTTCTTCTTTGAAAACAGCAGATGAATATTCATAAGGCTTTATATGATATGACATGCCACAAGAACATGCAACAGATTAATGAAATACTTTTTGATTTCTACTAAGTCTTTCTCATTTCACTTGACTGTGAAAGTGCTTTAGATATAAAGGTAAACAATTTTTAGAGAGTATTTATTCTTTTCCCATGAAGTGAGGCAGTATCAGGCCAAGATAACAAGAAGACAAGCTCTTTCCACCTTTTCTCAAGCTTTTTCTCCATTGTTTATTCTATCTTAAGTATTTTTCCAAGCTTTCTGAACTTGTCTTTGGTTCCTCAATCAATTCATATTCATGCATTTCTAGCATGTTTTGTTGAGAAGTTACACACCTTTCACCCACTAGTATTGTTGGTATCTTTTGCAGGTATACTAGAAAACAAACAAATTAAAATATTAAATCTTTGAAAACTTCTCACTGTAGACTTTATTTTAAGTCCCTTACATCCAATTACAACAGTAATTTTAATTAGCATTACAGTAATAGCCAACAGTGATGCTGGCAAAATTGCTATTAAATACTTTTGTCCTGGACATGATTTCAGCTTCTAGGCAATGCTATAGAGATAGTGGGAAATCTGTATCTCTACGTCCCTTATACTCGGCATTTTTCCATCTCTGAATAAAACTGTCCTGCTTCTTAGACATCTTGTTGATTATTTCTGATATTATCATCAGTTTCACTGAGTGGACCAAAGCACATTATCAATTCCTTCTGAAGAAAAAGTCAAACATCTTAAAGTCAAAGTTCTTAAAAATACTTATGACTCATGACATTCTTCTCAGAACAGAGATTTATAAAATTTAACCTTAATAATATAACTTCATTATATTATACCTAAATTTTGGTAGTAAAATGAAAAGTAATGCTGAAGGAATACTTTTCAGTAATTTCACAGAGAATATTAGGAAAAGTGAACGGGCATAGGGAAGCAAGAAAAAAATTGTCAGTTCAGTTTATTGTAAAAGCCCTATGATACTCATGGAAAAAGTCTAGAGAAAGATTTATCTGTTAACAAGAAAAGCATTTTCTTTCTATTTTTACTGAAGCAGAAAATTATTTTATAGGTTTAAAAAGTTGTATTTTCTACTGTGGATTTTTTGTGAAACAACAGCTTTTATACGAGCAATATACCAAATATTGTCATCACTTGTTTTAATGTAAGAAAATTTTTAAGTGCTATCAAAACTTGTAGACATAAGAGATTTCCACGGGCAGTGTCCACTACAGGATTTATTTTTTAAAGGTATTTCATTTCTTGTTGTCAGGGCAAGAATATCTATTTTTGCTACTATCAAATACTTGGAAAGTGTAGGTTTAGGTCCTTCCCAGGTAAGAGTACATTCGATTGTCTTTGGAGCCTTCTGGTTTACAAGATAAAGAACAAGAAGTACTATTTCCCTCATACCTCTAAATAAATAAAATGACTGTGTTTCAAGCACCTACTATCCTTCCCTTTTTGTTTAACATAACCTCCAGCATCAAAGAATTCCACTGTCTGTGTTGCTCTGATTAGATTAAATCTCAACAAGAATTCACTTACCACTAAAAAAGCATTATTTACACTATTTGAAATTAAGTTATCAGTAATATTTAAACTGAGAAAGTAATCAGTAAGGTTTGGAGACAGTCTGCTTTTTCCTGCTTAGATTTTTACTGCAATCACTAGCCAGCTGACCAGCAAGAAGGAGCTCTATTTTTCTTTGTGTGTACACCAGGGAATCACCTTTCAAATTTAATTTAATTTTAAAAGTGAGCCTTTAGAAACCTACCAGTAGTCTTACATTTCAATGAAGAAAAACATTCTACTGAAGATGTTCAACACAATCTCCTACAGGACTTCAGGAAGAAGTTTCACCCATAACAGTTATCCCAGAATTAGTACTAGGGTTCTTGTCACTTACCATTGAAGTGGATTCTTTTGATCCTGAGAAGGGTTGGTGATTTTCTTTCACAGCAGGGACTTCACCAGCTTACCCACGTTTGGGTTTTGATAGGGTGCTAGAAGATGGGCAACCTAGCCTTGCCCTGTGGCTCTCTCTCCAAGCTGGATATTCTAGGTCTAGAAGTTGAATGGGAGCAGAAAAGACAACACATTCCCCTTCAATAAACAGGTGAAGCGGGGCCTGGTACTTGAACATACGTGTTTTAGATAGAGCCTTCTTAAGGAATGATTCTTTTCCCCTTAATTGGCATGCATTCTCTGAAGGCTTCAAGAATGAAAGAGAGCCTTACATGTATTTCACACACAAAGAATTTTCTTTAGTCTATACCTAAAATCTTTGTACCTCAACCATCATGATACTTTCAGATGTTTTCAAGAAAAAACTTCTCCTTTGCTTTTACTGGCAAACACACATCAACTCCATCAAGGCAGCATTTTATCTTTCAGAATGCACAACTCCACCTCCATTTAGACGAAAACTGTTTTTATAGATTGGTGGGATATGGATACAGATACAAGTAATTACTGAAATTATTTGAAACAGGTATCTGAGAACTCTTCTTCTGATGAATAATTCCAGAGGCCAAAACTGAGATAAGACAAGCTATCAGAGACAGACAGCCCTCCCTTTAGGCTGAGTCTCAAATCCTTCTGGACATGCTAATTTTATATACTGTCAGGTTTCTGGTGAAGTACCTTACCTGAATCACAGAAAAGTAAACTTGTAATTGTACTTCAACATTATTATCAGGTATCAAAAAAGCAAGTTAAACTGTATCACACAGCACTGGAACATTCCCCCATACAAATGGCATAAAAGAAATATTCCATCTTGCTTTATTAGGGAAGAACCCACCTAAATCATCATGATCCACCTCCACACAGAAGTCAGATGCAAAACCAACTGCCTATTACTCCAAGCAAAGGAACAAAGTTACCAAGTGTTTATTTATGATCCAAGCTGAATCTCTCCATGTACCTACCCATAAGTTTAAAGTCGTGCTTTGTGTTTCAAAAGCAGAATGCTTAGAAAATTCAAATCAGACTGCAGAATTCAAAACACTAAAGAAAGAATGCAGGGAAGTGGCAAAACAAAGCTTTACTGAAGTTCCCATTTGTATAACTCTGTAACTGCCAGGAACACACATCATAGTCTCTGTGCTCTTTATGTCCCCTGGGTACCTTGCTGGAGGCTGCTGGTCAAGTGAAAGTTTTTTTTCACACACACATTCACTGAGACAACTAACTTCATTCATACCAGTCTGCCATGTAATCTATTTTCAAACAGTGAGGACTCCTGCTTGGAATACACCAGTGTTGAGCAGCAGACAGACAGCACACATCTCTTCCCTGGGTGGTCTTTCAGCCAAATACTAAGCTGACCAAAGCAGTAGTTAAGTTCAGATGGTGCAGTCCCATAACTTTGGGTAAAAATCTTTCACTTATAAACGAAGATGCAGGAAAAAGTTACTGAAACAAGAAGCAAAACCAGACTTACTGAGTCAGAAAACATTACTTTGAGAGTCAGCTTAAAATTCCAGATTTTAATACTTACAGTAAAAACAAATACAAAAGAACCCTACCACAGGAAAAAAAAAACAACCACACATCATCTTCATTAACAACATTAAAATACAGAAGATTTACAAAGAAAGCAATCAGCCAGAATCAGTTATGCAGACAATTTGGGAATTCCCCCCAAAACACAAAATCCAACCAGGCAATCATTATTGTATCAGCAGAATTGCAGCTACTACAGGTAGGTTTCTATAAAAAAGCACTTTCACAGAAGTGTAATTTTTCTTATGTTGGTGAGGAGAGTCCTATTTCTTCGGAACACATACAACACTGACATTTATTTACATCATGTTTAACAGTTTTGTTTTGTTTGCCCAAAGTTCTTGCATGTTTTGAAGTGTTACCAACACCCCCAGGATTCTGCTATTCATTTACTGAACTATCCTAATCAAATTTTGTTTCAATTATGACAAAGCTTCATTGCTACTCCAATTTCCTTTAATTTCTGTACATAGCCTATCACCTGATTGGTAGGACATTCCAATCAAAACCAGTTTTTGTATGTCTTGTACAGACACCTACAGTAATGCACAAGGTATGTGCCAGGATTCACTAGCTGGCAGACACAGCTAACTTAACACAGCCATTAATGCAGTATCAGCAGTGACCACAAATTATCGTATTTCACGCACATTTTTTTAAGACACAAACTGCATCATAAAGCTGCTCACTGAATCAATTTTTACTTGTTCTAACTTGTGTTATAGATTAACCTCAGCCAACATAAATGCTTGTATTAAAACTAAGACCATAGTGATGAAAGATATACATGTTCTCCTACATGATTTTATTTATTTTACTGGGCTAACACAGTACTAAAATAATGTAGCCAGTATCAGAATTACAAAATTTACTTCAGATACAGTTAACACTAGGATGATACTCTTCTCTTACTTAGGAGCATGAAGAGAAAGGCTTGTGGTCAGACAAGAGCTCCTGAAGTCCGGATATGGGAAAAAGTGGATTGAGCTCCAGCCAACCTAATCAAGAACATGGCAGTCATAAAGCACATTAGACAGGTAAAAGGACAGCAAAAGTTTTCTTTGCTGCCTACAGGACAAGAAAGAGGTGTAGAATGTGCAATTTTTAGGTTACTCCTAAAATTCTAAAGATTTCTTGCATTTCCAGAAGTTACCTTATAATCACTGTGGGAGAATTTATTGCCTGCAAGCAAAGAAGTCTTTACAAAGAACAGCCCTAGCTTTCCCTTTAACAGAGGCAGAGACTCCCAATACTCTTAAGGCCAACTTAAAATAATATAAAATTGCTGGGTAGGTAGAAGCAATAAGGTTCAAAGCCCTGGAATCCAGAGTTATACCCTGAAGTAAAAATGAGTAGTGCTACGAGCATAAATGAATACTCTCATGTCCATCTCTTCAGGAAGTAAACATGAAGGCAATCAGAAAAAATTACTCATGTCGGATCAATATGGGTAGATTAGAAAGAAAGTTAATACTGTACAGACAGATTATGTAAAACTACATAAAAACTGATTTAATGGATAAAAATTGCTCTATACATGCAAAGACACCCACATACCATGTCACTCTCCTAAACGCATATATGCACGTACGTGCGCACACACACACGTATCCGTGTACGGATATACATCGCCAAAATGCAGGGAAATCCACTTTGCTAAGCACTGCACAGCAGAAATACTCCGATACTTCCAAAGAGTGCTTTCTTAAGCCTCAACTTACCTCATGAAGTAGAGCCACAAACTGCAAGTTTTAGGTTTTGATTGTGTGATGCCATTCTTCTCCCCCCTCCAAGTTCATAAGCAATGACACGATGAGTTTAAAACCAAAAATGTTATTGCAAAGCAAGTCAGACAAATTAGATACTTACTTATCAAAACTATCACTGTATTTTATGAAGCTCTCCAACTTTTCTTTGGCGTATTCTACCACATCTGAATGAAGCTCTATTCCATGATTTATCCCAAAAGGCCCTGTAAATAAAAATAGCATGGTGTGTTTTTGTGATGTTTCCTTTCTAAGCACAGCAAAACTACATGGAACAGCACTATAGTGTAAAAATATCAAAACCACATAAAACAGAAGTCTCCAAACACTGCTACACAAACTTATTTTTTGCATCTGCATTACTGGTGCTTAAAGAGGAAGGTAAAAGGCCAAAGGTTTGATAAAAGAACAGGGACTGAACTACAATAATTACAGAACAAATTTTCTTAGTAAGCATGCAGAAAATAAGCTGACTACACTGAACACAGTCCAAGCAAATTCTTTTACAAAACATTACTTACTTGGAACACAAAAAATAAAAATTTCAGTCTGTGTTTTGGTATTTAGACTTTAAAGCTTTCTTATGGCAAACTTTTCATAGTTTCTCTCTGACTATTTAGAAATTGAGAATTATATCCCTTAGCCACATATGTTCTTCTATTTTGCAGACTGCAAAATCAGAAATTTGTTCTTAATTTAATACAAATAATTAACTTCCACCAAGAACAGTGAAATTGCCCCACACATTATGTTCACTCATCACAATCCCATCACAACTGCATTGCCTTCCTGTGATCAAATCCAAGTATAATTCCAAGTCAAACTGTGTGCCAAAAGTTAATGCTATTATTTCAGGAACAAGAAGAAATCATGAGACAGTATTATGAGGATTATCCATATCAGGAAGGAATCTGAATCAGACAGTCACATTTGCTCTAAGGATTCTAAATTTAACATGCACTCATAGCCCAGGGTCTTAAGTCATTGGAGCATAGAATTGGAAAAGGGAAAGGGAAGGAAAAGAGGGAAAGTAAACATCAATAAGATTAGACAAAACTTATATTTATATCCTCTACAGCGTTCTAAATCTTTCCTAAATATTTAGCTCCATGATGTTACTCCAGTGAAACAGAATTCAATTTGTCTTTTCTAGGACAGAGATTACCAAAACAGACTAAGGTTAGTAAGAGAGATTTTGTTTTACTGCAACAAAAATACAACATATAGCTATTTACACTTAACTTGATCGATAATTGCAACTCAACATAGTTTAGAATATTTTCAGCTGGGTGAAATAAAAGCAATCCACTACTCCACCAGGCAACTACTAGGAGTGCTTTTAAGACCCCATTGATTGCAGGCAAGAGTTAGCTATCATACAAGGGATGTTCTTAGAGCCCGTGAAAACATTTACCTTCTGCTGACATTCATTTTTACTGTAAATTCATGTTATTATTGGTCACTTTAAAAAAAGCATTGACATAGGCAATCCCCTTTCTAGCTGTTTAATATTCTCTTGTATCATAATAGGCTATGATGCTTCTAACAGCTCTACAGTATACAGCAGCATTCAAGGTAAGTTCTCTTTACCTAAAAATTAATAACAATTCCTTTAACCTCATAATTTAAAGTAAATTAAGAATGCATAAACATCATCTGGTCAAAATTTCTCATGTACATTCCTTCAAGTACCTAACTTTGATAGCAACTAAAAAAATTCTACAAGCATCAGTTGCTCTAACAACCTGAAATTAAAACTATGAATGCAGAACACTACCACATCATCATATACCACAGCATTTGTAATCTAAATGGAAAGATGAGAAATGTGCTCTCTTCTCTCACTGGGAAAGTCACAGCTGGACATGTAAGCAGAGTCAGCTATTCTAAAAATGTGAAACCAACATCTCCACTACTCTCTGAAATCAACTGGCCTCTTTCAGCATAATGAGATAGCAATTCCACCCAGTCTGAACTTTGATTATATTTTAACAGTTTCAGCAACAGTTAATTTAATCTCTGTGGATTGGTGTGCAGTCTTTTAGTATGTTGCTATACTTGGAAGCGATCACCAGTTTCAGATTATTTGATAATTTAACCTAGTCATTTTGACACTGCCAGTGTGGCAGAAACATTACTCACTACATTGTCAAATGGAAAGATATTCAACTACTGTCAAAACCCACATGGTTCTGTTCCTCACTGCAGTGTACGCTGAAATAGGTTTGAAAAAAAAAAGTGAGCTTTTAAAAACTAGTATGGTTTAGTTGTCAGAAAATGACATCTGTTTATTTTTCTTCACTAAAGCAACTGTTCCTTGGTTTAAAACAAACACTTAAGTATAATTATTATATGTAACTAGTTTTATCAGAAGGAATACAGTAAGAAAATAAAGACATAAACTGCATTTATACCTTCGATGCCTCAGCCTAGAAGTCAAAACACATTACAACACTAAGACTTTGGTGACAGGATACAGCATTCCAAAACATGGGAAGTCTGCTTCTCTAAGCAGCTAGGCAGTTGTGGCTCCAGGCTGCTTAAGCCTGCTAGGGACCATCAGCACCTGAGCTGCCTTTTCGGGAACATCTGCAGGGTAAGTGTGCTCCTCAGGGGCTGTCAGACAACCTCACCCAATGTAGAAGACAAGTTTTTTCCTGTTTAATTCCCTCAACTCTGCATATACTATTCTGAAGGATAGCAATTCTGCTTAATACACAGAGGCCAAACCCAGGAGTGTTCCATCAGCCATACAAAATTGGTTTAAGTACAGAGATACAAATGCAGCATACAGAATCAAGTGCAATAAACATAAACGTCTTTTTTTTTTTTAAACATATGAGTTAAGAAAGAATAATGAAGTAACAAAGCTTTCCACAAGACAGTAATAAACATGCACCATTAGTCATTACCCTGAAGAAACATTTTTGAGAAAAAAATGCTGCAATATTTACTAATTGTTTAAATACTGCACTTAAAATATTACAATCCAATTAAAAATATCTACTCTCAATTAGAAACATCCCCAAACAGAGAAAAGCAACACTCTACAAGAGTAGACAGCTTTACCTTATTTTTACCTGTGAATGACCATAATTCCTGTTTCCACAAAACAGTTTTTATTTATTAGTATCAGTAACTCTTATATTTATTAGTATTAATTAGAACAAAAGATACTGCAGATACCAACAAATGATATTTGTTATGCACTATTAGCCATAATTTCTTCCTTCCAATAAATAAATGACCAAAAGTAACTAATAAATGGAAAATGAACAAACTGACTCTTGACACCTTAGTTTTATATATAAATTAATGGAAGCAAAATCTGTATATTAGCTGTCAGCAAGATTTCTACAAGCAAGGAAAAGCTGCATGCAGTATGGTCAAGAAAATGGTATCTACAAAAAATACACATCAAAATAACTACTGCTGTTTTATGTAATAAAACAATTTGTAAAAAAAATTAGTTGTTGGTGCATGTGCTCCGTAATCTAAATGTTGGGCATGAGAACATTTAATGCATTTTTCTCTCTGGGTTTTGAAATTTAATTTAGGCAACAATATTTAGTTCCATCTTTTTTCATATAGGAAATGTACTTGAAAACAAGAAAAAACACAGTGCTAGTGTGTTAAAATTCTATTGAAAACCTACACACCTGATCAAACATTCTCATCAGTCTACATCCCAAAATTTTCTCACTAAGACGCTGATCAAATGTATTTTAAAGTAACTGTTTCCATACCGACACAGATTTATTTTTCAGTTAAGTTTCTTAAAGAGAAATAAATTAACCTTTACAATTTAGATTTCCCCTTCCATAAACTGAAGATCAGAACAGTAACCTACAGCAAAGGCACAAATAGAGTGCAAATGCAGATGAAAATTTTAGGCTTCAAAAATTGTTCCACTCTACCTTTCCCTTTTAAACAAAAATAAGGACTGCTCCTTTCAAATGAGCATTTTAAACTACAGAATGCAGGAAGAATTGCCTCTTCCAAAACATCCAAGAAATGTCACCAAATTAGAGCACCAGTGAACTGCTTGTAGATAACAAACTATTTTAACAACACATCTCAAAGAGCCAGCCTTATGTATGTTACTGTCATTGTTAAAGAAGTAAAAGTAAGGTTTTACAGGGCTTGCATAATCTTCTAAAATATTCAAACCCACTATATTTAAATAAAAACGTTCAGGTTACCTAATATTAATAATTACCTAATATTAATCCCACCATTGTACTCAAGTATCCGGTTCCACTACCCAGATTTAGAAAAGACAATCCGGGCTGAAGTTTCAGTGCTTCCATGACTTCAGAATAAATGCAAGGTGCTGACAAGTGTATATTTCCATGCTTCCAGGCCAAGTCTTTGTAAGCATTGTCCCTGTACCCTTCCAGGTAATAATCACCACGATCAATAGCTCGAAAGGCTTGCTCCACACTCTCGGTACGAATGTACTGAGCTTCTTTCAAGTTATCAATTAAGTCATCGTTGTCTTCTCCAGCACTCACAGCTCCTCCCATGCTGAACTTCTGTGGTAATTCAATTAGTTTGCAAAATACATTAGGAGCAGAGTTTTCCCAAAAGTGTATGCTTGTAATGGAGTCTCAACTGTTTTTCAGAAGGACATCACAAGTGAATTTCCTGCAAAACAAAGAAATTAACAACTATTAGCAAGCAAGGCAATATTGTTAGTAGTGGATAACTTTATGAAGCAGAACTAAGATGCAGGACAGCTAGTACTCAATCAAAATTCTGCCCCTCAGATTTTTAACTCAAAGCTTAGAAACATGGGCTTTATACGTCAGCAGGGGCTGTCTACATTATGCAAACCCTTATTCTACGTTGCTTGCTAGACACTGCAATCCCTACAGTGCCAAGAACCCTTCACCCATGTCACACATTTGAGGGGGCACCTACAGGACAGAACTGCCTTTGGGTGAGCTCTTGTCCCATCCTGAGAGCTGTGTCCAACAGCAGCATGAGCATGTACCAACTTAGCTAATTCTGAAAGGAACTTGGTTTCCATGTGCCAAGATCACCCCATGGGGGAAACAAAGCCCAGGAAGGGATGATGTCCCAGAGATGCTTCTCAGATGTTCACTTTGGAGCTGAAACAGAATACTAGGGCAGATACAATGGCAAACTGCTCTCTTCTGGAATCAAAACAAAAGAAAAAGCCCTCCAAGTATCTGAGCCCCTCCTAATGCCTGCCATATTCACTAGAGGAATAAAAACTCCTTAAGTACCTGGAAATTTTTAACAGCTTGCCAGCTCATAAGTGTAATTCTACACAGCACACTGCAATAAGTCACATTCACTTCAAAATAATTCCTTCAGATCTGTATTTTATCTGCAGTTATTTCATTATGAATTACTAAACTCAAAATCCAGATACTAACATTTTTAATGTTGCATGAATTACCAGTAAAATAGCAACAGAGACTAGGAGACAGGAGAATAGGAAGTTTAATGCATCACTTCTAGGTGAATAGAGTACACAGTGAATAATGCTGATAACACACTGAAGCTTTAGCTGTTGCTCAGTAGTGTTTACCAAAAGCCAAGAAGTACTTTTTTCATTTCCTACACTCTGCAGAGGCACACAAAACCAGGAGGGAGCATGGCCAGGACAGCTGACCTGAAATGGCCAAAGGGATATTCTATACCATAGCGTGTCATGACCAGTATATAAACTGGGGGGAGTGGAATATTGAGGGCTATTAAAGCTCTGGTCAATCAGAGGTGAAATGATGACTGATGTTCACCATTCAGCTGTGTGCTTCCCTCCGAAGCAAAACTAATTCCCACTAACATTCTGGAATGCAAAGAGGTAAAAAGTCATCACATGCAATTATCCAGCAAAAAACCATTTTGATTAAAGCAGAAAAAACAGATATTGGAATACCCTAGTGCTCCACAGCAGAGTAAGCAGGCCTGTGCATGTTCAACTGCACAGGAATATTTATTTCTGCTTATGGAAAAAACTACAGGACAACTTGGACAGAAAATGTGAAACCTAAGAGATTTTTTTAACTGTAGGTTATAAAAATATTCCACCCCTATTTGTCTGCACTTGCACCACACCTGAAGGTTTAATGAACCAAATTATGATACTTCAGTTAAATAATCTGCAGTGACTAAAGCAATCGTTTTTGCCATATTTCACACTAAAAAGTTCATTATTATCTTGAGATATGTTTGGAAATAAATTTAACTAAAACCACAAAGATAAGAACTGAGTTTCGTGAAGACTAAATTCAGCTGCTACGTTTGAGAAATTGGAATGCTGCTTTCAGCTCTTTCAGCTGGGTGCACCCACCACCTCGCACCAGCAGATGGAGAACTCAGCTAGCCATCAGCACTGCGCCAGCAAACGCGCAGAGCACGCCGATGGGAAAGCCTAAAGCTTTAGCATTTCCATCAACAAGCGTCTTCACTGCTGTCACATACCATTTAGATCCTGTAAATAACATTTTTCTAATTTTCAATACACATGACACAGCAACAGACTTTTTTTAGGTATTTGGTAATTTGTATTCCTGGCATTATATGATGGCTCAAGTTATTGCAGTATCACAAGACTTTCTACTGATGACACCCACCAAGTGCCTCAGCTTCAATAATGACTCTCACACAAAATCTCGAAGCCAAGAACAGAAAAAGTGTGATTGACAGCGATTGACAGCATGACATTGAGGGAAGTAGGGCAGAAAGAGAAATGGAGTCTCCTCTCAAGAATGAGACACAGCAAACCAGCATGGCTATTTGGCAGTGCAGTTGAAGGCTATATATCATTCTGGACACACTGTCCCTGTCTGAAGAAGGTGACATTAAGCAGATGACAGTGAAGGTGTTTAGGCCAGACACCCAGCCTAGGTATCTTGGTTTGGTTTGCATTCCTTACTCATCTACAGTGTTCTACTCTGCACTCTCCAAGTAAGCAAAAATGCTGCTCAATGGAAAGTATTGTTGCTCAAAACCAAAAAATGCTCTAGGAAGTGAAAGAAATACACCTTTTCACAAGAAGTGGCCTCTTGTGCTGCAGAGAAATACTTTTTGATAGTTTACTTTCCCCAAAGCTTTTAAACACACAAAAGAAAACATCTCAGAAGCCATTTTAGCACAGCTGGAAAAAAAGGGCAAGTTAGTCAAATCTTCCTTGTGACAGCTGACCTAGGACAAGAAAAAAACAGCAGAGCATACTAGGATAAAACTTTCTACATAGCTGAATGCTCATCAAAAACATCCTGTGAAGCTCCCTGATATTAAAACTGAAACACATGCAGTTCACAAAGAGCACAAGCAGCATTCTGATGCTTATTACACCAAAAGGTATGGCAACTTCACAAGAAATATGAAGGTTTATCCAGTTAACAAAATGCAGCTATTGCTTTTAGCCTCAGGAATCTCTGGAACACACAACCGAATAGAAATTACAGTGTAGGAGTTATAATTTCAATATAGTCTTGATAAAAAATTAACTTAGTAAAGCCAACTGTAATTAAAACAATCTTCATTTTCCATTCCATACTACTCATAATTTATTTTCAGAAGCTGGAACCCTATCTTGAAGTTTTTTATATTCACAATAAAAATGAAATGGAAACATACTTTCCAATTTCTCTAACAATCCACACAATTGTGTAACACCACCACCTCTGACCTGTTTCTGACCTAACTTGTAACCAATTTCAGTGAAATACATTAAATAATTTCTGGGTGTTTTATTGACATTTTTCCTTTTTTTAAAATATTGTCACATTGATTGAACATGTATTTTTTGGCTATGTAGCTAAGAAGAGATGACAATCTGAGTGCATTTTTATTCTTCACTATTTTATAAGATATGCGAAACTCTTAGCTGAAAGGTTAGTAATGAGGTATAAGGTCAGCCAAGTTTTTTGCCAGCTTTTAAAGGGACACAAGTTTTGCATGTTTCAGAATTTCTACAAATGTATTTGCACTTCAAATTAATTTCCTGGGCCACGAAGGACTTGCACACTTTCTTAAAGACAGTTTAAATACCATGCTCCAAGGTATCCAGTTAATTTGCCAGACAAAACCTCATTGACACTGCTAAATCCATATAATTCCAAGTATCTTAAAATTAACTATCTTGCAATACTGACACAGCCTGACTCCATATAGACAACTACAATACATGCTACTTGAGCTGACTTACTTGATCCTTGCTTTGTTTCAAAGAAAACAGAATAACAAAAAAATAAATGGAATCAGCCATATTTGAAGTCTCCTCCTCACAACTAACACAATTTTCACTAACATGTCATCTTGGAGAAAGATGACACTGAATCAGGAATGTGATAGATTACTTTAAACTCATACACAGAATACAACCTTGCTTTGTGAACTCTCCCTCTTTCCTGTCAGAGGAAGAAGACAGCAGTAAGTCACTGAGCAGCACATTAATATTAGAATTCAGCTGTCCAGTTTCCCAAAAAGGAATATTCTGCAACTGGCAATAGAAGGGAATTAACCACACAGGCCTGAAATACTTCAATCAAGTTAACAGTTTCAGTTTACTCATAGAAAAAAACAGCAACATTGCTCTAATCAGCAGAGATTTAAAGTTCCCCAGGCTACTAATCAAGTATCAGGCCTACTCCTTTCTGTCCAGACTCAATACATAATACCCTAGCAGCAGTTATGAACTCAAGACTGTGTTTTGCCTGTCCTCATTCCATCCAATGACTCCTACAACCACAGGACTCCACTTTAAGTTTAGCTTCCCTTTTTCTCCCAAGTGTAATAGTGACTCACACAAGGAAATTCAACCTCAAACTGCAGAGCGGAGCTTAGGATTTCAGCAGGAGTTTTCAAACAAACAGTATGATTGATTATGATCTGAAAGGAAAAGAATAAGTCTAATATTACTTTCACCCAGCGAAGACTGGAGAAAACCAAAATATGAAGTATGTGCTGGCAGTAACTGTAGTAGGTGACTACAAAATTAAGAATAAAATGTGGGACACAAGAGGTATTTTACAATGAAGTCTTCATAAACAATTTTTTAAAACTTTTACACCTATACTTGCTACTAAACTGATACTAAAGACAGCAAAAGGTTTAAGTGCTTTGGAAATCCAACTATTAGAACCTTCTCTTCCACAGCTATTTGTTTTGTCACTCCAAGAAGCTATGAAAGAAGAAAACCTATTGTTTTTTAGGGTATGTGATGCTACTTGGTGCATTAAGGAAAACTCTACAGAGAACACTGCACACTTTGAAGTCTATACTCAAGACTAATCTTACTTAAAAACATTCAATCCCAAACTGCTGCTCAGTGGGTCACTGCAAGAAACTCTTCAAGTTAAACAGAAACAAGTACAAAACCAAGTAGAGTCAGCTGTGCAGTGCACTCCACAGAGCATACTTCAAGGTTCTTTGCAATATGGCAATGGAACAAAAAATAAACCACAGGATTAGCGTTAAGTCAAATGAATGTAAACAGCTACAACTACTGACTTAACCTGAATTGCATTGACCTACTTGGGCAGAAAATGTTTGTCAAGTCTGATGTAAGCTTAAGCCCTGATCTTCCTGTTTGAGCTTCCAACAGCTGTTTGTACAAGATTCCAGGTATGTGCCTGCTTTCACTCTTCCTCCACCTACAGTCACCTGAACAGACTGAACAGCAGACATGGTACTGCATTTCTCTCAAAAGAGGTACTGAAACTTATGGAACTCCTCAAATGTATGAGCAGTGACAAGCACATAAGCACATGATCAAATTAATTTAACCTTGGTAGCTACACAAGGGCATAATTTTGGAGTAACTTCCTGAGTAGCTACTGAACTCTTTTGTTTTTTAAATATTAAGACAGTTCACAGGAACTTGAGTAAAAAAAAAAACAAAGTAACAGAATTCTGTTAGTTGTTTTTGTGTTTGTTTCATTGTTTTTCGCTCTTCTTTGAACTAGGAGACATTCCTTTCCTGGTCTATACTGTCTCTTGTACTTGATTTGTTCTTCTCGTCTGAAATTCCATCTACCCTCTTCACACTGTACAAATAGTATGAATGCAGAAATGAACATTTTTCTATACATGCCAGACCTGTTCTCAGGTATGCTGATAAAGGCTTGAAAATTCAGTACCTTTTATTACAAAGCAAAGCAAACAATCCTACATACTTTCTGGACTAAAATTTTAATGTTCAACTTAACCCCACATCCTGACTTAGCTCTCCTTATTGCTTAAAATCCGGCAACCAAAAACTCTTTGCAAAGCTAAGCCTCTCAGGCTTCAGGAGCAGTTTCTTCTTCAAATATGGACTTCAAATTCTAATTCAAATAGAGACAACAGGTTGTACATATACCTTTATGACTGAATGAACACTAGCTCTGCCCTCTGTACTGTACAGTGTACCATCAATTGCAGACTTCAAAATAATTAATATTGATTCTCTACCCACAACAGTCCAAAACAATTCCCGTTGCTTAGCTGTAAGACAATGCACCAAAATGCTCTTGTCTCTGGGGAGCCTAAGATGACTTAATAACCTTTTAAAGTTCCACTGAAGATCTAAGCAAAAGAGAGCAGTTTAACCCAATGTTTAATATGCAGAAAGATCCCCTACACTGCCTGTGATCCCAGTGTCTGTGACAGAACCTGGCAGCCCTCTCCTAGCACAATTTGTAAAGGTCTCAACTCCTGAGAAGTGTGCCTACAGCTCTGTCTATTCCCAGGCCACAACTATTTTTAGTTTGTTCAGTACCAACGAGCCAAAAAGCTTTATCACAGGCTGGCTGGGAGAAAGAGGAAAGATGAAAAGCTTCTCTTGAGGGCCTAACAGACCCACAGAAACAGGAGGCAGCAGGTAATAGCAGTTTGATCACTGCCTAAAATATCAGGACTTCACTAGAGAGATGAACTGATGATGATACATACAAATGTCTGATATTCACTGAGCCTGTCTCATGCACCTGTTTTGCATATCAGAAACTGCTGTCTGTGCACATATTTCACAAATTAGTGAGCTACAGAGTGACCAGGCTGCAAAACTCATTGCCACAATACACAGCTTTGTAGAAGGATATTTAAGAGAGTATTCATTTCAAGCAAGTTCATATAAGCTATAATAGACAAATGTTAAGAATCAGAAGAGCTGTAGATTGATGTGTAAAAAGAACTGGTTCTGGTACATCCAATTCTGTTTGGCCTGAAAGGGCAAAGGCATAAAAGTGACACAACATTTCTGCAAATTTTAATATTGTGATCACTTTCCATCTAAGACACCTTGATATATATATCTATAGAAAGAACAACAGTGAATCAACATTCTTAAAACAAAACTTGTTTCTTTTCATAAAAGATGGTTAGTAATTTAGTTTGGTTGACCAGAACATAAAAATTATTCTCCTTGGAGTAATCATCAGAGAGTCCGTAGTAAGAACTGGGGGGTGGGGAAGGAGAATCCTCTTTTATAATGAAATACAAAGCAGATTTTGTACAGGAAAGGAAACGTATTTTCCTAACCTTTTACCATAAAAGTTATAGTTCTTAAACAGATCAAGTCACACTTCATATAACTTTGACTAGGCAAAATGTGGCCCATGACAAAATTTTCACTATTTCAGCCAGTACTAAAGTTCAAAAACTTACTGCACATAAACATTTCAAGTTATTTAAATAACTCACTTCTAGCAGCAACAGAACAACATACGCCTGTTGCCTTTAGCAAAAGAAAACAGAAATGAGGTCAAGTGTAAAAATAGAAGATAGTTGCATTCCTGACACTTGAAACCTCATCTTGGAGCTATGCATTTACTTCAGTCTCCACAAAGAAAAAAAACCAGGCCCAATTAAAAACAGAAATATCAATCATCTTTACCAACCTCCAAAGGAAACTAAAATTTTTTGGTTTCTAATCTTCAGAAATGTATCTAAAAGCTTCAAAATAGCACACAATAGTCACAGCATAAACAACTTAAATACTGTATTACCATGAAGTTTACTTTCACAGCCTGAGAATCTAAACTTTTATTGATTATTTACTATCCTCTTCTTATGAGATGCTAAACAAATACAATTTAAGGAAAAAATATATCCCAATTCTTCTGTGCTTAATTCTTAAAAGAGCACAGTGCAATACAACAGTATCTTTTGAGAAGTTGTTTTATTAGTTAGTCCTGGGATTCTCAAGAGCGAAGAATGAGTAAAACCTACTCCTGTTTCCTGCTTCTCCTCCTCAGAACCACAGAACAAAATTCTTTCCCTGCAATCTTCCAGAAGCATCACACTGGAATCACCATTTTTTTTCAAATGTAACTTGTTCACTAACACTTGCACACTGAGTTAGTGTTTTATCTTGTCAAAGAAAGCAACAGATATCTACCCCACCTTCTTCTTTTTAATTCGCAAATCCTGCATATCCAAAAGCTTTAGACTTTAAGGATCCATATCATAATTTGTCTAAGTCTCCACACATACCATAAATCCATACATAGCACAACCTATAATGATGTGACTTTATCCATAAATCTCTACCACTTAGGACTTTCAATGCTTACTTTATATAAAACAGAGATCAACTTCCCTAACGAAAAGAAAGTGATGATTTATTCAAACTTCCAAAACACACTCATTAAGTACAACCTAAATCTATATTAAAATTCTACTGAAGTCTTTAGTCATCCAGGAAAAAAAAAAATCAACACTTTTCTTTAAAATGTAAAAGGTTACAGCATTAAGACTGTGATCAAAATCTGTTTCACAAAGGTTCATGCAAATATTTTATTATTCTGCCTACTTTGAGGTAATGTTTCAAAGCACTGCTTTTGTAACAGTATCATTTTAATTTACACCTCTGTGGCCAGTCAGTACCTTCCACCTTAAATTTTCCACAGGGCTTGCAAATGATTAAACAGATTATCTGCCTGCACATATCATGGTTAACTTCATTGGGTTATGTGACAGAAAGCTGTTCTGCACACAAAAGAGCAGAGGGGGATTTACAAGTGGGGGAAACATGTGAATACCCTGACCCAGCCTACCATCAACTCTCTCCACATTCCCACTACCACCATGCCTCTCCAAGGCATTTCCCAGATCCAAAGGTACGACTTTTACAGAGCTACAAAAGCAGCTCTGTAAAAGCTCCCATTGAGTGCAGGGGAAAGGGATTTGGGGATGGCACAAGTCCTGTGAGTGGATGCTTGGGAGAGGAACCAGAGGTGGGGAAAGGGAAAAATCCCAGTGACTAGGGGAGAAACAAGCATGGGAAAGCCACAGCTGTATGACAAGAAGGATGGATCATCTGTCAGCAGGCTGCAGGTCAGAATGTGAGTGCAGCTATGCCCTGCCTCTCCTGTCGGACTGCCAATCCCCTTTTGCAACTCTATCTTGGGCCTCTGCTTGGCGCCCATGTGCACCTACAAGACGTGGAGTCAGACCACAGGTAACAAGGGCTGGTGAGTCTGCAGTGGCAGCCAAGCAGGGCGTGAGCTTCTGCAGGTCCAGGTGCAATCACACCGAGTACCAAGCTGGACTGGCCAGCAAAGCAGGGAGAATGGCCTTGGGACTGGGATGGGACACACCGGCCGAGGGAGGCATCTGGAGGAACAAAGAGGGATCCAAGGTGAGCTGCTGGAGAATCTGTGGTGTTTGGGATTTGCAGCTAAACACGTGCATGTGCATAAGAGGCAATGGGGCATAAACAGACTGAAGAGTTCCAGGGCAGAATGAGTGCCTAAACCCAGTAACTGGAAAGATTTGTAATACATACACACATCTATGTTTGCACACATTCAGCGTGACCATCCAGAAAGAGTAACAGGATGAGGCCACTGGTGCTGTTTGTGCTTGCCTTACTGCCGTCTCCTGTGTTGGTGTGGTGGCAAATTATAGACACAGATGCTGAATACATCTGTTTGTTTGCTACTGAGAATACGTGCTCAGCCTCACAACTCACTGCACCTGAGGCCATGGACACCTAAACTAAAAACTAGAAATACTTAAGCAAAACTCCTTAGAGCCCTTCTTTAAAAGCACAAACCAAAATATAAACACATTATAATTTTGAAAATGTTTCTGAATTACTGGTTTTCTTTTTCTTCAGGTATGAATCAAGTACTACTGTAAATGTGGCTCCAAAGTTATAATTTACTTACAGTACCAACAATGGCAGATGTCATCTGGGAAGGATTTGAAGCATTTGTGAAGGCTCCAGTAATCATTCCAAGATATTCATGCAAACTCTTCAGCAAGAAATGGTAGTTGAGAACCTTTTATCATTGCCTATATAGCAGCTGTGCACTTGTACAGTTCACAATAACCATCATTCCCACAATCTTACTGTACCAGTTTTTTTGCAGTCATGCAAAGCACATGGTTTTCACCTTACATAAGTGTAGTTTACAGATACAACACAAGAGGTTGCTACACTCACACAACCTGATGTAGTTATATCACGGACAACTTTAATTTATCCAGAGCATGCCAGAATGGAGAAGGCAAATTTTACGCTGACTTTTTCTGGCAACTGAATTACTTCAGAAAACATCACAGAATCTCAGGAAACTTGGCAGTAATGAGTCTTAGTCATGATGAATGCATAATTAACTGAAGCAAATAACAAGAGACTAAGGCCTATGGGATTTTATAATACTGCAGATGTCAGCTCAGCAGAAGTCAAAGAAACTCAACAGCTTGACTTTTCTGTGTCTTTCCAATTTCACTGACCTTCTGACCGCAATAATGCCGAATTTAGTGTTTCTTGAAGGAAGAACACAGCAAAGCTAAACAAACTGGACTACATGGAATGAAAGGAAAACCACAGCTCATTCTCAAAAGGGTAGAGGAAACAGTTTTGAAAATCAAGAGCAGGATCACATGCCCAGCAGAAGAAGAGCCAGCAAAACCCCACCCACTGAATCCAACAAGAACTACAACAGTAAACAAGAATTTCATGGGTCTCAGGCAAAGATTTTCAAATGAAAATCAAATCCTGTAATGGCAAACTGATGTACCAGTAGAAATACAGCATTCCTGATTACTTTAAGTTATTTATATTAGCCATTTATCAAAATTAAGCATCTCCTTTAGCAACTGCTTTGGAGTTCAGTCTTTCAGCAATGCTGACTTGCATTCATTTCAGTCATACCTATCAAGCAAAAACAATAGTTCTGAAAATATGATTAAGAGGATAGTGGCTCCCACAATCATTTCTTTTTTTAACTTTAATATACAGACCATGATATAACAGCACAGTCATCCTGACTGGGATGAATAGCATTACTTGGCTTTTTCTTTTATATGTCGAGAAAACCACATGGTTAATTCCCAAATATCTGCTATAAACACTTGCTATAGAAATAAAAAAAATCTCAAAATAGTAATCACATCTCATTTTCTGCCAACCACATGGTCCTAATTCCTCTTTTAATGTTAAAACAACTACTTATAGGAATCAAGCCTTTCATCTGGGATGGGGATGCCACAGGCACATCAACTGCCAACTCTGATTCACTAGCTGACTATTACTATAAACAATTCCAATTACTATCCCTTCACATGCAAAAAACCCCACATTGATACAGAAATCTCCTTTTGGAGAAGCAGATTTGTCTTTTCTAAATATGAACAAATAATTAGGACATGTCACCTCTGAGATGATCTCTTTGAAATGAAGTTACCTTTCATTCCTGAAGACAACTAATAATCAATTATATTTGTTTTACTTGAAGAATGGTACCAATACACGCTTTTAATAGTCACATTCCTTTTGTGTCTACAATATTACTGCATACTGCCTTTCAATACATCTTAAACTAGTATTTTAGAACAACTCTGATTTGACTTTAACTTTTACCATTAAATCTAAAATGACATTTGTAGACATCAGCTGGAAAAAAAAAATCTTCCCAGTGACAGATGCCTCCTGGAGGAACATTATCCAGTATTACACAGTTGTCACTGTTCATCCTGAAAATAGTTTTCAAGATTGCTTAATTTGCCATTAGAAATATGCACCTATCACTTAAAACTTTAACAAGCCAGTTGTTAAAAAAAAGGAAGAAATAATTATGATTACTGACAGCTTTAGTAAGACTTATCTGTTTAGAAATCATGCAAAGAAAAGGTTCTGTAATAAAAACAGCAAGCTTCTGGTACTTGTGAGGTGAGTGCTCTAACACAGACCTCTAGTGCTATTTTAGGTGCTCATGCTAACTGCTGGCTACTTGGCCGGTGCTACAGCAACAATTAGTGCTAAACAACAAAACAGAAAACTCTTCTGGCCACATCCTGCCCTTGCTCCTCTGCAACTAAGTCAGAGGAGCTGCTCTTTCCGTGTCACTTAAGACTGCTTTGAAAGGAACCCAACAGTTGGAACGGAAAAAGCAACCAGATAAAAGACATTATTGGCCAAAAGGGACCAGAAGAGCAAACCTGGAGACACTGACTTGCAACCAGTCTGTCATCACCAGGCTCTAAAAATATTCAGAACAGAGATCCTGTTTACAGTCTCTACACCACCACAGAATTGGTTGGTTGTCCACATATTCTCTGTTTATATGTGTCTCTAAACACACACCATCTCCAGTAAAGCACGCATGGCATCAACCAAGACAAGGACTCTCTTCTCTAACTGCTGAGCTATCTCTAATTCAGATTTTTCCTGCCATCTTTTGTTTTTTTGTTTGTTTTTAATATTTCAAGTAAATCCTCTCGTATCTAACAGCTCCATGCTGACAACTCTGATGCCCTGCAGCACCTCCATAGAAATGTCTTTCATTCAGGATTAAAAACATGTCACTATCAAACCACTCAATGAAAGCCTGTTACCTTTTAAACCTGATTTTAAGGTTTTGATGTCAAATTCTGAATTGTTTCCTCCAAACAAGTTTTTCAACATTAATTCCAACTGTACTCTTTTGCACCCTAGAAACACAGCAAATACAACTCTGCTTTGCAACTGTATGCGGAGCAAACACTACTGTGAGAAAATCAAGTGAAATGCTATACTTGAGAGGCATTCCAAACCTCACCAGTTATGTAACCTTAACAACACTCACAGTATCTTAAACCTCCAATTGCATGCAACTCATAGAGCTCAATACTCTGCATTTGTAAAAGCAAGATATTTACATCCCGTCTTCACTAAACAAAACAAAGCCAGAGGTTCAAAACTAGTGTTCATAAAATGCATTTTCTAAGCAGCCGGCTCCAAGAATTTTTCTGCCCCAAGACAGCCCCTCTAAGAAGAGAACTTCCACAGGAATTCCCCACCCAACAACTTCACTGTATGAGAATACACCAGAACCTGCAGTCTGTGAGTTCCCATGGTGAGTCCCGATGTCACACCTAACCTCTTTCAGGGCTGTGGAGTTTGTCTTCCTTTGCTTATTTTAAGTGTTCTGTAATGACCTCTAAACCACTGCCTTTTCCTCACAATAAAGGACAATTCATACTTTTGTGCTTCAATTTAAAGAACTGATAAAATTAATTGAGAAATATGTCACATACCAATTGCAGTCACAATGTGTAAGTGATAAAGACCCTACAAGTGTTCTCCAGACCTGTTTCCAACCCTATAGGTTCCAATATTTTTCTTCTTTCCAAAAATAAGTTTCTTTGGACTAACTGCTATTTTTAAAGACAATTTTACTTCAGGTTTACTTTTACTTCTTACTTTCAACATTTCCAATAAGCTTCTGATCAGAAGTAGATTCAGCAAGAATCCACAAACATACATTCCATCAGTACTCCAAGCTCCTTGAAGTTAACATCACTGTCAGCTTTGCAAGACTTTCTCTGAAACATGAAGTAGGCATGACATACCAGGACAAAAAGGACAGAAAACCAACACTCTTCTTCTGAATGCCAGCCAGCTATCTTTCAGTTCTACAAATATTATATTCAGCATCCTGAGCTGCTATAAATTTTATCCTTTCTTCAAGGACCAGAAGTCCAGCCCAAATTTCTTAAGTAACACAGCAGCAGAAACTGCTTGAAGTGCTTGCATGAAGGAGGCCTGAAGGCTTTCATTAACATCCAGTGCACACAAATAAGGCCCAAAGGAATTGGAACACAGTAGTTATTTCCTGATGCTCTCATGTAATTATACCCATAATATTTGATATAACTACCACACTTCAGCCCCTATAACTCCGTAAATGATGAAGCAGAACAGTGTGAACACAGTTCTGCAAATCAGATACATTAAAAGAGTACTCCATCCAAAAAATCCACACTTGTTGGAGAGGATGAAGTATGCAGATCAACTTCCAACCCTACTGGAAGATTCCTGGAGTGCCTTAGGCCAGTCACACACCTGATTATTCATTTGCAAAACATAATTGCATCTACATTCTACCCACTTCTGCACTGAGGAGTTTACATTCTAAGTAGGTAAAACAAATGAGATTATATAAACGATGTCTGCATTCAAGAGTGCCAAGTGCTGGAGACTTCAAGGCACTTTTCTTACACAGAGAGCTAATTAATCATCAGCTCCAGAACATCACTTTCAGTTCAGCAGGGTAGAATAGCAGATCTCTTGTGACATTCCTACTGAAAATGGGAACAAAGCAGGAAATGACAAGAACAGGTACATGTAAAGACACCTCTCATCCAGAAAAAATGACTGTATTCTCAGGTGTTTTTCTCCATGCACCTTTAAGACTGGCATGAGCATTACCATAATGCTTAGTATTTCAGAATTGCTTTTAATGTATTTGTTCTGGGGAACTTTTGAAACACCCAACATAAACCTTTCTGAGACACTGCATGGGGAAATTTTATTGCCTGGCTCTAAGGGCAAAAACAAGAATGATGCACTACAATGTGTTGCAGTAGGAATTCTGTGCTAATGTCTTCCAAGTTTGCCTTAAGACTTACACCTGCACTGCTATCACGCCTAAGAAGCCTACCTTCAGCTTCAGAATGCACACTTCCATCTCAAAGTGCTTCAAGTTTACAGAAACACAGCCAAGTGACTGCTCTGATACAGTCCACCACAGTCATGGAAACTACAACACATGCCTGACACTGAGGTCCTATTTTTAAGTCTCCTATTAGGCAGGAGCCTCTTCAAAAGGAGCTGCAGGTTGCAGCAGTCACTGACAGGCAAACATAAGGCAACCAATAAAAACCACCAAACTGCCACAATTATGATTATGAAAATGGCAAGATTTCATAATTTATCAATTATGAAATAGAATACTGCAAAATTGAAACTGGTCAGTCACATATCTAAAGCAAATAATGCCACAGATTAGATGAAGCAAATCCAGAAAGAAGGCCAATTAGAGAGGCAGGGAGATTTTTACAAAAATTCTGGAGTGAAGATCAGAGATGATGCAGGGAAGGAACCTAAACCAGCACAGACACAGTGATAAAATCTGACCATCCAGGACTACATCCAGTATTACATACTTTTTTCTGTTTCTGTGATTTCATTATATTCTCCTCACTGCAGATTTCCCAACAACATCCAATTGTATTTCCTAGCACTTCTGAGGGACACTGACTGTTGTAAAGAACATCTGGCTAAGTGTCCATCTCCAAAGCCCTTATTGTGGCTCTCTGACCTCACTCACATACTTCTAACATTCCTATCATTATATTTATTCACCCAGAGTCAGTTAAAATACCAATCGATCTGTCACACATTTTTCCACCTACAAATCCAAAATACTTTTCAAACTCTCCCAACAAATCAGGCAGGAGTTCTGCAGAAGACAGCTCCATTTATCCAAGCCTGATCCTTTCCAGAGATCTTCTGCCCAGAGTAAGGTAATGGTCCTGTTGAGGGGAAAAAAGCGTATAGCACATTATAATTCATCTGCAAGCAGAATGGATTAAGGTTACACAGACATTCTCACCACACATTATTGTAATTTACTAACTCTAAGCACTGGATTTTTTGAAAATCATGAAAAAAATACAGAAAAGCATGCTCTGTAACACAGAGGTCACACGGTCAAGAGGAATTGGGTATCTTCATTAATTTGCTGAAGTGCTGACTAGCCTTATTCTGGGTATTTTTTGTGTGGGTCTCAACATTTGCTGCACTTTATGAGAAGAAACCTTACATTCTTGCTAAAGCCTGCAGTTCAACTCTGCTTGACCTATTACTTGACAGAAGTAAAAAAAAAATACCCCCTAGGAGAACACCAACTATGTTGGCACTGGCAAATACTGCAAGGACACAAGCATTTTCCACACACTGGAGCAGTTTAGCACTTTCATAAAGGTTTTCTTTTTAAACAGACAGCCCCTCACCCTTCCACCTTAGACGTTCGTTCCCATTTTTGCTTTTGTTGGTTTTTGGTGGTTTGTTTAGTTTTTTTGTTTTGGTTTGGTTTTTTTTTATGACAGAGCTGCATAAAGCAGGCCCAGGCTGCTGACCGAGTATCAAATAAATGCCAAGATTCCTTCTCCCTCGGCCCCCCCTTCTCTTCCTGCAACTTCAGAGCGAGCCGCGGACAGCTGCCGAGGCCGGGGCAGGAGGGCGCACGGAGGGCAGAGCCGACCCGCACGGGGCTGCGGAGGCGGCCCGAGGTTCGGGCCCCAGAGGAATCCCATTAACACCGCCGCAGACCGCAGCTCGGCTCCAGACGTGACCCCGGGACGCCTCCTCCAGCTGATAACAACAAAGAAAACAGACGGGAGGAGGAGGTGGCAGCCCCGGAGCCAGTTCCTGCTCCTCCCCTTAGTCTTCTCCCAGCCAAAACAGAGACCACAATATAAACAGAGACAAAATGTGCGTTTATGGCAAAGAGGGGGGGCAGCGGCAGCCCGCTCCTCTTCCTCCGGCGGCTGCCGCCAGGAATGCTCACCGACCGACTCACCCTGGACTGCGAGCGAAAAGCGAAGTTATCGCGCATTTCACACACTTTATTTATGTAAACAAAGTATCTTACGCATACTGCAGCCGCACCACCTCCTCCACTCCCAAAAAGAGAAATACCCTGCATTAGCCCACGGGTTTTTATTGAAACAAAACAAAATGTTGTCTCACGCACCCCTCAACGATGCCTCGGCCTGGAAGACGCAGTCCCCACAAACCCACGAGGTTGTTAAGACTCGACAGTGAAAAAAAGAAACAAAACAAACAAACCAAGCCCAAAGAAATCCCCCAAACCGCAGGCTTCCCTTCTCACTGCATTTCCTCAAAGGCGCAAAGCAAACGCACAGCCGTCACAGGGGGGAGGCAGGGCGCTGAGCCGCAGCGGGGGACAAGCGCTGCCCTCACCTTGCCTGCACCACCACCCCCCCGCCGGGATGCCGGGGCTGGAACCTTCTCTCTTGTCCCCGTCCTCTCACAGCTCCCAGGCCCACGGCAGCTACACCAACCACCTCTCCTCCCCCCCCCAGCTCGTTTTGGGCCAGAGATTATTCATTACGCAGACGCCGCGAGGGGTGGCAAGGGTCGGGCAAAGGAGGAAGAGAAGAAGGGGCTGCCGAGGGCGTACGCACACAGTCGGTCCTGTCCCTCCCTAGGGCGAGCCCTCGCCCTGTCCCGGCTGCACGAAAACAACGTCTCCCCCTCATCCCCCTTCCCCCGCGCCTGCGTGCGGGGCCCGCGGACAATGGGGAGCGGAGCGCCCGGGCAGCCAGCGAAGGGCAGGGGCCGCAGGGCAGGGGCCAGAGGGCCGCAATCTCCCCTCCCCCGCGGCAACCCACCGTCCCGGCCGCCCGACGGGGCCTCCGCGCCGCACAGCGCCGCCGGAGCGCAGTTCTGCCCACCCCCCACAGTGCGGGACACTCACCCGTTCCGCAGCGGACCCCGGACCCTGCGCTGGGCGGCACCGGCGAGACCCGCCTGGGGGGTGGGGGCGAGAATCGCAGGCAGGAGAGCGCTCCGGCAGGCCGCAGGCAAACGGCCGAGCGAGGGAGGGCGGCGCTGGCGGCCGCGGGCCGGGGGTGCGCGGGTCGGTTCGGCGGCCGGTGCCGGTGCGAGGGACGGGACGGGACGGGACGGGACGGGGGAGGCGGGGTCCGACAGCTGAGAGGATGTAAACAGAGCGTCACGTGACCCCGCCCCCCGCGCGCGGGGCCGCCGGGCGGGGCGAGGCGAGGGCGAGCGCTGCGCCGCTCCGAGCCCGGCCCTGATTGGCCGCTCGTCCCCCTCGCTACAGCCAATGGGCAGCCGGCGCTCGCGGCGCTCGTCACCAGTCGCCCTGGGGTCGCTGGGGGCCCGCACGCTGCCTTCCCCCCACCCCCGGGTGCCCGTCCCCCTTCCCCGCCGGCCGGGCAGCGCTGCCGGCAATCCCGTGTGCCCGTCCCCCCTTCCCCGCCGGCCGGGCAGCGCTGCCGGCAATCCCGTGTGCTCTCCCCGGCCCTCTGGTCTCCCGTGGGCTGCCGAGGAGGGAAAGCAGCACCGTGTTGTCGTGCGGAAGGGCCGAGCGGCGACGGCAGCGCGGGTGGGCGCTGGGGGTCAAGCAGCCGTGGCGGAGGCCCGGATTTAAAATCGTGCGCAAGGTGCCCCCGGTGCCCGCAGGAAAGAGCTCCGCTTTGCGTTCTCATCTTCCTCTGCGGGACCCTTCCGTAGGGCCTCTCGCAAGGGGGCCAGAAGGTTCCCCCCACGCCTCGAGAGAAGGGCATTCGGGCTGTGTTGTCGATAGTTTTAAAAACTACAGGAAGTAAGAAAGATCGCGGGGAAAGCTCAGAGAAATCATTCGCAATGTCAGAAAGCGTCTAAAGGGGGGCTGTGTAGATGCTAAAAAGGTCTAGAAGGGATGCTGCATGAAAAACAGCTGAGGTCATTTGGCTTGCTCTGCCTGGAGAAGAGACCTGGGGGGAGACCTCACAGCAGGCAGCAGCTTCCCTGGGAAGTGGAGGGGAGCACTTGATTTCTTCCTGGTGACCAGCAAAGGGCCTGTGGGGTCGGCATGGACATGTTGTGGTAGCTTTGGCTGGGTATAAGGAAAAGATTCTTCACCCTGAGGGTTGTTGAGGACTGGCATAGACTCCACAGAGAAGTGGTTAGCGCACCAAGTCTGACGTAAATGTTTGGACAACACTCTCAATCCCATGGTGTGATTCTTGGTGTGGCCCTTTCCAGGGCCAGGAGTATGACTTTGGTAATCCTTGTGTAACCCTTTCAACTCAGGGTATTCTATGATTCCATGAATTTGGGAAAAGAAGGACTACCGTGGAAGGAACAAGACATGAAAAAGTGGGAAGTCAAGGAAGCCTGAGGCCCCAGTGCAGACTTGAAGCCCAAGGTGATGAAGAGTGTTGGATCATTCTGAGCCCTGGTCCCAAGTGATGTTTCTGAGGCATTGTCTCATGTTTGATTTGGTTAGGAGGAATGATGTGGGATTTGGAAAGTCAGTGGAGAAAGTAGGCTTGGCTGGTGTTTGGGAAAATTAAGATTTACACAGGTGTCAGGACTTGTAGTAACTTGGCTAATCTGTTTTTGTTGTGGAAAGAAATGAGAAAAGCCTGAGGTCAGTATCAGAAGAGGGATGACTTCGGGAACACTAAGTTCATGTTCACCAAACAATCAGGCAAAAGGTGTATTATTTAAGGATTTCAGGGTAATGGATGTGAAAACCTGAAGTTGAGTGGGTGTTATAATAAAATTAATCTAGATAACTTGTAGACATTTACAATGATAATTTAATCTAGAGTGTTGTAAGCACTGAGTGCTTTGTGAAATGCAGCCGAAAGGCACAAAGATTTGAGCTTTAGCCCAAGTTTGAGTAGTGGTGGAACAGGATTTCTAACTAAAAATCCTGAGAATTGAAGGACATAAAAGTGTAGCTGGTAGGAGGCCAGAAGTATTACTCTGTTGGGGGGCAGGATTAGTTAATAGCCGGAGCACACAATGGTTGTAGATGGCAACACCTGAGGATAACTGGAAGAACAGGGGGAGAGTTTGTGTTAGGCCAGGACTCAGAAAGAAATATAGCCTGTCAGTTGGACTGAGTGATTCAAATAGTGCTACGAATTGCCACCCTATTAGTGATACAACTGATGAGAAATGGCTCCTTCAATGAGAAATAAAAGGCAGAATAAACACATAAAGTCAGTTTTTACATTGAAATCTGCCTTGCATCATTGCATCAGTAAACAAATAATTTTTGCTGGCTTTGCGTATTGTAAGTTTGTTTATATTAGGAATTTTTAGTTAGATGTAATAAGTGTGTATAATTCCCTGCCTATTGTATGTGTGATGGTTTCCTCCTCTTTCCATCACATCCTAGATATTCTTGTGCCTGAGCAGCATGTAGGCATTACCTGTCAGACGAGGTGAACTTGATGAGTATTCAGTCAGGACAGAAGTTATGGCCATGTTTTGCTCATTCACTTTTAAGAGAATTTTTCAGATAGCTTTTTTCCTCTGTAAATTACCATGGTTGAGCTATTTTTTCCATTTGCAGTGAAGATGGACATACAGTTAGGAAGGCCATTCTGCCATCTTCTTTCAGAGCTGAAAAGAAGCTGCAGCATTCTGGTCTAGCAGAAAATTTTACTCAAGCATGTATAGTTCTCCAAATGTGTTCCAGCTCCTGTCCATCCATTATCAAAAAAGAAGTAAGGTGTGTGTTTTCTGATGCAGCAGGTAACTTTTGCATCTTGGTGTGAAAGGTATTTATTATCTCATTTTAAATTTGAGATGCACATCATTTGGGCGAAATTTGTTTTCATTTGAATCTAAGTTAATAGTCTCAAAAAAAGCTAAAGTATTATGTGACAGGCCCATCAAAGCTCTGTACAAGCTTGCTAAGTTCAAAACCCTCGTTTCCCACTTTCTACCTGAATGAAATTGAAATAACAAAACCCACTTCTTACCTGAAGCACAGTGAACATCCTTTCATCCTCATAAAACACTGAGTTAGGCTAAAGTGCCCCCCAACTTCATTATTCTGTGCAAGTTTGGGATGGTTTTATTGTATCTGCAGATTTAAGCATAATTTACTTTTTCAGTATTTTGTCCTGCTGCTTTGTTATTTTTTCATGATCATGCAGATAAAGTCTGAACTGTGTGGAATTCTCCAGTGACTCTTCATTCTGTGCTTCTGGTGAAGGTTATAACATTCAGATATCTGATAGACAAGTACTCAAGACTGCAATTTTTTAGATAAATTTGAAATTTGCTACCAGTGTCATTAAGGTTAAGTATTTAGACTTAACTGTTACTATAATGAACAGAAAATTGGATATACACAGCAATTTATAATGAAAACTGTTTCAAATAAAGATCATGTCACAAATACTGACTAGGCATATTATTAAGCATATTTAATTTTTTATTTATCTAGAAAAAAGTTGTCCTTTAGACATATTGGCTTTCCTAACTATGGCAATAGTTTAAAAGTGGAGTGGTGCAAATTACATTCCTTCAATGCAATCTTGTTGGCATAAAGCTAATAAATAATGCATCATTTTCACTGCTTATATTTTTTACACATCTCTAAATAATGGAAACCATTTATATATCATTGCATTTAAGGTACTTTGATTTGAATCAGTTTCAATTCTATGTTCTGTTATTCAATAAGCATTTTAAAATATTTTTAAATGCTACAGAAAACATACAAATCAAGTATTAAAGTGTTTTTCTTTAACATGTCTTTTTAGACATATATGTCATTTTCTTAATCTAATAAAGCTTAAATTTGCAAAATTTTTGGTGGAGCTTAAGCTGATACTTTTTCAAATATTTTTTTATGTTCTGCAATGAAATCTAATTTTAATAAAGTTGTAACAGTATAATGTATGTAGGATTTCTTAAGGCTTGGATTATTCCTACCAAGTAAAGGACTTTACTTTGTTATTTAGCTCTGGAAAGCTAAATAACAATGCAAGGATAAGGATATTAGAGACTTACACTTTAGCTCTATTTGTAATTAGTTATTTCACACTGTTGTGCATACATTTGTATGTTGACACAGCTTTTTAGAAAATATTTATAACTCACTGTCATTTTGAAGCAACTGTTTTCTGATTATTTCTGATTGCTTTTTTTCCTAATTCATTTTGCATGTAATTTTTTTTCTCTAGTTTCCACAATCTTGTTAGATTTCCTTTCCCCAGACAAATTTCATTCTGTACTTTTGTTTCATCTTTAATTATCAAGCATTTTAAAATTGTTGTTGATTTCTTATATCTATTTGATATACTCTCTCATATTGGTAACTTCCTGACACTTACCTTTCATCCACTGAGCTCTTTGTCTTTTTTTTTTCTTTTGATTGCCTTCTTTCTTTTCCCTTATTTTTCATAGATTTTCTTTCCTGACAGACTTTGACTGGTTGGTTGTACAGATGTAGAACAAAAAAGATGTACTACAGAAGTAGCAGCTCCAGTTTTCAGACGTTGTCCTCAGCTCTCAACAACAGATACCACTTCTGGCAACGTACCTCACGCTGTGTCACACATTCCATTGGCGTGGCTTGTTTCAGGAAGAGGCCCTGAAATGGAGACCTGGTGCAGTGGCTTCCCCTGTCCTGCAGCCTTGGTCTTCCTGCATTACTCTGTTGTCTCAGAGAGTAAAAGTACTGTGTTAATAAAAACAACACAAGTAATGCAAAGGAAAAAAAAAAAAAGTAAATAACTTCTGGAAAGCAGTTTAATTTGTCCTGAATTTTTGGCCTACCTTTCATATATTTAAAATGTTCTGGTTTTGTATTCTTCGCTCCTAAATGTTTGAATGTACCTTCTGTGGCTCTCATCTGTACCCCAGCCGTCATCGTGCCATTTCCAGTGGTTTGTGGTAAGTGATGTTTCAGTTCTCAGGAACAGAAGTGGGTCATCCCCCAGAGAGTGCCCAAGCTGAGTCCCTTCATGTGGCATGTAGAACCTGAGCACACCCACAGCTAAGCTGTAATGGACTGCTCAGGTGTAGCCTGCAGTCCCCAGGAGTGGCCAGACAGCAGCCTGGCAAACCATCATCCACAGGCTGTCATGTGGGCCTCTGGAGCCAGCAGCTGTGCAGCTGAGGTGTGGCCTGGCTCTGAAAGCAGTTTAGTCACGTTTGTACAATGTTGCTTTGACAGGTGAGACTTGAAAGATTTCACCTGTAAAACTGGTAAGATCTACATACGCAGTGTATAGGGTGTCTGCATCTTTGACCTTGTTAATCTGCAGTTTGGATAAACAAACCCAGCATTACTGTCTTGGATAAAAGTAGTTGTATGCTAATCAAGTTTTAGATAATTGCAAGGTTTTCCAAAGCTCCAGAGCTAGGTGATTGAAAAGAGTGCCTTAAAAGGAGTAATTCAACCTTTATTACAGGCCTTGTCTATGTGCCAGATTCCTTCATTGAGTATTCCTACTGGTCTTTAAGACTTGCCATTTATTTCTTTGAGATCTGCACATCCTTTTTCCTCTCTAGCCCCCTTCAGAGAGGCAGCTTGTTATTGTAACTTGCTAAGGCATTTTGAGGTTTTAGGGATGGAGATTTTCATTGCTGTAAATTTTGATATGCCCTCTTTGCAAATATGAACTGCATTAAGCAACTGTACAATGTTTTTAATGCTGTGCATCACAGTCATATTCCTCTGAATCACTCCAAATAAAATGCATTGAGGTTTGAGTTACATATATTTATTTGGGATGCCTGTAACCTTACTTGTGCATCCCACCTCTCACACCCCATTGAAGTATTCACAACTTTTATCAACTTTGTGAAAAGAAATGTCATACAATGGTAGCAAAAACATCTTTTGATGCTCTGAGTAGGCAGGAATAGCAGTGATAACCTTAAAAAGTGATGTGCTTGCATACCACTGGTTAGGAGAGTGTGTGAGGCTTTTTTTCCTTGCCATAAACTGTTCTGCTAGGGTGGTATTATCACTGTCAGCCCCTCTGGAGCAATTTTTGGGAGAGCTTCTGGCAGTGGGCAAAGCATGGCACAGAGCTAGAAGTATCTTGATTGTCAGAACATAAGCTGAGCTCAGTTCAGATATTAAGACATTGAAAGCACATACTAGAAAAAGAAAAATACCAAAACAATGAAGCCCATATTTTAACTTAAAGATGCAAATGAGTAAATGAAATGAAGGAATAAATTAAATAATGGCATCTGTTGCCATAGACATTGGTCTTAAGGATGTGTCTCTCATGATCAGCTTTTTGGCCTTCTTCAAATTACTCCTCTAATTTCTTGTGTGCAACTTCCTGGGTTTTTTTCTCTGTTAAGAACAAGCCTGAGGTTGTAGCAACAGAAGGGTTCCAGTGGCCTGTAGTCACTGCCAAGTGCTCAACCAAATGTTGCTCGTAAATACAACAAACTGAGCACATCTAGATAATGATTGATGTACTACAAAATCTAGTTACACAGCCAAATATTAAAAAATCTTTCAGAATTTGGTACTAAGACAAGTGCCAGTTATTTAGATTTCATGCATATTACTTTTTATTTTTTCCATGACCCTTGACAGAACAAGAAATGTCTTCCATCAGTATTTCTGCTTTAAACCATTTGTAACTCGTCTCAGAGGTATATTAGGATACAAAAATGAATATGTAAGCAGAAAGTGTCATATATTATCACTTCTGTCCTCCTTATTGACTGTAAACTGCAAGCACAAGACATTCTCCATGGAAATATGTTGATTTGTCTCTAGATGTAGCTGACAGTGAGTCAACAACATACTCTTTATGTCATCCTTTTCTTAAATCAATAGGGTGTTTTTCTAAATTTATAATGTTCTTTTTTTAGAAGGAACACAGTCCTTCAAACCAAGAAAAAATATATGCCACCATGGTTAATACTTTAAAGACAGTCTCTGAGCTTCCCCTGAATGAGTCATATTTAAAGGAAGTTGCTGTATTTATAGCAAATAAACAGCACACATATTATTCTGAAAACAATAAATGTTTTCACTTTATTTTTGCCTGATTTTGTTAATCAAATATGGAATAACATGTAATTTAATTTAAATTAATTAAAATTTAACTTGTGGAGCCTCTCTTTTATATTTGGGCTGATAATACCCTGTAGGGTATTAGTGTATACAGTGTACAGTAGTAAAGTTACTGATAGTCATCTGGCCTATGTTTCATAATTTTGGAGGCTTTTAAGATCAACTGATTACCAGATACCTAATAGTCTCCAAGTACTCTATTTCTTACATGCAACTTTTATCTTTAGGTAGGAAAGATAATGAAAGCTATCTGCATGTTGAAAATGTGTCAAAAATGCTTCTAGTTCCATTTCTAACTCATTTAATATTTTTGACAAAGTGAGAAGGTTATGTTTATATAATTTTTTTTTTCCCTTAAAAAATTTAAATCTCTTCATCAGTAGGATTGAGTTGTTAGAGATATATATTCGGTCTTCTATTTATTGTCTAAAAGCATCCTTTATCAACCGACTACCAAAAAAGCAGGGAAAAACTAATTTATTTTATACATATTTAAAATATATTAATATAATTGATAATATATTAATATAAAAGATATTAATATATTAGTATCAATTAAGTTCATATTATATCCTCCAGTGTAAGTAATTTTTGTGAGACATGGACAAATGTTACATTAAATCCAACAAGCTTGCCAAAAGGTTTGTGCTTAAGATGCAGCATGCAGGTTGCTCTCAAAAAGCTTTTTTCTAACAGAAAATAACATAATCTTTTGTTTATGCTCCTCCAAACTCCTGATGCTTTAAAAAAATACAATTTATATTTTTCTCAAAATTTTGAAGAGGTTTAGCACTTTTTTTTCCCCTCTTGTTTTTGCCTTTTTGGATGATGCAGTTGGCTATTATTAAGTCTTAAATGACCTGCCCTTTTATCTACTGGCTCCTGGAGCAATTGCGAGAAAGGTAAAAATTTTGACACGTTAGATAGGTAAGATACCATCACTGAAGTCAGTTAATTGACTGTGACTATGGGGAGCAATATGCATTTCTCTTTTTAGCTATGTGAGTCTCTCTTTGGCCATTTCTCCAGCTGATTTGGGTGTGGCTAGATCCAACCAATGTCACGGATATATTGTATGAAAAATCCTTTTGCTAAGATTTTTCTCCTGAGAAGCTGAGAGGCCTCAGAAATGAAATGTAAACAATGATTATCTGCTGCTGTGGAATGCAACGGGTACATATTTGATTGGTGTCATGTGGTTGTTTTTAATTAATGGCCAATCACAGTCCAACTGTCTCAGATTCTCTGGTGAGTCACAAGATTTTATCATCATTCCCATTCTTTCCTTGCTAGCCTTCTGATGAAATCCTTTCTTCTATGATTTTAGTGTAGTTTTAATATATAATTTTCTTTTAATATAGTATATATAATAAAATAATAAATCAGCCTTCTGAAACATGGAGTTCAGATTCTCATCTCTTCCCATGACGGAATTGCCTGTAAATTCAACAAATCTTAGTCCTAGATTTGTCAACAGTCTCTGTCTAAAGGATTATTCATGTGTAATTGAACTTTGTCCTGCAAGATTAAGAATGGCAAACCAGATTTATTTATATAAATATATATGTTTTGTTATGATAACAATTAGACAAGAAGATCTTTATCATTTTTATTTATTTAGAATTATTTATTACACAGTATAGGAGCTATAGCAACTATTATAATATACTGTATTATAAAACAATGTTGAAGCAATTATATTAAAGCACTTGTATTAATTATTAAGTAGAGATTGATGTTACTCACCCACACCAGTGACTGTGGGCAAATCTCTTGCTCAGACTGAAAAGGTAACATTGAGGGACATCTCCTCTCATGGGAGGAACCTCCTCACATACACTCCTAGAAGGAATGTTTTACAAGACTCTGCTGCTAAAATTCGGGACTGGGCTTTTATGGTATAGAGTGACTCACTGTCAGTCATATGTCTCCAGGCCAGCTGTGTCAGTTCAGCAGCTTTAGATAAGTTGTTGGTAGTACCACATGTTTATTCCTTTATCTGGGTACTTTACCAGTGCTACCACCTCTTCATCTCACTATCAGAATGCTTAATTTTGGGATTGATGAGTCAGACTGGTTTCAGCTTTATTCAACACCAAAAGCAGAATGATGCCACCTTCTTCATTTACCGTTGGTAAATGGGGCACTGTTCCGGTTTTTTTACCCCATGCCAGGCAAAACATCCTGCAAGTGCATGAGAATATTGGAAGAAGAGTTACTAGCACATTTTGGAAAGGAGTGGCTAAAGTGAGAGAAGAATGCAAGACACTGAAGGCAAATCTTGTAACTGAGTATGCTCATAGTGAGCTCAGATTTGAGCTGCTCCATGCTCAGCTGTTTGCATCATGTGCTGAATACATTCAGGGGTCTCACTTCTAAGAGAGATTCATTTTGACAGGAATAGTGGCCACTAAGTACCACCTAGCAGAAAGAGAAGGACTCCAAAGCTAAAGAGGAAGGAAGAGCTGAGAGCAGCCACAGCAGAGGATGAGTAGAGCTCTCATTGCCAGGGCACAGTCTGATCTGAGAGTGGGATAAGCAAAGGAGAGTGGTAGTAGCAACAGAGTTTATGGAGAGATCATAGAGCAAAAGCAAGGCAACAAGCTAGAACACTGATGTGGGGGTGAGGGTAACACCTATAGGATAGAGCAACCTGAGCCTGAGGCTAAATGAATCTTCTCAGGCCGCAGGCAGGGCTTGTGAGTGCGCTCTCATGAGGACCTTTACAGCCTCTTGGTGCACTGGACCATGACATTGATCTTCTTAACTGATCAAGTCCAAATGGAGCTCTTAAAAGACATAACTTGACGGGCCAAACTTTGCAGTGAATACCTAATTACGGGGTGTAATAACAAAATGAAGGTTGTACTGATTTGTCATGTTGAAGCTATGCCAAGTTAAAAAGCTTCTGATAGTTTCAGCAGCCTTAGGTAGGCATTTGGTCTCTTGTAAAAATTATGTCTTACTGTTGTGATAAGAAATAGGTTTATGATCTCTCTCATTTTTTTTTATTTGGCCTAATGCATTTCTCTTCATGTGCAAGACAAGGATGAGTAAGCTTGTGTTAAGCCTTGAGCAAATGCTGAAGGGCAATATTTTCCTCTTAGTGCATACTGGTAATAGTGGAAGATATTGTTAAAGCCAACTCGTTCTTGCATGCAACTACAGGACTGAACATTCTGTACTCCAAAAGATCTGCATGAGTGCCTAAATCTCCACCCTTTAAGTCATGTGGAAGATTGTATCATGGTGAGACACTGGCGTAAGTTGCCCAGAGAAGCTGCAGATGCCCTGAACTGTTCAGAGCCATGGTGGATGGTCTTAGCAGGGAAGTTGGACTAAGTCATCTCTAAATTCCCTTCCAGCCCAAACCATTATATGGTTCTATGTTTGTTTCATCTTGATTCTTTGAAAATCTCAATTTTCTACTAACCTAAAGAAATAAAAAAATAATAAATCAACTATTTGGCAATAAAAAAACTATGAATCTTCATAGGGGTTATATGCTTTTAACTGTATTACTCAATCTCTAACTTTTCATACAATTACATGAAAAGAAAAAGAACAAAGCATTGAATAAACACAGGCATGAGAGAGTGTGAAAATTACTCTGCTAAAGTCTGTGACTTCTCAAGTAAAATAACAGCCAGAAATCAATGGGGCAACAGATGAGTATGAGGCTATACCTTTCATAGCCTTTCTTCTTGAGTGCATGTTGAAACTTTCAGTGGCAAGAAGGTGTTCAGGGGGCTCTAAGTGAGAAAAGTATAAATGTTTTCTGCTAACAGTATGCTATACATTATAATAGTGGCAGAATCTGGTCCTGGAACAATTAAAATCTCAGTATATTAAAGAAAAAGAAACACAATTCTTTGTTTCACATGCTAAGTTTGCCTCTGTATGACTTGATAGCCTGCTACTAAAGAGGATGAAAAGACAGTGATAGTACAAACCTCATTTTCCTCCCCCAAGGTATGAGGTGTATTTAACTGATGTGCTTTTTTGCATTTCCTGGCATATAATTGGAATTTGCACTCCTGAAAATGTCTTACAGTGTATAGGTAGCAAAATGTTATTAGAGAATGCTCACTGATTATTTCTATTGGACTTCCTGGTCTTAAAATCTGTATCTAGGTCATTTTTGGGTGCTTCAGTGCTTCACATAACCATTTCCTACTGAAAAAATGGAGCTCAAAGCATACTGTAGATCATAGGTAAATCTAGCAGTGGCAGGTAAACATGCCTTTTTAGATTGTGCCAGCATCAACTTAGGTCAATGAAAGTTTACACTTTAGTCTCACTTTGGCTTCTAAGTAGTTGTAATTGCAGAACTCTGCAGATTTCATACTTCTGTTGTCTGAAAAGAATGTTGATGCTGTAGAATAGAAAATGAAGCTCCATAACCTTCTTTTCTGTGAAAAGTGTAGGAAGGAGCAGGCTGCCCAGAGAGGTTGTGGAGTCTCCTTGTGGGGACATATTCAAAAGCTGTCTGGACAAAAGCCTAAGTAACATGCTCTAACTAAATGATCTCCAGTGGTCTGCTCCAACCTTACCTGTTTGGTGAAAATAAATAAATAAATAAATAAATAAATAAATTTCCTTGTTGTGTTTTGCTTTACCTGAATAAAGCTACTTGTATTTTTGTCATATAGTAGAGAACTGAACCCATAATGTACACAAAGTTAGTAACTATGACCTATGGATAGAATTATATCCAAATGATTTAAGTCCCTGGACCAATAAAAGTGTTTAGGCACTACCCAGCATGTAGGTAACCACATAGGTCAAATTTGTATGACAAATGAAATTATTTGGTATCCAACTGGATTCATGGGGATTCTTCAAATACACCTGTAATAAGGGTAAAATTCCATAGATATATTAAAAAAATAGGTATACAATATATAGAATGGCAAAACAAAATCACAGAATTTGGGTTATTTTATCTTGCTCCATTCTGTTCATACATATCTTTTAACATTAAAAAATTAGATGAAAGCTGCTGCATAGCTCTTCATATCTTTTATGATAGCATTGTCTTACAAAATTTGCCAGAATCTTTAGTTGAAGTTTTAGAATATTAAAAAAAAATTAAATAAAGAATAAATAAATAATAAATAATACTCCTGAACCTCAGCTGTAAAGAGGAAAGAGTAGAAGCATCTTAATTTCTGGAATATTCACAAGAAACAGATTTTAGAAAGCCACAGTGGAAAATGCATCCTAGATACCTCAGAGTTGTTCCGAATTATTTTACAAATGTCATACTTCCTTGGATTCTAGTTTAAGATTTTTTCTTCTCTTTTATGCCACAGAAGCAGCTTTTGACTGTTTAAACCTTCTTTATCCCAGATACTTAAACATTTCTATGAAATTTTCTGCTTGCAAATTTTGGGTGCTTTGGACCTTGACTGTCAGAGTAGTTTCAGTTTCCCAGGTAATGTGGGTGTGCTTCTGTTAAAAGTTCATTGAGCCAAATTACCCTGAGGCTTTTTTCATTGCTTTTCATTTGGTACCATCTGCATTATCACTGACCTTATTAATTAAGTCAATGTAGTACCTTTCTTTATTCTGACTTTCCACCTGCAGCCAAGAAGGGTCATTTCAGACAATAACAGCAACTCATCTTTATTCTGGTGTTTAAATGTGAGAGATATCTTAAGACTCCTCATTTAATTCATTCACTGACCTTCTTCCCACATAATAATTTATTTTGTCACATGTTAATTAATTTTCCACAACAAGGACAAACTAAGTATATGGTTGTAGTGTTTGTGTGGCTATTTAAAAACTAATTTAGCTGTTGCAGAAGAGTGACACCATTCATTGGAATCAGAACTGGGGAATCAAAACACAATTGGATACTGAGAGTCTAGGATGTAATAAATATTTGTTTTGTGACTCAGAGCTGCAGGTGACTGTTATGTCTGAAGACTTTTATAGTTAAGAGGATGAAATACGCGCTTCATTTCATAGGGGAAAAAAAAAGACATGGAAACACTAAAAGAAAAGACTCAGCATTTGAATTATGTTGCCTTCTTAGTGAGTCATGACGTAAACCTTTTACTATGCTAAGATGTGACCTGCTATAACCAGTTTCAAAAATTTCAAACCAACTTACTCAATACCTACATTTTATCCAAAACCTTCAAAACTTAAAATATAAATTAAGCAAGTATTAACTCTGATAAATTTCTTTCTTGATGGTTACTATTTAAAGAACTATAAACATTCTTAGGGTTGTTTAGTGCACTTTTTTTTCCCCCCAATAGTCACAGGGATCAGTAACACCCAAAGATGGTGTTATTGCAAAGTATAATAACATCCAAAATAACTTCACTATTTTCTCTGCCTAAAACAGAGTGTAGATTCTTTGGGAACTGGGGGATGTCTTTACATGGGTTTATTACTGCATCTCATCTATGTAGCTCAGCTATCAGAATGTTCCCTTTTAATAGATCATTAAACTTCTGACGTCACCGTCGTAGTCACCTTTCTCCTGACAACTCCTCTGATTTCGCAAGAGTTGTTTTCAGAAGCACAGTCATTGCCTAGTGCAAAGGAAGGAGGAAGTGGCATTAATAATTGTTACTAATTTTCAGTGAGCCCTTAGAGCTGATTTTTGTTTTACAGGAAATTCTCTGAAATACCTTATTTTAGTCAGCGCAGTGTTGAGAAAATGTTATTAAAATTCTATATAGAGATTTGTGTTTAGTCAGCTTCCTACTGTTCTTCTGTTCCCATCTGGGATGTTAACACCAGAGAGTTTCATTTCTTTAGATAACTTTAGATAATTTTTCTTTGCAGTGTAATTACTAGAGCAGCGCTGTGATGTTCACAGAACCCACAAGCTCCCAGACCTGAAACACTAAAAAATTGCTATGGAGAACTTAAACTAAACTGGTGATATGAGTTTGATAGAGGTTCTTCCTCCTTTAGAGAGAAGTTAGGTTCTGTTTCCTCTGAAAAGACTTGGCTTTGCCAGTTAATTCATATAAATACCTTTACCCATTGAGAAAATAAGGAACTGTGGTATTCATTACTTCTGCTCTCTCGTTATGTTAAATACCGAAGACTTTATTGGAAGTTGAAGGATAATTTTTAACACAATTAAATAACAGTGAAGTAATGATACTTTTCATTCCCATAGCTTTGAAATGTAAAGATAATTATTTTCCCAGTTCTCTGTAGAATAGGCATACATCATTAGCCTTCGAGTACAGTGAAGTACAGCAAGGTTAAAAAAATTTTAAAGAACTAGAAAAAAAATAAGGAAAACCAAGAATAGCACTCTAATTTCTTGTCATCTTGTTCTGTTCTGTTTTCACAAGATCAGCCTTTATTAAGTTGTCATCTGAAGCACCTTTAACAGGTTATACCCATGAAGAATTTAAATTAGAGGCTTTGAAAGTTTGTTTAGGAAATTAACTACCAAGATAGGGGATATAAAAAGCATTGCACTGATGATGAATTTTGTTAAGTACACAAGGTTTAAAGTCCCTGTCACGCTGCTTGCTTGGATGCAAATTTCTTGTGGGTTTCCTTTTCCTGGCTGGAGTGCTTACCAAAACAAAATCCAAAATCTTTATAAGGAGAAATACCTAGGCTGTGGCACTTCTGGGTTCCCTTAAGCAGAACAAGTTTCCTGCTGTTGTAGGGAACCCGAAATACTGGTAGTGCCCTCTGGTAGCTTTTGCACTACAAGCCTTACATTTTTCTCAAGGCGAAGGAGATTGATCTCTGATTTATGGCATGCAGGGACAGAGCTCTTGGCTTTTCTTTGGGCCCACTTTTACTTGCTTGTGTCTGATTATGGGAGTTGGACAAACAGGGACAACCAACATTTATGGTTTTTTATTCTGCGATAGATTTTATCAGATCTTGTAGACTTCAAGGTGAAATTGCTAGAAGCAAAACAGTCTCCTGGCAAAATTGTATCACAGATATCCAGTCTAGGCAGCTTTACAAGAAAAATAAGTCTTACAGTGTTTTGTTTGCTTTTGGGGTTTTTTTTTGTGTTTTTTCTTTTTCTATGGGGAAAAAAAATCCAACCAAACCAAAAGCAGCTTTACTATTAAGCTGTATGGCCAGTATACCAAATAGGGTTACCAAAGTGAGTTAAAAACTATAATCCTGACATTTCTATTTAGATTTTTCTTTAGGGAGATCACATTTGGATGAGTTCAAAAGCTGTTTTCATGAGTTTTTTGCAATTTTCTTCTACAGCAAAATTTAGCTGTTTTCACCAGGCATCACTGCAAGTTGCCAGGAAAGTGTCAGAATTCCTCTCAGTAAATCAGTTTCTACAAATTTGTCTCAGGTAGAAAAAACATTTGCAAAGAAAATGAGTCTTATGACTAAAGGAAAAAAAAGTAACAAATCTAGTGATGGGAAAGAAAAATAGTGTTCTTGCTAAAGGCTATGTAATTGTATCTTTGCAATTTTTTAAAGACTAATATTTATATCCCTGTAGTAAGCTCTCCTGTTTACTAATCTAATAATTGGTAAGAAGAAATGCTTTATGACCTTCAAAATATTTCTGGGATAGACAAGCATAAAAAGGTTGCTACACTCTCTGAAAGATTTCTTGTGTCATAAAATGTTTTGTTCCCGTATTCTTACTGCCTGTTTGTCATCTTGTAATTTAGTGAGCTCTCTAGTCCATGCTTAAATAAGTCTGTCCAGTTGCACCTTGAACCCTGAAAACAATTGGACAAAATCAGTTCTTCCTTCAAGCCCCAAATGCCTCTAGTGATGCACACACTGCCAGAGGGGACCTCACCTTCCCATGGTGGGAGGAAGGGTCAGAGATGCCCCCGTACAGAGCTTCATTCCTACACTGGCTCCCCAAAGCAGCATCACTAAGGAATATTCTGATCAAATACTGGAGTATTTCAGGTAAGACTTGTAATTAAAATCTTTTTTCAACTTATTTTTTCAGAGAGACTGTCATGGTAGTTCAATTTTAGGGCTGTAAACAAGTAGTGCTGTTCTGGCACTGGCTCCAGATAGAGTTTTGTTACCAGACTGTTCATCTTACTTGCTGGAGGTCTTAGCACTGTACTGTTAGAATCCTTGGCACTGTAAGGAGAGGAATGCCTGGTACTTAATGCCTACTACTTAAACATGTGGACCATGGTTGAAACATCTCCAAGATCTAGTCTGTGGTTCAAAGCAAATGCTGCATCAATAAAGGAATTGTGATGCTGCATTTGCATCTCTCTCGTTGTTGAATAAAGCACTCTTGGGAGGATTCTTATTTTGGGAAAGAGATGTTTTAAAAGGCTTAGAAGAAATCTTGGTACAGACAAAGAAAAGAATTACAAGGTTAGACATTGCTTGGAAAGGATGCATTCTATAAGAACACAAATTAATAAAAGAAAAAAATGTGCTTTAATTTGGGATTTGTTACATCTAACGTAACAGACCTGAGTCCAGAGTGTGTTGCAAAACCTCTGCTGCTGGACTCTCTTCTGTCAGAATTGATGCTGGGGTTTTCTGCAAACTTATGTGGTAACCTTTCCATTTTCCATTAATGCACAAGCCCACATTCAGAACTTGCAATTCTAGAGCTAGTCAGGCTCCTTGTCCAGGGACTTAATGAAGGTCATTCAGGATCTCTGTCTTTAAGGCACCCTAAAATGTGTCACAGATGAGAAGAAATATGTAGACATTTCTGTTCATTTAGAAAAGGATTGTGTCTGCAAGCATAATGCTATTTGTTTTCTTTCTGAGATGTTTTCTTAGAGAAATGTCAAAAGGTAAAACCCTGAGGGAACCATCGTGCTATGATTTCTTTTATATTTAAAGATAGTGTTCAGGAGAAGCAGTGCACTTGTTAAAAGGGTAGGTGTTTTAATCTGAAGTGAAAAATTGAAGGCATTCTGTAAAAGACTTGAAAACAAATTCATCACTTCACACATTAGGCTATCTAGAGATGAAATTTTGGCACAGTGTTTGAGAATAAATGGCATGTCTTTTTGATCAAAGTTTTTGGAGATTAGCTGAATATTAAATATGTAAATATACTCTCTTCTAACAGGTATGTAATTGGCAAGAATGATCAAAGTATCCCTTCAAATCTCTAGACAGATACTAAGTATGTATTTTCCTGTGTTCGGAATTTTACTTTTTTTTTTTTTTTTTTTTTTGTTTTTACAAGTGCCTCTTCATCTGCTCTTCTTCAGGAAAAAAATCATTCTGACATAGAAGACTTCTTTTGAAAAGCTTTAAGAGGAGCATTTGCTATGACATACTGATCCCTTGGAAGCAGCTGATAGTGGCAAAGCCCACTCCATCACTTAGGAGTCTGACAGCCCTGGAAACAGGCTGGCCAAACTGCATGAATCTGATTTTTGCATTGCTTACATCCCTATGCTAGCAGCTGTTGTCATAGTATTAGCCTTCTGTAGTCCTCATGTAACCTCTTGAAACTTATATGGGCTTCATGCTCTGAGATTACCTGCCAAATATTTAAAAAAAGAATCATCATCACCTCTCTCTTTCTTTTCATTTTCCACCTGGGGAGAAAATAGCTTGATTAGTTTGGGTGATGATAGGAAGCTGGAGGAAATCCAATCATGATTTTTCAATGTGAAGGGTTTATTTCCTTTCATTTCATTCATTTCCATTCAGATGAAGGTAATGAGGTTATGCAGGTCTGATTTCAAAGGGCACAATTTTGAAATGATGGGTTTTGCTTAGGTACATTATAGCTTTAAATTGGTGATTTTGATGAAGTTGCATAAACTGGAGTATAATGTAGTTTCTTTCTCCCCTTCCCACCTCCCCAGAGATATGGTGGCTCAGCACTGAAGACATGCAGTGGTTTGTTTTTTGATTTGGTTTTTTTTTTTTTTTCCTCTCCCTACTAAAGCATACAAGAACAGATCTGCTGAGTAGGAAGTGCTATTTTTACATAATCACTTTTCAAACCAGAGCCTCACTGTAGACATTTTGAAGACACCAAACTAAGCATTCTAGCAGTCACTTCTCCTCCAGCTGCAAAACTGCATATAAGAAGCTGTAGTGTAGGTCATTTAATAATTTAGTAGTCTCCTCTTGATCTGTTCTGCTGTCAACTAGCTGAATTATTTCCCAATAAGTGTTCTTCACATTTCTGGGGTTAGCCATCCAGTATTTCCTTGCTTACATACAAACAGCTTATGATATCCATAAAATTTTTTTGAAATCGTGGAATCTAAAAATAATGTAAATGTGGTTATTTTGTTTTGAAAATTCTTTTTAATTTACTGGGATTCATTGCTATAACATCTGAGCATCTAATTTATTTTCATAATCAGCCCTTTGAGACAGAGAAATTGTTATCCTAATAATTCAGATGAGATTGTTTTGCTTAAAGCTGTCCAGGCCCTGCATAAAGGAGATGGGAAATAAAACCATCTTTCATATTTCAATCTGAATTGTTCAAATGCTAATGAAATAGCAAACATGATTAAAGTGCTTGTTTACAAGTTGTTGCAGAGGTGTCTCTTCCTTGACCATGAGACTTCCATCCTCTCACTCTTTTTTTGTCTCCCTCCAGCTGCTGCCATTGACCTGCACTTTTTATTCTTTGCACCAGTGATAGGGGCAACATATTTTCCCTCTTCTGACTGAGGCAAAATTTCTCTTTTTTTCAGGCTTTGCTGTAATCTGGAATGACTTTTAGCAACTCCCTAAAAAACCCTCCCTAGATTGTTTTTAAAACAATCTATTTTTTTCAAAAAGAAAAAAAACCCCAAACTGATACATGAAAGACAAACAAAGCCACCCCAAACACATTCAGAAATCATAGCTCCAATAAGCATGTAGTAACGATAACAATTCAAAACATTTTTTGAAAGCCAACCTTTTGGCTAGAGACCATAACTTCTCAGTTAATTAATTACTGGTTAAGATATGGATACATCCATAATCTTTCTTTATAACTTCTGCAGAGGTTTTTACTTAAGAATATCTGGCTCACTTGAGGCAAATTAACCTCTTTGCATCCCAGCTGGGTTACCCTATGTTTGTGATAAACAGAGGGCATTAAAAAAATTGTGTCAGCAAAAGTAGTAAGAAATACAAGGTATTTTGAAAGTTTTCTGCCACTCATTCCTTCCAATATGAAGCAGAAGAGGGTTTTTTTAATTCCTGAGAGCAGTCTCCTTGACTTTGATAGCTCAAATTTCAGAGCACCTGTGTAAGTTTTTATAGCACCATAGCAAGGGACTGCAGGGCCCATATCCAGAAATGGGCTTTGAGCCAAGTTCTAGTTTAGTGACTTATGGGCCTTGTGGGTAGAAATCAGTGTGCTTAAATTCAAAGAACTTTGTATTTATGTTAGAGACTTTCACAACTCAGATACTGTCCTTATTAACCTTGGGGTTTGAATTAATATTGCCCCATAGTTTCCAATTAATATATATAATGTTCTGATGGGCAGAACATCTGCTTTTCAGACGAATTAGCCTTTGCTTCCTAGCACAGTCCTTCCTGTTCATAGAGCAGCCTAGATGATGCTGAAAGTTGAGATCATTTTAGGCTTAGCTGGACAAGGACCTCTTTCATCTGTGACCAACAAGGTGTTTTGCTGAGTTCTGAGACAACCAGAAGGAAAATGTACAGAAAGTGTCAGTGAGTCATTTGTGTATGTGCCTCTGGGCATTTATCCTTCTCTTGGGAGGGCATTTTCCCTCTGATTCACTGAAGTAGAATGAAATAATATTTTAATTTTAGGACTGGACTTACATATAAACATTTTACTTTCAAATTGTAGAATTCTGATATAGACATTATTATAAGCTAGTAATTGGCTATGCCAGTGTTCAGGTAAGGAAGAAAACTCGCCCTGGATGAACAGGCAAGTGAGTGCATCCTACCCTGTAATGATAATCTGAAATTCACTTTGAAAATGACCCAATGGGCTTTTGCAATCCAAGGAATAGATTTAAGGCACTGCACACCCTTGCCTTGTAAACACACGTAAAATAATTATTGCCTTGTAAAATAATTATTATGTTTACATTCTTACATCTGAAGTTAAGTATTTATCTACAAACCTGAAAAGCTGGATGCTTTGAATAATGTGAACATCATTGCCTGCTATACTCTTTACATCCTTGTGTAAAAGTGTTGTGCCAAAGAAAATACTTTCCATTCTTACTATTTGATGACTTACCCACATCTTAGATGTTTTTCTTTTCTTACATAACAAAGTTTAATCAATGACCTCAATGATAATTCAGTATTTTTGTAAAAAGAAATATATTATTTTACAAAGTCTATTCAATAATTTTTCATTTTACTGCATTTTAGAAGTATAGATGATTCCAAACTTTGTCTGGGAGGTGAAATTTAAAAAAAAAAAAGATTGTTTACTCACATTTCTTTCTTTTTTAAAGAACATTCTAGAAAATTGCTAGGGTGCTACACTGAGGAATTGGCTATTAGAGTATCTGCTTACACATAACACATATAATTATGCATTGATACAGTAGTATGTGAGCTCTCCTGTTGCATTGCTTTCCCTGAAGACCCTGTTTTTACCTGAAGAATAGAAATGCAATAATATTACAAAGCAGCAGGACATTACTTGGTAAAAAAGAGTTTGTGACATAACTTAGTTTTGAATCTTGAAATGGAAAATAAAGTTATTTTCATGTGTGAAGCTAAGGGATCATTACAAATGCTGCTAAAATCATCAGACTGTGGAAAAAAATGCAAACATTAAGTCAATTGCAATGAAAAGCTGCACAGAAGTATGAGAAATGCTGTTTTCTTTGTCTTCTCCTCAGTCATTTTCTTTCAATTTTAGTGAACAGCATTCATTTTGCTTGATTTATAGGTATTAATTTAGAGGCTGTCTACATGTTAAGTTCTTTGAGATGAAAAAAATGTTTAGAATCCTTATACAAGATTGCAGACTGGTAAAAAAAAAGTAGATTTTTCTAAAAAAAATTTTAAAGGACAAATATACTTCCAGCTGTGCTATATTTCTGTGACTAATAATATGCAAAAGGCTGGCTTCTCAACTGATAGAATTCAGTATTATTTGACACTAGTAAGGCAAAATCCACATAAACACTCACTAGAAAAAGTCTGCAGTGTGTTAGGTAAGCATTAGGAGAAATGAAACCTAAAACTATGCAATTAATATCGAAAAAATCAACATGTTCCTAAGTTTTTCATCATGTGAATTTGTTGTGAAGGGAAAATATGTCTTCAATTCTAACAGTTCAGTTTCCATCTTTGTTTACGTGTGAGAACTAATTAATTTGCTATTTTTCCCAGTAAAGGAACTACTGAAATGAAAGAGCAGTTGGGAAACACCTGCGAGATGCTGCACTTGGGATAGTTCAGTTTGTAGTAGGCTTTTGATAACTAATGTGGCATGTCCAATATCCTAAGAAGACTAGAGGAATTATTCCCCCTGGCTTTGGAATTGTTTACCGAGCTGCATTTTACTGAGGCGTGCCATGCCCTCTGGTGGCACACACGCTTCATGGCAAGGTAAAGCCCTGGAAAAACGGGAATTAACAGCTGAGTGTGCAGCCGCTCTTCAAGACGCTCTGATTTTCAGCTCGGTGGCAGAGCTTTTCCAGCGATCTGTGTGATAACTTTTGGCAGGCGGCTGAGGTTGGTAGGGGGGCTTCATTCAGAGCTGCCTCAAAGAGCTACGAAGCTCCTGCAGCCCTGCCGTGAGCGAGGGTACTGCCCTTGGAATAGGTGAGAATCCTGCCAGTGCTGAGGCAGAGTTAAAGTCAGATTGAACTGGGAATTGCTCTACCATAGGAGTAGAAATAATACAAGTATCTTACTCAGAATTTAGTCCTGTGTATCTTTATTGCACATGGAGGACTATATAGCAAAGAAAATATTTATCTTGGTAATATGCACAAGGGCCTGTCTTTAGCATTTTTTCAAAGTTCATCTCAATCTGGAGCATAGAAATTAAACAGTTCTGTTGCTGAGAGAGATAATAATTTTTTAAAATTCTTTTCTAAACCTTTTTAATGCCTTATACACCAATACATTTTCTTAAATTAAAATCACCTGTTGTGAATCTATATCAGTCTTTTTTTAGCACAGTTATTGGAATCAGATGGTGTAAATATTTCTTTACCCCAACAGGTAAAAACATGGGAAGAAGAGTAATCTGGCTTGTGTTTTTGTGAAGATTTCAATTTTTGTAGGAGATGAAAAGATTATTGAAAAGATGATGAATAGAGAATGGATATAGGCAATCTCTTCCCCTATTGTCCATCTCCCCTCTCCTCCCCCAACCTATTTATCTGATACCTGATACTGTCTTTCTTTGAAAAACTGTAAATAGAAATAGTAATGGAAAAAAGTAAAGAAAAATACTTGAAATGTTAACTGGAAATGGACTTCAAGCTGCAAGTAAAGGTACTATCTCTGGCTGGTTTATTCCTTCAGTGTTCCAAAGTACAGTATTTTTTTTTTTTTTGCTCTATCAAAAGGATAACAGAAACATATATGCTAGATTTTTTTTTAACCCAAGTTTTTAATACCTTTATAAATGTATTGGCTTTCTAATGGAGAAGTCACTTTCCTATGGCAAAGACCATCAACCTATTAAGTTTTTAACCTTTACACCCAAGGCAAAACACCAAGTATTACCAAGACATAGAAAGAGGAGAAAAAGAGCCCCCATCATTTACAACTTACACAATTCCAGCAGGAAGGGAAGAAGCATGGATGTATGAGGCTTTTTAAAAATCAGGCATTCTGTTTTGTTCCATGCCAGCTGTATTTAAATACTACTGCTGCTGAAAGGTGTTGATATTATTCAACATAAACTGATCTAGACATTAAAGAAATTTTTGCCTTTGGTTAGATTGCTAGTGACAGTGTTGTGGGTTGCAAAGGGCTGATTGTGAAATCAGGCGAACAACAATAATTCAGAAAGTTCATTTTAATATGACAGAGCTGACTGGAGGCTCATTATAAATATCAGCTCCATATAAAGAAAGGCAGAAGGGAATTGACTTCAGTACTTTTATTCCTGGAGATGACAGACACACACGCGAAGTGAAAATAAACAATGAATAAATAAAAGCAACTTTGCTTTGTAAAAGGTCAAACTTGTTTCACTCACAATTTTGAATTAAAATTGTTTAAAAACCCCACAACATTCAGGTTACTTCAACTTTTACATCCCTTTGACTGAGTACTGTTCCATGTATTCAGAGAATAATATTATTATTTTTCAGATCATGACTGTTCTGTTACCCTGCTCATGTCTAAGGTCTCTCAAAGAAATTCCTGTGAAAGCCCTGTTTTGTCACTTAACCTGAGACATATCAACTGGCTGAGAAAACTGTGGTCCATTTTTAAGTGCCTGACTGTACTCCAATTTTTAAAAGCCTTAATGTAGCTCTTTGCCAGAGCAGTAAGTTTAGACAGTTTGCCCCTTACAGCACATCTTCAGGTATTTTAGGGGAGGCAAAAGTTCAGTCTGACTGCTCTGAGCTGAGTAAAAACTGCATAGCCCATAAGATGAGGACAAGACACACAGTGTACAATTTCAGAGCCCACACAGATAAGTTCTTACTGTATGTTCTCTACACGTGACAACTGAGTAGTTATTCTTCATATTCAATGCTGGCACAGTAACACTGGATGATGCTTTCTTCCTCATGAAAGCCTTCAGTGATTTTGTAAATGTATAAGCATCAAGTAAGAAATGTGCTGAATGCACAACCCAAGCCACTAGCTCTGGTTATTTGTGGGGATGAACACAGAGGATCTAGAACCTCCTACCTAGAAAGTGTAAAATATGTCAAGAGAGCTATTTGAAGGTGTTCACTATTACCTGCAGCAGGCAGAAATCAAAAGGCATGTCTTCCAGAGTTATATGATGCCATTTGGCATGGCAATTTGAATGGAATCTGAAAACTCAGGAAGCTACTGGGATAGCAGAACACTGACAGACTGATGGTGTGGTAAATCCCTTAGTCAAAGGCGATCCTAATAAGCCCTGAGGAGACTAACTCAGAAAAGGTTAGGGGAAACAGAAACTCATGGCACACATTAAAGTTCAAATGAGTAATTGTCATGTGGATTCTATTTCGTGGCTTACCAGCTTCTCAGGTTTGGAGCAGAGCATTTATTTTTTGAAAAAGCTGGTTACATTTATAGGGCATTCTGTCCCTGGATAATTTTATTGACAACAGATATGCAGTTATATCTGCAATTGCTCAGACAGTACTGTATTGATTACCTTTCACCTTATATTGTGTACTCCTTAAAGATCAAATCACCGAGAGTACATTAAGGAGTAAACTAGCTTTTAATTGAGTGCCTTTTTATTATACTAGGTAGTTGGGATTAGTGGCACATCAGTGTGTGGAGTGTGTTTACAGCTTCCTCTATTACTGTGCTTCCATAATAACTAGAGGAAGGGAAGCTGAGGCCTTAAAAGAAAAAGTAAATCAGTTAAATCAGTTTAGATAGCTATTCACTCTACAGAGAACTTAATTGACTAAAATATGATTAAGTTATTGGAGTGAGGTCAGACACTAGCATAACTGTAGATACTTGTTTAAAACTAAACAGTGTGCAAATCAAATCTGTGAAACAAAGAGAAAAAAGGTGCAGATTTCCCTAGACAAGAAAGTACAATGTACAATGTGAAACAAGAGAACTATAGGTGCACGCAAAAAAAAAAAAAAATGGGGAAAATGCCCACAAATAAAAATCAGATTTATCTTAAAAAAGATTATTGTCAACCAGGCCAAAAGTGATATGAAAGGAAAACTACCAGTATATATAGTGCTCTATATGGTGAGTTGTATTTTAGTCACAAAATCTGAAGTGTAGAAAGACAATATTAATGTCAAAATTTGATTATTTATATTGCTACCCAAGTCCTACCCTTTGCCCCAGCCATGTTTGTTTTCTCTTCTTCATCTAGCTTTCCTGACCTATTTCATCTCACTGACCTTTGCTTGCAGGGCTCTCAGTTCATCCTAAGAGGAGAGAAGACACAAGAATTGCCAATACTTTAATCAAGGTATTGATCTGCAAGTGATCTGCAAGGGGATGTGTTTTGTCCAGGGTTAAACTTTCAGTTTCTGCAGCATCCTCAGACCAATGCCATAGTCATGTGGCACCTTTACTACCCAGGAGCTCAATAAAAGTACGATAAGGGTTTTCAGTCTGTCTTTCAGAGCTGATGTTTCTCTTTCAGCCACTAACTGTACTAGGTCCCAGCAGGTGACAGGATGGAGGAGGGAGATGAATCATTTGGATTCTGCTTCCATGGACTGACTTATCTCTGACTTATCTGTGAAACAACTGATGTGTCCTCCCAGAGATGTAGCCAGCAGCCCCCGCTCCAGGACACTTTCTAACACGAGGCCTCTGCCTCCTCCACCTCCTGTGAGCATCAGCTTTGTCAATCCAGTGCTCCCCCACCTGATTATCGGTAAAATTATTGAGGCTGCATTAATCCCCAGAGAATTTGTTTATGCAGTTCATCATGTTGCAAATTATTTTTAGTCTCTCTTAGTCGCTTCTGGGCAGACCAATCACAAAAGCAGAACTGCAAAACTTACTGTTCCACTTGTGCTTCTTTATTGTTTCTCATCTGCTTGGTTCTGTGTAAACAGCACGTGCTGATGAACATATGGCTCAGGCAGAGTGAGACTAGAAGGTGGGAGAACACCCAGTAGAGCAAAGTGCTTCCTCCGCTGGAATCATCATAGAACCATAGAATGTTTTGGGTTGGAAGGGACCTTAAAGATCATCTACTTCCCACCCCCCTGCCACCTTCCAATAGACCAGGTTGCTCACAGCCCTGTCCAGCCCAGTCCTGAGCACTTTCAGAGATGGAGCAGCAACAGCTTCTCTGGGCAACTTGTTCCAGTGCCTCACCACCCTCACAGTACAGAATTTCTTCCTGGTATCTCACCTAAAGCTACTTTCAGTTTAAAGCTGTTGTCCCTTCTCCTGTCACTCCATTTTCCTCTCCAGTTTTCTTGCATAGCCCCTGTAGGTTCTGAAAGGCCACAATCATCTCTCTGGATCTTATTGAGCCTCAGAAGAAGCAAATTCCTAACTAATCTCCCAAGAGTCAGAAAATCTTTTATTTCAACTTATTTACTTTTGCTTGTTTCTTTGTTTTGTCAGAAAGGAAAAGTTAACAAGCAGTACAGATAATACACTAGGGCTCCTACCTGGCAGCATTTTTTACCCTATGCACAGGATGGCTGACTGGCTCAGGAATTCCATTTTGGTACCTTACATCCTGTACAACCTGCCCCTGGTATCCTAGAAGTTCCGATTGTCTTGTATTGGCTTGGAAGTTGTGCCCTGACACCCCTCTGCTCCAATCACACTATGTGCAAGGCATCAGAGAACACCCACAATGGGACCCTGACAAAAATAACAAACTCCCACCAATATTGTTTAGCCAGATCAGCAGGCTGGAGATTTTAGCTTCATTACAAGACCACTAGGTGGCAATTTAGTAGCCCTGTTTTCGATGTTTAATATATTTGATTTCTTTGTTGCTTTAGATACAAACTTGATGAGGGGCAAATTGAACAGCATTCTGGAAAACCTGTACTGGTTGTTCCTGCCAAATATATCAATGTCTTTCTGCTTATCACACCTCTCCCAGAGATTCATTAAATTCAGTGAATGCCTCTGAGCACTCGGTGAACACCTCTGGCCCGGTGGCAGGAAAGGTAATTGATTATCAAGAAAAAACAAGAGTCCTCGCAGCTCTTTAATAAATTCTCGGTGTTGCAGGCTGTACAGGAGTCATAGCTGGATATGCCATGAGGAGATTGATCCTGTGCCCAGCCACAGCTATAGGACCATATAGGACATAACTATGCATACACTGAGGGTGAATTTCTGTGGCAGCACACCAAAGGCAACAGGAGAGCTACTGTGGTCTTTATCTGGATCTGCCAAATGTGTTTGCAGTGACCCCACCACTCCCTCACCTTGATAACTGTAGATCAGAAAGATGATATGAACCATTTTCTTAGAGATTCCAAGATCCTAAGAAGCAACTATTGTATGGTTGTCTGAGAGGACTGGATTGCTGCAGAAAGCATTTCAGGTCTGGGAGATTTAAGACTGGCATCTAAACAGAGAGAGGGGGTGAACGACCCAAGTACATGTGTATGTGAGTTTGTATAGTTATTTTCATTGCATATACTATATAGCTGATAGAAATTCTTGTGATACCACAGGGTATATACCAAAACACATACAAAAGCTACATACAGGTCAAATATTTTGATTGCATACCTCTTCACCTTTGGGATTATAGGTTTTATTGTCCCCTTGTTCAGTGTTGAGAGTCTTTATGAATTTTACTTAGCAGTGAAGTGATGCTGAAATAACTGATCTCAGAACTTCTGTGAAAACTATTTATAGTAGCGCCCACGGTTAATGATTCAATAAGGAGGCTTACAAAGTATTTTTTCCCAGTGATCTCAAGTGACACATACTAAAAGCAGTGAGCTTTTGATGCACTGACATTTGTTCCTGGGAAAAAAAAAAAAAGAGCAATAGCATATTGTAAAATTTCAGCCTTCAGATGCTAAAAATAGGAGGAAATGGAAGAAAAGAATTGCTTGAAGTCAGAAACCAACATAACAATATGTAGTGCTTTTGTAGCTTCAAAGCAGGCTGACTCAGAAGCTAATGTTTTGGTGGAAAAGGTCAAGAAGAAAATGGTTTATGATTTTCAGTGATCTTTATATTAAGTGACTCTTACGTTTCCAATTACTGAGCTGCTACCTGATGAAAAAAAAAAATCAACCAGTCTGTTAATATCAGAAAATATTTAAAATGAGTGCAGCTTAAAGTTGCAGGGTGTGAGGAGGGGGAACAGAAGAGATAGTAACATGGATGAAATGTAAAGAAAGGTTTTGTGAAGAGTGCTTCAATCCAGATGAAAAATAGAACAAAGAATGCTCCCAGATAACACAGCAAGAGCAACCAAATTGATCAATAAATAACTGCATTCATAATAGAAAGATTGATACCAGTTTACAATTTCTTTTTTTCTGTTTCCTTTCAACTGTGGCTTTCATTTGTAAAGGATCTGATAAAGGGATTCTCACTCAAAGTAAGAAGCATTAAAGAGAATCAGCTGAAATGGGGGGAGAGTGAAGAAGAGAAAGTAGCTGTTTCCAAACCATCTAGGAGAAAGGAAAACTGGCTTCTTATTTTATGTACAGCTTGGAAACCGCACAAATTTTCATCAATAATGAATAAGAAGTGAAAAATAGGAAAAGAAATCCCAGCATTTATTGGAATAAGAAGGTTTGAGCACCTCATCAATGTATAAATATCTGAAGGGAGAGTGACAAGAGAATGAAGCCAGGCTCTTCTCAGCGATGCCAAGCAATAGGACAAGAGACAATAAGCAGACACTGATGCTCAGAAATTTCCACCTGAATAGAAGAACTTCTTTACTGTGAGAGTGACCATCCAATGAAACAGACTGCCCAGAGAGGCTGTGGAGTCTCCCTCACCAGACATAAGCAAGAACCATCCGCACAAAATCCTGTGCCGCGTGCTCTAGAACGAGCCTGCTTGAGCACGGAGGTGTGACCTGGTGACCCACTGTGGTCCCTTCCAACCTGACCCATTCTGTGATTCTGTGAACACATTAGAAACTGAGGAAGATCTTAGATTTCCCAAGTGTTATGAGTAGAAAAAGCTGCCCATTTTTTTTAAAGGTTGCAGTGTTAACAGGTTGGGCCAGTTGCTGCCAGGGTGGAGTTCTAAATGTTTGTTATTGTAATCACCTGTCGTTTCTGTTAACTACCTGTCTTTGATAGTTAAGAATTCTCCCTTTTGCCGAGTGACACCCTGCTGCTTCCTGGAGGATGGCACCCAGATGGTGAAGGGGAAGGGACATGGAGTCAATATGCAAATGACATTGGATCCAGCATGCAACAGGAGGGACCCCTCACCAAACCTAGCCAAAACCCCCTAAAACAACTTGATGAATCAATGCAATGTCGAGATGTGAGGAACAGAATCTAGCAGTCATCAAGGCCCTTTTTACCCCTCACCCTAATCTCAAAAATGTCAGCTAGACAGAGGACATCAAATGTTGAATCAAAAAAGCAAGGGATTTCCTGATGCTCTCATGAGGATAAAATCCACAGCTCTGCCTACAGATCCGTGGACAAAGCTGAGCTCTTCCTTCTCCTCCGAGTCACTCTGATGTGAGTATGAGCCCGTTGCTTCTCCCCACCTGAGCTGATCACTTTTAATAAAGGCATTAAAAAGAAGAAAGTTCTCCTGCTCGTGTTTATTTCACCAAGTCGTGGGGGGTTTTAAGCTTGAAACCTTCAAAGTTGTAAGAGCGGTCCTGTTGCTTTTCATTCAGTGACTGATAACAGCTGCTGGTTTTGGGTTTGCTCCCAGCCCTCAGCCTGTGTTATCTGCTGGAAATCCCGGTGCCATCAGCTGAAGGAGGGAGTTTACCAGAAGGTACTGAAGCACAAGAACATGCTACTGTGAGAAATAAAACCCTGGAGATGGGAGCTCTTTTTCAGAGTGGTAATTGCTAGTTGATGTTGATGAAGTTGATAGAGTCTTAATTTGAACTGTTGGTCTGTTGTTGAATATTGAATGTTAGCGTTCTGGGACTTGCCTATGGTTACCACTGTTAAGTGTTACCATCTTACCCTGTATTCGTATCCTTTTCCCTTGGGAACCACTTCCCCTGCTCCCAGAAGGACTTGCACCCGGACTGAATTTAATGAGGGGCCGTTGGTACTATATGGATCCTCTCAAAAAACAACAAACCCACACATCAACTATGATTTTAACCTGGCAGAACCACAGGAAATCACCCACCATTGAGCAGAGCCTGATTCTGTCCTGTGTTTAATAGTACTCAGTTTGGATGACACCCCTAAACTATGAGCCAATATTGTTTCCAGGCAAGCCCGTGAGGACGGTAGCCCCAGTTCTGCTGTGGAGCAAAATTTTCTACCTCATGCTCTGTGTCCCCAAAGGCAGCGGTGGTGGTGTGCATGACCCCTCGGGCCCCAACCCAGAGCTGATCACATAATAAAAGCATCCAAAAAGGAGTAGGTCTCCTTGCCCATTTATTTCACTACAATATGTTTACATGTTCTGATGTTGGCATTTTTTCACCCGGACTCTTTCTCTGTGCCTTGCTGAGGCAGAGACTCACCGCTGGCCTTAGGCCCCGCCACAGAGTGGGGCCTGCTGCGCCCGCCCTCGTCCCTATCCCGATCCCACATCTCCCCCGGGGCTTCCTGCAGCCTAGCAGGAGAGAGTCCCGCCCAAGATCGTCTGTGGGAAAAGGCTGAAGGTTTGGGGTTCTTCAGCCTGGAGAAGAGAGAGCTCTGGCAGACCTTAGTGCAGCCTTCCAATGTCTCCAGGGGGTCTGTCTGGTCGTGATAAGAGAAAGGGAAGTGACTTTAAGTTGCAAGAGAGCAGGTTTAGATTAGGTATCTGGAAGAAAATCTTTTTTGTGAGGATGGTGAGACTGTGGAAGAAGTTGCCCAGCTTCTCCCAGAGAAGCCCTGGATGCCCCATCCCTGGGAGTGTTCAAGGCCATGCTGGATGGGGTCTCTGAGCAGCCTGGGATAGTGGAAGGTGTCCCTGCCAATGGCAAGGGGGTTGGAACCAGATGGTCCTTAGGGTCCCTTCAAAGCCAAACCATTCTGGGATTCTATGATGTTCCTAGGTAGAGGGAAGCTGAATAGAGACTCCAAAGCTCTCTGGCAAAGGCATTCCTTATTTGACACTGCTTCTCCATATTAAGTAGTTGTTAATTATATTGGTAAAGTCTCATATTTGAGAATTTTCTACAAAAAACTCAATTAAAAGCACAAGAAGTATTTTTTGCTTGTTTACTTCCCATGTGCAAGCTGACACGCTTCATGTTCCGTCATAAGTAGTAGCAGCAGGAGACTACTTTCTATATAATAGTCCCACACAATTCTTTCAGAGAGAATTTTTTTTCTTGTAGAGAGAAGAATATTTTAGAATACACCAGAGAGTACTCTAAAAATAAACACTATGGAGATTTTATTTTAATCAAATATGTGGATTTTGATTCCTGGCAGCCATTTCTTTCTTTATCAACAATTAAAACAATTTCATAATACTTTCTTTTTGATAAAGTAATGATTTTCCAAACACTCATTTTTTTCCCTTTAAGACAAACTAATATATTTATTATATTATCAGCATTTCAACATGACAGGCTTTGAAGCACACTTTTTTTTTTTAACAGGGATTTCTGTGTTACTTGTTGCCTATATGAATTTTCTCTTTTAAATAAAAAAAACCCAACCAATAACCTCTTTTATTCCATATCTGAAACTCATTAAAAAAAAAACAGAGATGCACTGTTATCTAAATAACATACTTAAAACCTGAACTATGAATAGAAATTAAACGCTATAGAGTAATTTTTTTTCCTCATTTTTGTGAATTATACCAGTTGTCTTCCTACTTTATAGCTCTCTTTTATCTTCCAGCCGTGACACCCCCATCTGACTTATGATCTCTCCACAGGAAGTCATTGAGTGACACAATAGAGTTAATGAATTGGTCTTTCACCTCCAAAAACCTGATCTAAATGCTAGCCTGAGATAATGAGCATGATGGAGTTCAGTAATGTCAGCAGAGTATTAACTTCTGTTTAAAGGAAGAATGAGCACTGGCAGGAAAATGGATTTTAAGAGAGATTTGGAGCAATTGCACCTGCATGCATTATGGCAACTCCAGCCTTCCTTCATTAGAGTCATATTCACATTATCCCTGTGCTATTTGAATAGAATTTGGCAGAGGTTTGTCTGCAGAGTGTATCATTTATCAGGGATCTTTCTAGATATTTAAGTTCCCTACCATTCTAATATCTGAGCTCTACACCTTCAATACCTGGTGGTTCAATGTCACAATACATTTATACAGAGAATCAGAGAGCACTACTTAACCAGTCAAGGGTAATATATTTTATCACAGACATACATAATGGCAATGAAATTTCAGGAAAAAAAAAACAAACCAAAAAAGCCAAACATTACCATCTAGGAAGCACTGGGTTAACTGCAGAAGTCAGCAGGACTGCAGTGTTTATCTTTCCACCACAGAAAGGCCAAATGCAGTGTACTTCACTGAGGATCATTATCCCTGCCTAAGAGGATTATTGGGATGTCCTGAGGCCCTTCAAAGGTAACTCTACAGAGCACCCACAGAGGTGTAACACCTTCACTCATTTTTGGAGCCACTTCCTAGCTGCAGCTACATCAAGAAGTTAGATGGAAAAAGAAAATTCCAAGCAGCAAATCCCAAAACTCATCACCAGGAAAAATAAGTCCAAAACAAGTAAAATTTTAACCCAACAGGAAGAGCAGAATCTATCTCTTCCCCAAATTTATCCACACTGAATTTCTTTCCCTGTGTATGTCCGGTGTCTTTGGGAGAGACATTGTGGTATTCCTGACTGCTCCTCAAAACTATAAGGGAGAACAAGATGTTCAGAGTAGCTCTGCTGTTGCCCTAGCTAATATATTTCCCTCATACAACAAAATCCAAGCTTTTACCTCAAAAAACCAATAGTAAAACAATAAAACAAAACCAAAACGAACCAAACAAACAAACGCCACCAAACCCACAAATCCCAACCAAACCTAATCCAGACCAAACAAAAAAAAACCACAAATCAGGTCTTTGCAAACTAACCACTGAAATTTTTCAAGGCAATAGAACCCTGAGAAACCAAAGGAAACAAAGATTTTAGAATAGTGACATAGTTGTTACCATCACGTGTACACAGAAAACACCATCTTTACCTCTTAGCCAAATAAGTTTACTTTTTCCTGAGTGGCAGCAGCATGTGAGTAACTTGTTCCCTGCACAGGAACTGGCCCCTTACACTCTTACACAGACTGACATTTATGCACTCACCAGTTCTGTGTCTCTCTAACTTTAGGCTTCCAATCCCAGCAAAATATTTCTATTACAGCAGGCACACTGTAAACAGTTTATAGGCTGGTATTCTGTTAGTTTAACCCTTACCATGTTTTTTTAGTTTCTTCTTGATTTTACCATTGGTTTGGCTTGTTTGTTTTTCCTTCACAGCTTTTGATTCACCTCTAATTACAGTCCATAAACAGCTTTAATATAGCTTTGTCCTCCTCTTGTGCTCTCCTACCCTCCCCTCCACAGCTGCCTGCAATTCCCACCAAAAGGTTGGTTCAGACCCTCACTGTGCTCGTGTTTGTATCCAAGTTCATCTGAGCCCAGACTATGCCTGTCTCTGATCAAAGGTTAATTTTGAACTTAAGCAGATGTTTGTCCCCAGAGTTTACATAGTTTATATATTTAGAAGACAAATGTTCCCTTGACTTTTGTTAGTCTATAATAAACAAGCCAAATTCTCTTTGGGTATGACTGACAGGGAGCAGGCAGTGGTGTTTGTGCTCAGTCAGTGCCAGGGGCCAGCAGAACTGCAGCAAACCTGTGCCTGAAGCCAGGCAGGCCCATGTGTGTGAATACCTGCTCAGTGCTACACTTAAAGTATTTGGCCTTGCCTCTCAAGGCTTGTTTGAGCAGCAAGGATCAGCCCACATCCACCAGGTACATTATTTTCAGCCCTAGATGGCTTTGCTTTGGTCGTAATACAGGGGGAGAAAATGCACCAAGGTGTGTGAAGCAGGACCTCAGTCTCTTCTCGGACACAGTCCCCAGTCACACAGTTTAAGAAGTTTTCTCAAACATAGCTGTTAAACAGATGAGCTCTCTTCTATTCATGGAACATTGTTCTTAGACCTTATCCTTACACCTGGTAAAGCTGAGCTAGTTTCCAATAGGTGTGAAGGTTTTATTTGGGTTGTTTACTTTTGTCTGAGGCCCAGAGCTGTAGGGCTTGGCATAGATGACTTTCCCTGGTGGTATGACCTAGAATTTGCTCCAGGTGGCATGAACGGAGCACTCAGCAGGGCACTGATGTGTCAAATGCCGAGCAGGCACCACTGAAGTGCTGAATGAGGCACACAGGAAATGTCCTGTGCACCAGGGACTGGATGTCATGCGTGGGATGCGCAGACATGCAATATTCATGGAGTTCAGTAATGTCAGCAGAGTATTAACTTCTGACATGAGCACAACCCAGGAATCACTGCTTTAGAGTGCACGTGTGTGAAGGAGAAGAGGAATGTAATGATGCTTGGGAAGGAGTTGTCTTCTCCTTTTTCTGTCTGCCTATTAAGTCCATTTGTTCTGTGCTCCAGTTGAGAAGGAATCTCTTAGATGTACCAGTACATATTGTCACGGCGCATTTGCTCAACTACACTAAGCTTTGCTGTGAATTTGTATCATCTTACATGTCTTTTTGAAATTATTTTCTTATTTTTATTTTTTAAAAATAATTTTAAATGTGCATTATGATAAGATTTAGAGGATATTTTTGGATATATGGGAGTATATCAGTATGCTAGAAGTTTGTCTGGTAATTTCTTTCAAAAGTGTGTGGCAGGTGAGTGAGCCCTGTCCTAGATTCAGACACTAGGTCTTCCTCTGCCTTCTGGAGTTGCCACCTTCCCCAGAAATTCATGGACATGATCAGAGAAGGGAGGATTCACAACTGAAGAACAGGGCAGACAGAAGGATAAATGGAAGATCCAGCAAGGAAACAGCACAGAAAACAGGCACGGGTGGCTCCTGAAGAGAACAACATCAAAATCTTAGCCAAAACAGGAGATAAGCTAAAAAATCACCCTTCCCTAATGTTTGAAAAAGGGCAGTGTGGGCACTTGGAAAGTCACTGAGTTATGAGTTTGAAACCCAGATTGGATGTGAAGGTTGCCTCTGCTATGATACTTGAGACTGAAACACTCTCAAATTATCTTTGGTCTTCCCTTTTAGTTTTAAATTTTCTCAGATTTAAAAGTATGCTCTTCTAGCATCTGTTCAGGAGTAAACTGGCTTCTAAATATATATATATATAAAATTCCTTTATTAATCTGAGAGTGGTTACTTTCCAAGAAAGAGGTTTATACGTATCTACCTTACATTGTGGTGTATAATATATCTCCAGTATTTGTTGGTGGCAGTAATTGCAGCCTTTCACTGTGCTCCAGAAGGAGGGAACAGGTTCAGGTTCTGAAGCTTCATCTTGCTGCTTGTTTTGTTGAAGTCATTTGACTGTAGAGACTGAGCAGACAACAACTCAAGAGATTTAAGAGTGGACTTGTTTATGCCTTCCTTCTCTCTGAGCATTGTATATTCACAACTGGATTTCAAAATGTAGCTGTCCACGATATCTCATGTCGGGATATGCTCAGAACAAAATAAGAAATGGCAGAGCCACATTTTGCATGGTGCTGTGGTCAGGTTTATAAATCTTGCAAGCTTTCCAAATAGTATGTCATCTTAAATATCTCTGTGTAGCTTCTGAATCTTCAAAGATTTGCAGCTAGTCAGCTGAAAACATGCAAAGATCAGGCTCATTTTCATCTGCAGAATACCAAGTAATGTACCCTAAAGAATTCATTTATGTGCCAAAAATATGTACACAGAAATAGGAGTTATATTTTCAATCTTTAGGTTTGTTTTTTAGCAAGCTAACAGAAATGGCTTTGTTTTAAAATCAGCAACCATGTCTATAAAAAGATATGATACACCAGAAACATTAAAATAGCCTTATAGGAATACACAGTATGTCTCTGGTGATAATACTAACAGTGTGCCTTGTGCACATAATTTTATTTGCATGACGGGATAGCAGAGTTCTGCTTCTTTTGATCATCTGCATGGTGGAAAATTGACCAGATTAATGTTCTCTTGAAAAACTGAGATTTTGGATACTCTGATCAGTGTTTTAATGACCAGAGTAAACATATCCTATGCTTCTAGCTGGCAGTGAAATGGCTTTGAAGATGTAAAACAGGAAAGAAACACAGGCTATGTTTGTAAGATGTTGACGATAGAAAAAAGAGAAAGGCAAGCAGTGATTTTAAAGCATTGGTAGAATGTTTCCTATAACTCAAACTCAATGACAAACCCAGGAAAATATATTTTTAAACTTTCTTAAGAAGTGCAGTGTGCCCTGCTCCTTAGGGGAGGAAACGTGGCTCAGCAGTGCTGCCAGGTAGCAATGAGCCCTCAACCACCCAGCATTTAACAAAGAGGCAGCCATGAAGGGATAGGTGTCTTCTCTTCCTGCTGTAAGAAGGCTACTTTTTGTTTCTTGAAAGCACTTTTCACATTTTTTTCATGGGTTCAAACAGAAACTTATACAGAATTTTCTGTCCAAGGGTTAATTTCCATTTTTGTGACACTGGAGAACTCCACAATTCATGCGGATAAACAGAAACTAGCTGTGAGGAGTCCAGAGATATATCAGATAAACCTCATTCACATGGAAATTATTTGGAATTCCTGGAAAATGCAGGACAATTATTTTGCCAGTTTTTTGCAGCTAACCAAACTGACGAGACCTCAAGGCACTCATCTCAGTCCTAGAGCACAGAGTTTAGTTAATAGTGCCATTTAAGGTTTTTTAAGCAAATTGTCCTTGCTCAAAATAGGCATATCCATGTTTTCAGGATCTGAGAGGCAGAATGCAGTGAAGAAAGGGTAGGAACAAGAATATTTTCCCATAATGAACAGAAAACCTGCACTGATCTCCAGAATGATGAAATTGATGACCTCCTGAGCTACTGGCAGGAGCAAACAGAAGGTTCTGCTTCTTCAGTCTACGGTATCGGAGACATGGAGAGAGTTTGGATTTGTTATTACCTAGTGTTGGTGTTGTCATACTGCAACATGCATGTACTCTGGAGTTTCTGGTATCATTGTGGCCTTGATAAGTGTGAATTAAAGATTTCTTATAGTCATTTTATTAGATGATCTACTGGCAGTGCTAATTTTCAGTGGAGAAAAGGAAGTTTTCAATTCTTTCTAAATTTAGAGAGACTAGCTCTGAAAGAAAGACAGTAATTCTGTGGTGTTGGTTTTGAAGTTTGGAGTTGTAGAATTTGCTATTTTTAATTTACATTCAAGTAATTTAGATTCATTTTTGAGGACAAAAAGCAGATTAGAAATCCACAGTGTGGTTTCAAAAGCTTCTTTTATGTTAAATTTGACTCATGTGGTTACTGCTACTGGGTTTTGTTGTTCAAGCTGTCTGGTGAGTTTCTGAAGTAGAAATTTATTGAAAATCATTGCTTAAAACGCAGTTCTCCTCAGAACACCTACAAAAACAAAACAGATGAAATAAGAATTAAGATGGAAAAATAATACTAAAGAATCTAATTATACTTAATAAGATAGAAAGTTATGGAGACTATTTTAAGGATGTCTTTTCCAGTTATTTAGAAAGGAGAGAATATTGAAACCCAAACTATTACCACTTCAGCATTTGGGGCTAGTGTTAAGGGGGAAAAAAATGGAAGTTGTGAAAATCTGGTGTAAAAAATACATCTTATTTCTGAAAATAAACAAAGGCTACTGTCTACACTTTGTTGTGGTAGAACAACACCAAGCTGCAGGACATTTATTGAAAGATAACCAAATAACATGATGCTTGCATGTCACATTGGTACTGGACTCCTGTCTGAAAGCTCATGGCCCCACTAGCACCTTGGCCCAGGATGGAACAGCACCATTAACAGCAAAATAACTTCATTGCAAATAAAATTCCATGTGGTGGAACTGCTTAATTCTGACTCTGCTTCACAAAAGCAAAGCACATAAAAATACATTTTAACTTGAGTATTCAACCTCTTCCTTATCTCCTTCATGTGGAAAAACTTATCACTCTACTGCCCCATGAATCAGTTTTGTCACCCTATATTTTTCTTTACTGGAAAAACAAAATGAAAGTCCTTGTCAATATTTAAGTCTTCCTTGCCTTCACTGCAGACTTCTCAATATAAAGAAAACCTTAGTCTCCAGGTATGTGTACTCACAACAAATGAAAAATACCAGAACAATGTTTTTAATCAGAATTTAGCAACAATGTTTGGATGCTTTCCTGCTTTACAAGACTTGGTAAGGAACTAAATCAGATGGCTGAGTGAGTGACTTTGAATGTCTGTCACACATCAGAACGGGGACGTGGAATTAAGAGCAAGCTCAGGAAAAGTGATTTTTTCCTGTGCCATTTTACAGGTGTGGCACAGGCCTTGTTTACATAGTCCAGAGGCAAGTGGGAAATGCCCCAGCTGGCAGGGACTGTTTCTTCATAGGCAGAACTAACAACTAGCCCAATTGTTGTGATCAACTACATGGGAAAATCCCTGAAAATGAAGGTGAGTATTTGCATAGATCCATACACACGTTCCATTTACTTTTTAATTTTTTTTAAATATTATTTATTTAAGTGCATGCCATATGGACATTTGACTGTTTCCTGCTAACAGTATATATATGCTGCCTGTGATCATTACCCTGGAACAGGAAAATTGGAACTTAGAAAGGATTTTGTTAATAAGCCTTTCCTAAATGACACTTTTACAGTCCACCTCTCAAAGGAGTACAGTGCCAACTTTGTTGTGAGGCAGATGGTAGTGAAAAAGGTGGATGTGACTCTGATCATTTAGCAGGGAAATTAATTTATGTGGTACTAACCAGCCTCCAAATTGGGTTTATTGGCTCATTACGGTTACTCCAAAACGCCAAAGCTTTATGTTTTAAAGAAGCTGAAGGTTATTTTCAGGATATTTGTAAGAAAGGGAGAAAGGGAGAAAGAAAGCAAGAAAGCAAGAAAGAAAGCAAGCAAGCAAGCAAGAAAGAAAGAAAGAAAAAGAGAGGAGAAAATTGACTGAATAATGAGGATCTGTATTAAAGGTAAGATGACAACTTTAATTCAAATTTCAATGAATGACTCTGCAGATCAGCCAAAGAATGTTGAAGAAATTCTCCTGTCTGGTAGGGAAATGCATCTTTATCCACCTTTCACTGTTGTAGTATGAATGTTAGATTATTAGCATTGTGCTTTTGGCATCAATACACCTCCATTGCACAAAGTACATGGAATACACCATGGTCTAGCATTGCAACATATAGATATTACCATCCTTTTTTTTAATAAAAAATGTGAATGTCCTTATAGCAGAACAATTCTGTGTCTATTTAGTATATTAAAGCGAGTAAATTCAGAATAAATCTTGGACAGAAAAATGGAGACCATGCTTTATGTCTCACATTTTATGTCAGATGGGAAATCCTTATATCATCTCTACTTGTGGCATTCTATGGCCCATCATTATCCTAAGGACAATGAGGAGTCTTTACTACAAGCCTGCCTGAGGAAACAATAGTGCTCCTAGATCTGGCGCCTTAAACTTGATTGCTTCACTTCTTTCAAAGTAATTATTTGTGCATGTAAATTACCTACTCTGAAAAGGATTTATGTAATGCATTACAGTTTGCCCTGTAATCTGATGAGATTCGTAAAAATTCCTTAAATTTTCTGAAGTTCTATTAGGATACTGTAGTCAACTGTTATCTTTAATAATTTTTTGACATTACATGGAATATACTACAACTGCAAGACTAATAAAACACTAGCCTGTGACTTGGTTTTAGACATCTTTCTTTATGCTTGTGTTGGGAGGGACCCAAAAGGTCATCTAGTTTCAATCCTCTTTTGTGCACAGGGACACCTTTCACCAGACCAGGGACTACTGTCAGTTTGAATGCAGGACCCCATATCCTGTCACCACATGCTCTTGTGAACAGTCTCTCCATCTTTCCTGCAGGCTCCCTTCAGACATTGGAAGGCCACAATTACTTTGCTCTGACACCTTCTCCAGGCCAAATGATCCAAATTCTCTTAGCATTTCCTCATAGGAGGAGTGTTCCATCTCCATAATCATCTTGGTGGCCTCCTCTGAACTTGCTTCAAAAGGTCCATGTCCTTCCAGTCTTGGGGATCCCAGAGCTGGATGCAGCACTGCAGGTGAGGTCTCAGCAGCACATAGTTTGTTTTTAACTCAGTGGAAATTATTTGAGTAGCATAAAATTAATTTCCTATGGATTTTTCAAGAACAAGTGGTATTTTTGTCTTTCTAATTTTATCACAATCTTTTTTTGTTTTAACATGGAGTGTAGGTTTTAAAAATATTAGCAGTTTGTATCCAGGCACACCTGCACAGAAGCACAAGTCGTGATGTGGGTAATACTCCCAGATTAGGGCAACTCCTTCATATCTTTTGGATAGGCTTTTTATAGATCCTACACTACAACCTGAAATTTGCAGGATGCACATGATTGAGCTTTCCACTTGAAACAGGAGCACTCTCATAGTTTCCTTGTTTTCATTTTGTGAGCTTATATTTATTATCAGAAAGAGAATCACAGAAAATTTTCAAAAGGAACAAGATTATGGGAGCCAGAAGCTTGGGGGACTTTGTGGCTTTTGAAGTTTGAAGGAAGGGCTACTTGTCAGGTGACTTAAGGTTCATTTTCAGATAGTGAACAAAAATTTCTGATGCTTTTTGAAAGTGGGAATGTTGCATAGAGATTCATGTGTGTCTTCTATTGCATTTCAGTCCTGTACTGGTACTCATTTTCTCCAGAACAGATTGTCTGTAATTAGTTGAAATAAATACCTGCTATGGAGTTTAGGACATCCTCCAGAAAGACTTGGCAAGAATCAAGGCTTCCCAAATCCCAAACTGAGACTTCAAATAGTCTTCCCTAATCATGGGGATATTTATATTTGACAGCTCAACCTTGTTTGACATGGAAATTTTCAAGGCCTATGCTTCTAGTCCACTTTTCTAGATGTAAATTAAGTTTGTCTCCACTTCATCCTGTTTTTGCCAGCCTGATTGGGTTTCTCATAAAGTCTCACATGTGGGATGTACAAAAAAAGCTGTAATCACTTTATGTAGCAAGTGGACGTGGTAAAAGCTGTGCCAAAGCTCAGAGTTCTGAGCATCTCTGTAGGTGCACACCTTCTTTGCAGAGAACAATTCCCCTCCCATGGTATTACAAAGAAGAAAGTTTTTTTTTTTCCAGTTCTGCTGCAGTCAGCAGATGTAGATCAAATTGGTTGAAGTGATGACAATACATTGGATTCATAAGTACAAGAATTTCCTCTCTGCTGGTTAGGCTTTCTTTTCAATTACAGCCTAATCCTTCCATAATTTATGCTGAAGACTCTCTACCTGTTCCAGTTGCCTGACTTCTTCCAAGTATCAATATGGTTGTAAACTTTTGAAGGGCCATTAGAGACGAAAGAATTTCATATAAAGCCTGATGAAGTGAAATGGAGAAAGGAAAGATAAGGGCTTCTTATCAAATGGTCTTCAGTAGCACTACTGGAGGGGTGTAGAAGAGGTGCATGAGCCCCTCTTGCAGCATCACACTTCTCTCCTCCTTGCCTGTAATTAAAGGCTGACTTTGGCTAAGGTCTCAATCTCTCCAGATGCTGAGGTGGAATCTTGAGAGTTCTGGTAACAAGCAACCAAAACACAGCAGATAATACTTTACACTTTAGGGTGGAAAAAATGCAAATGAAAGGACCTGTTCCATGAAATGCCGCAGGTTTTCTGTTTCCTCTAAATCTATGGCAGTTGTAAGTGTTCACTGCCTACGAAAGATAAATGGATCTATGATATCATACTCAGAGATTCCCATGGGAACATTTTGTGGGATAGTATAGTTGATATGACCCCAAGTGTGAATCCTCTGGACCAAAAAGTCTACGCACTCCTTCCCGATTTAACTCCTTTCCTATTCAAATGCTGATGTCCACCTGCAATACTATATTCTTATTTGATAAAAAAAAGGACAAAGAAATAGAAAGGAACCAAACATTTTAAATGACTTTTAAAGTCCCATGCACCATAATTTTAATAGATTATCTATTAATTGATTAATTGTAGCATTTTATAAAGCCTAGATCATACTTTTCAGAGTCATCTAGTGGACAATGCCACTCCAGGTTTTAAGTGACTGTTTGAAGCATATCAAAGACAGATTTTCAGAAAATGACTACATTTTATCTATAAAGACTGAAAGACTGAGAGAATTTGAATTTTTCAGCCTGGAGAAGAGAAGGCTTCAAGGTGTCATAATTGAGGCTTTCCAGGATCTAAAGGGAGCCACAAGAATGATGGAGGGAAGTGATTTACAAGAGCATGTAGTGACATGACAAGGAGCAATGGCTTCTTGAAAGAGGTTTTGTTTAGATTAGATATTAGGGAGAAATTCTTTACTATGAGGATGGTGATGGACTGGAACAGGTTGCCCAGAGAAGCTGTCAATGGCATGGGGTCAATAACTAAATTAAGATCCTCTCCAGCTCAGGCCATTCTAGGATTCTCTGAAGTCAAATGTGTTTCTCCTCATGCTTCGTGGTGTTCCAGGTGTGGAAAAATGCAAGGAAGACATGCAGAATGAAATGGGTACTGGCTAATTGCTAATGCTATGGGGATTTCTGTGTTACATGATAGAGCAGCTCTCTGTAGAGCCACCCTGTATCTGCCATTGTTGGTGCAATGCAAGTGCTTGTAGGATGAGGTTTACCTGAATATCTAATTTCCACTGCTTTAAGCCCAGTTTCTGAAGTGCCTTTGGTTTGCCTTAGCATTAGAATCTGTCACAAGACATTTTCTGGGAAGATCATGTGTTTCAGGACATCACATGATTTGAACCTGGTCCTTGTGCAGGTGCTGTGCTTCAATAACGTCTGTCAGGCTACCCCTGAGGATAAAGCGCCAGCTGCTATAGGAACCACACACTAAAGTGGCTCTGCAGGACCCTGTCTGGTGTCCTGAAGAGCTGGCAGTGGGACAGCACAAAAGAGCTCAGCTAGCACCCATGCACTTTCTCCCACATAAATTCTCTACTCTTCCTGGTATCCTGCTGTACAGTCAGTTCCTTGTGCTTTCAGCAATACCCCCATTAGGTCTTCCCCCATCTGAATATTGCTTGTGCCCTAGTCCCAAATCAAAGATTTTACAATAGTAGCTCTGAAGTTAATTTTGTTTCTTCAAACCCAAGAAAGAGAATTGACCATATTTTTTTCATTGTTGGGGATGTACACTATATAAATTCCTAAACCTGAGTATTTATTTAGCGGGTATATAAGGTTGGCTGTTGACTGACCTTAGGAAAGAAATGGGAGTCCACTTGTTAGTGAGGGTTTTTTGGTATCTATCTTGGCTTCATAAATTCTTGCCTGTCTATCACCCATTGTCTTGATTCAGTACACAAACCATTTCTTAAGGCTTACCACAGCAGGAATTGTTTTCATTTTTGTTCTGCTAATGGAACCTGATTTAGAAAAACTCAATGGAAGTCATTGAAGGAGCCTTAGTTTCAAATGAAAAATATGAAACAATTTTATTTCCCATTGGGGAAAAATGTGGGTTGGATAAGAAAAAGGCAGCAAAAGGAAGAAATGGAGATAGATATAGAATCACAACTCAGTCCAGAGTGTGAGAGCCTAAAACACGGCAGGAGTAATCCAGGTAATGAACTGAAAGTCTGAGAAACCCACAGGGAGTTTCCAAAACATTTTGTCTTTGGAGGAGATAAAAATAATTTCCATAAGAATTATATTCATGGGCTTACAACCAACACAGAGATCATATACTATGTTTTCAGCCAACTGCTTCTCCAGTGTGTCTGAATAGAAGTTGTTAAAGCCCTTCACTTAGATAAAGGATGTTGTTCTGCAGCTCATGCAGCAAAAATATCCTTGTTTCAAGTCCTGTTGTCAGCACCCTAAAAAGGATTGCTCTCTATCTTTGATACAGAGCAGTATTTCCAGGTGACACCACTACAATGTTTAGTTTGTTCAGAGTTGAGCTTGACAAATAATTGATAATGCTTCTCAAAAAATTCAGTATCTATAACTAAACTTTTCTTTCTTCATAAATTTCCTACAAAAGCTTCTGTGAGTTTTTTCATACTATTTTTTGTAAATATTCCTTAGAATATGGGGAGCAGAAAAAACAGGACACTCATTATTTGCAATTCACTTTATGAGTAGCATTTGTTTTTAGGTTCATGGATATTCAGCACTGTGGTTATCAAAACTCCTTTTGTCAACAAATTTTTGCTTTCAGTGATTAAGTCTCAGGGAAAAAAATGAGGAAAACATCACAATCTAAGGTTTATAAAATTGTAATTAAATGGTTGCATTATAACCAATGAAAACAAAGTACAGCATTTGGTATAACTAGTTTGTCAAGCGCTTAGTCCATTATTCTTGAGAATTCTGTGAATTAGTATGATTTAAAAAAAAATTATGGAAGCACTAAAAATAACATGTAGTGTAGCCAGAACTTGAAAACTAACCTGGCAGGCCAGATGAAACTGGTGTTAAAAGCAAGGCAATGAGCACTGAAATATTTGAATCCTTCTCTTAAAGGGGTGATTGGAAACCATGAGAAAAGAGTTTACAAAAGTCTCAATCCAGACCCTCTGCACTGCTTTCTGGTCAATGTATAAGACCAAGCAGGAATTCTTTGAGGCTGAAAAAAATGAAATTTCTCCATGTCCAGCCCCACCTCTTGACTAACAAATCTGACTCTGAACTTCCTTGGTGAGGGCTCTCTTGCAGCTCATCATAGTAGCAAGGTCCTTCAGAGTTTCGTTGGACCATGACACTCCTAACAACCCCCCAGCCATCAAGTTTCTGCATTCAGCAAAATCCAGATGGATTCAGAGTTGAGGGTACGAGATAATTAACCTCGAAATCTGTTTCCATCCTCTTACTTTGAAGTCCCATATTCACAACTGTCAGAAAGCACAGGTAGAAATACTGCTTAAAACATGAGCAAATACTTTCTGTTGCTTAATGCAACCAAGGTCATTCACTCTGGAGCACCTGCTGTAGCTGCGGAAAGATGTGTTGCCTAAGGGTTTGAACTGAAGGATGCGAAACTCGGTTATACTGATATTAATAGAATACAGCCAGATGGTGCAGTCATCAATAATCTAAAAATATCCCTGGTGCATAGTCAAAAGCAAAGTAGCATGAAAATTAAAGTTAAAAAAATGCACTCACCAATAATGTCCTAAAACCCCTTTAATCGCACCCTATGTTTGCTGAAAGGTCAATGCATAGAGACAGTAAAAGTCTTTGGCTGTGAGAAGTCATTGAAAGAGAATCTTACCCCTTACCTACTTGGCTGATTTTAATGTTGTGCTCTTAAGTGAGTTAAAATAAACAGTGGCTTTAAATGACACCAAATTTTGGTTAAAAACATGCACTCATCCTTCTGTATACCTGGCCCACTAATGAGTCAAAATTCATGTGACAAGCCTGATTCATCACTCCTGTGTGGGTTTTGATATTGTTTCTAAACCCTTTTGCAGAAAGGGCAAAAATTTACCATTCTGGTACAGTCCTATTTGTGCAACTGTTGACAACTGTCTTGAGTGGTAATTAAAATAATTCTCATCAAAATCAGAATATATGAATTTATGTTTATATGTAAAGCTATGAGAGTTGAGAGTACCATAACTAATATATATATATATTTGATAGTTGCTCAAGTTATTTATGTGTATATATATATATATACACACACACATATATGCATACAAATACATGTATTTGTGAACAGTGATCCACCCTGCCATCTGCATAGAAAGAGTTCTAGACCTCAGCTGCTATATTTTTGCATTACTGTAAACCTCTCCATCTAAGACTGTGGTTGATCATTGAATTAAAGAAAGCAAAACAAGCACTAAGCAATAAGCACAATGTTTATTTCAATGTTTATTTAAATGATAATAAGATTTTTAACATGTTTATAGAAATTTGTGAGGAAGTAGTCCACATTTAAGTCTTAGCAATTAGTTAGTGCAAGCTTTAAATTCAACAATATTAACTAAGGGGGAAAAAAGTACACTCATGCATTTTTTAAAACCCTCACCTGGGATGATTTAGAGTTTTGATTTTTTTCTAGACCCAGGGGAGGAAACGCCACCAAAAATAAATCAATTTTCATTCTCCTAATCCCCAAAGAAAAAGGCTGATACAGTTCCTTTTTATTTTGGGCACATAAGCTATTTCTCACTAACTCAAGTCTTTTTATAGTACATGTCAAAAGGCAAGTAGGATGGGTTTTGTTGGTGTTTTTCTTTCCCCCACAGGTATTCCCTAGCAATGAATTTGGGAGCCTTTTGTTCTATGCAAAGTCAGAAATCTCCTGCATGCCTTCAGAGATCTACATGCACAGGCTTTGTAAAAGAAAGAGTGCATGGAATTTCTCAGGGCATGTCAGCTTTTATGAAACTGAGCATTTCTTCAGTAACAAGAGAAGCAAATGGAAAAAGACATGGCAGGAGATTATACTTGTCAAGTGGAAGAAATAGCACAAGTGCCTGCCACAAAGCCACCTCAGCCCCACGACTGCCTGTATAGCTCAAAGAGATAACTCAAACCAACAGTGCTTGAAATGCTGATGTACAGGAAAGACTCGATAAACCTTCAGAGCAGGAAAAGATCTAAAGATTTTTTTACTTGGTTTGGGGGATTTTTTTGGTTTGTTTTTTTGTTTGTTTGTTGGTTTTTCCTTTTTTTTTTTAATTAGTTTGGTTAGGTTTTTATCTTGGCTCACTTTCCCCCCATGTTCTGCTCTGACAACCTTCTCGCAGATTTCTGTTTTCCAAAGCAGCTCTGGGCTGGGTTGCTGAGACCATGTGGACTTGCTTTGTCAGTGGTGGCTTCTTTAAGTATGGAAAAAAGTTATTTTGGAGGGAGCAGACACTGTAAAAATGGGACACGAGATGGAGGTTGGGATGTAAAGTTTGGGGTGTGCTAGAGATGGCACTACACGTAGAATACTCCCATATATGACCATAAGAAATGCCCAAATTATTAAAGAAAAAAGGCCCATTTTTAAAATGGTTGAGAGCTGCTGAAAAGAAAAACATTTGAAGGAAATGGGTAGATAATACAAAGCTACTTTTGCTCAAGAGAGCAAAAGGCAACTAAGACAACTAAGGCAAGGTCTTCTGCTCAGCCTCATGTCTCACTACACATGCATATTATAGAAATGCAGCAACATCAGAAGCATGCATAAAAATGAGATTCATTGGTGTAACCAGTAATTGAATCTAGCCCAGATTTATACAATTCTACCGAAATCTTCAGTGGTTGCTTCTTGGAATGATATCTCTTTTCCTTAAAGCTATTCACTCCTTGAACCATTTCAGAGTAGAAAGGAACAACCCTAAATCACACTGAAAGACTAGCGACAATTAAAATGAAGGTAAAACATATAATTTTTATAAACCTTTATTTATTTTTTACACAAAAATAAGACTAGAGGTGTTGTGACTGTTCTTACAGTACAATACTTCAGCAGCTGTAAAACCTGAGACTTCTTTTTGGCATCACCCAAAAAAATAATTCAAAGGGCCAAAATATCCTCATTACCAGAATCCTGTAATCAAAGGCTCACAGCACCCATGAGGGATACTCAGAAAACATTTGGATTTATATGTTAAAAAAATTAAAAGGAATACATTACAAGTTTTGGGGTTTTTTAAAAGCCAATGAAAACCAATTTGTTTCAAAGCAATTCACTGAAAAAGCCTGAATACCAATATGATGTTGGGCCTGTTTTATGCTTCCCTTTTTCTCAGACAGCTGGTGATACCCTTATTTCTATGAATAATTTTTTATTTATGCTCACTTCAGGGATGACTTCTGAAGTTAGCAGTGGTACTTGTGAAGGAAAATCACTTTTGAGCATCCAACTTTTAAGGATAAATTTTTCAAAAGCACATAAGTGACTTAGGATCCTACACTAATTTTCAAAAGTGATTTAAGCCCCCCAGCCTAGTTTCCTGACAGCCAGAAAGATTTAGGATTTGAAGGGATTTATTTAGATGGGTTTCAGCATTGTTTGGCAGAGATGCACAACACAGCTCTTCGACCGCTCACAGCTTGGAATTTCAGCACCAACTTGAGTGTCTGTTTGCAGCTTGGGATCCCTTCATGGGAATTGCTAAGCTTGTAAGAAAGGGATTTTCAGCTTTTTAAGGCAAACAGCTGAGCGAGGAAGCTGCCTGAATTAGCCAATAGTGCACAGCTGAAGAATGGGGCTTATGTGTTTTAGCAACTGATGTGATGCCAGTTTAGAGGTGGCTCCCCTCATTCAGGATCCTTGGCTGGGAGCTCTGCTGGACGTGGGCACTGCAGCCAAGTCAACTGCTTAAGCAGCCCGTGCCCTAGTTGTCAGAACCTCTGCTTGTCTTGAAGGCTGTCTCTGCTCACTTATTCTGTTATTCTCATTATCCCTCAGCTGTCAGGTAGGATGGAGTTGAGCTTTTCTTCCATCTAGAGGTGTCCCTGTATTTGTTTTTCTGCCATGGTGCTGGGAGATAGCCAGCCTCAGGCATACTGAGGACACTGCTGGGTGGGTAAGCCAGTCATAGAATTATATTGTTTAGATAGAAGGATATATATGTTTAGATGTCCAGGCTAAAACCCTGGTGTCAGGGCTTGCAGAATCTTTGCTTGAGGCAGGGCTCAGAGCAGCTCATTACTGTGGTGCTGAGGTAGAAATCGGGCTGATTTGAGTGTGCTGGATGGCAGCAAGTGAGAAGTTATCATTACTGATTTGCACTGATGGATTCACCGTGATCTGGTTTTAAAATGCTCAGTGAAGCCTCTTCAGGTGCTCAGTTTGATTGTATGACGTGGCCCAGAGGAAGTTGTTTTTGGAAATGGGATTTATCATCATAACCTATTGATGCTGGGATCCCTCAAGGTGATCAGTGTCACAGTATTGCACAGCATAAGTGACTAAATATTTCGGTATATAAGTTTTTGTGTGAATCTGAATCTTACATGCTTTAAAAATCATGGATGTCTATCAGCATCCTCTAATACATAAATGTCCTTTCAAACATAACCCATAACTTCCCTGAAACTCTGGGTTTTTTTTAATTGGAAATTGTTCCAAGCATCTGAATTGCAGTTCACAGATTTGAACATTAAATTATTGTAAACATATTTTAAAAACCCTCTAAAAATAATTTCTTATGAGATAACTCTTAAGCTATTGACTATTAAGGCAGCTGCACTTTCTATTTCAAACTTCTTTATAATGGAACATGGCTTTATTATTTCACAGTTTGTTTTGAAGTCCTGCCACCTATTGGTTTATCAGAGCACTGATCAGGGCAGCTGGGTGTCTCCCTGTGAAACTACAAAGGAAAATGGATCTTACAGCGTGAAACCCCTAAGCACTGAGAAATCTAACAAGTGAGCAGAAGTAATTTAGCCCCTTTGCAATTGCCAGATAATTTGGTAGTGCTATATTTGCACCGCATATGGACGAGGCAATTGCTAAACCTTAGTTTCTCTCCTTTTGAATTTAGAAAAAAAAAAATCCTCTTCAAAGATAAAAACACTGAAGCCCTGGAATCTTATTCAAAGGATTTGCAGACTACACTAGAAAAATGTGCATATGTTCATTGATGCAAAATAGTTTTTCAATATAAAGATATGCATGCACTACATTTACTTGTTTTGAGCCAAATTGTGCGTAAATAACTTCTCTCATAGCTGCAAACAGATCAATCACTTTGCCTGTATTTGCAAATGCCTCCTTCTCTACCACTAATACACTGGGAGAATATCTTAGAATCCTCTTGTAGCTTATGTTAATGTTATCCTGCTACCACATTACTTTCAAGGTCCTTACTATAATACTAAAAACTAACATTAATAAGAGTATCTGGGTAGTGAAAGCAAAGCACAGACAGAAGATAAGAGTTACATGAACAGTGCAGGACAAAAGTCTAAGAGTAAGTATCACCTATATGGGAGCAGAAGTAAAAGCTGGGTGAAAAAATGCATTTCTAAACCTTCTGGTACTGAGATATTTGAAAGTGAGGATTTTTCAAGACATAGCTGAACCTGCTTTTAACTTTAACTTTTCCTAACGTTTTGTTCAGGAGATGTTTCACTTTTGGACAGTGACCTTTGTCACCTCCACTGCCTGATTTCTGCCTGATAGCCTTCAGGGCAAAATAAAACAAATAACCACCTGAGGAGAGGAGACTGAGGGCTAGTCAGTCAACCAGCCCTCTGCATTCCCTGCTGGTACCAAAGCAGAGTAGGCCAAGTAGCATTGTACAGAAGAAGCAATGATCAACTTGTCACAGCTGCAACCACAGACTGTATAGAATAAGGCATCATTGTCAACAAAGCTTGCCCTGACAGCTCAATCAAGTTGTGTTGTGCTTATTCATGCAAAAGGGTCTGCATGAAAAAGACAAAATATTTTAAGAAAAGGGCTTAAAAATATATATCACCCACAAGAAACTTGCAATTAGTTAACGGTTCTTTAAATATTGGGGAAACTGCTTAATTCAGAAGCCTTGCTGTCTTCTGTTCATTATTTTGTGTACCCAAAAGAATTCACTAAAGTGCACTCCACATGATGACAGTGTGACAAGGGCCAATTTGTGAATAACTTGTCAACAGCTTGAATGAAACTCTAGAAATCCATAACAGGTGCTCGATAGCTATAATCGAGTGACAGATGGATTAGATACATGAAACCACAACAAACTGACTGAATGGGAGAGGGAGAGAGAACAAGGGTGAGAGTGGGGGAGGTTCATTAACTATAGAAGAGAGCAAAAATACATGAATTATTAAAGAAGCAGCATGAGCCAATTTGTGTGGATGCTTCCTGCTCATCTTCAGCAGCCCTGGGAAGAGGAGCTGCAATGCCAGCTACTACACACAGCAGCATTGGACTAATATCTTGACTCTAGGCAGGGGTGTACCAGAGCTTGGCACTGGCCTTGATTGCAGAAATCACTGTTGTATTTCAGTACACACACAAGAGCTGATTCAGCAGTGTACTTGAGTGCAGGCCTTGCTCTGAGCATGTGAATAGCACCATTAAGGTCAGCAGAACAACTGTGTTAACTCACACCAACACATTTAAGCCTCTTGCTGAAATTTCCTTCTCTGTTGAGGGATGCAAAACACAAGGGGATGAACCCCAGCTAGTATAAATTGTTACAAGCCCCCCGGGGACTGCTGACACCAGAGTGTTGAGTGCCACTCAGGGGCACAGGCAACGATGAACCAACTCTGCAGGCTTTAAGTGAGGGGATTGCCATCGGGGCCCAACCTGGGCCGTGCAGGTCTGTTCCTGCGCCAGCAAACCCAGAGGGCCTCTCCGATAGCCAGAGACTGCCTGCACCCATCCCCACCTTTCCCTGGTAGGGGACCCACAACACCATCAGTGCTGGATCCCCTGTGTTTTAAGCAACCAGAGCCATTGATAGGCACCCACTGACCTCACACAGCTTTGTTCCAGGTGTGTCAGAATATTATATTTAATCTCAGCAGAGAAACATTCTACTCAGTCAGTGTCCAGCCTTTGTCTTCTACCTGGCCCTGACTGCAGGCAGGAGGGGGGCTCCTGTTACCCCTCATAATCTCCAATGGCTTTTCCCTTAAATTTTTTACTTTAAATTAAATCTTCCATTTCCTTATTTTCCTCCCGTGCACCCTGCTTAGTGCCACAATCTCAGATTTGCAGTTATTCTATCCAAACAATGCTTTTCCACAGCTACCTATTAAGGGAACAACCAAAACCTTGACAGCTGGTTTGCTTTTATAGAGTGACGTATCTTTTTTGTTCTGTCACAAATCTTGTTGCGTGTGCCTAATATCTTCCCTTGGAGAAAAAATTGTGACATTTTGGAACCTAGTCAGATGACAAAGAAAATACAGTTCCTGAATATTTCAGGTGCAAAAACAAGACTCGCTTTTGTAAAAAAAAAAAAAAAAAAAAAACCAAAACAAAACAGTAGAAACTTGATTTCTATTTCTCTTCTCCATAAATGTAATGTAAACACATGGACTAAACTACTGCTTAGGAAAGGAATTTGCTGTGCAGTCATTATCATACCAGAAACCCCTGTAATAATAAAATGCAGCCATTTTGCAGTAAACGTTGGACCCCTGACACCATTTAATTTTCTTGCACTTTGGCATAATACTTATGTTTATAATATATTCACTCCTGCCACCATCCAGGATGCTCTGTTTACCTGAGGTAAACAGAGAGTGTTCTCTCTTGTTGTGGGTAGTGATCCCCAAAACACCACACTAGCACACTCATACTCCTATGTGAACCTTGGATCAGTGAATTCAAACTGTCAGAATTAACCCAAGGAAGGCACTGTTTCCTACTTGAATGCCTTTCAGCTCCTAGCAAGGAAAAAGAAAGTTGAATTTGCAAATCCAGAATATAGGGATAAGACAGTCCTGCTGTATTCATGAAATTCCATTTTGTTTCATTTCAGCTCTACTTTATAGTGTTTCAGCAGCACATAGCTGCTTGCCTTGAAAGATTGCCTGAGAAGAAGATTTCACTGGTTTTTTTTTTCTCTTCTGAGCTGCAGTAATGTTCATCTAAAGATGTGACTGAGGGGCTGAAAGAGCATAAGATAGGGGGTGAAGAGATGGTGGGCTCTGATAAAGGTACTCAGCTGTCACCACTACCATGGTGGTCAGTAATGATAATATAATAGCTGACACCACTGCTTAGGACAGAGTAGGCAGGCACATGTAGCAAGCAATAAAGCATATTAAAGGAAATTTCAGCTCTATAGACAAACAGCTGTGTTTCAGGATCTGAAAGAGGTTGTGTGCTTGGGTAGTTCTTAACCAATGTTTCTACAGAAGCAAAACTAAGATTGGAGAAAGTTTCCTGTTTAGTAGGTGAATTTCCTCATTCCTATTCATTAATATCTAACTAAATGTTCCTCTCTTTTGGCTGAGAAACCTATTTTATGTATATTAGCCTTGGATCTAGCAGTGTTTCTCTGTTCCAAAGTTAAAAAACCCAATCTGATTGCATGCTCTTATGTCTCTGCCTCCTTTGTAATGCACACTGTAATTATCACCATGCAGAGAATTTTGCCTGTCTACTCCACAGCTGTTTGTGGGTGAAACAGCAACTCTGTGTGAGCAAGTACACAGATGTTCAGCTATTGAATCACTTCTTTGCAATCCAGACCTGACAATAATTAGGATGTCAGCGATCTCCAAGCACCTGACCAGTGTTGGCTTTCTTATTTTGAGAAATCAAATTAAACTTTGACCTGGTGGATTTTAGAGTACTGAAGCAAAAACTGATGGTTATGTAGACTGGGAGAAACTGGCAATTGCACCTTGGATCTACAAGGAGATGTTTATTTTGAACATCTCTACTTTGCCTAACCCTTTTGAGGAATATCTGTAACATAAAGAAGGCAGTCAGCTTCTTTCACTGGAATGAACAAGTATACTAGACAACGGTTTGGGTTTGGTTTTGGATTTTTTGCGTCTATTAAGCCAACCACAAAACTGTGTCTGAACTCCCTAAGACTATGTGAATAGTTGTACCGCTGATTTACCCTTAGGGTTTCATTGAGAGCATTCTAGAGACCACTGCAGGTCTTGCTCAAGTCTACAGCTAACAGCTAGGTGCAAGAAATGTTATTAGCCCCTAATTTCACAGATGGAAGGTGAGAAAGAAGCAGCAGAAGCTTCTTCACAGTTGTGGATTCATACACTTGTGTAACCAAATGGCAGACAAATGCCTGTGCACATCCTTCACTCCTCCGTGAATAGGAGTGAGAATTTGCACATGTGCCATTTGCATGTGGTCAGCTGTTTGAAGTGTAAATGGTGTTAAACCATGCAGATTTGCTTTTCAAACTCATTCCATTAAGACACTTTGCCAAGACATGTAGGTTATAAGTGTTAGAGCCAGGAACAGCTGCAAGGAGAGCACCTTTCCCCTTGAATTGTGAGAACAGCTGTTCAAAGAGGTGTTCTGATTGAATACTATAAACAGAAACTAGAAACAATCTAAAATGCTTCACATTATAACTTTTGCAAAATCCAGTCATCTAGATGATTCATCTACTAGTAGCCCATATGAAAATGAAGAATTTTAGAAAGCCATTACCTTAGCTAAAATAACTTTTCCTTTAGTGGATCGGACCTGAGGACATCAGTTTCTTCACAGGTTGATTTGGCTTAGCACTTCAGCTTGAGCCATTAGAGAAAAGGAATAAAAATGTCACACAAAAAAGTTTCCCACATAATTCACCATCTTCCCAGCCAACTCCTGTATGTTATTTCTGTGTCAAAATAAAGGAGGCATAAGAGTACAGTTTTTATCCAAACACTTTTCCTATTCTGTCTTCTGGACAGAAAAAAAAAAAAAAAAAACAAACAAACACCAAAGGAAACTCCCAACACAACAAAGCAATATAAAACCTCCCATCAGAACACTCATTCTTTATTATCAGCCTGTGTCAATGATCTAGGGTGAATCCCTGTGTAAGGACTAGGTCTAGGTTCTGAATTTTCAAATGCTATTTTAAAAGACCATGAAGTCAGCCATAATCAACATGACCAGACCTCCTTATATTTAAACATGAAGTTAAGAGTTGTTCTTAAGACAAAAATCCATGTGTATATTGTAACTTCTAGGTAAATTTGAGACCTGGAATAGTAATACTTGGTTGGATCCTAGATTTCAGTGTTAGAGCTATTCTGTGTTACTGAGGTACATGCCAAGGGGGTGCATGATAGTGGATGATATTAGGAGATGTGTTGAACAGACTTCATGTTGATTTTCAGCTCTTCTGCATCTTTCTGGGGTATCTTAAGTTGCAGACTGGCTTTTATAATTCATATCACTCTGAAATGGACAAGAAGTCTAAAGGATGAAAGACCTGAATCAGATTTCAAAGATGTGTACTCATACCACAGGGGAAAGAGAGAGAGTATTAAAATTTTGGAAGCTGAACGCTTGTGCCCTCAGGCCAATGCTGTACATTCAGCAGCAGGCTGTCATACCCTAATTGCCTGTACCCCTTTGTGAATCAACATCTCTGAGAAGCCAATTCTACATGAGGCTTCTTTAATATACGTCTTCTCATTTGCCCCACGTATATTTCAGTTTGCCATCTGATAATTGGAATTGTGTGGGTAGCAGCCGGTACCATCTGGCTTGTTAATAAGTAGAGGATAAAAATGTCTAATGCCTTGCTCTACATAAATACAAGAATTACCCTACAAATAAACAGCTCCCGAAAACCTCAACTGATGAGAACAAAAGAAAATAGTGTGGTCTTAGCTCATTAAAAAAACACTGAGGAGAGAATGAGGGAACAGTGGGAAAGCCTCATCACTTCCCATCTGAAGTTTTAGTGTAACTAAAACATATGGGGAAAATAATGCAAAATTAAAAGTGATAATGCACTTTTCACACCAAAACATATTGGGCCACTATACAAATGATGCAATTAAAACTGCTGCCTTCAGGAGCCAAAACCTAAGCTGAATAAGTACGGTACAATTAAAGTTTTTGATTTAAAACCAGTGAAAGATTTATCATAATGAAGCTCAGAATAGAGGTAATATGACTTGGGGGCATCAAAGCTAAGCTATAGAAAGCCACATGTCGTACAACATAGAGTTAGAATTGGAAGACTGACATCAGCAGATTTTAGGGCACAGAAAGGCTTACAAGTTCATTTGCACGTGAATGGCCAAGACCATGCAAAATCTTGCATGTAAACAGTGTAGTATTGTAATCAGTACTTTAATTAACAGGAAGGCAGTGCAAAGCTGTCTGCATTGGGGAAATAAACTCTGATCCTGTGGGCTGGATGCGAAAGCTGTGCTGCTGTATTTGGAACCTGCTGGAACTTGTACAGCGCCTTATCTGGAGGGCTTCACGCGCGTCACGACAATGTCCCCTAATCTGGCAATAAAAAGGGCGTCATGAGAGGTGGCAGCCGGGCCAGCCAGCCAGGGCTGCAGGCATGCTGCGCTCCTAAGATGGTGAAAGGAGATTTAAACCTCTTGCAGGAAAAAAAACCCAGCAAGGATTACCTCCAGCCTGGCCTGGGTATGGAGGGGGGAAAAGGGAGGAAACACAGCTGGATGGTGGCTACCTGGTTGGGGCTGGCAGTGCATGGGAAGGTGCAGCCAGGAAAGGGGAAAAGGCACTCAGCCAGTGCCTTGGTTCCTCCTGACCACCAGCCACCTGCACTAAACCTCAGCCTGCAAAAGCAGATCTGCTGGCCTTTGGAGTTTTGCACCTCTGGGGGTTTTACCCAGCAAGGCTCAGCCTGCCCTGCTGATGTTGGGTAATACCTTTATTCTTTCAGATATAAACTCATCCCAGGGTGAACCAGAGGCTGGAGGTAGCATGTGCTTCCCCAGGAAGGAGGGTTAGTAACACTACTCCTGATGATCCCATAGAAAGCTGGAGAGGGATTTAGTGTGACAAAATGGGTAGAGACCCACATTTGGAAAACAGGCTTGTTCCGTACTGGGAGGAGCTGATATAGTGCACCTCCCAAGGGGCTCACGTGGTTTTCTGCCCTGTACTCCAGCCCTGTAGTTGTCACTATAAACACAGTCCTATAGTCACTGCTTGTCTACCTTCATTCTTGCTGAAATATTTACACTCACGCATGAGGCTTGCACTATTTACATCCTTTGGTGCTGCGCCAAGCACACAAGCACAGTTCTCTGGCCAGCCTTGCGCTAACTCTTGCTGCTACTCTGAGTTGTACGTCATGCTGATCTGGAGCTAGCCCTTGCCAAACAGAAGCTCTAACAGCTGAACCTCCCTCCTCTTCCCTCTTCTCATGAATCATAATTTTGCTCTCATAGCAATCAGCTGATTTTTCACAAAATCTGTAGGAGCTCCATTATCTCAATAAAAATACTTCTGCTTTTATAGCCTTTGCTTCTGTTGTTTTGAAATTTAGCTTCTGCATTTTGAAAATTTAGTTTGAGACTGGCCAGCAGCACTAACTGGAAGATATCTTCAAGGAAAACCATAAAATAAAAACCAGGGCAATAGAATGAAGACTATAATAATGTCTTATGAAAAAAAAAAGGGGGGGGGGGGTGTTATACACCCTTACACATCTGCTCTGGCTCTTTCTCCCTCACTGTACACATGTCATACCTCATGCCCCTGTGTAAGACTGGTGTTACTCGTTCTCAATGCACTTTTGGAGTGATTTTCATTTCCCAGATGTGGAAACAGAGCTAGAATCAAGTATCTTGCTCAGGGTTACCTAGAAGCCTGAGTAAGGCCCCAGTCTGGGGTTTCTGAGGTGCTGTTTTGTTTCCTGGCAGCTGGAAAACACAAGGCTGTCCCCACACAGTCCTCAGCACTGGTGCTCCACGTGCGGTACCTCTGCCATGTGTCTGTGCAGAGCTCAGCTCTTCAGTCTGTGGAGATGACAACTGCACTTCCACTGAAGGAATTCAATTTAAACCCATTCTTCTGGTAAGTTTTCATGAGTTTTTTAAAACCTTCATTCTTTCCCCAAAACCTTTCTGACCATACATCAGAATTAAAGAAACCAACTCCCAATTCTAGGCACTTCCCTCCCAAAGGAGCTAACCTCATCCTGCATCTAAAATATCAGATCAGTTTCATCCCAATAATTTTGAAATCAGTCTAGCACCTGGGTCTTGATTCAGACTTTTTTTTATTGTTTTAGAAGTAAGCAGAGGGTGCACGTAAGAGGCTACATGTTACTGTAACTAGAGAATATTGCTAGCCAGATAGCTTCAACCCTAGCCCCAGCTTCAGAGAAATGTTTGGACAGAAAATATCATCAGTTAAAGAAAGAATGAGATTAATTCCTTTGTTTTTTATTTTTTTTCATTTTCTGTGAGAAGGAAAAAAAGTTAAAAAAAATAAAAAAGGTGCTTACAAACAATAAACAAAGAGTTTGGTAAGGTTTAGAGCCAGGCTTGGGGCAACAAAAGTGATGTTTTCTTCAATACCTGGGATGGGTACAAGTACCCACCTGGAATTTTATGATGTATTGTTTGTGCAAACAAGTATTAACAAGATATATATATTAGATATATATAGATATAGATAACAATGCTATGAAATAATATGAAAACTTAGTAGCTGGTAATTTGGATTGGCCAGAGAAGAGAATTTGGAAAAGACCCTGCTTGACAAAACCAGCTGTGCATTTAGCTTCTAAAAATTAGGTTCCTCCAAGGGATGTGAAACTGAGCACCAAAAGCTGGTTGGAAAAATCTTGTGCAGCTACAGTTTCAGGAGCAGACAGCAGCAACCTAAATAGTAATTGCTACCACATAACTGAAAAGTCCTGAGATTTACTTAGACAATGTCCCTGGGAACACTCGTTAAGAATGAAATGCAGTTGAAGCAATTTGTACCATGAAGTCAGACAGGAAATCAGACTAATCCCTGATGCAATTATGTGTAAGCTTGGCTGTCTAAGACTTACTAGAGCAAAAGAGACAGAAGAAAACCAAGCCAGAATGAGATATTGAAAGGTACTGAAAGTAGGTCACTGTCCTACATTACACAAAAGCTAAATGGAGCTCTATCATCCCACAGTATCCTGAGCAAGTTGAACAAAGGACTTTGTCTGGTGCAGATCTCCTGACAGCATCCAAGTTACACAGCTGCATAAATCATAAAAAAAGTTTAGGCATAGCAGAATTTCCAAGACAGGTAGAATGTATTGCACTGAATGAACACGGGAGGAAAGCAAGGAGAGGACTTGTGTCATAAATCTATGCCACTGCATGATAACAAATTCCCATCAAGAAATCCTGTGACCTATTAAAAGTACAGTAGGACAAAGAGGCATTGAGTAGAAAAGCCATTACACAGTTAGATATATACACTAAGTCAGCAAGAGAAAAGAGATGCTTAATTAGTAAACAGAGATAAAGTTACAGTAGAAAACAGAATCTGTTTTCTACAGAATCTATTATCTACATCACAGACTCAAAACTATTTATCATGGTTTGTTAAGAGAGAGGATAGGCTTCCTGAGCTGTCAGAACATCAGATGTTGACTGTTCTTGCTCCCCTTCCTTCTTTTTCATATTTAAATTGTCTACTCAAATTAATTAAAAAATTGGAATTTATGTATTTTTTCTGAAGTGCTTTTCCCCCTTCTATAGGCATAGTTACAGAACAATTGTTAAAAATGGAAACTTCAGAAGATGAAAATGGTTTGAAACATTGTTCAAGCACAATGGGTTTTGTTGTTTTGGGGTATCCCCCAACCCCCCAGCTTATATTAGTTTAATAATGAATATAGCTTAAATGTTTATTCCTTTTTTTTTTTTTTTAATGGAAAAAGGCCGTAATTTCAACACCAAAGAATTATCAGAGCAAGTTGTTTAAAGATGAATGTAGATAGTCTTTAGATAATAATAATTATTTCATCACAACTGTGGATATCATATTCCTATCCAAAACCACTAGGAAAAGTGGTTTTCTGCTCACAATCCTTGTCTCAGATCATTGGAAATATTTGAGATTAAGCATAGTTTTCTTAGGTCTATGTAGAGTCCAACATCCTCATAGCACTGCCTTTCCCGAATCTTATAAACAGCAGATAATCGTATTTATTATAGAACTTTGAAAATTACATGAGAAGAGTTGTCTGTCTCTCTCAATAAGGCTTTCTAAATTTGTGATTTGAATTTAGGCAGCCAGACAAAATGAAAATATTGGCCTCGGTCTTTATCTGTTTAGCCTTAAGGCACATTGCTAGGACAGACCTGTTTTCTGCTTCGTCTGTGATGTGTGAGGAGAGAGTGTCCCACTAGTGTCTCATGATATGAAGATCCACAGCAGAAGTCTAATAGTAAATTTTAAGAACCATTAAAATACTATTTAATATTAATTGTCATATGACATAAATAACAAATAACTGGCTTAATAAAAAGAACCTGTTCATGGTGCCCTTGGATAAGTGTCCTAGAACAAAGCAAACTCTGAACTCCACTGGAGCAGAGCTTCCCAGGACAGGCCTGTCTTCATTCCAGCACTTCGCTGACTCTACAGCTTCAAACCTGGCAAGATTTGTGAGCATCCCAGATTCATGTGATACAAATTTTTAAATTCCCTTCTAGCTAAATGCATTCCTGTAATTTTTTATGTGTCAGTCCATTTTGGTATATCTGAAGATGTCTATTCAAATAAATAATTATCAGCTGCTTTATGGCATTTAAATGCGACTTATTTTCCAAATGAAAATCATTCTCTATATGCGGAAAGTTGGAATCTGAGACAAGAAATGCTCCTGAAGCCATTAGCACGCATCCTAAATAAAACTGTTTCCTGCATTCTCTACAACAAGCAGTGAAAAAAGAAATAGATGGAAATATTGTCTTTCTAAAACCAGCAGATTTTTATTTCTGCTATGTCTGAGCACTGCAATTCTCAGCAGAAAATTGCACTGGAACAGTGGGCGGTTCCAAATTGCTGGAAACTTTACAATGGCTTTTATGTTTAAACATCATTTAGCAGCTGTTAAAGGTCAGCACAAATCCTGTACTTTATCAGTATAAATGAAGTCTACAACTGCCAAGAAAAGAATGCATTAAATAATGCAGTGATTATCATCTCAAATCTTTTTTTCCCTTCAGAAGTGAAAGGGACCTCTTAAGCGATTCTATTTTTCTCCTCCTTATTTCAAATTGACAAAGTAAAACACTAATTAAATTATTTATATCAGAAATTTACTTATGAGGGTGACACATTTTGTACACAAAGCAAGTGAAACATATGACACATCGTATAGTGCCAGGTGCAGTTAATAAAGTGTAATATAAGTCAGCATCTAGAGGCTAAAAAACCCAACAAACTTGCTGCAATATTTCATTATCAATTTTATTTCCTACCATACACCAAATGTACAGCACAGAACACAATTTTGTTGTTTTGATGTAAGAAATATTAATTGTATGAAGAAACAGTATACAAACTACTCCAAATTAAAAAATGCATACATCATTGCTCTTTACAAAAGGTCTAATTTACAGTATAGCTCATCAATGCATTTAAACACAAAAAAAAAGAAAAACAGAAAGAAAAAAAAAAACAGTGCACATTACAAAACACATCAAGTACGAGGGAGGCAAATAAATACAAACATACTTCACAGAACATCCTGAGCAAACAACCAAACACAGATAAATTAACCTGAAGCCATAGTAAATCATAATAATAAATACATAGGTCAGTAAGAGAATTTTTTTTACTTAAATAAAATATATAACAAATCTGTTAAAATATTTAGTAAATTAAACTTTAGTCTTTGTAATGAGTGAACTCATTTTGTATGCATTTAACATGTATAACAAATGTTTGCTTTTTGAGTTTTTAGCAAGAACAATACCTTTAATAGCAAATTTTTGTTTGGTGTTCTCCTATTTATATTAGACAGCACATATGGTAGCTTTTGAAAAATCAATTTAAAAATAAACACAGCTCCTAAGAACACACATTTTCCCCTGTCTAAACTAAGATCGGAGAGTGGAATCAACCCCCCAACAAAAAGCAAGCCCCACCTAATGCAGAACAGTGACCACAGTGCATGAGAGTTGAATCACTTCTGAATAGTACTTTTGTGCAGGAACAGTAATAATATAATTGTATATGTCAAGCCTGTGAATGCCATCATATTCAATCTAAATATAAATGCGGCTAATAAAAATAAACACTTTCATTATAGCACGGAAAAATTAAACACACGCTAGATCCATGTATACATTTACACTGAGGCACATATGCACATGAGGTGTGTGTGCATACAAAAAAGGCAGTTTAGCTGGTTGTTTATACCTTTTTCTTAAAAAAAATAAATATAAAAAAAACTTCTGAAACAATGCTTAATTACTTACAATCCCTGAAATAGACATTGCCTCTGTTATAGCAACCGCTAGTTTCTGACGGATTCAGAAGTTCCACACCCAGGCTAACCGGATACCTCTGCGCAAGTGCTCGTCTGTCCACACCTCCGCCTGTCTGTCTGCTCTGTAGCACTTGGGACCCTACCAGAAGACTGGTGACAAACTCAGTATCAGCCTAGTCTCAGTGAAGAAGGATGGGAGAAACCAGTCATGGTGTTGCTACCGGTCATTCAGAGGGACAAGCGACCACCGTGGTGCCAGAGGGGTGTTGTTGCCCTCCAGAGAGACCGCTGCCTTCTCAGCTGCCATTACCTTCAAACCAGTATTAAATGCCATTTCAGGGGAGATGTGTTCGACTCATTATGTACAAAGCCTTTAGCTTGGGATGTGTTTGCGTTTTTTCAATCCAAATCCATTGCAATACTGGTCACTTGCTTAAAACCTCAACGTCTCATACTAAAAAAGTACCAGTACCTACCTAATTACCCTTCTTGTTTAGAGATAATTGTCATTTCCCTCCATGAGCTAACTCTGAACAAAAGCTGCAGTGGTAAAATAAATCTGAAGTTCTCTTGAAACATTTTAAATAATCATTCTCATAGGCTAAATCACACAGCCAAGTCAAGTGCTTTGCTGATTGCTATATTTCATTATTGCTAACATATTCTTTAACACACTGTTTTCCAGCATACTGTGCTTTTAAGAGCCCAAATTCCCCACTAGTGGGCACTATTTATCTTCTCATTCCATGCATCTTCACATCTCATGTTACTGCAAACCCATTTCTGATACAAAGCCATTATAAAAAAGCAGGATGTGAGGAAAATAAAACTAGAACCACGGTTCAGTCATTTGTTACTTTCATAGGTTTTTTTTTTTCTTCCTGTACAAACCCAGCAAGTTATTTAATTTACAGTATAGCTTTCAGTCTATTTAAAATCCCATTGGAAAATAAATTAATAAACACATTTGTAAAAATATGGCAGGCCGCAAAAATGCTGTTAAAAGATAAAAAAACCAACTCTTTGATTAGAAATAAATAAAAAATATAAAAAATAGTCGCACACACTTTTTACATTCACTTTACAAAAACTGAGTGCAAAAGAAGAAAAAAAAAGAAATTGTACTGAAATAAATACAATATACTAACAGAGTGCATTGCTGTTAATACAAATAGTCTGTTGTGGTTTTATTCTTTTTTTATGTCAGCTGGGAAAAAATTAGTGCAATGTTGCAATTGTAAATGCAGCATGGCAACCTACACCCCTTAGCAGTACATGAACTCCTAACAGATCCATCTGGAGTTTACTGCTGTTAAGTAATTTCTGTTGCCCAGCAGCTTTCACATCCTACACATGGATGCCCTTCACTGCCTGTTTGATACTTTCCAGCAGAGCTTTGCATTCAGGGGAATAGTCCCGTTCCAGATTGCTGTACATGTCTGTGAGTGTATTTACATATGCTTCAAAATTCTGCTCACTGATTGGCCCCTAAATGGAGACAAAACAGATTATAATTGTAGGAGGTAAAATTAAGGCTGAAAAACCCAAACACCCAACCCCAAAGCACGCCAAAGGAGCGATATGATGGCAACTGGGGAGAAGTCCTGAACAGGGCAGCCATCCAAATTAATGGAAGGGTTGTGGAAATTACAGGAGTTGCACATCCTGGGGACTCCAAGCAAGAAAAGGAGTTGGAGATATTATGGTTAGTGTAACCTTTTTTTTTTTTTTTTTTTTTTTTTTTTTTTTTGTGGCCTATTTGTCATTTTGTCATCTCTGGGATTGTGACTGATATTCTCCCTAACTGTCCTTTCTTAATCTTCCAGCGGCACTCGACATTTGGAAAGGGGACTGGGAACACGAGCACCTCTGTGGATTTGGCCTTTGTTTGAAAGTCAGATGTGAAATTCTTGAGAATATGGAGCTTGGTTTTCTCCAGAAGAATTATCTCTATGAAACAGGTTTTGATCTGGGAGCTGAGTAAATGAGGGCACTCATGAGAGTGAAGTTTTCACTCTTTGTGCAGGGTGGGTATTCAGACAGGCAGGTTTGAGGGAAAAGCCTGCCTTGTACGGTGAGGTACAGGGCAGAGATACCAGGGCTGGCTCAATCCTGAAAGGAACTGCACCTACGGCCACACAGACTTCATGATCCTGCATCTCTGCAAAGCAAATCAGCCTAAAAGTGCTCTCTGCTAATGCAGCTCCAGTGCTCCTGCCAGTCCCTGAGCTTGCTCATCTGCTTTGAATGCTGGCAAGGCAGTCTCAAAAGAAGGTGTTAACCTGCTGGCTGTGGGCTTACCATCTGTGGCAGCTGAATGTCAGCAAGACTGGAGATAAGGGCTTGGCTTAAGCCAGCTAACTCCTTCAACAGGCTCTCGTTGTTCTGCTCTATGAGTTTGTTCTCCTCTTCTATTGTTTTCAAATTGCTCTCCATAGATGTGATCTAAAAGAGACAGGCAGGCACAAACACAGACAGACAAACCCTTGTCAGCATTGTTACTGCAGTTTGAACCCAAAATATCAGCTGGGTGGTTATGAGAGAGGCCATGATGAATCTGAAACTCAGCTATGCTTCGTTTAGGAGAGACATAACTTCTCCACAGAGAATTCAGAGCAAAGAAGAGGTTGTATTTGCTCTGAAATGAGGGACTTTGCTGCTGGTTCATGGAGAAACCTTGTGGCAGCAAGGCACTAGAGACTGCCCCAGAGGGGGAGGAAGGAATTGAGCTTGCAGAGGAGGGTCAGTATGGAGCAGAGATGAAGTGTGGCCTCAGGGCTGGCGGAGGAAGGAGAAAGGAGGTTGATGTTTTCATTGCTGTCCTGCTCTTACAGCATCCCTGCTGCTCAGCCACAATAGCAAGGGCACGGGTATTGGGTATTAGCTGTTGTGCTGCTTTCCTGCCCTGCTCCTGGGTGAGCTCTGGGCTGGCTGGGATTAGCAACAGGCCTGGTGCTGGGAACAATGAGAAAAAAATAGAGTGGAAAGGAAACCGAGAGACTGAGCACTGTATTGCAAAGATGGTCTCTGACTAACAGAATGGAGAGGAGGGTTTTGGAAAGAGCAGGAAAAAGCAGCCAAGGTAGGAAAAAAATGGTATATTTTCGAAGTGAGAGCTCAGGTCTGAAAGCTTAGATGTCAAAAGCAGTGCTGAAAAAACAAAACCAGCAATGGCAGGGTCTGGTTCCCTCCTGCCCTGCTCCTTGTCCCAAGAGCAGACAGCTCAGCAGGGCAGAACCAAGGGCTGCCATCCCTGTGCCCCACCACAGCTCCACAGGGCACTGACCAGTGCAGTCATACCCACAATTGTCATGCCCACTCTTCTTTATTAGTATGCGCTTCTTTGCACTAATTAATTGCTTCCTGCTTGTGGCCACTTTACTTCCTTTGCTCAGGCACAGCCACACAGCAAAACTCCCCAGTGTCAGAAACCCCTTTTTGTGTGCCTGTCGTCCACTTCAACCCCTCCTCTGGAGGGTGCTCGTAGCAGTCTAACACCTGGCTGGGGTGGAGTAAAAGGAGGTAGGAGATTTATGGCTTCTGCTGTAGTTCAGTTCAGGCTTTGCTGGTCAAGCTGCCTTCACCAGGGAGAAAGTCTAGGGAGAAGAAACCTGACTGCACAAACAGGGCTATCTCCATGTAAATGGCTCAGTGAGCACCGGAGAGAACCAAGGGTCCTGAGACAGTGAGCACAGCCCCCCTGCAGTGCAGTTTGGGCTGGATATCCCCACAGCTGCTGTGGTGTGCAGCCAGATTGTTTAGATCCAGCACAGGTGGCACAGGCTTCTACCTTGTTTAGACCATACACACAGTGGTTGTTGAAAAAACAGCAGGAGACAACGCTGCTCATTCAAATGTGGTGCAAATAGAGGGGGGGTATGGTTACACTCAGTTTGGTTTAGATCTATATTCAGTTCACAAATTTATTTTTATTTCACTCTTATTCCGAAAATTCTGAAGCTTCTGCTCATGCTTTTACCCAATCTGCCCAGGTTAACTTCCAGGTGTACATGGGAGTCTGAAGGGATGATGCTACACAGCTCACTCCATAGAACCACTATCAGCATATTAAAACCAACTTAATCTCTCCAGTACAGAAAATAATGAAAGAGAATGACTCTTTTGCATAACTTCCATCAAAATCCTCTTCTACACAAGCTAGCAAAAGGTATACATTCCTTACCAGCGGTTGCCTGGAGGCAAAATTCAAAGTATTTGAATAATTGGCAGTGGGTGAGCTAAACTAGGAAAATTTTCTTTGGTACTCACTAAGACTTGGAGTGGGTTTGTAAGAGGTTTATCATCCCTGAAAACTCAAGTCATAGGACCTCCCTGGTTTGGTAAGCAGATGTTTGGTCAACAAAGGAAAATGGATGTTTTGTTTGGTAAGTATGTTTCATGTCTGCTTGCTAAGATTAGCTACAAACTGTCCTGAATTTGTCATTCAGCAGATCTTTAGGACAATATCTGCTGCTCATTTACAAAAAACAGCAAACAAGAGCTTGAAAAAAGAAGTGCAGAGGAAACTAGCTATTTTTAAACATAACATTTACATAGCATTTAATTTATTTATCGTGCTTAAACATAGCATAGGAAAGGGTTTCACATTTATGGCATACCTGAGTTTGAAGTTTCATCATGTCAGCTTCAATTTTAAGATTGGATTCATTCAGTTCTTTTATTTCTTCATCCAAGTGTCTTATTTCTTCATCACTCTCAATACCTGTAAATAGTTGAAAATAACGACATCAGATTTAAAGTGTCCACAGGACAATGGATGTATAACTAACCAGCTGTATTACCTGGTACTTAACCCTAGGAAAATAAGATTTTCAACAAATGATTGATCCTTATATTTTCTTTGATTTTACTATCAAAGTTCTTTCCTTCCTGTTAAATATTTATATGAGCTGAAACATAGATGGGGCTATCTTAGTCCTAATTTTTTCGCACTTTCTTTTTTCATTGCATCATGCAAGTACAAGCTGAAGGGTACAGAAAGGAAAAATTGCCCAGAAAGAGGAAAGTTTATCATAAATGTGAGGAGATTTTTATGGTGCTTGGGTGTGGGGGTTTTGTTGTTTGTTTTGGTTTGGTTTTTTTTTTGTTTGTTTTGCTTTTTTTTTTTTTAAAGGAATGCAACAGAACCCTTCTTTTTCAGAAAATACAGCAGGGCAACATCTTCTTTAGTATTATAATTGTTCACTCATCTGTACCTGTTTCTGATTTTGCAAGAATCTCTGTGGGGGCAAGCTCCTGTGCAGAAAACTTCAATAAGCACAGCCTTAGTTATATCTGATAAATAGTGAAGTTTAAATAACAGGAAAGGGTGAAATTTTCAGAAAGCTAACAAGTATTACAGAGAAAAAAAAAAAAAAGCAAAACAAAACAAAACAAAACAAAACCCTAAGAAGACAGGCTTTTTCATCCCAACAAGTTAGATTGCAAAGTAAAAAAGCTTCAGTTCTTTAATGAAAGATGTATCCTGAAATATACTGAGCTGTAGCAGCTGCTGGCAAATGCATGTTCCTGTTTCTGCTTAGTATCATTCTGAGCCCAACTCTGCCTGGAGATTTGTGCCACTGTTGTTACTGCTTTAAAGCCTAGAACCGAGTCTACTGGGGAGCCAGCATGGGAAATCTGTAAGCAGTAATGCAACCGTTTTCCTCAGCAGTTGGAGGCTAAAGACTAAATTTCCTGAATCCTGGCTCAATGCCCAACTTGCTAAAGCACATAGTACAAGAAGGGAGACTCCCACACATTTTCCCCTGCAACTCTTTGGTAATTATTGCTTTGCACTTAGGTTAGCTAAATTGCACAAGCACTGCATAGATACTAAACCATGTAGAAATGAAGTTAGAGAGATGAGTCAATTTCTGCCCACGATATTTCTCCCTTCCTACCTTATTCAGATAGCTAAGTCCTCCTGATCTGTAACTAATTGTTTATTAATTAAAACAATATTGAAAGGATACCCAAATTAAAAAAAAATGCTCTGGAACAAGAGCATATCCTCAATGTTCAGTTATCAAGATGTAAATGAGAATAATTTTATAATCTCTCATGCAAATATTTTTTGTTAGTCACGATTTTTTATTGCTAGAGACAAAGTACTGAGAATTAATGCCAGAATGGCATACAGGGGCACAAGTATAAATGGGAGTCAGGGCCCTTCTATCTAAATAAATGTCATCATTTTTTACAGATCTCCTTACCACCACTTGCTTTAAGCTTGATAGTCATTAATTCTTCTGAAATTTTGCCCTTTTTTATGGTTTGTGCATTCAGAGGACAACCAGACAGGCTGAAACAGATAGCAAAAAAAAAACATTAGCACCCACTTGAAAATGGCAACAATCCTTTCAGGCAATATTATCATGCACTTGGACAGACCTCTGTACCTAAGGTCGCATCAGTATCTCCATTATAGCATGGCTTCGGGGAATGACATAACTCATAAAGAGTCATTTAGCTGTATATTCCAGCTTGAAAATTGGCACAGAAATCTCAATCTATGAGTAAACAACTCTTAAGCATATTTCAAAATAAACAAAATTGCAGTAGCAGCTACTGTTAAGCTATATGAAGATGCATTTACAGAATTCGTTAAATTCAAACACTTATAAGCTGTTTTTATCAAGGGATTGTGCTCCAAAGGAGAGGAGAGTGTGGTATTTAAAATGGCAAGTTTACTATCCTAAAAAAAATTAGTTAATGGGATGATGTCCGCAGTGCCCAATTATTGTATCACTTTGTTGATACATAATAATGATCAATACAATAATAACTCTGGATATACCCTATAGGCTGTAATAGCTTTTTTGAATGGTTCCATTATATAGTCAGTTGGCTTTTTAACCACTGTTCACATTAAATTACATTTTGCTATTTCAAAGCTTACAATTTCATCAGCTGGTAATTATCTGAGGCAATTTTTATAGCCCACTAAAAGGCTAAGAGGAATTGCACTGTCTTAATACTATCTTTATAAATAACAAAGAAGAAATATCCATATGCCGAAGAACTGGCAGCAGGATTTGGTTTTAGGTGTATCTGAGTAAGGAGAGAGGGAAAACTTTGTTCCACAGAAAAGTAGTTGACGTGTGTGTGCATGTGCATGTAAAAATTTTTACAAAAAGAGAATCCTAACAGACATGGCATTTCCACATAGGGAAAAAACACCCAAAAAAACAACAAAGCAGTAAAACCTAAGCTTTCATTAGCTTGGGTAAAAGCTATACAGAAAGATGCTAGTTCTTCAGTTCTAAATTTTTGCTTATTATCTCTGCCCAGAGCAGATAGCTAACTGGGAGATTGTTTGAAAGCCATGAGTTACTTGTTAGGCTTCTAACATCCTAGGAAAGGATATAAAACAAAGTTATATCTGCTACATCATTTTAACTAATGTGATCTTGGGAGTGACCCAGTCTCATGTAAGATAGGAATCATCTGTACTATGAATTGCTATCAGCTAAAATACAGTTTTTGCTACTTGCTTAATGACCCACAATTTGCAGTAGTGTCCTAATGAAAAGACTTTTAGATGGGATGTAGGAAATAAAATTAGGATAACACTGGACTCTGACTGAATTTATTCAAATGACCATGGGCATTTCTTGTTTCGGAGAAGTTGACTCAAAGTGTTAAGAAGAAAGCAAAGGAGAGAGAGAATGTAGACTTAATTACTATTAAAGACAGAAAACCAAGCTTGCCAATCAGAATCTTTAATTATTTTCTATTCAATAAAGTCAGATTATTATTTTTCACAGTGATAGATGGTGTTTGTTGCTAGTTTTATGTGTGACTTCTTCTCTGCAAGGATAATTTTCTTTGTAAGATTGTTATAACTTTAAACTTTTTTAATCCACATAAGAGCTGCATGCTTATTGTTTCTTCTTTGTGTAACTTAAGCTGCTTAAATACAAAGTTTATAAGTATAACTTTTCCACTGGTAGAAAGATGAAATGAATGACTCTTGGCTAAAGCTTTTCTGGTGACATTTTCTGGTGATATTTCTCTTTTCTTTGGAAGATATGCAGACATACAACTCCATATTTCCCTAGGAAAGAACTCTACTTAATTTTAAAGTGCATAGACACTGTACCAATCTGAACACCTTGGAAAGTCATGCTTCAATGGGAACATAGTACAAGACATAAAATTTAAGTCTCTCAAACTAATTCTGTTTTGTATTACTTTACCTGCAATGTTATTACTCAAAAGACTTTAGCACAATTTATTCTGACTCTAAACTCACATGTTGCCAATTCAGAGTGGAATGTTAAGGAAAAGTGAAAAGAGAAAACACAAAGTTATACCTTCTGTGGGTGACAAAAACATTATTAACATGACCCAGCCCGTTGCAGCCTGGCAAAGGACAGTGTGGCAGCTCCTGTTTGTTCAGTTTCCAGGATAGCGAAGACCCATTGACAGGACTCTCCTTCTGTCTCTTGGCAGCCAAAGGACAACCAGAAGCAGTGCGATGGGAAGTGTATTTACCTGATATGTGACCTTGGCCATCACAGCCTATCACTGGGCATCTACAGAAACACAGCAAAAGAACCCTCATTTGCACTGCAGAGAGCAGGCAAAGACATTCTCAAAAAATCCCGAGAAAATCATTCCAGCTGCCTTTGCTACTTTGCTTTAATGGAGTAAGACTTGGTCCCTGTTGGCACACTGTACCAGAGCATCCAACTATTGTCAAGCTGGGTTATGGGGGTTCAGTTCATACTAAAATAAGGAAATTTGAAATACAGCTGTAGAGACTAAGAAAATAAGATGTTTGTTTAGATAGTATTTTACTGGAAAAGAAAATTGAAATTCTATCATGGGCAATAAATCGCACTTCTTCAAGTGTATGGAAAGTCAACATTGTCTCATTTCTGTCTTGGTTTTTGGTATGAAGAAGAGGGTGGGTTCCTGTAACTGGAAATCATGCACGGAAATCCATGCAAATATTTGCAAAGAAAGGAGAGGGAAGTTTTTGTGCTGCTCTGTCAGTGTTATGCAGTTTCAGACATATCATTAGCAAGTATTAAAACAACTCTCCATACAATGAAGCCTTCACTTTTATATTCTGGCAGTTATCATTTACAAATTTTAATGGAATATGCATTCAAGCCAGGAATGTAGTGAATCTCTACAGAGTTTCCAGTTTTCACTTTAACTGAAATTTTCATTCATAGATATAGAAAAATCTTGAGACTTACAGATATTTAAGTTCTCTGGAACATATTTTTAAGGTGTCACTCTGATTTAATTAGCTGACATGTTTCACCTCAGTCAGTAATAATTTTCCTTCATTTTGCCAAATTTTTCAACCCATTGGCATAGCACTCTTTAAATTAATTGGAGCAATACAAGCAGATACAGAAATCCTTCCTCACTGTTCAGTCTCCTAGGTGATGGACTCCACCAACTCCACAAGAAGCAGAAATACTTGGTTTGGTTCCAGCTCTGGGCACTATTCTGGCAGTGTTGAGATTAACTGGGGCATCTCCCTATGGTTCCTCAAGTCCTGAACTCTCCCAGGCCATTTCCCCCCTCCACCCCTGCTTCTGTACTCACTTAAGTTCAGGGTCTTCTTTTTCTTCCTTGGTAGGAGTGACTTTGATACCTCCTTTCCTGGCACGAGGGCAGCCAGACAAGCTGAAAGAAGCACACAGAGTAAGAGCCACCTCTTTCTGCTGCTGCCAGCCGAGAGCCCTGAGCACTGCAGCCCCAGGTGATGGGATGGTTGTTACCTTCTGTGGGATGCATAGTTCCCTGTCACGTGGCCAGAGCCGTCACAGCCAGGTGTTGGGCACCTATGGAATAATACAGGAATTACAAAATATGGTCACAAAGATACAGAGCAAATAATGTGTACAATCTATATTTTGTCTAGAGTGGAAGAAAGAACAGCAGAGCTTTTGCTGAATAACTAAACCTACCTCTCACTGGTTTGGTGTTTTTCCTTAAATAAGCATACTCCCTTTTTTGGTGTTTTTTTTTTGTTGTTGTTTCTTTTTTTGTTTTGTGGGGGTTTTTTTTAAGTAGCAGAGTTTTAATACTGAATATGAAATATATTTATTGCATATGATGTGTTGATTTACTTAGTTTATATCAATGTTTGCTTCAAACATTTTTCCTTGTACATAATCAACATTACAAAGAGAAGAAAAAAGCAGCTTGATATAGATCTATCGGTAAATTTGCTCTTATGTGTTTGTTTATTATTGGTACGATGTTTTCAGGTAGAGATATAAATAAGCACTTTGCCAGTATTTACAGAAAGGGAAACGAAAGCAGAGAAGCAGTTTTACTTTTGGCCATCAATAGACAGTAGCCAGAATTTGAATTTAATAATTTGTGTATTCTAGCACTGTAAGCATACCACAGCACCATCTCTTTCTTACTTGAGATTCAGTTGGGTGCTCAGCTGAGCAATTGGATTATGCTTATTTCTCATAGTTAAGGGATTGCTCTGTGTATGTGAGACAAACAAGCCTTTTCAAGTATGAATTTTTAATACTGAAACATCCATACAATGAAAAAAGAAAAAAGCCTGCTGGTTACTGTGCTTTTGCCAGCACTCTGGCAGGGTGGGCTTCCTGCTTGCTATGCCCCAAAAGCCAGCTTGGGTCAGTAGGTCTTTCCACTGACTCCTGTGGGATTTGGAGTGGAACCTCACTGGTAACACCTTCCATCTCAGAAGTACAGAGATTTTTTTTTTCTTTAATTTTTCTTTTTTCTTTTTTCTTTTCTTTTTTTTTTTTTTTTTTTTTTTTAGGCTGTTTTTATTTGTGGAGTGGTTTGGCTTGAGGTTTTTTTCAGAGAAGATTAATGTACCTCAGCAAACAAAGCAGCACTAAAAAACATTTGCCTTAGAAGTTATGCCAGCCTTTTCTATGTTTCTGAATTATACAACACAAAGTTCTTATACTAAGCAACCCTAAGGGACTTTGAAGTGCTATTATTTTTACAGAGTATCAGAATTACATAAGGAGTTGTGCCAAATAATGTTGTACTGAACCATTAAGGGAAGTTGCAGGGTTCAATATGCTCTTAAGGGTCCCAGTTGATACTGAATCTTTCCTGAGTTAAAGAGATTCGTGATTTCATCTTGTCATTGGTAGGCTGCCAGGGAAAACACCTACAAATATAATGGTAATAGTACATCTGGGTGTGCAGGTGCATCTCTTCACAGAATATTTAAAACTAGTTTTCTGTGAACAATTAATTTGTCAAAAATCTGACTTCTTTTGGACATGAGCAAATTTATGCATTTATTCAAGCAAAATTCCGCATTATTTCAAATGAAGAAAGGGGTGAATTTTTTTAAATATAATATCAAAACATTTCATGATGACACTTAGTGAACTATATTTTTGGTGGAATGAATTGCCTCACACTGACAGCAAAAGTTAAGGTGGGGGTTTGCAGAGTGCCAGGACATGCTTGACTGTGTAGAACTAAATGTTGACCTGTTAAAGTGTGGGACGAGGACTGGGCACAACGTCATGTGGAGCAGGCAGCAAGGGCAGATGTCTGGAGAGTGTGAATGCTCACAAGTAAATCCAGAACACCTGCCAAAAACTAAGGAAATTAATTTTGGCTACTTGTTTTATCAGATGATCACAGATGGAAGGGCTCCCTGCATAGACTGGAGGTGGACTTTAATTCAAGAAAATCTTTTTGTGTGAGACATTCAGATCTGAAAGTCTGGGAGTTGTGAATGTACTTATAAAGGATACTGAACTAAATTTTATATCACCCCATCTGTAGTTACCACTTCTGACAGCAGACAGATTTCCAGCTGGATTGGACTCCAAGCTATTCTGAGGTCACTGAAGATTTCAGGGTGAGATATTGTCAGGACTAATGAAACTGTAAAAGGATATTTCAGGTAGGCTACTGACAAATAAGTAAAAAGCTTCATTAGCAAGACTCCTAATCTTGACAACTGGATTGGGTTTTCTAAATATTGGTTATATCTTTGTATGGATTGTGAAATTCCGGAACACAAAATACACCAAAAACCTATTGCCTTTCAATCAGTAATGCTGAGGAATTTCATCAGCTTTTAAGTGGTGTTTGGACTGGTGCCCCAGTTTAGGGAGTCATCCTCTATAATCAATTCCTGTGCAGAGCCAAGAAAATAAGATTTACATCAAAGGGCCAGAGGTCTCAGGACATCAAATTAAAAGATGTCAACCCTCAGGTGGGTGTAGGTTACAAGTTCTTTCACAATCCTTCCAAATTTGTTATTAAAAAATAAATCTCTGTGATTTCACATATAAATACTTGCAAATGGGCATTGAATACCTTCTGTTTTGTCCCTTTCTCCAAGAGGATTGCTTTATCTTTAAGAAGATGAACTACAATTACAAGTAAAATTTAAATGCTGAGCTGCAGGTTTAGGAGCATTTCTGGTACATTTTCTCCCTCAAAAGCTGAAATGCTTTTGATCAGAGGTGTTGGATATGAACTGTAGTCAAGGCAAACCAATGGAGGTCAGCTGAGAAAACCATTTTCTGAAATTGTTATACTACCTATGGAAGGCATTATAACTCAGTATAAATCAGTGTCAATGTTTTATGTGGGACCCATGTAGAAAACTGCTCAAATCTCTCATAAAACTTGACATTTAGCCACTGCAAAAATGAGTATAAGGGTAGGACTGACCACCTATTCCTAAAAGCTTCTGAATTGTAAGTAAATACCTCTCTAAAGTACATATTTAAAATTATTTAAGACTTGATAAGCAAGCTCTTTGATTAAATAGGATATCAGCTCCAATTTTCCCTTTTAGCTTTAAAATTTGAGTCATCATCAAACTTATGTTTTAAATTGACCACCTCAGATTGTTCTGAGCAGCAAGAATCCTCATATAGAAATTTTCTTGAATCTGAGTCACAGGCCCACTTTCTGAGCAGACCTTCCTTATTTCCAAACTGTGGATCACATGGAAGCCTTGTATCTTTGCTGGCATAGAGTTTCATAGTTAAAGCCAAAATCTTATCTTGATTCTGGCAAATTAAACATGAATAACATTTGGAAAAAAATACACAGCTTTTTCATATTCATGCCTAACTACATGAGGGTACTTTCCTGGCCTGATTCTATGAGCATTTCTGCCCTCTGCTCACATAGCAATGCTACAATTAACTATTGCTGTCGCTATACCAGAACAAGAATGATTGCAGCATTTTGGAAAAAGATTTAATTTAGAGAGAAGCAAAGTTTTGTTCAAAATATCACCTGAACCATGTTTGCAAGAACCTAAATAAGGTGGTACATTTGTGAAAAGTAATTTTATTTAGCCTTTTTTCCTTTTGCAAATTGTCTGTGAACAGATTTTGATTTTTGCTCTTTTTCTAGTTAATTGAAATTAAATGCTAACTGCGTTATGCAACATATTTCTGTCTGTGAAATGTCCATGAACTTTGACTTTGTCTTTCACAACTCACTTATTATACATGGCGTACAGTGTGCAGTTTGTCATTTAAGTCATATGCTGTTGCTCCTCTTTCCTTATGGCATGACCAAAACTCTAGAAGCTTTAGTGGAAAAATAACCATATTGGTATGCAAATTTACTTATTCACACATGAATGGGGCGGGGGGGTGATGCATGAGGAGCAACTATTCAAAATATTTGTGTGAGTGTCTTTGTATGGCAGAAAGCCAATAAAAGCAGGGACAAATATATATGACTCAGCAAATGACTTCGAATTTGTCAGCATTTCTGCAAGCCAGTTCCTTGCTAACCGTTCTGCTCTTCTAAAACAAACTAAACCTAAATTTTATACCTTTTGGGATCAGAAATGTCAAAAAATGCAGCATTGTGCCAGAGTGCCAGTTTACCTACTGGCTTTGTGAACTGCTTTGGACAGCTGCCTGTATAAATGTTCTTTCTTTGCTATTTTGCTGCATCTCCTGTACATTCAACTTCATACCATCAGTTCAGCATTTCAATTATAACTGAAGTTGTAAGGCTAGGGAATGAGACCACTAACATTGGATCTGGGGAAGCCAAACACTGCTTCAAGCCTAAACGTAGCCACTTCTGCTATTAATACTATTAGAAAAGGAAAATAGTGCCATGATCAGACTTTATTTTCTTCTATCTGGACTAGGGATGAACCTAAAGGACAGAAAGGACAGTCACGGGGTTCTCCCCTTTTTATATGCATTCATGAATTTTTCCAAGCCATCTATTATGGGATCCAATTTACAAGTTGCAGAGGGAAAGCTATGAAAGAACTCTAATTATCCTTCCCTTTTCCCCACATCCTTATTGACAAAGCCAATTCAATAACTAGATGACTGGTTGCCAGTGCCTCTCTTGACTACAGATTTTTGAAATATTCATATGTCCCTATACATCTGTCTATATAGCAAAGCCTGCACAGTCCTTTTGTAAGTGACATTTCATGGTGAGAATTATGCCAGCATAAAATATGACTTGATGCCTGCTTCAGTGGCATTAAACTCATAGTATAGGGTAGTGACAAATAAAAAAGGATTTGCAGGTATTCTGGTCTCATTTTTAGATTTATTCTAACTACATTTATTTCTTACTAAATAATTCCAATTAATTCTATCTGGATCAGTTGACAGATCCATCTTACATATTAGATAATTTCTATTCCTTTCTGATTCAGAAACACTGAGAAAACTGCATCTTTCCTAGTGTTCACAATTTTTGTCCCCCCAGGCCCTGATTAATTAATGACAATGAAGGGGTACGAGAAAAAAGTAAGACAAATGGAGAAAAGTAAACTTTATTTCACTCAAAAGCTTTCAAACCAATTCACTACACTTTTCAGGGAAAAGTTTCAGAGATACTGCTCAGAGCAATTCAAATTTACAACTTCAATAACACAGGGAACATGTTTGTGGAAGATAAAGAGCAATAACATTTGTGCTATTGTCAATACTTACTTGAGCTCCTGAGAGTTAGCAGCCATAAGGGATTTTAATGTCTTGTCAGCTAATGGGCACCCAGAAACACTGAAAAGAAAACCTGATGTGAAATATTTTACTAAACAAAAGCATTTATTTTTATCTAAAACACCAACATCCAGACAATTTATGATTTATATTGGTTAAAATTATACTCTCAAATATTTATTCTCGGCAAAAAGGACAAACATAAGGCTGCGGTTCTTAACTAAAAAAGTATGTAGTTTGGGACAAAGGTTTCTAGCTCCTGTAAAGCTTTGCTATGAGGGGACAGTGGTACACAGAATCCATCCTTTATGTTTCCTATATGAAGGACAGCTAAAGGATCTAGTCCACGTGGCTGGTAGAAAGCAGAAAACATTTCCATTCTGCTCCCAATGGAAATGTAGGAAATTGTTGTTTCAACACCTAGGTTGGCAGTAGGTTATTTTGAAAAAAGTATCTACTGTCCTCAGGTTATAATAGCAGATTATGAATTTCAAAGCCGTTCATAAAAAGGTATGCAGAAACCTCATTTATAATCAGATGCAACAGCATCTGTATAGAGACTGCTTGTACACTCAGGAAATGCAAACTTCACTAAATGACTTCTGCAGGTCTCAGCTGAGAAATGCAGCTACAGTAATAAGCATATGCTGCTTAACTGCCTCAGTGTATTAAGTCCACAACTTCACAAATATAACAAAATCAGGAAAAAAAAGCCACGTTTCTCTGTGGATTATTTTCTGCAAATTGTTTTTGAATACTTATCCATGGTTAGTGCAAAGGGGTTCAAAGATGACAAGAGCTACAAGTAGCTCTATTTCCTGTTTCAGGCTTCCTGTTGTTTCTTACCTGCGGTGTGAGGCATAGTTTCCTGTTACGTGACCGCTACCATCACATCCTGGCGTTGGACAGCTGTGCAGAGAAGAAGGAATGAGAAGTTAGGGTATATAAAATACACCACACAGCTCACCATACTCTGCAGTGAATTATGTAATGATCCTTAGGGCAGTCACGTTCATCATCACACACTGTCACGACACTGCAGTAATCTAGAAAAACCTCATTCTAGTTTTTAATTATTACTTGACACACAGAGGAAAAGAATTTTTCCTATTTCTACAATGCAAATAATTCAAACCCTTATTTTATCTGCATAGAGTTACCTTTGCATAGGTATTTTACTTATAAAGTGAGTTCTTAAAAAAACTATTTTATTATTGGCACAAAATTTTCACAGCAGTTCATAAATGGTGGAGCTGAAGTTTCTGATCTGACCTCAAGTATAACATACTGGAGGCCAGAGAACAGTAATATTTAAAATAATTTCTTTCACCTCTGACTAAAATAAGGCACCTTATTTAGAAACATATCAATATTTATTTACTGATGCAAGTGAGAAAGATGTTTGGATTGCTAGCAGAAGAGAAAGTACATCAATATTACATGTCTGAATTTCTGAAAGAGAGCAAAACTTTCTCAAGCTGTTTCTCAGATGAACTATGAAGTGATACAAAGGTTGTTTTGGTTTGGGAATGGTACTCTTTAAATTAATGTTCCCACCAAGACTCTGTAAACCATAGGCTGCTTGCTCCCCCTCCCTTCCTCCTTCCCCCGTGGCAGGTTGGAGAGTAGAATTGGAGGCACAAAGGGTGAAAGCCACATCTCAAAATAAGAACAAATCATTGGAAACAGCAATGAGATAACAAAGTGAATGGTAACAGCAAAAATATCCATAAGAAAGTGCACAAGATAGGCAAATGATTGCTCAGAACAGATTACCCAACCCCTGCCTTTGCCAAGTAAATGTGACTGGGAGGAAAACCTTCTCCCTGGGTGAGGTTATGGAATAACCCTCAGCCACCTCACCTCCTGGTTACTGCCAAGTTTAACCCTGTCCTGGCTGGAACCAGGTGCACATTTAACAGAACAAATATACTCATTTAAATAAAGAGATGGAGGCATGCTGGAGAAGATATTATAGTTTCTCTTTTTCCTCAGCCATTCTTCAGCTGTAACACTGAAGTCAAGCTGGGATACAGTCCTCTGCAAAAGAGGAAAGATACCAAGAAATGCAACTTGTGCATGGATGGGGGGCAAATTAAATACACCTTTGTACAGTACTTTGAAACACTCTAACCAACCCTGGAGAGTTGCCTTATAAAGAACTGTTTTTCTTTCACTGGAAATATGGATAGAAAGGGCAAGCAGATGCTGCACAAAAACTGTTAGCTAGTGCTCCATGCTAATGAAAAAAGGGGTGCCTGAGATGCTCACCTGGCTGTTTTCTCTGAGCTGGCAGAATGCTAGAAAGTTTTTCAAATCTGTAAAAAAGCCTTAGGAAGATATCAGCCTCATTTTCACAGCCCATTTCAACCTGAGCCACGCTGTTATGGCCAACAGAATTTACATGGAAAAATAGAAAGCACATACTAGATGGTGAGATTCATGCAGTAGTTTGCTCCAACTGTGCTAACCACATTCAAAATTTTTCTCTGCAAGTGCTTGTGTCATTTTAAAAGCTTCCTCATGATGGAGCCAACTGTACTGAATTTTTCAGTAAAATATCTGAGCTCAGTGGGATCATAGGAATGTAGTCTGATCTATATATTTCCTATGGATTCTTCTGATAAATTAAAACTATTCTTTATTTAATCTTTGGCACAATTACATTTTAGATACCTGCTTTTAGATACTTTTTGAACCTCTGTAAGTTCATCATTGCTCTAGTAAATACTTCGATGTTATTATTTAGGAGAGTAGAAAAGTATATTACAGGTATCTCAAAACAGGTCAGTATCACAAAGGAATAAATACTACAAAAGAAAAGCCATTAGCCTTCAGCAAATAAACTCAGTGATTTTTGTATGCATTTGTTTTAGAAGAAGAGGCAAGACAACCTGACCTGTAGCAATTTAGGTCATGAACTATGACTGCAGATATAATGTGGTGAGTAGACAACATGCAGACTGCATGACATGGGGGAAAGAATGGCTCTTCACAGCAGCTTGCCCCAGGGAAATGTAAATTCTAGGGACAGAGGCAGCTCTAACAGCTTCAGTGCCACGAGTCTGGAGAGCAGGACACAAGTTGGCGTGATGTGACTTGTTCATTCATGGGTGAGCCTGCAGTTGTGGGCTATCATCACAACCACACTTGTTCACAGAGACCTGCTCTGCTTTGGGATAAAAATAAAAGTGCCATAAATGATTGCTGAGTCCTGATTGACTATTACAGTGAAAACTCTATGTTAATATCAAAATGATATTGATGTGAACCCAAAGGGATTTTGTGAAGAGACTAGATGTGATTTTTAAAGAGTGACTTGAATTATGAGCTGCTTGGGACAATTTTAGTGAAAAATTCTAAACAGAAGCAGGCTATTTTACACAGACAGATTTAATAGAATTTATTTTTCATTCTAGATAGTAAAGATTTGGAACTTAACACAGAGCAAGTGCATCTCACTAACTTGGAAAAGAAAATATCAGTCTATAGTCCCAGGGTGTGAATTTCTACAGCCGCTGGATTTTCAGCAGGACTGAATAACTTATTCTGCTTGGAAGGAAGCAGATTAAGGACTTAAACCTGTTTCCGACAGGTTGGAAAGACCCATTCTGTATGGTATGTTGTCTTTTTTTGAACTCTGCATGTTTTCTCTCTGAGAAATCCTAACTGCCTCTACACAAGTTCTAAGCAATGGGTCTATAATGACGATTGTTCAATCAAAGCTTATTTAATTATATAAGCATTAGCAGAGGCAATCTGTAGCATGTTATGAAATGGTGTGGTGTGTTTTGCAGAAGAAGTTAAGTGCAAGTGCCCACTTGTAACCTATCTATCTGAGGAATAAGGAGTGGCACCCAGTATAAATTAGTCATTAATCTGTCCAGAACCCCCAGGCACACTCTGGCTTGTTGAAGCTCCAAACCTCATGTCTGCATATCCACAATGTGGAACTAACTACTGGCAGGGAATTGTGCAACTCTCCCTGCTCAGCTCCTGCAAATCTACTTCAAAACAGAAGTCAGAACTGCAGCATACCCAGTGTTTCCCAGGGCAAAGGAAAATGCAGCATTTTTTGTGACTCACGTGATGAGTTCCTTTTTGAGATCTCTTGAGTGGAGCTTGGGTTTAGGACTGGGTATGGAGACATCTCCTGGGTACTTCTTTTCCTCCATGTTTTCTGGAGAGCTCACTGGATCTTTCTGAAATATTAAATGAGAATGTAACAAAAGGTTTCTCTCTTCAAGTCCTCCCACACATTCCAGAAACAATTTAATTTGTCATGGCAAGAAGATAACTTCTTGAAAAGTAGAAAAAAAGTATTAAAAAGAAATGATGGAGAGAAATTAAGAAACTTTAGTATATCATAGTTTCAGGCTCTTACAGGCAGATATTTAAGACTGTTGTGTAAATATTTCTGAAAGCAGATGCTAGTTTAAGGAGACTATACAGGAGAAATTTTTGTTTGTTTAATTAGACAGTGATAAAGGCCAAAGAAATGTACGCAGAGAAAAGAGAAGTGGTTGTTGGTGGAGCAAAACTAGACTTTGGCAATTATATTCTTTTTATTTGCTGTGTAAGTACATTGCTGACTTTTGAACACGGTTGAAGTGGTGACCATTGCACCATAAATTACAAAATTACAATAAGAAATTTTAAAAAGTGTTATTTACATAAGCAAATGCTAATGCAAATCTTTTTAGATCTGTGGAATGGAATGTCCTGTTATCTTAGTGAAAGAGCATATTCTTGTTAAAATAAAAACCATAAAGAACAAAACAACTTTGAAGCTTTTTTAATAGCAGGCTGCTAAGGGTAGTTCTTGATTTGTACAATTTGTAAATCTAAATCATCTCTGCTACCATGCTGTTTGGTGGATAGTATGAATCATGAGCATTCGCTCCATTGGGAAGGCATTTTAGAAACTTGGAATCCTGGTAGGGAATGGATTTTCTGTTTTCTGAAAAATCTTCTTTTATAATTTCAAAATAACTTGGTTTCTACTGTTTTGAGACTTAATGCTTTCAATTATCATCTTTATGAAAGATAAGTATCCCTTTCTGGAGGGATGCTCAGTAGCTATTTTATCATTCAAGAATTCTCCAAAGTTTATAGCATCAATTATCAGACCTCTATGAATCCCTTCTTGGACTTCACGTTGGTTTTGTGATTCCATTCCAATACTCAGGTGTTTCCCAGAGATTACCATCTGTAGGAGCAGAAACTGCTGCCCATGGCTGAGAGGGGAAGGCCCCAGCCTCTGCTAAACCCACAGTGCTGGTGCCATGGATGCTCTGGGCTTGTGCAGCTGACAAATGTGCCAGGACAGAGGAGCAGGCTTGTGTGCAGAGCTGTTAACACGGAGCGCAGGGCTGAGTGGAATCTGGACTGAAAATGGAGTTTCTGCCTCCTGGGTCTTGTAAGCTCTGCAGGGGTGTTTCTTCTGATAAAGCTTCCATATGGTCCTCAATTCTGGCAGCTCATCTTTGCCTGTTTGGAGGCTGGATCCTCAATATGACATTCTTCTGCGTTCTGCTGCTGGCTACCTACTGCCTACTCTAACTCACGCTTCACATACGTATAGAAATGATGCCATATTATTGCTGTATCAATTACTACTGATTTTTTAAACAACATTTTTGGGGTTAATTTGTTTGAGAATAATCTAATCTGATACAAATATAGAAAGCAAAAATACCTATATTCAGCTCTACTAAACACTCGCAGTAATTAATGAGTAATTATTTTAAATAAATAGAAAAATCCTCATATATTTCAGGCTTGGGGAGCTATAATTCTAAAGGAGAACTTCAGATAAGGAGCAACAGAGAAAGTTAGCAACTACAGAAGGTCTTGATGTTAGTGCAGCAATAACAAATGATTGAAAGTCTTCCAGACATGGAAACTAAAATGCTAAAATGCAAAAGAGGAAAAATGGATGTCAGCTTTGTTCAAGACCCAAGAAACATCAAAGATATTTTCCAAAGTTGGGTTAAATCTTGTTCCCAGTGGCATATAGGAGTAATTTTGGCAGTGGCACATAGGGGTGATTTTGCCATGGGTATTTGAATTCCTGACTACTTCTATCCACAAGTTCTGACCTACCTTTCTTACAAACACATAAGTGCAATCAGGGATCGTCACTGGTACGAGTTACTGTAAAACTGAAAGTTCCCCAAGGAAACAACCAAAAATGCCAATACCCTGTTGCCAGCTAGAAGTAATCAGATGTCAAAATAACTTCAAAAAACACAGATAAAATGGTTTCCAGTTAATTTAATGGAGGTTAAAGAAGAGTGGTTCATCAGTTTCCTGTCTAACAAGTAACTCTGCCAGGCTACATCTGCATCACTGAACTGATGTGTGTTTCTAAAAATTTAAAGCACGCTTTGCCTGGATCCATGTTTCTAAACCAGCCATACATCAGCCACTTCCACTTCTTCTGAGAGCAGCCTGGATTAAGGGGTGCTGAAAAGGACCTGCTAGCACTCCACTGTGATCCTGATCTGGGTCATGTACCTCAGGATGCACCTGCAGCACACCAGAATTGCCCTAACTGTTTGTGTTGCAGGCTATGTTCATATTTTCATATGTGTAACCTGTGTTCTTTGTTTATAATGACAGATATTCTGATCTTTTGCTGGTGATGGACCAGAAACTTTGTGTGTGAGTGTGTGTGTGAGTTTTTCATCATGTCACTGTCTGATACCTGCTGCACAGAGCAGACTGATGGAGAATTATCTATATGCAAGTCTTGACAAAACACTACAGTATTGCAGTTCACAGCTTCATTTCACTGAGTCATTTAATAAAAACAAGACTTCATGGTGAAGCCTGACAGGAATACACCTATATCCGCCAGTATAACTGATATAGAGTGTTTAGAATTGCAGTATTTTAGTTTTCTATCTTTAAATAGTTAGAGTTTTTTCAAAATCTTAATGGCGAATTTCCTGAATTGAGATATTAAGATTTCTAATTTTTTTAAACTAAAGCTATTCACACACATACATACAGAAACAACAACAATTTTATACAGTTTTTTTCCTAGTATATTTCCCAGGAGTAAAGAAGATATATATAGACATTTAAATGAGTGACTTTTTAGTCACCTTTAGTAATTTTCTTAGTTCCTTGAGGGATACTTGGTGTTATTCAAGCAACATAAAATCTTCATATGTGTAGAAGCTGAAAATCAGGACAGTGCACTGGAAATGCAGGCAAAGGAATACCGAAACTCTGCCTTTCTAGAACATTACATCACTACATGTGGCCCAAATGGTGTTGCATCTGTCTGAAACACAGAAGGTCAGAAATAAAGAACAAATACTTTTTGATCCACTGCACTTAAGACTAAAAGCAGAGCATCATGTCTTGGCTTGTGTGCTTCTCCAGCTATTTATCTTTAGAGGGAGAGATAATCCTTTGGGAAAGCACCTTTAGCACTTCTCTCTTTCTGATATGTTGGGTGATGATCGTCACAGCTAGTCAAGCTCAACTGTATGAATAATTTTTCCTTTTCAATTTGAATGGATTTATAGTTAAATGCTATTAAAATCTAAAGAATTTCAGACTAAAAGAAAAATCAGAGCCATCCCAATTGGTCCAAGCACTACTATTTCCTGCAAAGAGCATGTGTGTATTCATGCATGCACACTACTGAAAGAAAGCAAGCAATGATACTCCATTAATGTACAGATGGAAGTTTATATTGATTTCAGCAAAGACCAGAACATAATGGTAACATGAATAACAGATAATAGCATCTGGCACTTTTAACATTTTTAAGCCCTGAAATCTTTGGAGAACTGACAGTTGAACTAACTGACAGCTCTAGTTATTTCTCAGCGCTTTCCTTTTGGAGAGATTTTGAGCTTTTTCCAAATTCGGATTTTTTTTTTTTAAGGGGGCATCTGGACAGGCTATTTTGCTGAGAGAGAGAGAGACAATATTTTCTGGAAATTACCACCAAAATTAAGCAACTGTTGTGCATATGAACCAGATAACAATGAATTAGAAATAGATATAATCAGTCATTTTCTTTGCATAAGGATAACTGCCAGTCTTTGATTTTGAAAACCGAGCCTCTGGCCCTGTTATCACTGGATGTATCAAGGCTCCCTGGGACACCAAAATCCCACAGCAGAGATCTGGGGCCAGATCTTCAATTAGGGACAAAATGCACAGTGTCAAAGCAGCAAGTGCAAGGGGCACCAGTGCCTGAGTGCATTGGACCAATATGTCCTGTTGGGCAGTTTAGTTGCCTCCAATTCCCTGTGCTGGAAAGAGACAGGGAAACATCCAGACACCCATCCTCGCCTTGTGAAAGTCAGGCATGGACTGGGGGCTGTGGAGGTGCTCCTGTCTTGGCTCTTTTGCTGAGCTGCGATGGCAGCAGGGAGGAGGAGTGACATGACAGGTCCCCTGCCAAGTCTGTGGCAGCAGGGCAGTCCTCTCAAAGCTGGATGTGCCTGCTCATCCTGCAGCATGAATGGGAAAGGGCCTGGGCCCTCAGCCTCCTGCTTCAGGTCAAACCCTCTCCAAAACCCTGGGACACGGATTGTTCTGTCATTGGTGAGATAGAGACCATCACTAGCCCCAAAGAGGAGACTGCAAAGGGCTCAAGACAAGCCAGCCTCCAAGAAATGCAAGCTTTTTCAGTGGACACATTGCAACCTTCTACCCAGTGCTGGTAGATTGTTTCCCTTATGCAAATGAATTATCTTTAAATTCCAGGTGGTTTTTGAACTGGATGCCCTGATCCCCCAACCTCAATTATAAATAGCTTTACCCCATCTATGTTTTCTTGAAGTGTCAGATTTGATTTTTGGATAAAAGATAATGTCATATTAATATAATGATCAAATTCTATTACTAGATATATAAAACCAAACAAGGAGCAAGTAGTATAAAACCTTCCAACTAGGACATCTTTTATTTTCTTTCTGAAAGCTGTAACATAGGCTTTTATCTAATCAGCCTTTTATAGAGCTGGTGATCCCTTCCTGATTTAAGAAAACTGAAAACAGTCCATATCCTGAAAGTCAGGCTTATGAAAAAAAAGATATTAAATTGAACTTGCTAGCAAAGTAGAAGAATAAAAGAGAAAGGCCATAGTAGACTATGCTGCCTTGTTTTCAAGACAGGATAAACAGATATGAAAGAGCAAAACAGAAACAAAACCAAAATTAGGACAATTATTGATTTGGAAGTAACACTCTAGAAGACTGATCACATAAGTTGCAAGTTGGAGATCTGACACTCAGTGGCAGAAATTTATTGCAGGATGTAAAATAAAAAGTTTTCCAGTAAAAGAATGTTACAGACAAGATTTTAAGTCTGAGTTTAAATGCTTAGATAGCAAGTCATCTAGAAGTCTAAAGAGTTGGTATGGAAAAATTGTCTTTTGTTTCAGCATGAAAAAACTCTCTTGGTTTGATTTAATTTGTTTGGGTTATTTTTGTTTTGTTTTTCCATTTTCCCCTGGTGATTGCTAGTCCATTTGGGTGTTTGTGTTACAAGACTGAGCCATTAGGAACAAAATTTAAAAAGCAGCCTCTAATGATGGTAACCTTTGTTTACCTTACCTTAGAGACTTACAGACATTAGCAAGTAGGCTCTGAAAGCAAGATTTTCCAAAGTGAGTAGTGGGTTTGTTTTTTTATATCCCATCCAAGAGACCATTAAAACCAGATCAGTGCTCACAAGCCTCTACCTGTGGAAATTGATTCCCTTTAAAGTGTACTACATGGTCCTAAAGACCATCATATGGTCTCTCATGCAAGGGAGAAAGTCACTCAGAAATTGAAAAAATACCTCTTTTTCTTCTTCTTTCCTGCCATGGGTCTTGCTGTAGTTGATTGGTGTATCCCAGCCTTCCTGTTCACAAAGTGCCTGGTAGAAGGCTGCATTTACCAGGATGCTACTTGCTTTGAAAGGAGAAGAGGTGGGAGTGGGAAGTGCTGTGCTGGAAGAAGTGAGAGGCATAACTTTGTCTTGGCTTCGATTCTTTTTCATGCTCAAATCCAGTGTGCCATTTTCATCCACTTCTATCTCAGCTCCCTGACATGCAACAGGAAATAGAGACATGTTTAGATGTGGACGTGGTAAGGCTGTAGAATAACCATGTGGTGCTTTTAAAGGATAAATATAAATGCACGCTCTTATTTAAATTTATCTGAATCTAAACCCAGCTTTTCGATTTATGTCAGTTAATGTCCAACTCTTAGGCAGACTTAAGGGTAGCTTCAGTAATGGTATCCCTGCATCTCAGCTTAAACATAGTAAGTAGAATTTAAATAAGATGCCACTAAACCATAACCTATACACCCTAAATCTAGTTTTATTTAAAAAAAGTTTAGCTTTAAATCTTCTTGATCTTTTCACTCTTACAGAGAACTATGACCCCAATTCACAGTTAAAAGCATTAATGCATTGTTTAGGTCATCAACAGCATTACTATTACATATCCTCCCTTCCCCCCACACCCTGGAAACGTTACAACATCTGCATCATGGTGGGGGAGAAGGAGGGGGAAAGAAATACATCTAAAAGTAGCACAGTAGGAGAAATTTTCACTGGATTTTCTACATCACTTGAAACGCTCTACTGCCTTTATCATAATTTGACTAGGCCACTAAGGCACAGGTCTGCACTGAGACCAATAGATGGGGAGGTACAGGAGGATTTTGGAGAGGTTCTCCCTAATGGAGATATTCTGCCTGAGTTAACAAACCCTTTGTTTCCTGGGGAGTACAGCAAAGAGCAGCCTCTAATTGCAGAGGTGTGTGTGCAGTCTGGGGAGAGACCCAACCGCTATTTCCAGTCTGGGAGAAGCTCTCCTGCTCACAAAAAGGGGCAAATGCTGCTTGGGTGTACAAGAACAAAGGAAGGAAATGTCATTGATCTGCCTTACACCATTTGATCACAGAAAAAAGAGGATAAACTCCTCTTCTTGCAATGGTAAAAAGCTGCTGAAAGTGCAGTTTTCTAATGTAAGCAACAAAAATTTGCTCTCATGCTTAATATGCTTGCTGCATATTGACATATCTTCTATATAGGGATGAATATAAGACTAGTCCTTGCTGTTGCCAACATTTGCTGAAGGCACCTAGGGAAAAAGATGAAATGTGGCTTCTGGAGGACTAGTTTGTAGTCTAGTTCAGTGTTTTCCTCAATAATGTGGAAAGCATTCAAAGACTATGGAGATAAATAGTCATGTCAGAGATCTACGAATAGAATACTGTAATTAACACTGCTCATTGTGATCACTACTATTTTTAATTTGAGTCACCACAAAGCTTGGATGACACTTGGGAATTTGGGGTAGATGTGTGCAATGCTGTGTAACTGTAGGAGACAGCTGTATAAACCTAGATTTCCTACCTTGAGTAATAGGAAACTCATGGTGTAAATGAATCACCCAGATGTTGTGTTGTAAATAGAAAAGAGTCAGGCACGCCCAGGGGGCAAGTTTGTCTGTCTTTCTTAGACCTCTTCCTCAGAAAGGCATTGGCAGGAGGAGCCCCTTTCTTCTTCTGACCATTAAATATTGCTGGGGCATGATGATTCGTCAACCATCCAATTGCTAAAGATAAGGCAGTCAAACCTGTCCTTGCCTGAGGATCTTTAGAGTTGTGGTGAAAGAGAGAGCTCTTCCCCTCTGCTGAAAGTGTGGCACGGCCACGCTGGGTGGAGCTTCCTTAGTGCAGCCTGGCCTTCTACCACTGCCAGTGCCAATGAATAATTCAAAGGTAAAATGTGATTGATTAAATCTTCTGAATCAGAAGGAAAATACTGGTGGTAGATGACAATTTAAGGCCTGTCAACCTCTCTTCACTCAGCCAGCATGGCTCCCTTTTGCATCCATGCAGATGCCCACCTAGGCTGAAGCACCAGCAAGCCATCTGCTTGTCCCTGGTTCAGAAACTCAGGCACCTCTTATGTTTGCTTCTCCCACACAGCCAAGTTCACATTTTCAATCACACAGCTTAAAGAGAGAGATGTTTTATTATATTTATGGGAAGTAAATACACTTCTAATATGTTCATACTAAGACGCTTTTGTTATATCTTTCTGCCCCTTTTTAGTAAATAGTTTAATCTCCTGTGATAGTTTTAAGCCCTGAATTTGACAGTGCAGCTTATCCTGGATAATAACTTAGTAACCACAACATCTTATGCCATCTGTATAATATCAAATACATTTTTATACCAGCATTAATAAACCTTAGTTACAAAAATCCAAGATATTAACTATATCAGTGCCAAGCACACACTCCAGGATCTGACAATACAGCTCTGCTATGATCGCCCCAGTGTTTTTTGGCTTTGTAGTTGATATGTAACTATAGCAATGAAACAGAGCTACAGTAATCAAGTTTAATGACCAATGTAAAGTAAAATGCTAAATATTGTAGTTGCTGACATTTTTCATAATAAAAAAACTTGGGTTAAGTCTGCACAACCAACATTCACATAAAATTCCAGACCTCTGTGACAGATGGCTTAGGAAAAGAAGCCATGTGACTGGGCTGCAGTAGTTTTATAGTGCAAAACCCATAAATAGTGCAGATTCTCTCTACTGAAAAAATATCTACTACTCAGAAGGTAACAGCAGCAGCAAGAAGGACCAAAAACAATCAAGGTTTCCTTCTTAATGCAACTTGACATAGAATAATATCAGAAAATCATTCTCTCTGAGAAACAGATACCAATAGCCTCCACAAGGAGCTCTGACTGATAAGCAGAACATTTACTATCATGGATATTTAAAGCTTTCTCAACACTTGCCTGAAATTCATGTAGAAGTTGGGTTCTCCAACACGTACCTAATTCCAATCAGGAAAGGCTGGGTAGCCAAAGTGTGTTTGTGAAGTAGTGTGCAGATGGAGTTTAAGTGAGCTCACAGATGCACGCAACAATTAAATAAAGGCATGGGAAAAACGTCCCCTTTGCCCACTGCAGAACTGATCACAGGTTCACAGCATGGCTTTTTACTCAGAATGGTATAAAAGAGCTATTGCTTTGGTGCCTTCCTAGCAAACTCCAAATGGCAGAGCAAAAAGAGGGAAGTCAGAGTTATTGCTCCAGTTTACATTCCTACTCTGATCCCACCCTCCTCTCAATATGTCTACTTTGCTTGCTTTTCCACATTTATTTTTACATCAATTTTTAAATGGAACTAAAAAGGCACAAATGGCAAATGGGAAAAAATGTTAGAGCAGTGCTCTGACATGCTGACAGAAGATGGCACTTACTATGCTTAGCTCAAGCTTGTAAAGGCTGTGTTCTCCTCACTGAAGGCAAGATCTTATTACTGTTGACTCTAGTGCATGTGTGAACAGGCCTATATTTATGCATTTATCATGACATATTTAAAATACAGCTACTAAAACAATGTAAACTGTTCTGATTATTCCTTAAAACTCTAAGCAAAACAAAGATGAAAATGTAATTTTTAGCTTCCTAACTTATGTTTGTTTTAAGCTGTGTAAATCTTTGCAGCCTGATTTTGATCTTACTCACATTTATATTTACACTGGTGTAAACCAGGAAAATATCCACTGAAACAATGAAGAAAAATCAAGGAGCATGATAGGAGACACACAGTAATTAAATTCAGGTTACTTCTTACCTACTACCTCATAAGTGACAGTCTAATCCCCCCACCTCACATTTTACAAGCAGCTGGTAAAAGGATTCAAGAAAAAATAATTAAAGAAAAATGATGGGAGCACATTTTCTTTATTCTAGTAGCTATTCAGTGAAAAAAATAAGGTACAAACAGTAATTTATTACCAAAAATGAAGACTTATATAAATATGAAAACCAAAACAAAAAAATGGTCTCTATACTCCCCAACTGCTTTCTACAATAAAGTCAATCTTTCTTTCAGCCTTATCTTATGACATAAATATTAGGGAATATTTTCTAGTACTTAATTAAGTCCTGTCCTTAGAACTGGATTACAACAGCTAGGACAATAAAGGATGCTATTTTTTTGTGTCAAATTTCTCCTCCATTTTTTCATATGCTTTTGGACCATCTGATCACTCATAACATTTAATACTCTCCAAAGTCTCCAGTAATGATTACAAGTTAAGCTTTATCTCAGCTGGATCAGAAAGAGTAAATTATTGTGTCTGCATGTATCTTATTTCAAGCCTGTGACATAAGGGACATTGTGCCATGACATATAAGAAAATTCATGTTTTCTTTGGTTGGTATCAGTCATGGAACTTAATGCTAAGCAAGTCCAAAGGAACAACATGATCAATGATTTGCATTCCTCCAGCAGTTCAGTCTGATTTGGAAAGCTCAAAAGAGCTCTTAAGTTCTGGTACTGGGAGTAAATGAGACTCCTATCTTGCCACGTGTCTGAATAATATTCTTAATACAAGTCCATCCTAAACGGTTCAATCTTTCCTATTCCCAGCCAACAAAAACACATGGACCAGGTCCTCCATTTTTCACACCTAAATTTAAGCAACTGAGTGCTTCTGCAGAAAATTAAAATATTAATTTGGGTCGAAATGAGAAAGCTTGTAACAGCCCAACAACATCTGAGACAAAAATGGAGTCACAATTTAGGCCCCAAGCAGTTCACAAATTAAAAAACAGCTAGCCAAGAAGGTACTTAGAGAGCAATATGCACAGCAGTATTACAGGATGGTACCTAGTGATGCTCTTGGATGATTTTTCATCCAGTATTTAGGCTTTAAGGTATTTGGAGTAAAGAACTGCCTGACAAACATGCTGAGTGCTAACTACAGTTTTTAAATAATTGATGCAATTTTCACTGTCATCAGTATCCAAGAATGGAGAGATAACACAATTTTGTTCAAAAACTAGAATTTAAACTTTAAACATTTTTAGCAAGTGTGATTTTATTTTTGCATTTTTTGTTGTTGTTTTATTTAAAGGCATACTGTGCATATGCCATTTTGTCTAAACAGGTGGGAAAAACACCAAAACAGTCAACAAAATGTTTGGCAAGCAGTAGTGATGAGGATACAGATAAACTATTGCCTGCAGCTACCTCACTGAGACATGTGTGGTGAGGGCTGTAAACAGGGGAGATCCCTGGAAGTTATGATGATGTGGATTCTTGCACAGAGCTAGAAACTGCAGGCTAAGCCTCCTAGGGGAACCCTTCTGCTGACTTCTGTGGGAGCTGAATGAAGCTACACCAACTGCAAATCAAGAACAACCAGGAGACTGCCTTGGGGTACTGACTGCATGGGAATTGCCTGGTTGGGATTGTATTCGGGGGAAAAGTTTACTGCAGGCTGTATGGCTCAGACAGTGCAACATTAATGTTGCATTAATTATTTTGAAAACTACATCATCAAAGTATCTGATGATCTTACTATTTTGTATGCAACTGACACATGATTCATAGGTAAAGTTTAAGATTAATTTTACTGCTCATTTCAGAATAAATGTATTATTTTAATGGCTTATTTTTTAAATTAATACTTTTTAAACTTGGGATATTTGTCAAATCACCTTGAACATAATGTCTCTTTGGAAGTTTTTCTCGCTAGTGGTACTGTTAATGTGAAATGTGACTTCTCTATTCTTGCTACTCTTTCTCTTCTGTTGTCTTGGACTCTCCCTTTTGAACTGATATGTAGAGAATATTTGAATATCCATTTGAATATTGGACATATTTGAATGTCCATCAAATTATTGAAATTTGGAACTATGTTAAAAGATACATTTACTTTTTCATTTAAATGTTATCTGCATATACAGGAAAGGAGTGAATAACCAGGGTAAACCATCTCACTTTCTAGGAGAGGGACAATGCTTTGGGGGTCAATAAATAAAATTTAAGAGAAAAAAAGAAAAAGAGATACTTGGCAACACACTTGTGCTAAAAAGCATTTTGTTGTTTTCCCCACTTGTTTAAGCAAGGCAACATATGCATGCCTTGAGAAAATACAAGAAAACGCCACTTACTTGAAATGTTTGAACTTTACCTTCTGCTTTTAAAACTTAGAAGCACAATATTTTTACATCTCTGACAATTGTGCTACTGGCAAAATATTTCCAGCAAGACTGAGAATTCCTCTGCAGTCTCACATACCCTTGTACTACAACCACACAGCCTCCCATCTGTAAGGAACCAAGGACTGGATTGCTGCGAGGCTCCTGATGCTCAAACACCTTTACAAGTCAGGAGCTTTGATCTGCTGAAGTATTGACGATGCTAATCAGGTTTTCTTAGAAAAAGGAATAAAAGGGTGTTTCAAGGGGCAGGGCTGAGACACTTGATACTGTGGGGCTCTGAACACAGCCACTCCACACAGTTATTTTCAAATGTGTTGAATGTGTGTGCTGTTGAGTAGAAAAAGGAAATATTTGACTCTGTAGTAATGTGTTGCGTTATTTGAGTTCAAATACAGATAAAGTCTCAAGAGGGTTTTTTAATAATCTAAAAATTTTTAAGATATTCTAGCAATTAAACATTTACATTTGTGGCCACCACCAGCCACAAAACAATTCAGAAACACTGATAAATAGTATTTTATTGTTTCATATTTTAAAATTAGAAAGTGCCTTCATTGAGGAGAGTCTGGCAACTTAATTCACAAATTTTTGGTTTGAATCCTGTACGATCAAGGTAATAAATATCCAAAACCAAATAAAAATCCGGTTTGTGTGCTTTTGGACACCAAATCTGTTTGGGGCTTACTTGTCTGTATTTTGGCCAGAAGCTAATTCTGATTCTTCTGTCAGATGTTTTGTAGCAGTATGCCCTCCAGAAAGTCTGGCAAAAGTGGAGGCAGGCAGATAGCAAGGTAGGCAGGTGATTTTCTTTCAGGCTGGTTTCCTGGCTGTGAAAAAGGAGTCAGCTATGTGCCCCAAGTGCCCCTCTGTGTCATTACTGTTATGTTCGCTTCCATTCAATCCTTCCCCATGATTTGGCAACTGTGAAGCAGGTACATAGGAGAAAATCTTTGGGTTATGCCTGGTCCCTTTACTGCTCTTCTCTGGCAACAAAGGTCTATTGCTGAGGTCAGCCAAAGGCTGCTGCAGCAATTTAATCCAACCATTGGCATCAGTTTCCATTTCCCTACTAGAAGAAGTCTCTATTAAAGACTGATAAAGGTTTTTTGCGGCAGATATCAAGGATGGATTTGTCATTAGGAGAGGTTCTACAGAGTCTTTGGAACAGATAATGAGTTACAGGGAATACCTGTGACCACTCTAAAAAAGTTTACCCTGTGGCAGCTCCCAATGTTGATTTTAATGTCCAAAACTTCATACACAAGTAGAAAACAAAAGCAGCAAAGTAGGAGATACCACTCTGGAAAGGCACAAGGCTCAGAATACCTGACAAGGTGTTATGCTGGTGGCAAAATGAATGGTTCCACTCAAAAAATAATAGCCAACCTCCTAGCAGTGGTGAATAAACCCTCAACCAAAATGTAGCTCAACAGCTGTGGAAGACACACCTGGCCAGAATGAGCCTTGTGAGGCTCAGATAACAGAGGAATAAGGCGGAGTGACGCTGACTTGCAGAAAAACAGATCATCTGTCTTCTGAAGAACACCTGCTATGCTGTGTTTTGACAAATGCACCTCTTTTCATTCCCCAGTGACTTCTCCTTAAGTTCTTGTAATGACTCCCTCTTATCTACAAAGAGCTTTCAAAAGTTTCATTGCAGTGGAACATGTGTGACTTCAATGTAAATAATAAACAACAGTGCTCCCACACCACTGTCATCAGAAGAAAATCTCGTCTATTTTCATCAGCATTATAATACTATGTAATGGCACAGAAAATAAGGCTCACAGCTCACACAGCACCATTTGTAAATCATAAAGATCTGTGAGGAAATGCAGAGCAGAAAACAAAACACGAAAGCCACACAAACATCTACAAAATTAGGCAGCTTTCCATTATGACAGACTTGCCCAAATTATCTATCTCCAAACGCAGTGGGCCTGATTCTCCACTCTTGCCAGCAGAAAGGGGAGTGTTACCAAAGTCAGTTGTTATTCCCCCCTCTCCGCCTTGCCAAACTGTTAGGGGCTCCAAACACAACAGACTCCATAGGTAGTTCTGTTCCATTGCTAGCAGATATCTCCTTGATTAATCATATGATCTTTATATTTTTTTTAAGTCAGTCTCCAAAATGATCACTAATGGCAGGTTTCAGAGGGGGAAAAACTCTCTCTTAAAACAGATCTTACTCATTATCTGCCACAGATTGTTGTTGGATTTCAAATAACCTTTTTCTTTTTTCCTCCCAGAAAACTCCCCCCTTGTAATTAGTGCTCAATTATGAAAAGAATTAACAACATAATTCCTGCTATTTATTTAGTTTTATCAGAACTGGTCACTGCGTTACTGATTTTTTTTTTTTTTTCTCTCTCTGCCTCTCTTCAAAAGAGCATGCAAACAGAAGCCTCCTTTTGGGGGATTTAATGCAGTCACTAACATGAAAGACAGTTTATTCGCACAGTTCAGTAGCTAGCACACCCTCCAGGTTCTTGGACTACCCTACCTTGGCAGACAGACTCTGTGGTTTGTTGGAGAGGATCTCTGCTGCTTCCCTGCAGCGGGTGGAAAGGTTCAGGATAGCAGCAGCTGCTGCTATGTGGGTGTCTTCACTACATTGACCGTAGCTATAAGAGTTGGCATGGCAAGGGCTCTGTGTGTGGGCGCTAGCACTAGGCAGCCGATTAGAAAATTTCACTGGATTTGAAAAATGCTTTGCTGTTGAAGAGAGATTTGATTAGCAATTGCATGTATGAAATTTTTCCCGTTAAATAGTTTCGCTTCGCAGACTACAATTTCATACATAAAAAAAAATATATATTCCAAGACTACATTTTAAAACAATCAATTTGCTATTGCCAGTAAGGGTTTGCAGTAAAAATGGCTTCAGAAACACAGTAATTTAATTTTTCCTCGAGAAATACACATCTGTCAACAAACCTTCTGAGATTTTTTACTCATATTTTACTTATCCTTAACTCAGGCATTAAAAACAATGATGTCAAAGGAAAGACTGAGCAAGAATTAGTGCGGTATCCACCGTGATTTGACCACCCTAATGGAAAAATGCAATTGTAAATGTACTCTTATAAAGGTTTCCTCTTGGAGCTCTAATGTGCAAAAAAAAAAAATCAAAAGTGACTTGTTCAGTCTTAGCAAAAACAATACTGCTTACTCTACTTAGATGAATAAGTCAGTTACCTAAATAGCTTTGTTGATGTGGCTAAAGAGAACAAAACCAGGCTCTTGAATGAAGCAGAAAAATCAGATAAAAACATTACTTGTAAGGAACATTCAGTGCTAAGTGTTTTGTGGAAATATTTACAAATTTAAATCTACCCTTTAATCAATAAAAATAATTTGAACATACACATGATCTTGGTTTACAGTCTTTTGTTGGCTATATTTGGAATAATACACAGATTTATTAGGCACAGGGAGGTCAGTTGAAAATTAAGTACTAACAGGTGAACAGAAAAGCACTTTCACGAACAAAAGTGGTGTGTGCGGTTCCTTGTTTTCTTATTCATCAGCAGCATTTACTCTAAAACAGTTAGAGAGAACTCTGCTCTCTCTTCTGGATTTTGGAGCTTGAAATGGCATAAACTGTTGCAGGGAGAACACAGCACCATGGTTTCCGTTCTAAAGAAGCAATAATCACTTCTTTTGTCTGCAGCCCTCACAGTGTCCTACAAAGATAAACTAAGCAAAATCCAATTTCTCAGCCTACACCCAGATACATCAAGAACATTTCTGCATATGGCCATCTGCTCATTCCCTAAAGATCTGAGCCCCAAGGCTCTGGATGCCTTTGGATGTAGAGCTTTGGCTGAGTGCTTTCTAATGCTAAGGCAGAAGAGAACTCATCTTCCCTCAAACTTGGGATGCTCTGAAAGAAATGCTGGTTTATGTGCTTTGACTGGAGCTGAATGCTATATTCCATTTCTCTAAGCACTAGAGGCATCTCAGTAGAGCAATACATGAAAGCCTCATGATTCAGTCCTCCCTTTTTCTAGTGAAAATTAAAAAGGATTTATCTACCCTGCTGTAAGCACAGCGCTGTAGCACCAACAAGACAGTCTACATTTTTAACACTTACTACAATGAAATTTACATTGTGTTTAAAGATCAGAAAGTGCATTTTTTCATTACCTATCCTAAAAAAAACCAAAAAAAGAACCAATCAACCAACCAACATAAAAACCACCCAAGGCTTTAAAGGGTGTATGTTTCGTTAAAAAAAAAAAACCAACAAACAAGTTTACAAATGCAGAATCCACGGAGGGCTAATGATGGGCTTTTGTCTGGCTGCATATTTACATAGGACTCTGAACCCATCACTGCATAATCAGCTTCTTATTGCCAACTTTTGTATACCTGAAGAGTTAAATCAGTCACCAGCTCTTTTACTTTCACCTTTCCATTAAAATAATAGCTGCATATTGCAATCTTTGCAAGAACAACAGGCTGTAAACTTCAGCTCTGATATACTTCATACATAAATTTCATATATATGTATTTGCATTTGTATAAAAACATTTCAATCATTTTTTTCCTTGAAATGAACCTGTGAAATAGACATACATCTGTGCAAAAGAGACAGCTAATAGGGAATATTCAATTTTACAAACAAAATTGGAAAATCTGCCACCCAAGAAGCTGGCAATGCATATATTTGCTTTCATTTAAGCAAGCCTATTTTCCAGGTCAGATAAATATCTACTTTTCATTTGCAATTTTAAATAGAGTATTTGTATATATACACACAAAACCCAGATACCTACAAACATATATGTGTGTTTTTGTGTACTCAGACATGTACACAAATAAATATAAAAATACACAAAATTTTATAAATATATAAAACATATATAACATTTTGTAGTATTACATGCATATTATATTTTAATTAACTTATATATAAATTTATTCGTTAACAATTTTTTTTTGCTTTTCTGTTCACCTTGCTATGAATGTTTTTCTTTGTTGGAGTAAGTGGGACAAAATTTGTTTTCTTATTTTATTTTCCTTTTGGTCATTAACAAAAGAAAAGCTAATTAAAAAGTCTTTTTTTTCCACATTGTTCTGGTTCTGTTTTCTTCTGAACCCAGTCTTGGTGGAATGAAACATTTGTTTTCCATTTCCCTCATGGGAACAGAATTATTTGTTTATTTAAACTAAAGAATATTTTATAATGGTCAATTCAACGGCAGAACCTTGCCAATGTTTCCCATGCAGATTCTGAAGAGCATCTGCAATAAACTTTCAGTGTTTGCACTGTGGTATCTCATTTTTACAGAGTAGTGCCTCAGAAAATCTGTAAATGGTGCAAGAAGAGGAATCTTGATAACAATTTGATGCATTGAATATGACTGCACTATATGTATGATTAAGTACAGAAATATGAGGTACCAAGCCAAATTTACCCCAGGCCCACAATTAATGTAGCTGGGGCTCATGCTCATTAGGAGAAATAATACCAGTGTAGATTCACCTAAATGGTACCTGCAGTATCTTTAAAACTTAACTTGGATTTCTCTGTATTACAGTTCATTACACCTTGTGCAGACACGTTCCATGGGACTTGTCTTCCATCCCATAATGATACCTCAATTTAATCAAGGAAGAAGGTAACAGGTAATATATAGAACATTCCTTTTACTCCTCTTTTCCACTGATAACTGCTTTTAAAAGAAACATTAAAAAAGTAAACATTGTAGTGATGATATTTAGTGTTTCAAAATTCTGTCTTTCACAATTTAGTGATTCTGTCTAACGTTCTAGACCCACATGATTAAAGATGGTTTCTACAGACCTTTTTAGAATTCTAGAAGTTTGAAAACAGAACAAGCAAAAAGGAAAAAGAAATCATTGACATTTTGCCCCTTCTTCAATAGAAAATTGAATTTTGAGCTTACATTCAAGAAACTGAGGTGTTTTTCGACCTTGTGTCACAGGTGCTGTTGTGCGTTTGCCAAAGACTTGTGCATCAAAACTGGCATAATCAAATGGGACTTTCCCAAACTTCTCCTGTTCTTTCCCCAGGGTGCCTCTGGAGGAAGTGACTGACTGTGAAGCTCTGTAACTGAACTGAGATAGCTCAGACTGCTTTGTTAAATTTGTCCTGCAGAGAAGAGGAAAAGAATGAAGGAGAAAGATGAGAATGTCTTTAAATAACCTTGTCTTGAAAAATAGGATATGATTGCATCTCATAATCCAAAAGTGTGTTATTATCACATGCAAAAATTCACAAACTAAAAGATGGGGACATTAAAAAATGCAGTATTCTTTAATAGCAGTTTGGGCTACTTACAAGGAAGTTACTCACCGCTAGATTGCCATTTCCTTTAGTTCTGAAAATTTGTCTGGATTTTTTTTCTAGCTTTTAGTTTTTTTGGATCAGTATTGTTCTCACTTTACCGTGAATGAGTATGGTATAAATATAATATAAGATGACCTGAAATAATTGCTTGTGCTGTTTGGGAAGAACGAATGATTTATGGTGTGTTATTCCATTTAGTTAATGTTCAGTAACTACTTGTCTTTAGTAATTTCCTTAGGACTTTTCATATGTAGAGTTAAGGCACGTGCAGTTGGCAGACACATGGACATAATATTCTATAATGGCTCTGAAGGAACCATTAGAACTGATCATGTCAATAATCCACAAATTAAAGTGTCCCCAAATAGACCTGAATATAATAGGTTGTAATGGTGATGGTGCCAATGATGTGCAAATTATGCGTGTCTGTAGGGTCCATATAACTCAGACAAAATACAATTGCACTAAAAAGTGTTTCTCCTTTTTGATGTCATTGTATAAAATATAAATTAAAGTAATTAAACCAATAAACTAAAAATAAAGAAATTCTATTAATTGTTCTGATCAGGTTACTTGTTTGGAAGTAAGATTTAATAGGATATATTTGGTTGCTTATCCAAAGATACACCTCTCGTCTTTAATGTCAGCCTCATGCACACGAACCAACAGAAAAATGGTGGTTTGTTTTGAGAATCAGATGGTTTTGCAGAGCCTCATTTTGGAAAACTGGGTAACCACTGAAGCTGAAGTGGGTGAAAGATCTGAGGACCAGTCAACAGAGTTTGTGCATAGATAAGAGTTTGTTTGTTGGGAGAAACTGGCTTGTGAGGGCTCCTACCTGTGAGTCTGATCATGGCACTGCCCAGCTTTTGGAGACTCGAGCTGGTTCTTTTCTTGCGACATTGCCAGCTTTTCAGCTGCAGCAATTGGACAACCAGAAAGGCTGTTGAAAAGCAAAGGTGAAGAACAGAGACAACAAGAAAAAAACATTGAAATTAATTATTGTGCAGAGGAGATCTGTGCTGTTTTTCTGTGGAAACCAGTGACTTTGATAGTCTGTGCACTTAAGGGAACTGCTGCTGCTATAGCCCAGATTCATCTGTTTTTCAATCCTTAATGCAAAACTGTGAAATCTGTGTATTTTAGGTGATATATCTGGAAACTGAATCATGTAGGAGTTTTCCACAGTTCAGCTTTGATGTTTTGTGTCTGGCAAGTCACTAGTAAATTTTTTGACAAATGACATTTACTTTATCAGCTAAACCATGCATATAAGCCTCCTGCTGATTAAAAGGAAAGTGAATTTGGGAAAAAAACCCAGGGATATATGAGAGACTGTTACCAAAGAACACATTTTATCATTTTGAGTTGTGCTAGCTTATATTTTCCTGTTTGTTTTATTAGATTAGAACATGTTTTCTTATCCTATTCATGGGTTGCTCATGATACAGCTGATGTGCTTCAAAGATGACTAGGGATTTAAAACAGGAAAAGCAAAGGAAAAATATCTGCTTGTTTCTTATATATTTTTATAGAAAAGCTATTCATATGTCTGATAAAGACTTACTAATTTTTGTATTAAAAGGGTATGATAAATTTTAATTTTGGTGCAGTAACAAATGAATCAATAAACAAAAAACCCCAAAATATCACAGAAATTCAGATAAACAAAGAGAGTTAGTTTTGAAATTCTTATGTCACAAGTTTGATTTTAAGACTAACATTATATTTTCCCAATTTCAGCAGTATGATGGAATATACTGCTTCCAGAAGAAAGCAGTACTGACAAGAGCTGTGCTGACAGCAGTGGCTTGCTGGAGACAGAGAGTGGATCTCTGCCTCACCTGCAGTCCAGCTGTGATTCCCCAGCTGCCTGTCTGGAAGTCTCTTCTCAATTTTACTTTCTCTCCTGCAGGCAGCATGTTAAACAGACAGGAGTGTTCCAGGCAGGAAGATTGTATTCCTGAGGGTAATAATAAGTGGAGCTTTTAAACAGATTTCAAAATAGTTCACTTAAAATTTTCTGGTTTGCTAAACGGGAATGTGCCCTGATTGGAAGTTCCTGTCAATGGCTAGCATGTAGTGGTGCGAAATAAATGGGTTTTGGTTTCCATTGGGGTTTGCAGCTGTAGCAATAATAATGTATTTTTTCATTCCTTCTCCTTGTACATGATGATTTTTCAATGTGAGGACCGTGATGAAATTGTAGCTTTAAATCTCATCTATGAAAATACTAGTGGAATTTGCCATCCTCTGTGCTGCAGCCATTTTTTATGTAAAGGAATTAAACACAATTATTTGGTTATAAATAATACAGGCTGCCCTTGCAGTTCATAGACACTTTTCAGTGTAGTACATAGCATCTATTTCCAAGATGTGCCTATCAATTTACTCCCGAGTACGTGTTACGTTTTAAGCGGACAGGAATTTTTCTGCTCTACCTTCGGTGTGTGTTGCGATTGCTGTTGACATGTCCTCTTCCAGTGCATCCTGGGGTGGGACACTTTAAAACATTTTCATGCATGGCAAGAACTAAACAGAAATAAAAAAAAAAAAAAAAAAAGTTGATAATAAAAGGCATCAATTAAAAATACATATCTTTAAAAAAATGAACATATCCTCTTTGAACTCAGATTCTCAATTCTTTCACATTTTTATCACAAAAGAATAGGGGAAGCAAAGGACCTACAATGCAGTGAATATGGTGCCTCCAGCATAAACCAGTTTATATTGCTGTGGTGAGGCTTCCCACATGCACAAAATTCTTTATACCGACTTCAAAAGAACACAAGTGGAAGTTAGCAAAGGTGTTAAATCATGAATCCCTTTATACACCACTAACACTGGAAAAGGCAGGTGACAGAGGAGCCCTGGGCCACACAGTCCATATTCCATGGAGCTGCAGTCCCTTTCTGTCCCAGGAAAGGAAATCTCTCAAGTACAGGAAGGCTGTTTATTCATTTTATCAGATATTTAGAGTATCTCCCTTTGAACATTACACCTTCCGCTCATCTGAGCTGTGCTGGAACTGCCTTGGACCAATCAGTAATAGTTCCAAGCATCGGCTTACACTCTTAGCAGCGATTACAAACTCTTGCCTGTATATTTCTAATGTCCTTGGATGTGGATGAGCTTTTCTAAAACCGACAGATATGTCTATGTTAAACATAAAACATCTTACAGTATTTCACAAAAGCTGACTGTTCATTCCACAGGTTTGTTCTGCCAGGAACCAAATTCTAACTTCTTCTCTTTTTTTTCCCCCATTAGGACAGAGCACATCTAATTGGAAGTATGATAATTAACAAGGACTTGTTAATTTTAAGTTTTTAGGAAGTTAATGTTGCTAAGGACTTCCAAATGCAGCCTGCTTAATTCAGCAGATGTTTCCATGAATACAGTTCAGTACCAGATTTAAAAAAGGGGAGAGCTACAGTTAGGAAGAGGATTTTGGTAAAGTGCAAATATCCTTTTAATTTGTTGTTATGCATATCACCACAAAGAACAATCTGACTAACTAGGTTGTTTAAGTGGATAGTTTCACATTAAGTTTTTGGCTTATTATGCAGCATTTCATTGCATCATGTTGCAGGATTACACACACACACACACACACACACACACACCAATGTTATCAGAGCAGCACAGTCAGAAATAAGCAGGGAAATTCAGGCTAGACTGGGCATGAAAGGGTTAGTGTGATACTGTCACAAGACAGGGACCTGCTGTGGACCAGCACTGGGATGTACTGATGGAAATAACCTTTTGGAGCTCAGCAGCAAGGGGGATGCTAAAAACATCTCTGCATAAGCATGCCCAGGCCTCTCATCTGTTGGCAGTGAGAGCCAGCAGCCTCTGTGTGCGGCTGCGGCAAACGAGGCCTCGGCTCCGGAACAAGCAGGAGATGTCTGTGCCTTAGCAAAGGTGTGAGAGAGCAACTTGAAGATTCATGGGACTGCAGCATGCAGGTCTGCTGGCAGCTTGGGAACAGGCTGTCTGATTTTGTTCTTCCCAGGCTACCTAAGGAGCCTGCTGCTGTTTGTAAGGATAATGCCGTAAGGGGCACTTGAGCTGCACAAGTGTGGGAAGCAGGGCTGTGCTGTGAGATAGAGGGCAAAGAAGGGGTGATGGCTTCTTTCCCAGCCTCGTCCTGCTATCTCATGCTGAAAAAAGGGGATTCTTCTCCAGCATAAGCACATACTACCCACAATACTGAGACAGATCCAGCTGTTGTTCGGGGCTGCAGGGTGGTGATACTCACTTTCTAGTGGCACTCTAACTTTATGTGGACAGCCTGAGAGACTGCGGTGGTGAGGGTACAGCCCAGTCACGTGCCCTGTGCCATCGCATCCTGGGATGGGGCATTTGGTTTCTCTCTTTTCAGGCCTGGGTGAATCTGCAGAGAAATCAGATAAAAATTTTGTTTGGGTTTAGGCCCTGTCTGTGCTCAGCTGAGTGATCCTAGCTGAATGATATTCTCTATTTTATACTTCAGATTTAATTCCTGTCCAAAGTTTTAACAGGGATGTATGCAACTGAAACATCACTTCAGGTTTTCATAATGTCCCTTAAACAATTATTTCCCTCTCCCATTATGCCATTTATGTGCTAAATTATATAGCTTTAGGATTGCAGTATCATTTATTCCATTCAGAGCCTCAACCAGGACAGAAGCCACAATCCAATAAGCCAGAAAACTGGCAGCATGAGCCAACAGTAAGATCTATAAAGGAATAAATAAAAAAAGGAGAAACAATCTTTTGCTCTGTTAATGTCAGACTCCAGGAAGCTGGGACAACCAAATAAAAGCTGAGGTGTGAAACAAATAAACAAACAAACAAAAAGCATTTCAACCAGAAGCCATTCCTTAAATATCACAGATCTCTAGGCTGTAGGTTCTTTGTTAGGAAACTGAATACATGCCACTTTACATTTGAGAGGCAAGGCAAGCAGCTCCCTCTGGTACACATGGCAATGCTGCTTTGTGGAGCAGCCCACAAAGACGCTGAAAACATGGAGCAGCCGATACCCTTTCAAAGGCGAGGTCTCAGCCCAGCCCCACTGCTACCACTCTGTAACAGCCTCCCAAATTCTGTTTCAAGCACCTAGAATAGTGCAAGAAGCACTGGTCAGAAAACCTTTATTTGATTTCCAATGCAGGATCAAAAGTCTGGGCAAGAAAGGAATGATTTCTGGTCCAGGAATTCTCTTGTGAGAAATCTGGAGGAAGTGGCCGCATAAATTGCTGAGGATGGTTTTAGCTCCATCTGTGATTGGCTGCCAACAGCATTTGGTGCTGGGGGAGAAAACAGCTGCAGCCAGCACAGGGAGCTGCCTCTTTCAAACTAATTTTTTTCTGGACTATGAGGTAGGATATGCTTAGGGACAGAATCACCAGGGACAGCTGAGGGTTAAACTTCCTGACAAGTTTTTAGATTAAAAAAAATTAAAATAAATAAATGGGGAGGAAAGCAAATAGACTCAGCATCGTCAGGAGACCACATGCTTTTTAGAATCACTGCAAATGGAAAGTGCTGCTATAGTGAACAGAAAATAAAGAGGGACGCAGAAATATGATTTAGTGTTTTCTCCGGTAATTGGAAAGGTTTATGATGAATAGATTTTTTTCTGATCTAGCATCCAAGAGTGAAAATTAAGAGCTGATGGATTTGATGGTAGATTTTTTAGAAATAAAACCCAGTTAATTATATAAAGTAGCAAAATTATGTGCCCGATACAACATTACCTACAATCATGGTGTTTATACAACTCGAACAAAGCCTGGTATGTTTCTCCATGGGTATTACCTCTGGACTCACCTGGAAACCACAGCTAATTATAATATGAGGTAAATCAGCAAGGGATAGATTCTGCCATTCCTACATCGCTTCTGTTTCCTGTGTGTGCTGTGAGAAAGTCACATTGACACCAATGTGAACCTGGCCAATACAGTTGCTCTCAGGGCAGGAAAAGATATTTATAAAGTTCCTGCATAAGCCAAAGTCATCTGAGCAAATAAAGGTTCATGTAGTACATGCATGCACAGCTGAAGACATGCTAATGAAAACAGTGCTTGAGACACAAAAATGAGATGTCTGCATTTTCTTCCTTAATACTGCAGGAAATATTTTATAGTTGCAGCTCCTAAAAATGCCTGTCAGTTCTCTTTCACACTAAATGCTTCAGATAAGTAAATTACTATAATATTTATTTATTATGTCCACAGGGACTACTCTAAAGTTACATTAGAAATACCAAAGTAAATCGTTCATCAAAAGCAGAAATAACATCAGTGCTAGGGTGACCTCGGGATGTTTGCAAGGCCAAAAGGAAAAGTCAAAGGACAGATGAATGTATTGTTACTTACTACAGAAGGGAGTGTGCTTATAAAATGACATCTCTCGATGTTCTGTAATTATCTTCAATTGAGGAGTTTCATACAAGACAGCCCAGTTTATAAATCAAACCCAAATCTTTTAAGTCTCCACTTCTGAAAGCCTGATTAAGAGATATTGAATTATGTTCCTACGGGTTTGTAGGATATCACAAACCCTCAGAAACAATAAAGATTTTGGAATTTACTGGTGTTTCTGCTGATGGCAAATGAGACAGAAGAGCGTGGCTTGTGTTTTCCTGGCTCAAAATTGCTAGATATAGAAAAATGTAATGTTGATTGATGTAATATTGATTGATACAAATATACTAATACTATACTTAGAATAGTATTAGTAATACTATAGTATAGTATATAATACTATACTATAGTATCATAGTACTAGTATAGTATTATAATACTATACTTATATTTGACTATACTATACTATACTTGATGTTAATGAAGTAGACTGAACTCAGAAAACACATGGCTTAGGAATCAGTTGATATCTTTGGGAGAGGCCAATTTTTCACCCTAAACTTGCCCTTGGGTACTGTTTTAATGCTTTGCCTTTCGGCTGCTGAAACTTTGGAGGTTTGTATTAGCATCCTACAGAGGAGGAAGCAGAGGAGGAGGAAAAGGAGGAGGAGGAATGTCAGCGCCAGCTACACAGGCCTTTTAGTGCCCATTACTGGTGATTTCACATAGCAGTTTGGCAGGAAGCCAAGTACCTAGCGTTTAACCTGGTTAGACGCGAGGCACTAGTGTGAAGGTACATAATTAACAAAATTACCAGCTAAATTCCAGATTCTTTACTGTTGCTATAAAACCCAGCTCAGAATCCTCTATCAGTCACGGGACAAATGCTTAAGCCAGCAAGAAGAGCCAAAAATACTTCCTTACGTTTGCTGCTAAATATCTGTCTCCCACCAATGTCAATAACTTTGGTTTGTCTCCTTTCCCCTGCTAGATGCTCCAGAAGAAACCTATCCAGTTCCTTGTAGGTGCTGTGGAACACATGCCCTTGCTCTGCCTGCAGAGCGATTGCTTGCTCTAGCAAACTCAAGTTCCCTTTCGTTTTGTCCAGCTCAACTGACACATCTGTGGTTTCGGACAGGCACTCGTTGTCGTCTTCTTCACTTTCAGGAAAGAGATTCTGGATTCTCTTCTCGAAAGGATCAGAGTGAGGCTCCTGGGGTGCTCTTAGCTCTGTTTCTGAGTCGCAGAGTGTTTCACAAGGACCATATTCGACCTCTTCCTTCTTAATTTCTGGGACTTCCAGGATGCTGGGTTGATTACACTCTACGATATATTTCTGAGTTACATGGGCCTTTACACTAGTTTCTTCAGAGAAATTTGAAGAGCTATCCCACTCATTGTCCATAATTTCAGAGTTACTTTCATTTTCCTCAGATGAACAGTATTTTGGGTCAGAGATAGCAGTCTTTTCCTTTCCTTCAGCTGAGCTAATCATGTAACATTCATCAGCATCATCACTTTCTGTTTTCAATGATTGAATGCCACTATCATTTAGATTTTCTGCCACTGCTTGACTAGGTGCATCTTTTGCTACTTTTCCCATGTTCATCAAAGATTTGGCCACGGCATCTTGATAGCTGGAGTAGTTGTCTTTTCTTTGACTGGAATTTTCTTGCCCACCCAAATGAGGGGTTTCCTCAGATGATTTTGTAGTACTCTCCTCTGTATGAGAAAAATAGGTAAGAGAAATATGTAAGAATAAATATTTTTTGTATCTTGTAGAAGTGACGTGGAGACATTGACTTACCAATTGCTGTTTCATTACTCAGAAAGGTACTCTGAAATGATCGAATTTAGACCAAGGATCTGTTTGAAATGACTAATTGTAGCAGGATGAAAAACCCTTCTAAAATAATATATACTTTATATTCCAGCACTATAGGAGAAGAAATTATATGCCCATTTCTCACTGATGGTGAAAACACATATTTTCTTAGAACACATACACACACACACAGAGACATATACATATATGTAAATATAATGCTCAATATGTTGATATTGCATATGTACATATCTATATAATCTGTATGTATATATTGTATATATATATATATATATATATTTATATATATATATATGTACACAAGCACACAAACACATTTTAAAATTCCTCTGATCTATTTTCACTTTTATTTCATCTAATATTCCCAAATATTTTCTCAAAATAAACCCTAATTACTTTCCCTGTCACCCCGGATCCCATGAAAGACCTTGATGGAAAAATCCTCAATACTTCACAAAGGGCAAGCTCCTGGTCACCACTGAAATTGCCACACTAAGTGATAGATCAGGTCATGCACAGGCAAACAGAAGTGGTTGTTATGTACAGACTCATAAAGGACTTGTTAAAGACACCACTGAAATGCATCCTGTCTTTATAAACATCTTTCTTCAGAAGAAAAGCAGCAGCCAGCAGGTAATAAAGGCAGCATGTAGGAGACGTTGTCAGTGTGGAAGACAATATGCCTTTTGTATCTCATTTAATTTTTTATAAACATTTCCTCTGACAAGGACACTCAAAAATACATCTCCATCATCTTCCTTTCTGGTAATTATCTCTCTAAAATCAACACTGGTTTTGCCAGGATCAAGTAAATATTGCCATAGTAACTAAAAGCATTTTTGGATGAAGGGAAGAATTTAGTCACAACACTAGCCCCTTCAATAATGCTGATTATAGGGTACATTCTTTTGTTGGGATCTATTCAACATAAACTGAAAAATTTAACATTTTACTTCCTAGAAAGGAGGATGAATAAACAAGCATACACTATTTCATAAGATGTGTCTGTCCTTTCCTGAATCAGAACTCCAGGTTTAAATAATAAATTAAGCATAGCCTAAAATGCAAATTAAGTTTCTCTCAATAACACAGTGAGCTATTAAGAGAAAGTGTAAAGGGTTATGATAATTTTAAAGTATTATGAACTACAGAAAACAAATAAAAAGCATTTTCAGTGAATATGTCCAATTCATTGAACTATTCTCTCAATCCACTTAACTACCCACATGTGTACAATAATGATTTATAGACATTATACCTAATTATGCATATTTGGGCTGTGTTAGAGTGCCTAACAAAAGCTCTAGAAAGCAACAATTACCTCTGTTGCTTAGCTACATAGTTTAAAATATTCCTATTAAGTGCAGATTATTGTGGAGGGGAAAAGGGGGACAAAAATGCACATGTGCACCACAATGCATTTCACTTTACTGCTGCCAAACTGTTAGCATTTTGGGTCATTTCCAGTTTACATAATTGTTTGGTTCAACTGTTTGTTATATGTTAAAAGAAAATATTGATTAATTCTTATTCTTCTTCAGAAAATTGGACTCATGCAGGGAGGGGTGGCCTTTTGCACTGTGTGCATAAAGTTGTATTTAAAGAAGTGTCTGCAAACCTTCATGTAACTTTTTAGCAGCTGGTCTAGTACCACACACATTGCAGTATTCTGAACAAAGTGTGCCATCTTTTCACATCTCAGCAAGTAAGAATGGTGATTTGGCTCTATGAATAACTTTAGTCAAATGGGTTTCCATTATTTGCTCTTCTGCCATTTGGAAAATAACAGAATCCCATCAGTGGGTAATTTCAAAAAGAAACAAGATCTATCTTAAAAGAAATCTCCTGCCCATCAAAAGAAAACAAATCAGACAAAATGTTCAATGGTAAAAGGTTTTTTTAGTTATTTTTATGTGAGAAAGATGAAAAATAATATAAGTTCATGATAAAAAAAAATTTTTGTTCCTTAAATAATCAGCGATTTTTAAAGCAATCTTTAAAAATTTGTTGTTGAATCAGTCCTAATGGTTCAGCTGTCCCAGCTCTGCTTTTTACATCCACAGGCTGTAAATTTACTTTTCAAATAATCAAAACTCAGCTTAGTTTACAGTTGCATCAATCCATGAACTGAATCATTAACTGATCAACTGAAAAGAATCCTGAGTTCATAATAAAGGGAGCAATACTACACTAAGAAATCCCAAGTACCTACATACCCAGACCAAATGTATGCTTTCACTGAAATTTGTTTGGTAGCTGGTAAAAATTATGCAAAAGATGTAGGTTGTATTATCACTGAACAAGCAGGTTGGAATATATTATTTTGGTATCAAAGAAATATCTTCGAAATCAAGTGGGATTTTTTTGTTTTGACTGAAGGGCGTGGTTTCCCTACTTTTTTATCAATGGATTTGGTCCAACAATTGCCCTTTTTTAAAAAAAGTTAGATAACTTAACCTAAAAAAGTTAAATAACTTAGGTTTGTGCCACAGAGTCTACCTTTACACCCATCATAGCAATTCCCCTTCATCAAATTCTTCAAGATGTACAGAGAACAGAAAAAGGGGAAGAAAAAAGATTCTACTGAGTGCAACTCTGGATGGTCAGGAACCAGGCTGAATCAACACAAAAAATTTAGCTAAAATCCAAATATCTAAAAAAAAAAAAGTCAAAACAAAAATAACAAAACCCCAAGACATGAACAGGAACTCTTACTCCAACAGATTCGCTTCTGATGGTAGGAGCTAGAAACACTCCCTTCAGCCTGAACAGGCACTGAGAGGTATGGGACTTTTTTCCTTGATTATTTTTTCTTAAAAATGTCACTCAAAAGACAGAGACATTGTGTATCACCTTGCTAATTAATGTTCTGTTTGAAGATGGAGCTACCTTCTAGGCTTTCACAGCAATGGGATGCAGCCCTTTGGAAAAATCTCCTCCTAGGAGATTTACAAGTGACAGATGACTGAAAACTTTGCTGTTATAGAAGTGCTGCAAAGACATTCACTGATTTTAGTAGAATCCGGAATTGACTCTTTAATGTGAAAGACATTCTTCTTCCTCTTCTGTGTGTTTTATAGCAATCATATCTATAAAATTCGTGGGGCTTGTTTTGTTTTAAGGGATTTCAATTTAGAGTGGATAAATACACAAATAACTGATCTCAGTTCATGATAAAATAATAGCACAGCCCAGTCTGGAAGGGACCTTAAAAGACCATCTACGTCCAATCTTTTGCTGTAAAGGGATCCTAGATTATATAATCTACCACTCTGCCCTTCAAAAACATTTCATAAGAAGAAACTCAGTGGAAAATAAATTATCTTTTAATTTTGATAGCAACCAGAAACTGAGTGACATTTGAGTTCATTCAGTTTACATATTATCTATGATTACCAATTTCCCAGTGCCAGATCACATTCCTTTTATTTTAACATTTGCTGTGTGGAGGTGACTGCCAGTATATTCCTGATATCTACTTGCTTGTCTCATTAACTTGTCTGATTAACTATTTTGGCAGCAATTCTTAGACAATGATGTGAAAAAAACTATTTGGTTTCAGACTTTTTGTTCAACGTGAATATATATATATAAAATATTAGAAAGGAATAGTAATCAAAACATACTATGGCTATATCTTTCTGCCCCCTCATCCTTGTCCATATTTTCCAGCATACACATTGTAGAAGTTGCTATAAAATGTTGGATGTGTTTGGCTTACCAGTGTTGGAATAACAGGTATAAAAGTGCTGAGTCTAATAATCGTGTTAAACAGAACACACACAGCAGTCACACGCATGAAATTGCTTTGCTAAATGTTAAAGTCAACAATGTTTTGCTAAGCATCATTTTTCCCTCCTCAGAGCTCTATATATTCCAGTGAAAATCTGCTCTTCAGAAGTGTGTGGGATGGTGGTGGGCTTAAGCTTGTTCTTTCACAGAGGTGCTGGAGAAGCAGATGCTGCTCACTATCCAACCTGCTGCAGCAGTTGTCTCTGGATGACCTGCATGGCATTTACTAGACCCCAGGAGAACTTATTGTACAAATAAATGGAAGTATGATGATTAAACCTGGACAGAAAGGCACCATCCCAACTCTCTTAGAAGTCAAACATGTCTTGCATCCTGTTTCAAAATACTGGGTTTTAATCTCCCTTCCTGTGGAATTCAAGTTCAAGTGGAATTCAAGCAACTACCTGGTGTTGAGCTGCTTTCGAGGACACTGATATCTTCCTGTAACTCTGTCCTGTCTTCATTTTCTTCTTTGCATTCCAAGCTGGGGCTGTAGTGGCGGGGTTTCATTAACAGGGACTTCCTTTTGTTGACGGGAACGCCTGATATCTGATCTTCAGCTTTTCTCTTCTTAGCCATGGAGCATTTGTAGGCACTGCAATGATCAATTGCCAGGGACAGAGAAAAAATGGGAGAAGTGAGGAGCAATCTGTTTTAAAAAATAGCACCATCCTATAGTTTAATTCAAAGTATAAAAGTGAAGATTGACAAAATGGGAAATCACTTGCAGTTTCAGCAAATTATGTCTAGCAGATATTTAATTTTAGCTCAGGTACTGAAAGTCCAGGCCACAGGCAAGTGTTGTTTCTTTTCACTGGTGCCAAAATCTTTTTGGGAGAAGGGGAATGAAGAGTATGACAAAACCAAAAAAAAAAATCCATAACCCAGCAGCCTTAAGGAAAGGATAAACAAAATTGTAGCCTGTGTTGATAATCCAGGAAAACAGCTATAGGGAAAATTGTACCTCCAGTTACCCTGAGCCTTTGGTCCTTAACCTTTACATCAGTATGAACATCCAATTACACACGTGGAGTTCAACAGCATAAAACCTGTGAGAAACACACTGTACATTGATAATGTTGTGCAACACAGTTCTGTCTTTCCATATTAGCCCTGAGCACTGGTTTCATTTAATTTACTCCAGACATAAAGACCTGGTTTCAGCTCTACTCAGTTCTCTGAAAAGACAATGAAAAAAGGCTCCTGCAAAGGGTTATTCATTTCACTTGAAGCTATTTCTATGTGAGAAAAGGGGGAGCTGGGAAAAGGTCTCACCCAGTTCAGATGCCTAACTTTCAGATGACTGACAGGAGGAAGAATGGCAGGAATTTAGAGAGGAAGATCTTTAGCAGGTTTAATATACTTTTTTCAACTCCTAATAGCCCCATATATTGATCTGAATATTCACTTGGTTGTGAAGTTATTTTGCCAAACCTTTGTCACCATACAAAACTCGATGGCATGTAGATGATACAACATAAGACACTTCCCTGAAGAGGCTGGAATCTTCAGCACTCTTTTCTTAATAATTTTTCATGTAAGTGATTTGACATGATTTTATTTTTCTCTCTCACACAGTATACTAAGGAATTTTTTGTAGTACGAATAATACTACTCATATTATATCTGTCAGAGATGAAAAAGCAGCATATATGGATCTGTGTAATCCACTCAATGGTTTCTCCACCTCAGGTACCCCCAGGGTGCATTACAAATCTGCACGATGCCCTCAGGTGATGGATTTTGCATTTGGCTCACTGACTTAGCTGCAAGATTTGCAAGAAAAAGCCATGTATGAAGAGAACTCCTATTGGTTACACATTTTACAAGCTCAACAGCATAAATTCATCCTTCCAAGGTATCTTATGTGCACTAAATTGGCCCAGGTTCTGATTGTTTTGGATGAAAGCATACGACTAACTTGAGCTTTTTGTTACAAAAAAAAACCAAAACAAAAAAGCCCTGATTTTGGCTAAACACCATTTTGGCAATCCTTCATTGCAAACATAAAGGACATGTAAATACAAAGATCTGCATTTTAGGGGGAATGTTAAATTTCATCATATACATCTCAAACACTGGATATTCTTGATCTTCTGGAGACTAAAATGCTATGGGCATCTGGAAACCAGGAATATGGGATGGTAAGCATATGCTGTACTTGAATAAAACATGGTTTCTGTGTTGTTTCTCTATTTATGAAGAGAGGATAACTTGAATGTCATAATAGAGGTCAGAATCACAGTAGTATCAGTGTACCTCTGGAAATAATGCCAATATAACAGATATCAGAGGTGGATGCAGTGTCATAAAATATGCATAACTTGTTTCTAAGGAAATACAGTTACTTAGTTCATATTTGTGAATGGCATTTCATACCACTTGTGTTGCTCCAGGAAAATTGAATAAATGACAAAAGTTTGAAATGTCTTAATACACAATTATTTTTATCAACCTCAACCTTCACTAGGTTTGCTTTTGACGTCTCTCACTTATTTGTCAAGTTAACCTCCAGTAGCTACTGTGAAAGTATTTAGGATATGATGAATTTCCAGTGTTTAATTCCCCTTTGACAAAACTACAGCAGGTGCTTACACCAGAATAATTAATAGATTCTTTTTGGAACAGGAGATTCAATTGGATCATGTAATATGCCCTCCTGTGAACACAGGACACAGAACTTCATCTATTTCTTCAGCCTTAATCCTGTAATTTGTCTGGATATTTTCAAGATTTGACTAACCTAAAGTTAAGGGAAAACATGGCAATATGGTAAATTCATTGCTGCACTCTTGCTCACCGAGTACAGTCTTTTTCTAGTAATATAATATTGCATATCCCACACTGGGGATTGGCATAACACTTACTCAACGTGTTGGTTTTTCACCACAGCTGGAAAAGAGAATCAAACCCAGATGTCAGCAGACCGTGGCAAAGAGCAGTGTGGGGGCACTGCTGCCCCTGCCACCTGCAGATCTGCTCTGGAAGGGACAGCACAGGAATCCCACCTGACAGAACCACCACAGTTCACAGCAGTAAATCAAAAGCTGCTGCATCAAAGCTGGGACAGGAGGCCCACAGATCTTCTGGGAGCACCTTGGTCATGTTGGAAAATTTCTCCTCTATGAAAGAATATGATGCGTTAACTTGTCCTTATTATATGTTTTTCTGTACATGAGCTGTCACTCATCCAGATTTTCTCCATAGGTCCCATAATTTTTTTTCAAAATACAGAAGATTCAACTTTTAGTAAAATCATTCCTGACACCATTCTGATTTCAGGAAGTTCATAGACATAGTTGTCCCTTATTTCCTAGGAAATTCAAATTGCTCTCCATTGTCCAGGAAGAGAATTTTCAGCTCTTGCTTTTGCTGATGTTCCCTTAAACTGCTGGTTTTTGAGTTTTAATTGGAATATATTAGTTTGCAGGAACCAGTTTAAAGTTCTATCACATATCAGAAATTCCTCCCCTTTTCTATCTTACAGTGCTGAAAATGAAAAATTTAAATAAAACTAGAAAAAAATCAAAAGTGGCAGCTTTTTCAAGTTCACATGATTTACTAGGGATTTGATAATGGAAAACAGGAGTTCGTGTACTATGAAAAGAACATATTTATGCCTTTGTAAAATTCATGTCATGCTGATTTCACCTTTGTCTTTAAAAGTTTCTATTTCTCCATTTTCCTTGTATACATTCATACATAAACTCACATGTAGGTTATCACTGATTTGTCAAGCTGTACTTTGTCAAGTGGTAAACCTATAATTTAGCTTCTCTATTACTCATCTCTTAAATTCAACATCTAATAGTTTTGTTGCTATTTATCAATGGCCTGCTTGTTGTCATGGAACACTGATTCAGCTGTCAAGGTTATTTGGTAATCCAAGGCTCATAAAACAGGAGAAGCTCTTTTTGTTATGAGCCCAAAGCCAATATATAATTGAGGTTTTTTTCCCAGTTTAACTGTGCTTAAATTTTATGGGTAAAAAATCATGACTGTATTATCTAGAATGAGCAAAGTTTTTAATACATTTTTTAAATCAATGATTCAGTTACCAAACCTGTCTTGTGTCAATTATCATAGTGTGAGCCAAGAGTTTAAAATCTATTACATTTAGGACCTGGCTGGATATATTGAAAAAAGTCCCAAGATAAATCCTCATAGATACTTCATAGCTAAATATATTTTGGGGGAATTTAATGAGCCATTCTCTTTATTTCTTTTCAGATCACATATTGCAGACACAGTCAGTACAGCCCATTGGATCCCCACCACAAAAAAATGTCTCAGAAGAAGGAGAGATGTTTTAAGCAGTCCTAAACACATAAAAGTTTTCTTAAGAACTTTGGTTTAGTTTTTTGCTGTTTGTTTTTTCGTTTTTTCGGGGTTTTTTTGTTTTTGTTTTTGGTTTTTTTTTTTTTTTTTTTTTTTAGTTTGCTTGTTTTCTGGTTTTTTGGGGGGTTTTTTGTTTGTTTTTGTTTTTTTTCTTTTTTTGTTTTTTTGTAATTGGTTCATCTAAGTGATGTGTTTGTCAAGCCTTCAACCTGACCTTTAACCACTTTATAGCCAGGAAGGATTTGTTGTAGTTAATCTTCCAGACCTCTGAGGACATTTTTTCTTATTCACAGTAGCCTGCAGATTGGCAAAGCATGAAAACAGAGCAAAGAATTGCCATAGTTGGTAAAACTAGAGATACATTCAGCCTGAAAACTGGTGTTTAATAATGCCTGTAATGCATGCCGTTTAAAATAATGAGACCAGAATACACCACATCTCATGTACACTTCTTAGATTCAAGAGAGAAAATAAATGCTTTTGAATATCAAGGCACTTATATTTATTTTCTACTACTATGTAAGGATCCCATACCTTATGTGAGTTTGTGCAAGAAAACTTAGTGGAACTTTTTAGTTGTGGAGAAAATAATTTTAAATTCATGACATGAATTGGGTTTTGACTGTTTGCCTAATTACTGAATTAGAATGGAGACAGCATCTTCTGATATTCAGAAGCATTTAATTTCACACTAGTTTTGTCACAGAGAAGGTAAGTCTAACTACTCCTTAATCATATTGTGGTTAAAGATATTGCCAGATGCTTTAGACCATAATTAGGTTTTTTTTATGAAACTTTCAGATGCCCTAAGACAATGTAGTCAAATACTACATTTTCCTTACAGAAAAGAAGAGTTGGTATTTGAAAATTCAGGGACACTTGCCCCTCAAAATGTAGCAGTAGCATTCAAGTGTCTGTTGTAGTTGGGCTTTCTTCTAAGAAGTTTAAGAATCAGAAGTACCTAAGGAAGATAAATTTTGAACATCTCCCCATCTTAGTCTCTCTTTTGTATCAGTTTTTTCTCTAAACCACAGATTAACTGGACTCTATCTAATTTTTTAGCATAAGGCTACAGCAGTGAAAATATCTGATCACCTAAAGTCACAGAATAACTTTGATGAACTGATGATGATTAGGAGAATTTACTAGCACTGGATACAAAAAGGAGATTATTTGCTCCTAGGGTGGATCGCACGTCAGTTCAAATTACGTTGCTGATATAATTTACATCAACCATCAATGACAGAGGTTCATGAAAGGAGCTGCAAAGTCAGAGTTCAGAAAAGAGTGCTGTAGTCTCATCACTGCAATGGGAAACCCAAACAGGTGTTGCTAATTACAGTAACTTCAGATGGACAACAGACGTCGGGAAGGAAGGGGGAGTGTTACTATGACTCAGTGGTTTGTCTTCAGGTTAAAACAGATTTATATTCCACTTTCTTAATTAACTCTCATTGTTTGTGAAGAGTGTATGTAAATCTTGAAGCTCACTGAGAGTGAAAGTGTTGTCAGATCGGTTTCTCTAAACAGGATAACAGATAGAAAGATGGAATTAGCAGTTTCAAGAAGTCAGAGTCTCCATGCAGTCTGAAAATCCACTGCACCAGTCGGGTCTGCAAAAATTTTTCCAAAGCCAAGGCCCAGGGTGGTGTTTTCAATGCCATGAAATCTCTTACTGAATATAAAAGAATTCGCACAATCTAACTGTATACAAAATCAAACCCTAGCTTCAGAAAACTAGATACGAAAGACTTTAAAATACATAGATTTGGTCACGGATTATACACACACACAGACACACATATATATACACATATAAATAGATATGTTTAAAATTATATATATTTGAATGTTTTGTAAAAGAAAGAAAAAAAAATGCATCACTTTGGATCATGAACACTAAATTTACAAGGTTTATAGACACCTGGAAAGAATTATACCTAAACCTATTCTGCTTACTCTATCCCACTATAAAATATATTTGGTGGATTTAAAATGAAGAAAATTCTCTCAAAGCATATAAAGAAAACTACTTGTGTAATCAAGAAGGATTTCTTCACCCATTCCTTTTATATTTTTAAGAAAGGTTCTTGATGTGATGCTTTTCATTAATGAGAATGCCAGTTAAGAAAAGGCTGTAATGACTTCAATCCATTTGTCTACCCCTCAGCTCTCAATCTCAGAAGGATTTGTCTTTCAGTACCTCCTCTTTTGTCTGCTGCATGGATTAATAAAAATGTTAATTCATTATGTTAGGATTTCTACTGCACTGTGTTCTGATGTTCCATCCTGCAATGAATTTTGCACTTCCAAACATCTTTCTACTCAACACGATATGAAACTATGTTTACAGAGGTTTTGTAAGTCCATGAATTCATCCCTGATTAAGTGGAATATGATGGAGCAAGGGATAAAAGAAATCACCAACCTACCTACTTAAAATAAGTAAAAGTAAAATTTGTCAACTGTCTGGTGATGGAACGCCTGAAAAAACTGTTTGATTTGCAAACTATTGGTGACCACACATTGACTGCCTCAAGAACCTCAAGAAGTAAGACTTTGGCAGCTGAGAAAATTGCCATCAAAGTCTGAGCTAAAATTCATCAGCAGTCCAAGATCAAGTTAAATCGGAAAACAACAGTTTTCTTTCTAGCTATTTTCAATAATTTTTACAATTGCTAGAATTATCCAAACATGCAAATAAAAAGTTATGGACTTAGGTGAAAATATTGAAGAAGTACATTTGTTAACTCTAATATGAGATTTACAGATAAATTTTGAAGGCCAGTCCTGGAAAGTACCACTGAGTTCTCATCACTGACAAGAATTTAAACACATATTTGCCTCAAACATTCACCTGGAGACAGAGTTATTGGCATTATTGGCTTCTTCTATTTTATACAATTAACCACAGGATTATTTCAATAATTTTTAACATTTGGAGTCCATGACTGAGTGTATTGTATTTTACTGATTCAGACTAGGAGATGAGAAAAATCTGGAAAAGTATTCTGGCTGGAAACTCCTCAAAAATACATTTGTGAAAGAATTCATAAGGTAAAAAACCATTTTCTTCCATCAACATTTTAAAGCATTAAAATGGTAAGAACATAAACCAAAAAAATTTATTGGAAAAAATTGCTCTTCATTTGGACAAAGAGAATGGGCTGCAATGAAACTTAGAACTTGGAGGACTTACTCCAATGGTAACTAAAAAGAATCTGACTGATTATAATTTTTAAACAGCATACAAAACACACAAAAAAATTCATGTCATCCCTTTGTAGCTCACACACTTGTCTTACAAGTTTATCTGTGAAAAGGACAGAGGCTGTTCTGTGCCCTGTAATAACCATTCCAGGGTTAAAGAACCTTCTGCAACTATGGAAGTTTTATGCAATGCTCTTTTTTCTAAAATGCCAGAGTTGTGAAAAGTTCAGTCCAGGGCTGGACCAAGATGAAAGGAATGGACGTGAGATATAGATGGGGAAAAGATAAAAGGGAAATTTTTATTTATGAGCACTAATATAGAGAAAAAAAAGATCAGTAACTTAGGGGTATTAAATGTCTTCTATATACACAAATGGAAGGTTTAGCTAGAAAAAAAGGAGCAGAACTGGACAGATAATAATGTGGAGAAAATATGGTATCATAACTGAAAGCTGGCCAGAGCAAGATATTAAAAGATGTATTTTATTTTAAAAAGACATATAAGGAAAGCAAAGGAACTGCCATAGCCTTGTTGGTAAAAGAGGATTTATTAGACCCCATAAGAAGAGGCCGGGGAGAAATGGGTAATGGTGTTGAGTCATTATGTACTGAGCTTGGAGATGTTTCAGGCAGTAAACTGAATGTTACAGGCCACCCGACCAAAAAGAACAACTGGACTGTGAAATGATTGAGCAAATGCAAAGACACATGTAAAAACAGTGGAACAATGGTAAGTCAGCAGTAACAGAGGAAAACGACGTGCAGTTATGGTGAAATTCACCCATGCCTCAAGCTCCTGCCTCTGTGGACAAAAATTCCAGGCTGCAAGTGTTAATTAAATGGCTTTTTATTTATTTTTTCAAATAAATATATTTTTATTTGGCTTATTTTATTATTTTGTCAGGATTCTCCAGAAAGGAAAAGGCAACTCAGAGAAAGACAGCAAGGATTTAACTTCTATTATTTTCTTGTTTTTATTTAATAAGCTTGTAGGATCTTAAGAATATTGAGGTCTTATGAAAAATATTGTATATAAAACCTCAATTTGAAATACCATGTCAAGGAAATGGATAACTTCTTCATTCCATAAATCAAGAACTCAGCATGGTTCAAGTTGTATGGCTGGACCCTTTTCTCGCAGGTAAGTTCTTTTTAGTAAGAGCCAGTTTAGAGAAAATTTAGTTATTATTTTGTGGAGCTCAAGAAGTTCTTAAACTCAGTAATATGAATGAATGCCCAAGATCTGGGCCAAATCCAGCCTCCCTAGCCTCTTTTTCATTTACTCACTCAATCTGTCCAGGTTCAGTAGGTCAATAAATTCCAGTGGGACCCGGGCCAAGAATTTGGCTTAGAATGGATTAAGTTTCTAGGCAAATCTACAGATCATCCACACAACCTTTGCATCCAGAAAGCCTTGCACACGAGTGGTCAGCCTGCTAGCACCAGTAAATGCTTAAATAAAAAGCATATTGGTAACTCCAGGCTGGTTTAAAAAAAAGTAAAAATCAGCTTTGTGGTTTTGTTTTTTTTTTTTTTTTGCCAACAGAGAATGTAGCAACTGTAAGCAACTCGTTGTCATCAGCCAGGACCTCCCTTTAATGTAGCAGGAGGTCCCATGGCTGCATTCTTTCCCCTTCCTTGCTATCTCCAGGCTGTACACAGTCTGTTTCTGCTCACTTTTGCTTGGCTGAATCAACCCTTGACATCAGTCATAGGCAGCAATTCAGCTAGCCATAATATTTAACTCATGATTGATATATATGAGGCAGAAGTTATGGGTTGGCATTTCCATCTCTGTGCGGCTTGTGGTCATCTACAGGGAAAAGATCTGCCATAAGAGGAAACGAACATTTGGGGCTGTAATGTTCTGATGCATTCTGTCAGGCAGCAGAAGGCATGAAGGCATATGCAACCCTAAATTTCTGTGTAGGTTTGGGAGGATAACATTTACTATGTGCTGATAAGCACAGAAGTTGTGATGGGGAAGACAAGGACTCGTGTAATATATTAAATAGCATAAAAATTTTACTCCAAGGCAGGGAGTATTCTAAGATACAACTAGCTCTCAGGTAGAAAAACCTGAAAATAACTATCTCAATCTAGCAGCCACAATAAAATGATGTGGATTTGACATATATTACAAAAAACCTCTTACAGAAAAACATAAATTGAAACTAAATTATAATTACCCTTTTAAATGTTAAATGGAGGCTTTAAGTAAAAAAATGTAAAACCACAATCAAATATAATAGCGAAGAGAAAGGAGACACTGAAATTGTGAATTTTGGCTAGAAATAACATAGTAGATATCCAAAGAGGCCTATAATATGCTAGAAATACATCTAATGCAGTTGTTGTTAAACAAAGCTATAAAAGTTACCTGTAAAGCAAATGCACATAAAGTATCAACTGAAGCAAGCTAAAATAGAAGCCTGAACATGATATGCTGTCTCTAAAAGTTCTAAATAAATCCAGGAAGAAAAGGTAGAGATCACAGTACACACATTAAAAAGTCTGAACATGCATAGGAATTAAGTAAATTATTAAGCATAATTAACAGCTCCAACCACAGTTTTCTCAAAAGAATTATGAGACAGAGTTCTTATTTCAACCATCTTAGTGGTTATTCAGAACAGTTCACTCATTATGTAAGTCAAAGAACTGTAAACCCCAAGGTTACCTGCAAAATCTTAAAAGTCAGTACTTGTGGTCACCCAGAACCATGTTATCATTTACTGAAACAGAACAGTGGTTCTTATTACCTTATTACTTTACATTCAAAGTGACATTTTAATATGAGTGAAAAAAAAATCTCATCTTCTCTATACACAAGTTGCAAACATTTTATGTAGGGCTTAAACCAGTCACATGACTATTGAAAGAAGAAAACTCAGAGATGTTTGAATTTTGACTTTCTTTCTGTGTTTTTCTTGCTGTTAATTGTTGTCTTGGTTACTGGTTTAACAGTACTGAAAGAATAACTTGGTTCTGAACTATGAAAGCATCTGGTGCTGTAAAAAAGCCAAAAGCCTGGGGTCCATCAACTCATTCAAACTCTAGGAAAAGGAAAGGAGGAAAAGAAACAAGGTGGAGAGGCAGAGTGAAGGGAGACGAGGGATGACAGCTCTGTAAATTTCACAGTTTGATGGCTAATTAGAGGGCGGCTGGGAGGTGAAGGAGGAAACAAGGGAAGAACTTAGACATGATGGACTATAAACTTGATTGCCATTACAATTTTCATTAATGCTTGATTTTTTTTTTAGTTATGATTACTATATTGACATACAGGATATAATAAGGATAGGTGAGTTCTAACACTATTTTTGTCACTACTATGACTGTGAAAATATGCTGTGACCATATACTTACCTTTGCCTTGCAGTAAATGGCACCACATAGTGATTGTTCAATGTTTATGTTTGACTGTTCAATGTTTTCTATCAAACATCAACTACAAAACCATTTTTGTTTAGTGTAAAACATAGATTTCAACAGATTCTTTGAGGAGAGTAAGGTCTAGCACATCAGATAAAGTTCCTAAGGAACCTAACAATGTTGTCAGAAAAGAATAGTAAGTGAACAAGATTTAATGGGAATTTAAGAAAGCATGATTCCTTGCTTGTACCAGAAATCATGCGGTAAGAGACCGAGGTTAATATTTTCAGCACCCCATAACCATTTCAATTTCTGCAATGGCTAGGGCAGGAAGGAAGCTCCTTTTCCAAGCTAAAGAGCAAGCAGGAGATACCCTAACTCATTCTGTTAACAGATCTTGGGAATAGCTACTCTTAAGGTTAATGCCCATTGTTTAACTGAAGATCAGTTATCAATAGACACAGCATGATACAGAATTTTGACGCAAATGGAATGCTTAATCCAAAATATCATGGAGAAATACCTTAAGGCCAAGGTGGCACAGCTCTGCCCAGCCAGTTACAGTCATGGGGAGCACTTGGGAGGAGGGCTGAAAGTGTATGCTGTCAAGATCCAATATTCAATTGCAAATAAAAGACTTTCTGTGAAGCTCAGACATGTCTGGCAGTAGCTATAACCACTGACCATCTTCATTTAACATTTATTACCAAGTCTGTTTGAATTCAGACTTACAATTTGTTTCAACAAAGCACATTAAGGACTGCAAGGGTCCCACACTTTCTGCCAGTGGAGACAGATGAGACACCAGGAAATGCAAAAGTCCACCTCAGTTTCTGTTCCAAATGTGCTTATTCAGGATTATGTCAAACGTGCTTTTCCACAACAGTTTCCAGAAAATCAGTCTCTGACCAACTCCTGTGGAAACAGAAGCCAAGCCCAAAGGACAAACCTGACAGGTTTTCCAGATGCCAGCTAGGAACAAACAGATTTCTCAGTCTCTGTCTCATTTCTAAGCAATGCTGTGGGATAACACCACTGTGAAGGTGATAGCTACACAAATCAACCATAATCTCAGTTATTACTAAGGAACACCTTGGAGCCTTTTTATGTGATTTTTCTTCATGTGTTCAGTTCTTCCATCATCTGAGTACCTCTTTCACCTCTTTCTCCAGTCATCTGCCATACTACTGCTTTTTTTTTCACAAATACTTCTTTAAAAAATTGCTTACTTTATAAAGTTCAGAAAAAGAGTTGCCAATCAGTCCTTTCTAAATGCAGCTAGGCATGAACAGGCCTTTTCTTTCATGCCATGAGCATTTCCTGACCGGCAAACTCTCTTCTATCCACCAAAATCTCTACCTTCATTTTATTACTGGTTGAAACAGAGCTCAGTTATAATTGAATATGTTCAATTTAATCATTCTTAAAGGAATTCAGGAAAGCATTTGGCAATTTAGAATAAGGAAAAACTAACAGTTAGTTAAGTGGTTTTTAGCATGTTTTCATATACAACAGTATATTAATGTACATCTTCATTACAGGAATATATTTTAGTAACACAGACTTTCCGAGATACTTCAGTTCCATTGCTTGCAGGGTTGTTTTGCTGGTTTCTCCCCCTCCTAATCAACAGGCAGCCACAAACGGGTCAATTGTCCAGTTACTACTTCTAACAAGGAGACATCCAGATAGCTCTGCTCTGTTAGTCCTCTCTCTGCTAAAGTATTCAAGATACTCATAACTCCGTACATTCACAATGAACAGTTCAACTTCTCTGAATATCTGAAGTGTCTCACAACCCCTGGAACAAGAGCTCCAGATAAAAAATGTAATTTTCCTTACTTTTGAAGAAGACATGCAACAGTGCAGAAAGTAAGGGGAAGTGTAACTATTCCCACCAAACACCAATGCTGTTCTCCATGATTTGAAGCACCTTGTGGACTCTACATTAATCATCAGGGACAGAAGCCCAAACCACTTGGTTTCCCCTGTATCTAACTCAGAAAAGGTACCCCTTCTATTCAGATATGGATTTAGCCAAACCCATCTATTCTTTTGCAATTCTGTGCTTGGATCAATCCAATTTGCTCTTCCTTGGCCTGACCCAGATGCCACTCCATAACCTACAGATGGTTCATTGTACTGTATCCCATCTGTTAAATAAAACACAGTAATGAGAATACATCACTCCAATATTCCTTTACTTTGGTTTCCATTCCAATCCTGAACACAGCTGAAGGTCCTGGTCCTTTCAGTGGTCCATGACAAAACTTTCTAAGAGAAGACCTCTTCATTCTGCTTCTCACAGAAGATGGATACAACAGAGCTTCTATGCCCAAAATGTGTCAGATTCAAACTTGAATGTATGGAACAGAGATCTCCTAGCTTCAACACTCACTTCTACCACACATTGTTGTTTGCTATGTTTAGCTTGTGTTAAAAAGATTAATCTTTTTTTAAGGTAGCTTAGCTACCAGTGGAAACACCACAGCAGTACATTCCTAAATAAAAAATTAAATCGTGTCGTTAACATAAAAATGATCAGGACTTCAAGGAGTGACAGATCTGTTTTGAAAGACTTACTAAGTTTAGTGTACTATGCTTCAACACTACAGCACATACAGAAGATACTGTTAAAATAACCCTAATAAATTTGAACTAGTAACACAGAAATATTATAGTGTTCATGTGTAAAGAAAATTCTTTCTATTTTACTGAAAGTTTTACTAAGGGATTCCTTAGGGCATATAGTTATATGAAATAAATGTAAGTTTGATACATAGATCATTGTGTATACCTGGAAGAAAAGTCTGTTCTCTGAAAATTCAGGGCAGTGCAGGAGAAATTTTAGTTATTTTACTAAGGAAAAAAAATTCTAAAACCCAGCTTGTCTCTTATGATAATATCTTTCTAAAAATATATAAGTTTATGCAGAAAGGTGGTCTTATCTTTCAGGAAAAGATGAATGATAACAGCAACACTAGCCAGTTTTCTTAGTGAAATCTTCGCTTTCTTTAAATCAAGAGACGTTTTGGCATTGAATTCTATTAAGTAAGATTTCAATGTCTGAAATTTAGAAGAGAGAAATTTTCATGCTTTATTGAATCTAATTGGTGGTTGAAACTCTTTGTTTTGCTTTTCATTTATTTTATTCTCTACTTTTGTGAAACACAAGTTACAGAATAAGAAAAGGCTAACAAATGCTCTAGAACCAATCAATGTTATGAAATTAATAATAATACAAAATGAGCATGTAAGCTTATGTAGTGTCTTTCATGCAGAAGTATCCCAAGGCACTTCGTAACAGAAACTCAATAAGGAGTGCAAAAGTGCTTTGTCAGATAGGATAAGCCAGGGGAAAAGGGGAAATTAATTAAGCGTGGATTTAAATTTCTCAGCCAACACAGCATTTAGAACCTTGGTCAGAAAAGTTCCAATATCTGTATCCAGGGAACACAACAGACTATTTCAGTCTTTAATTCTTGAGGAATGTTCAATGGTTTTCTCACAATAACATGAGTTTGACTAACAGGGATGCAGTCCAATGGCTGCATTTCCAAAGAGCAGTCCCTGCCTCTCTCCCTCTACCTTTTCATGGACAAGTAGATCCATAAAAGTTGATCACCTGACTTGTGTGCCAGTCACTTGACTGTGGAGATACCCAACATGGAATTTGGTACAGGAGAAATTATAAATACCAAGTTAAGGGCTGGATAATGCTTTTCTGTGCTGTTTAGCTCACTGTTTTAAACCAATGCCTGTTTCCTTATGGAGGAGGTCCACATCTCTGACAGAGTGATCTGCTGCACAGTAGTTCCTAAGACAGTAAGTGTTTCACAGAGTGAAATAAAGTTGCTTGGGAAAAATGATAGCAATCGATAATACATAAATCACAGCTTCCCTGATGTTGCAGAAACTTGCACATCCTCTATTTTTCAAACATTTTTCTCTTAGGAACACATGGACCATCCCTTTTTTTGGATGGCTGCCTCTTCGGATTAATGCATCCTTCTGGTGCATAAATTAGCGATGCACAGAGGAAAAAAGGAGAAGCACTAAATCTCAGGAAACTGAAGCCATACAAAAAAATGAGATTCACAGCAGAGCTGAATGAGTGACTCACCATGAATAATTTATCCAAAAAGTTAGCCTACACTTCTGTTCATGGAGTAACTATAAGAAGCTTATAATTTCCTCAGTTTTATTATAAAACAAAACCTTAAAATATTGTATGTCTTCACTGCAAATAACTTCCTGAAAATATTTCATGTCCTATTTTAAGAGATTGGGCACTTTTGGTTGGTTAAATAAATCACACAATGATGTTTCTGTTCCCAAGATGGATGAACCCACAAGCACATATTTTGGATGCCTGCTGTGATTAAGCAAGCATCTCAGTAATGTGATGAAAAGTGAGTGTAGGGAATATAAGTTAATTTACAAAAAACTCCAAAGATTTTTTTTTCAGTATTTACACTGAAGCTGTAGTGAATTCTAATTCTGATTAATACCTCTAGCAATTTGTAGGTACCTCTAAATGTTTTCTTTCTTGCAGAACTGGTACAGAATAATCTGCCAGTCTTTCCAGAGTTTAATCTAAGCTTTTGGATCAGTTATTAGGATTGGGTGCATGCATAGGTAAATTAAAGTAGTTATGTTGAAATTTACTAGACATTTGCAATCTGAAATATCCTGCTGTAGTTTGTGTTTTTGAGTGGGTTGACATTCTTTGTGCAAGCTTTAGAAATACTCCCTGCTGGTTCCATAAATTATGAAATCTCAACAAATACTTAAGGAAGAATGAGCCATTACTGCGTTTAGAATTTACAGGGGTATCCAGACCAGTTTTATAAAAGCCATCTAGTAAAATATATTAATATCTCTTGGAATGTTCAGATATTGAAACGCTGTAACATATATGACAGGAAAAAGAAGACTGAAGAGCTGAAGATTCACCAGAAATTATTCTGTTTTGTGCCCTGACACAGGCTGAAAATAAAGACAACATATCAGAATCCTGGCCACTTCACATTACGTTTGATTATGCTTGCATAATTATTGCTAAGATTTTGCTTTAGTTTTTTGTATATCTAAAAAGTGAATCTGCATAAATTATTGTTTTTCAGATCTATGCTACAGCTTTACAAAATGCATTTGCTTGATTCTTTATTTTACGGCAGTAGCAGTGGTATAAAATTGTCAATATCATAAGAAAATAAAACTGTAAAAATAAACTATGTAAGTTCTTACCTGAGCTCTTGAGCTATGGAGTCCACTTGAACTGTTAATAAAAGCAGGAAAGAATTAATTAGTTTACACTTCCAGATTTGTTCTTTCTGCAGCCTTGCACCTGCCTATCTTTAAAGACAGAGGAGTGGCTATCAAAACACAGGTGGTTATTTCATGCTAACCACAGGATTGTAGCTACTAGTGACAAATGCTGAATGAAGGTGTAATTGTCTCAGTTATTTTAGGATGCATGAAACCTGGAGTATGATGTTCAGTGGAACAATAAGGAAAATAATGGAAATGAAAGTAAAGCAAAGACCCTTGTTTTTCCTGAAAATAGAATGCAAATTCTCTAATTTCCAGAATTTAAAATCAGTTTGGGGATTGCAAAGGCTGGTGTTTACAAATTCCTGCCCACACAGGAGTATACAGCATATTGACAAGGCCAACAGGTGTCTCTACGGATTACTCATAGGGCAGAGGCAATTTTTGTTGTTTCCACTTCTGGGGAAAATGTTCTTGATATATTAATTGCTGTAAGAGTGTATGCACATGTATAAAAACATGGAGAAAAAAAATCCCATAAGTTTTAAAATTGTGTTATTAGCCTTTTGAGTGAAAGGGTATTGAAACCCCTGTTAACTACAACTGAAGTTTGCTCTGCCAGCCAAACTCTATTAACTCACACTCCTGACCAACAGAGAATGCATGCCCTAATGCTGGGGTGTGAATAACTTCCCTAATCAGAGACTTTCCAAGGTCTCTGTTTGGTACTTTTCAAATATATGTGAATTTTATATTAATTTCATATATCACCAGTGAGGGTTGCATCAAAGTTTTGATATGACAATGATAATAGTTTTTAGAAAGGTTTGTCTGTATTTATTCCCTTATATGCAGTCTGCAGTACTTCAATGTTTTTCCTCTGTCTTTTCCTGAGTGAAGTTTAGCACTTTTTGCCCCTTTGATCATTTGAAAATAGAGAATTAATGCCAAACCACTCTAATCTTTCATTCTGACCATAACTTGAACCTAAAGACACAATATTAACAATTCAAATTAGTGAGTTGGGACAACGAATAGAAGTAGTCCGTTTTGACAATATGTAGAGTCAACAATTCTCATTAAAATTAGAGTGAAGGATGGGTGCTTTGTGCCTCTCAAAATAGTCATAAGCAGAAATGTTCACAGGGTAGGCAAAACTTTGACATTTATTTTTAAGTATATCCATTTTTCACTTGTTATCAAGAGTCACAAAAACTGTTATGAATTAAAATAAAAAGTTATTTTCCTGGAAGGGCTGTACTGCTAGTCAGTCATGTTTTCCAGATGTTGAGATCATTAAGGGCCTGTTTATCTCTCTGTACTGCATTTCCATCTGTTCCTTACAAAAAGAGAGTAATATCTGGGAAATACAACTATGTCATAACTTTGCAAATGAAACATGAGCACCAATGCTTCAAAAAACCCCACAAGATTCTCTTCTCCCACATACACCTGCAGCTTTTGATTGAAGAAAATTTACCTCTGGACCATTTACACAACTATTTTATAGATAATTAATGGCAATAGACAGAAAAAACATTCAGGTGGCAGAGACAAAGTTTTGATACACAATTTTTTAAAGCATCCATTCAATGTTGTCAACTCAACTCACTGTGGAAAATAATTTTGGGGATTTTTGATTTTGTGGGTTTTGTTTGGGTTTTTGGGGTTTTTTTGGTTGTTGTCGTTGGTGGTGGTTTTTTTTGCTTGTTTTGGATAATAAATGTGTAGCCTTTATCATCTTTGAAAAATAACTCAAAGAAAATAACATCAGTAGATTTTTTTGGCTTTTCTTTATACCATAGCTAATAACATTGTGCCTCTTAATGCCAGCAGTCTGTGTCCTGCCCTGATTTAAAAAAAGCAGCCGTAAGGAAGCTCCAGAGTCTCTCAGTGCACATTAAGGGCTGTGCACAGGAACTATGATATTTCATGGTGTTCTGGGCACAGGGTCGTGGCGTGTGCTTGCTAACTCACCCTTGGTTCCTTTGGAGCGTGTGCGCAGCTTTTTATTTTCCCCATCTGCATCCATCTGCAATATTAACACAAGGTCTTTAATTCATACCTTTTGCCATAGAGGAAAAAAAGGGGAAAAAAAAAAACAACACTCCAATACATTTTTTTTCACATTTCCAAAGGCCAGACAGTAATAGGAAAAAAAAGAATAATCATGCCTTATTAATCTTGTCAAAGAGATAAAAAGCCATCTGTGAATATCTAGTAAATACCTAGGAGATACCTATAATGATGCAGATTTGTTTAATAAAGTGATAGTTATGAGTGACTCTGTAAGGTTTAATGATGAGGTCTACAGGTGTTAGCTGAAGGCATAAGGTTAGAAAGAGTAATGCTGTATGAGTGCTGCTTTCAGCATCCACCTCCTGAAACAAAAGGTCCCAGAAAGCTGCCATGACTGCAGGAACTCTGCATTTTCATTGTAACTGAGGCATAGCTCCATAGCTATGTTGGAACCTGCATTTCTGACTACTTCGTCCTTAAGACATGAAACCTTCTTGCTTGCCAATGCATAACGACACATAAACAGCTTTGAAATTCTTCAATACTTAATCAACTACTTCTTTAAGAAGTTTTGCTTGAAGAGACAGTGAATTACATATTTATAGATTTTTTTTGGGAGAATCTAGTGTCCATATTTGTATTTTATATTAAATAAAACCAAACGCAAACAATCAAAAACCCCAGTATCCCCCAGAAGTCAGCTGATATCATAAGTTTTCTAACTGAAATAAGAGAATCCTTTCAAGATCAGCTGTTCTCACTACACTTTTGGCTACATCTAAACCCAAACTGGAAATATGCACCTTCTGGTCTTGGATGTAGCCCAGACACATAATTATAGGGGTAGGCTTTCAATCCAGGGATTTTATTGCAAACCCCTGAAATTCAAAGGGATTAAGATTTCATGTTGTGGTGTGGAGAACTGCAGTGACATATAGCAGATTGTACAACAGTGCAATTTTGACCATGTCCAGGGAGGCAAACTCCTTTCTAAATGTAACTCTTTATACATAAGGAAGACTCTATCACCAGGAATTTTTTCTAAGCAAAATTTTGGGAACTATGGAATTTTTCTGCAGTCTCTGAAGGAAGCTTGCTATCTGTATTTACTTGAATCTCAGTTTCCCTGTTTGTAAAATGGTGATGATAATTATATTTTAAACAGAGCAACTCTCATGGGCTTCTGCAGATCAGTTTGCAGACATCAGTCTCTGACTTATGAAACTGTGTTGGGTGATAGGTAGATATGGAGACCAGAAGTTGCCAGGCATCTCTCCCTGAAAAATGTCACAAGATAAATACTGATGCCAACAGAAGATCCTATCAATTATTTCACTTTTTCTTTCTGAGGATCTGCTGAACTGCACTGAACTGAGGAATGATGCAAGGAGTCCTGTTTGTGCCTCTTTCCATTTATAGAGTCTGAAGATCTGAGTATGCTTTATTTTTAGCTCAATATGACTCAGATTACTGAGATGTTTCAAAGGTCTTATCTGAAAGAACATTGCAGAATATTACAAAATTGACCTGAGAAATAAAGAGTAAAATCAGCCTTTCTAGGGGATAAAAAGAATTTCTCTAATTTCCTGGGGTTTATTTGTTTTTATATATGCTTGAACATTATAAGCAGATATTGGAATCAAAATAGCAATTTGAAAGAGAGAACACAAACATTTGAAAAGGGTATTCATGGACTTGAAGAAGTTTAATTCTAGAACACAGGTTAATGATGTCTGAAATGAAAATATAAACTGATGGAAATGCACATCAAAGCCAGACAATTATACCTTTTCTCTGTTTAAATTTACATCTGATATTGATTATTAGCAGGGAAAAACATAAAGAGCTTCTGTTTATGTAGTGGGGCTGATGGCAGCCTTTACTTTTTACTATCCTTAAAAGCTGGAGAACGAGTTTTTGCAATGTGACTGCAATGGTAATGGGAAACATGGCTCTGTTCTCTGATGCTGAGTTGTGATTGAAGGCACTGACCTGCCATAGACTTATAATAGGGGAGCAGGTGTGGCAATGATGGACTTTAATTTCCTTTAATAAACCTTTTATGTGCCACACTTTTACTGCCATTCTATGCTCTCCAAGGTCCTGCACATAATAGGTTCATTACTTTTGATTACTATAGTCTATTGAGACAAACAACTCCAGAACACACTATATATTATGTTCAGTTAAACCAATATAGACTATTTATCCACTGTGCATTATTTCACCTGCAACTCTACAGACAAAATTAACAACAGCTCCTGTAAGCTAAAACTATTAAAACCACTGGTAGTCCTTTGTCATCATTTCATAATAAATACCACACCAATCACAGTGCTGCTCTTTTAATTATGAAACAAAAAGTGCCCACTGCTTCTACTGAACAGCAGTTACTTTGGTCTAAACAGCAGCTTGCATTGTGATGAATATTTTAAAACTGCACAAAGAGTGAAAACCAATGACAAAATCAATGCAGGTGATTTTTCAATAGATTTTCTTTCCTTGAAAAAGTTTCACACTATGAGATATCTTTTTATCAACTCAAACCTATAATTTATAAGACAGTTTAGCCTGGTGCATATACATATCAAAATAATCATCATGTCTGTATCGCACAAAAGATACCTTAACTTACAAAATAGCCCTATGCATTAACTTGAAATAAAAAAGTAACTGAATAAAACTGAAATCTATAAAATGTGTCAGCAAATAAAAACCCTTGTCTTGCTCAAAATTTAAAGGTCTTATCTTTGGATTTTGGTAGTCCTTTTAGAGACTGCCTGATACTGATACAAAGTGAATGAAATGTCTCACTTCTGTTTTTCATCTACATAGTGATAATTTTACATGAAATTACATCAAAGGATGGTCAGAAAGAAGCATTCAAACTTTCAAATCAACCATGGAACAACAAAAGGATGAAATTCTGAGAAATTCTAGCCAACATTTTTAGAGGTATTTGTTATGAAGGTGTTAATTTGAGACATGTATCATTACTGTTGTGACTGTAAAGGTTGGATGGATTCTGGAAGGTGCTTCATGCTGTCAAGGCTGGGGGATGGTCACCCTCCCTCACAATACATGTGTTGCATTGAGTCAAGAATCCATAAGGGGTAAACAGAATGGTCATGTCTGCACAAAATCCTCACACAACATCTCACTGCTAATTTTTTTTTAGCCATCAGGACCATGGGGAGAATGGAATGTGTGCCAGGAAAATTTTATTGGAGGTTATAGTCCCATAATTTTTAAGGGCAAGCTTTATAAAAATAATGGCGAATGAATAGTGGAACTAAGTCCACTTAATCTTTGTGCTTTATATCTAGATTCTCTCATTTGATGGATTTTAAACTCATCTAAACATTTTCTTTTCAAAATTAGTTGAAGCTAGCTAATGGACTCTGAAGGAATTAGTGGGAAATACACAGTCAGAAACACAAGGACAGAGGTGCAGCAGCTCTGCAGTCCCAAATCATTAAGCAAGAAGGCTAAGAAATAAATACTTTCTGTTTCAGTTACATCCCATTTCTGTGATCTCAAAATTTAATGAAGATATCGATGTTGAATTATTTTCTGAAAACATGTTCCAACAAATCCCCAGAGGTTAATGAATGCCCTCTGCTTGACTTTGTGAATTTCATTCTGATCTTTCTTCCACTTTTCCTTCAATGTTGATTGAGATGTAAGTGTAAGTCAACAACTAGATCACAGAGAACTGACTGGAGTCACTGACAGTATCCCAAATTCTGCTTGGCTGAAACTGTAAAAATTTACTTTTTAACTGCTACAGGATATTCATGTTTCTCCGGATTAATTTACTGGTGCAATAGCAGCAATCATACTTTCTGAGCAAACTATTTCAGAGTTCCTGGCTGCAGGAACCAAATGGCACTTCTTTTGTTTGTGTCATCCCACTGCAGTTAACAGACTCAAGAGCAGCACCTGGAAATACTTCCCTGAGTGAGAGAATCAGGATTTGGCTCTGAGTTTGGCTTTTTGTGTGCCTGGAGTCTGTCTGTGCACATGTGCATGTACTGATGTTATAATAGTATCCAAGAATATGACTAACAGCTGAAAATAGGGCATGTGCAATAAATTATAATAATGACAATAATAATAGTAGCAACTATTTCAGTTTATTTGCACATTTTTTATTTTGAATTTCAGAAACTGAATTGACACTACTATCTGAGTAGGATAGTTTTACAGCACATTACTGTGAAATAAACTATGGCTTAGGGAAGCCAGTGCTGCTGACATAGGTAAAAGTGAAATGCATCTCCTGGAAAGAGCTCGTGTAAGAGCTGTGCAGTTTGTAATTTCCATTGTAGTCTTCACACAAGCATGGCTTTCCTGGAGTGGGTTTCACACTGCTGGAGTGTCAGTCTGTTTCCTTTTGCATAACTAGTTAGAGAAATAGAAATCCCCAGTTCATCTAGAGATAAGGAGTATAAGCTTTATGGTTGCACTGTGACTTTCTAACTTGAAGTTATACCTGATTTTCAAAATTAAATTCAGGGAATCATTTCACTAGGACAAACTTTACCTGATTTTGAGTGGTCTGGAAAAAGAATCACTTTTCTCTACTCTTTTTAATTTTTGAATTGCCGAAGATAGTATTGAGACAAGAGCTATATCTGTCACAAGCTTAGTGAACTCACTCAGAAGAAAAAACCTCACTGATTTTTAAAGCACACAAATCCATTTTCAATCCATTCTCCAACACAAGCCACAAACTTCAAAGATGAAGTCAGATTCTGCTAAGGACGATGAACAGGACTGTGCTATACTGTGTCCCAAGGTGACAGGACACTCTGTGTACTTGTCCCTAGAGTAAATAATTCTCCCAACAGTAAAACCCTCAGAGCAAGATTTTTCAGTGGTTTTGATACTCATATTTTGATATTTCTTTTCACTAACTCATGTAAGATTTTGCCACATAAAAAGAGAATAAAGTCATAGAGAAAAACAAAAATAAATAAATCTGACAGCAAGATTTCCTATAGCCTGCCCAGAAGAGCAGATCATTATTTGTCTGTATGTCTATATGTGTGCTGACTAAATCTTTCTCTTAGTCTATGGTAACATTTTAAATATGAACTACTAATCTCACACTGACAGTGAGAAGTATAGTGAGAAAAAGAAATGTAGAGAACAAAAATAACAGCTTCTAGAAAAAGTTATGTATTTTCATTTCTGGCTGTAAAAATAATCCAGAATCCAAATGCAATTCTTTTTTAAGAACATTGTTTGCAATATGGTTAAAGTTTCTTGCTCTTCTTTTTTTTTCTTTCTTTTTTTTTTTTTTTATTATGTTGATGATCAGAAACAAAAAATATTTAGAAATATATTCCTAAAGGCTATCACTAAAATTATGCCTTTTTTTAGTGATTTTGACTATTCTTAACCAAGGAGTCATCGCATCTTTATTTTTGAAAATTTTTTTTTAGCTTGCTCAAAGCTGTGCCTGATTTCTCTAGGAAAAAGTTGAATGACATGGAAATAATTGGTTCAGCTCGATGAATTTCTTGGGAATTAAAATAAGTACATTTACTAAATGCAAACTTTAGAGCATGTTTATAACACATATAAATCATCAACAATTTGGCATTTTATACTGTGATTGAATGGTGTATCCGCTTGTGAGAAGTAGATTTTTTTTATATTGAATTCACTACTTGAAAATATGCAGAGACAAAATAAGCCTTAGATCAGAGGCAAGCTTGAATGGCTTTGTAATGAGGATGATTTATTTTGATTCTCACTTCTGATTTCTGAGTTGTCACTGCTGTTGTATACTTCATCCATGCAACTTTGCACAACTGGCAGTGCTGAATATAAACCAAAGCCATATGTTTATGTCCTTTTGCCAAACAACTACAGCAAATAGTTCTATTATTCCCTTAGGTAACCAACATGTGCCAAGTATTTCTATTAGTCTTCTTTACCAAGGCTTTAGGGGGCAGAGTCACAGCTTCATAAAATTGAGGGGCAACTGCCAGTTTTTAAATTCAGAGAAAAATTATATAGTATACTAAGCTGAAATGCAGCTCAGCCCAGGCTACTTTTTTGGAGGCTTTTCTTCCCAGACTAATATTTTTTCTGTGGTTCAAGGTGTTGTCACTATTTCCTGTGCTAGCATACATTAAACATAACTTTTTAGAAGAAAGAGTCAGTAAAAAAATAAAAGCTTTGATGCTTTGAGGTCTTTTTAAATACACTAAAGTTTTAGCCCATCCAACTGCTATATAGTTAAAAAAGTCCCAAACCAATAAACCTTATATATATAAAAATCACCAATAAGTTATGAACCAATAATTTTAAATTTAAGCAGTGCACTGTGAAATATATTCTCATTTCTGGAGTCATATAGATTCAAAGATACTTGTGTTACTGACAGTATGTACGGCTAAAAAAGTGTAGTTCACAAATTTAACAACTAGAATTTCTATGCATTTACAAAATTTCTCAAGTCTTCTACTGTTTAGTACTGCTATACCTGACTGTTGAAGACTTTCTTAAAACAGCAAATATTATGCAAGAAAAGTAATCCTAGTGCATGAGGTACAACACATGAAACCACATAGTATTCTACTGCTAATATAGAGCCATATTCTACTCAAATTAATTTTTTAAAATAAATCATCCCACCTTTGTGTGTTTCCAGGTGAAAATACGTGCAGATTCCAAAGGACCAAATTTGTCACACAGCCCAAGATGCCTTGCCTGATTTAACAGATAATCCTCAAATTCATTCTCTGGAAAAAACAGACAAAGAAACAAAAACAACAAAACAAAACAAAAAAAAAACAGCTATGCTAAATAAAACATAGATGAAACAAGACACTCTTTAAATCAAATGGGTAAATAATCCAGGTGCAATATTTTCTTCAGCGGTTTTACAAAGATAGGGTTTAGAGGCATCAATGGTGCTTCTAAAAGGCATAATGAATATGGGTTTTTTTCTTTTCTTAAAGTAGTTTCTTTACATCATTAATGCTCTCTTGATCACTTATGAAATAAACCTGCTCTAAGAAAAAGTTTTTCATCTAGTGTGGACAAAAATCTACCGTTTCTATATGTAGAAATCCTTAGCCAAGTATTTTAATTGCATCAGAACCCCTTTGACTGAGTGGGATGGCTCAGTTCATGATGCAAAATAAGTGAGAAGCATTCTGAAACATTTTAAAAGCAGAAGAAAACCCCTCCGTTCTATTTTTTCTGACTTCAAATATTAAAATTTAAAGTTTGGCAGGCTGAGAATGTTCTCAGTTTAAGCCAAATTAAGGAAATCCTTGACATTTCTCCATGCTCAGTTTTTATTCCTTTCTGTGTGGGACTTTATGCTAAATCAACAGTGACAGCGAGGGAAGTAGAGCTGCAGAAGTTCACATCTGAGTGTACAACACTGAGACCCTTGTTTTCAGAAATATCCTCCTAACACTTAAAGTTCTAGATACCTGCAACCTGGAAGAATCTGACAATGAGCAGTTACTCAGGGCAAGTTTTATTTAGAGGTTGTTCCTAGCAGTAGTGACCAAAACATTAAAATTTTGTTATCAGTTGCAACTTCGGAGGTCTGTTTCACATATCATCCAGTGTATTTTTTAAAATAGATCTATTCATTGAAGATATTCCAATTAGGACAAAGTTTGCAAATAAAATTTCAGAACTTTAACTGTTCTCTTAATGATATCTGGTGATGTCATTTTCAACAAAATTTTGAATGTTACTTTTCTGAACTTGCAAAGGCTCATTCTAAACAGGGAAGCTGGAGTTTCTTGAGTGACTAATTTCTGCTTGTATTCCAATAGATAGGATGCTTGTTTTATCCCATCAAGTACTTTTAATTATAATCAGTACACTTTCATCAAATAATGAAACAGGCAACAGATGTAAGATGATTAAGATGGGAGAAAACCCAGAGCAAACCATCCCAATACCAACAGGATTTTTAAAGCTTTTTTTTAAACTGCATTTTACTAGAAAGAGATGATGTTTCTCCTCAAAGCCCTATTTTCCTGCTATTCTGTTTCAACATTCATAATAAAAAACCAAAACCACAAAAGAAGTCTCAAAGACTTCTACCTTCCTCTTCCTCTTTGTTTAAAACACACTAACCTGAAACAAAAGACCTCTGAGAATAACTACAATGGTGAGAAAAGCTTTCTAAAGACTTAAACTTAACAGATTTTTGTCTAAAAATTCTAGCAACTTAAGTATTTATTAACAATATATTTTTTCCTTTATTTTCTCAAAGATTGCCACTAAAGAACTAAATCACATAAGGGAGTAGCTGCAAACCCTTTGAGTTCCCTGATGTCAAACTCATTAGCATCCGAATAACCACACAGCAGCACATCATCTGCACAATTGCAATTTTTTACTACTTTTAATAGCGTTTCTCAAAGGGCTCATTTTCAACTTTCTTCAGTGGTTAGTTGGTTCTCTGGGGACAAGGAGCTTCCTGACGCTCACAGCTTCCACTCAACAACCAGGCCGTTTGCTGTCAGCAGCATCAGCCCTCTGCCCTAACCCCATCTGCTGTCTCTCTCATCCTAAGGGACTGAGAGTTAAGAAAGCACAGCTGAGATCCACTTGGAAAAGTGCACAAAGGACAAGGAAAAACACACTAAACTTTCCACATTTAGCTTTACATAATAAGCTAGTGTATTGAAAGTCCTCCTTGTAAGAAAAGGAGTTTGGACTGAGATGAGTCTGGGGGGCAGGTTTTAAAATTGTACTGAAGAAATACAGGCAATTCTGGCAAAACACAAAAACCTGCACCCTCTGCTGTGTTTAAACACAGCAGAAGCTGCTAGTGGTTAGTAAGTTTAAATGTGCTGGGTTTGATTTTTTTCACATTACAGGGTGCTGGCTGCCATTCAGCTGATTCGTGGGTGAGTACCCACATTTGAAGATTGGGTGTCTCATAAAAACTCTAGTACAATGCCATGCATCTGTCATGCTACAAACAGGGTCTGCAGGATTATGCTGTGTCACGGGATGTGACATGCCCTTAATGTAACATAAACTGTGTGTCACCCCTGTCCTCACTCCAAGAAGTAAGTTATATTTCAGATATAAGCATTGGGACCTGATAGTTGAGGCAGCAAAAAAAGGCTTGGTGCTGATTTTGCAGGAATATCAAGGCCTTATACTGAATCTGTTTAGGAAGTTTTATGAGTTATGAAATTGATCATGGGCCAAATTGTGAGGTACTGCAAGTACAAAAATCTACAATACCAACTGGAGAAAATAAGATCTCAGACACAAGAGCCTACGAAGTACATCTAACCAGGTTGTTGGTGGCTTTGATGATAAGACCATTGTTGATAGAAATGAGGCAGAGCTAACTTATTTACTTGTCAATCAAGGCTCCTTGGGAGGGTTAGTCCCCTAGGGTCCACATGTATCTTCATTTGGCCCAATCTATTCCTAGTTACATTAACTTATTTCTCTTTTTTAATCAAGAATTCAAAACAATTTACAGGCAGTAAATTATGCTTACACTTCAACTGTATTTTTTATTCTAGAAGGTGAAGGTTGCTTGGATATAAAGAAAGCTTCCATCCTATTCAACCACCATCTCAATTCAACTAGAATAATAAACTTTATAAACCCACAAAGATGGAATATATGAGTTGCTTGATTTGTCAGTGTAATTTTTTAGTGAAGTCACCTGGAGCCTTTGCAATTCATTCCTTGGTTTATAGCCATTTCCAATGCTACATGATTTTGTACTGACTCTGAAGTGTCATCCTACTGAGATCCATGAGTCATACCAGGATACTGATGTCAATGACAGTTTAGGTCCTGATCCTCTACATCAGATGTTGGTGACAAATCCCTTCAAACAGCTATTTTGATTGACCCATCGTCTGTGGGTAAAAGTCCACTCATTCAGGTCAGATTACCAGAGCTCCTGGGGATTTTAAAATGAGAAAAGACATATTGTACAACCAAAAAATTATCTCATCAGAAGTCCCAAGTTGTTTTCTCTATCAGAATTTCAATACTCAAAGCTGCACTATATTTGTGAAAGATCCCAAAAGCTTTTTAAAGCATAATACATTCCATTTCCAACAGGTTAATTTGATTTTCTCTCCTTTACCACATCTCTGGTTGATATACTGCAAATGTGGGAATGAATCATGGCTTCAGTTTGTGATTTGTTAACTCAGAATAAAAGTAATATCTAAGAAACAAAATCCAATGTGCTCACCATTATGATCCCTGAACACTTCTTGTGGTTCTACAGTGACAGTGAATTCTCTTTCCCAAAACAAAATAATGCAGTATATTTAGTATTTGAGAAAATAACACGTGAAAGAAAGATACCATTGCAAATAAATAAAGATAACTGTGGACTTCACTAAGATCTTTATCCTGCACAGTCTCAAGTCTGTGACTTTACGCATTAAGTTCTGCACAAGCCTCAGGGAGATCCTGAAGTACATGTAAAATGTTCAGCTCATGAGTAACTGAATTTCAACACCTACACACTCCCTGCAAGAAATATCCTTCTACTTGGAAGGATTTTCTTTTTCTGTGTATGATTTGAGCTTCAGAAAGGAGTTTCCTTGGGGCAGAGTACTTGTCTTTGCCCTTGTTTCATTTAGTACAAAGTACACAGGAAGCAGGATTATTGCTGTTTCAACAATTGCATTTTCTTTCTCAACTTTAATGCTAAACTTTTTCTTGTTTTGTTCTACCCTGAGATGAACAGAAGGTCACGTTAGCAGTGTGAGACAGGCTGGTAACCCAGGCAGTTGCCCTTCTAGTACCTCTAAAAAACTTCAGTTCCACTTATCCTCTCTTTTAAACAGGGCAGCAACTCCAAAGCCAAGATCATATTTCACCAAGCAGAGGAGTTCAAGTTTCACCTGATTTAAGCAACAAACTATCCCTCAAAGATGCCGGAGGCTTTGCTGTAATTAACATAACTGCATTTAGATGCTATTCATGACCGATAATTCCAACACCTTGTGAAAAAAAAAAAAAGGTTGCAAGCTGTAAACATTATAAACATATTCAAATAAGCTTAACGCAATCTGCCATGCTTATTTCTGCCTAGATCATGGACCAGCGAAATGGTTAATGCAAATGGATTTATAATTTGCTTTGGGGGGCCAGTTTCTTCTCCTTATTTATTAGCCCAGCTGATGGGGCAGATTTGATGAGGCACTTCTGGAATAATTGAGTCATCACACAAAGAAGGCTGCTAGCATTCAGAGTGGTTTTATCAGCAGCAAGCAGGCCTGATTACTGACAATTACACTCTGATCCGGTGATGGAAGAGAAAGAGCCAACGAGTGGGAAATGTCCGTGTTTCTATCCAGGAATAATTTCTACATTCATTTTACATGCTAAGTGTTTCCTATCTCTGCATAATAAACTGTAAACAGGAATAGATGGCACAATGTCCCTTAATATTTCCTGGTAATGAAGACACAAATGTACAGTGAGTGCTGATAAATATAGATGAAACATAAGCTATTCTCTGAGTCGGTATTGTTACCTTTAGAATAAATGCATTTTGGTGGTAAAAGCATAATCATAGCTAATGCAAAAAAATGACAGAAGATTGAAGCTGTCCTTGTAACTACACAGAAACTTTGTAAAAGTCCTGTTAATCACGACTGCTCTAGAGGCTCATAAGCTGAAGGTGATATACTGGAAAGAACATCATTTTGTTTCTCAATAGTCAACTATGTAGGAACTCTTTTGCTTCGACACAGTAAAGGAGAGCAACAGCAGTGACCTCCATTAACACTTCAGGGATACAGCACATCTCAGTACTAAACAGAAAAACAATGGAGCTGGTCCTAGAAGACATCTTCACCATGATAAATTCTCATTTCCCTCTCATCAGCTTTAAGACAGTGTTCATAATGAATAATAGAGCTAGACCATAGATTTCATGTGTTGTGTTAAGCAATACATTATTGCCTTTAGAACATTATTTTTATAGCAATTTAGATGCTGTAAAATGATCGTTATTAACAAAATTCTGCAAGCAGAACTTTGAAAAACTGTTTCTTCAGGAGAAAATAAAAATGGAGGAAAACATGAAAACAGACATAGTGGAGAGTTGAAAAGTAATTTTGTGTTTGTTGATGGGCAATTATAGATTTCAACTAGAAAAAGTTAATATCCTAGTCTAGGGAGAGTTTTCCTTTCTAAGAGTTGATCAGGCATGAAACACTGAATAATAAACTTTTGCATGCTTGTTTATTCCTTTTCCTCTTCTTAAACTAATTTATAGCTTCAAAAGAACTAAAAGTTATTCTCTGCTCGCCGACAGTAACTATGGCAACTATGTTTCATTAAAGTAGCCACTTAACTTCAAGGCTTGTGTTACAATGATATGCATTATTTTGAGTAAAACCACTCCATAACAACCTTATGATTTCAGAGTAATTTTAAAAGAAAGTTCAAAGAGTATGCGTCGTTGACTCTGGAACACAGGGTTTGTTTTCTTCTAAAACATGTTTACTCTTTTCCAGCCAGGATGACTTTCCCTGTGGAGTCATCTCTGTAGTGAGGCGCTGCGTGGGGGGACGCTGCCGCCTCCAGCAAGAGATGGCCACGCTCTGCTCATGGAAGAGCTGCCCAGTAGGTGCAGGATTGAGGCCAGCAGGAGATGCCTGAGCACACAGATCAGCAGGACCAAGATCAGCGAAACTGTGTGGGTTTAATTACTCTGTTACTGCCCTCGTCCGTGGCAGGAAGATCCTGGTCCGGTTCTGATGTTTGCTGCACTGTTTGCCTGCTGTTTAGCTGCCACTGCTACAGTCTTTCTACTGAACCTGATTCTTCCAGCTAGTTAGGAATTGATGGGTTTCAAGGGCAGTCTTTCTATTGTACCTGATTTTTCCAGTTAGCTAGGAATCGATGGGTTAGGAATTGATAGGTTTTATGGGGTGCTGTTATGGTTGCACAGGATCTCTGTAGAAGTTCTGAAGGTGGTTAGGTTCAGAAAAGGTGGTCACTTCTCAAACACAGGCATCATCTAAGTTCCTCTATTCATTCCCTGTGATTTTTGACTGTTCCAGCCATATATTTTTAGAAATATTGTAATAGTCGGAATTAGAACATCATAATTGTGGACAAAACCGTTGCTAAATAGCTGACTTGACATTTTCTGACAAGGAATCAAAAGGAACAATAAACCTAAAAATGCAATCTACTTTTACTAAAAAATATAAAACTCCCACTCTGCTATCCTGTGCACTCATCTTGCCCTTTCTGAGCAAGTTCTCCTCATTAAGCATGACAAGCATGTCCCAGGAAAGGGAAAGTCACACAAAGGGAAGAAGTGTGCCTTCCCTCAACATGCAAATCACATATGTTCATTAACTTCAAGAGTGCCATGTGAAGTACAGTCTGCCACCATTTAAAAGACTTGTAATGACCCTAACTGCTAAAGATAATGGGGGCTTTCTTACACTATTGCATTGCCCTGACGATCTTAGGAACACGTTGAAGAGCACAGGGAAAAAACGTCCAAGAATAAAAATACCACCTTGCAAATCAAAGTAAAAATTGACTAATACTTGTCAGATACAAAAATGTGCGCGTCAAATGTTCCTTGGGACAGACTTCTTATGCAAAAAGTTTTGCTCATCATATGCTTGCATCAGGTAAATCAAGCAAGGAAAAGCATTTTGAGTTTATTCAAACATGATAAGAGGTCTGCGTCACCAGGAGTGGTGGTTCAAATTCTCTTTTCAGAGCCTTTTATGATTCTAAAGCGAGACAAAGGTTATTTCCTAAAATGACACCTGTCTTCTGTCGTAGGCATAAATAGAAAGCACCATGATTGAGCAAATAACTGAGAAAAGGATTCTAGAATTCTCTTCCTGCCTCTGCCACTGATCTGTTCTGTGCCCCTCAGCAAGTCTTTTCACCTGTCAGCTAAATGAGGATAACAACATAGAGTGCTGTAAAGTGCTTTTGTGCATTTCTAAACACACTTTAATGTAGCAAATATTATTTTCATCATCATGGATTCATCAGTTCAGCAGTAGCTCATTTAACTTCCTCTGAAACTCAACTTGAAATGTTTCCTCTTTCACTACAGGCTTTTTTACAAAAAACAAAACAAACAAAAAAACAAACAAACAAAAAACCGAACCGAACCAAACCAAAAAAAAACAAAACCAAAAAAACCCCCCCAAAAAACCCCAAAAAAACCAAAAACCCTCCAATAAAACAAAAATACCAAAAAACCCCAAAACAAACAAACAAGCAAAAAGAAATATAAAAGGACAACAGTGAGAAGGATGGCTACTAAAAAAACATATGGTGAACAGCAAAATAATTTAAAACACATTTCCTTTCTCTTCTCTCCAAATATCTTAGGCAATCTGGCTATAACTGTAATCTTTACACATCAGACCCTTATCATAAAAATCTGTTTGTTTTCCTATATAGAGAAACATTCTCAGAGAAAATATCTTTAATATTTTCCTTTGAATATTTTTGCTGTCATTGCTGAAAATGTCAATAAGGTGTGTGTGTATATGCATATTTATTTATGAGTGAAAATGAATATATATGTGTGTGTGAGTATAAATATATATATTTCTGGGTATTTAAATTTATTTACATGTTTTTGGCAACATTAAATTCAAATATTGCACACAACAAGAGCTGTGTTTAATTTAAAAGAATTTGAAAGAGGAAAGTTTGTTTCAATGTGAACCTCAGATGTGTGGTAAAAAAGTTACTTGTGGTACCACTAAACAGTATTAATGACTCTAGAAGAATATATCAGTACTATTTGTAGTACCAATATGTATCAGTACTAATTGTAGTACTATTTTATATTGGAAAAATAATAGTAATAATTCTATTGTAACAAACTGGACTACGGCAAGATGAAAAAATCATCCTGTGGAGAGATGTCTTACAAACTTTGTCACTTAAAGCTCAGATTCCCTAGTGTAAGCCTGGCTGCACTGAAAAGAACCAGGACACTCTGGTGGACCTCAATAGTAGAAGCTGCCTGCATGTGAAAGCACTCACACACACTCAGTGTTAATCACACAGGTTTGCAAACACACTCCTGGTCAGGTCTGACAAAGTGAGGTGATCAAAACTATTTTGCATGTGACAGCTGTAAATAATAAACAGCAGTTTGGAAATTACAAGAGCACACTAAATGAAATTTTGTTATTTTAGGTGATAATTATTTCATTCTTGATAAGTAGGCCTTAATCAGGTGTCTGTGCGTAATAGTCTGGTTTGTCGTTTTGGGTCTGGTTAAATCATGGGCTCTGTGTCTTGAGTTGGTACCTCAAACAGCAAATTATGTGCAGGAGAAGGGATGGGCTGAGGAGTGTTTTTTGTGCTCAGGGCATAATCCTTTTCTTCTCTTTTTATTTTCATATACTGTGCTTACCTATTCAGGAGACAGATTTTTGCTTTCTTTTGAAGCGGTCTGATCATTTTGCATCAGAACTGTGTCCTGACACAAGAAGTTGTATCTGTGACTTTTAAATAACTAGCCTCACTAAAGACTCCATTATGGCAACCAACAGCCTTAAATCATTTTGACAGTGCATTCTCTGCACTGCCCATGTACTTGGAGGCTGTCCTCAAAACATTGAAAACTGGGACAGTATTCATGGTTAAGAAAAGTCCAGAGGCAGCCAAACAGGTGGGCACTTCTTTCAGAAAAGGCCTTTTTAGATAGAAGACCTTTTGTACGCTGGTTCTATCCTAGGCCCCTTTCAGGGGCTACACCTGAGAGAGAAAGTGAATTATCAATGACATTTTTTTAAAGAATCAGTGGTTTAACACTAATTTCTAATCAGATCCTACAGAAAGGAACAGCTCGCATGGCAGCTGTACTTTTCCCAGGGTTAATTACCTTTCACTGCTCTCTACTAATGAGTCAGCTGTTCCTGTCATCACACAACTACACTGTGTTCATCTGTAGCTCTAGCTGTGGACAAACACAGTAGCTAGAGCCCTGTTTACATATTGGCGAGGTTTGTTGTGCAAAGAATTTGCAAAGCAATTTAAAAAAAAGAAATACTTAAAACTCCTTCCAATCCCATTTTTTTTTCATGGAAACAACATTGCTTTTTGGGCAAACACCACGTTCTCCACATTACTAAATGCATCAGCAGGAGTAGGAATCAAAGGATATAAAAGCTAATGAAAGGGGGGTTTTTTGCAATATTGCATAACAGTTTGTATCAGGAAGATTAGATCCTTGTAGCCATCTAGCTTATCTTACCTGATTGTTGAGTGAGGAAGTTTATTTATAGCTTGCTGATCTAGGAACTAGAAAACTTCTTTGTAAAATATTGGTTTGAGTAGCATAACTGATAATAGCACAAGAATTAATGCAGTTAGAGAAAGAGTTTGTATTATTTTATGTGGCAAATTTAAATGAGACAATGATTTAAGACTTTCAGTAAATTGTTCATGTTTTGTATGTAATTCCAACAGGTAATTCAGTGGCAAGTAAATAGAACACATAATTTCCAGCTAAGTTGAAGAGGATGTATTTTTTATCATCGTATAAGATCAAGAGTAGATCTCACTGCTGGTTATTTCAGCTTTCTTGTGGGAGGCTACAAAGACTATGGCCAAAGACAGGCATAGTGACAGCTCTTCCAAAATTCACGTCCTGTTTGTGTCAACCTTCAGAAAATGTTTTTCGTATAACTGAGGGCAGGACTCTAAACTGGTGCTGTCTTTATAAAATGACTTTATGCTGAAAATATCTGTGTGGAGGTTACCCTGATCTGGGGAGATTTCCTCAGTGTAAGATCAGCAGATGTGAGCAGAGAAAGCAAATTTTCACCAGACACCAAAGGGACAACATACACACACATGTCATGTGAGTACATGCCATGTGAGAGTGAGCTCAGCTACCTGCAGTTTCATCTGCAACAGGCCTGTTCATGAAGTTATTATTTGAGGCTGACTTCCTTGCTAGCTGTCACATGAGATAATGGAAATCAACAAATTTGTGGCAGGAACATAGAAATCTTAATATGAAGATGGAAGAAGAAATTTATGCTTACAGCTCCAGATAAACCTTGCAGGACTGACAGCTCAAAATATGATAAATTTCCTTTTGAGAACACAAAAGCAAAGCACCATGGCATTCCAAGGGATCACTTCAGTGGTCATCTAGGAAATGGGTAGTGCACTTAGAGCATTATTGTAGGAAACCACTTCTTTCTGTCAGGCATCCTAGGTTGTGCAAGTTGTATTGACAGCTCAAACAACTCTGAGCAGGGAGAAAATGTGAGCTGTGTGGTTATGCTTTTTTAAAAGGCAGATATTTATTTATTGCACCATTAGAAGCAATTCTCCTGCTTGATTTTGGATTAAGTGAAAGTGAATTTCCTGAAGGTACATTAATTGGGTTTAATGATTCACAGAAACCCCTGATCACTCAGGTCAGACCAGGGAAAACTGTTATGTAATGCTTTTTTTTGTCTCAGATTCTTCCTCTGACCATATTCTTTGTTCCACCGTATCTCACTCACTGTTCATGAAACAAAAAAATAAATTCCTAGGGATAGCATGACTATTCTCCATACTATTGTCCATACAGTCAAAGTCTTCTCATGTTACTGGCTTTTCTTAAGTTTCCTGAGTTCTCAAGAACTTTATATCTCCTTCATCCATGGGCAGGAGATAGGGAAAAAAATCCTTTCCACTTGGTGAATAAAAAAGCTTCACCTTTGGAATGAGTTTCACCTTTCCTGAGATCTGGTCTGCTTAGCTTGGATTCTGTCAGTACCCAGGCTCAATATCTTCCTGCTAGAAGCTGGCTTGATGCTGTACACTGAAGGAACTGGGATGCTAGAAGGCAGCTTCCCTAAAGAGTCTGTTGAGCTGATGATATTCCTATTGTGGGGATCTCTGCAGGAAATTCAGGAAGAAGGGAAAAAAATTATACCAAAAGCCATGGTATCTTCCCTACAGTTTCTTCTCACAAACTTTACTTTTTTACTCCTAAAGTATCATGTAAATGTAAAAGACAGGGATCATCATGCACCTAACAAATGGACACCAAGCCCCAAATAAACAGGGAAGTAAGCCTTGTGACCTGGAGGGTGTCTGCAATGCTGACCTTGCTGTTTGTAGGCTGGCAATCATTGATTGAAAGCAGCTTGCACTTCCTCAATATCCCAGTACTATTTCCCATGATCACAATAGAGTAGCATGTAAGTCACATTAATAACAATAAAAATAACTGGTCTTGCTAATGTTGTTGCTATAAATAACCCTGGGCCCAAAGCATTCAGGGCTAAAGCTGTTTATTCTCTCATGCTCTTCAGAATGACTTAGGGATATGTAAGAAGACAATTTCTGATGATAGACACTAAATTTTTGATTTTTGGGAAGAAAAGTCTGAGAATGTTATGTTTAAGTTTTCAGAAGAAATGTTATAACATAAAGGTTTATGTTTATTGAACTGTTTATACCACCATAAATGCCAAAAATCTTGTGCATGATTTTCATTGACTTTGAGTCTGAAGACGTGCTACTGGAGGTGCAGAGTCACTCACCCTTTGTAAAATTCATCATTTCAAAATATGATCAAGCTGAGCATTATCTTCCAGCAGAATTTACTCCTGTGCCTATCCTACCCTTGGGGAAAGAGTCTGAAAAGTCAAAACAGCATCAGAGATTTAGATACTGCTCCCTGCTTCCAAGACCCATCTGTCCCTTGTGGGGCATGGATTAGGGAAGTGCATGGCCAAATACATGCACTTCCCATAGGGACCATCCACTACATAAAGGTTAGCACTGATCTGGGGAGTTGCATGTGACTTTGAAGCCTGAAGGAATCTTGAACTGCTCACTTGGAGAATTTTAAAACTTTGCCTTGATCTGAAGGAACTTTGAGAAGCTGTCCTTCAGAATTTAAAAGATGATTTTTTTAAAAATCACACGCCTACGTGTTAAAATCATGGGATGATAAATAATTCTGTAAAAATTCTAAACTTGTGTCATCAAATCTCTTGAAAAATGAGAGAAAATAGTTGAAATCTATGCAAAGTATGCACAGCATCTGAAATTTTAATCTGAAGGCTTGTTTATAGTTTTTATGAAAGCATGGGGAATACTGAATCCTTATAATCACCCACTGAAACAGTGCAAAACCATAATCAAATCAATCTTTCTATTACTTTGAAGCTCGGGAAATAGAGTCTTGAAAGCCTGAGGAGACAGAGAAACCACCCCTAAAAGTATCTCTGGATGCTAAGTGGTGACTAACAGGAAAAAGAAAATGTCTGAAAATGCTCCTATCAGCAGTGTTTTAAAAATACAACAGATTCAAAGTATTTTTGAATTAATGGATATTGATAAATCTTCACAGTTTGATTCTCTTTATTTTTTAAGTAGTTTTGAGAAAATAAACTTTTTTAAAAAGGAACTATAATGGCTTCATAGAAGAAAACAAGGAACTGAAACCTTCCCTTTTGTAAAAATTACATTTCAGAAGCAAAATTTAGTCCTCTGAGCTGCACAGCAGTACTCACTTCTGTAATTCTGCTCTCCTGCAATAGCTAAGTAGACAAAGATTTTCATCAATGTCATGTGAGGAGAGGAGCAAGAGGAGACTTTTGATCTACCGTGTATCATATTATCCATATCACTGTCTTGTATGAATATTTGAGAAATATTTCTGTGTAGAGACAATTCAAGAAGAAATCCAGTCCAATTTGTAGGCTGGACGGGAAAGACAGGATTCATCTTCATAACTTTACGTGCCTGAAAGGCAAACGTATTTCTGAGGCAGTAACTGCTGGATGCCCATGGTCTCTGGGTAGCCTGTAGGCAACCTGCAGGCATCTCTGAGCCTGTGTAGACGTGTGATGCATCTTACTCATTTCATACCCTTCAGGGTGAGATGAATTGCACACAAGAAATGTCTCTTTCCTCTGACTCTAAAGGGAATCTGGATGACTGGCTCAGGTCTAGCCACTTCCACTGTGCACGCTGACATTTCACCAAATGGTGATTCCTAACCAAGGAACCTATGGCCATCACTGAACAGCATCTTAAAGCTGAAATAGCACGTATGCCATGTGAGCTGTTCTGTGAAGTAGGGCTGGGAAGGCAAGAGAAATAGATGGGAAAGCATCCTCCAGGAAGGAAGGCATTGCCAGTCCTTGTAGGAAAGAACTGGCAAACAGCATGAAGCTGATGAGCAGATAAAAGGGAGCACTGGTAGATGGTGAAACTTAGGGAAAAGGAGAGTTAGCCATAGCTTTGGTGTGAGCAGTGTGGTGTCAGAGACACAGGAGAACCCAGTGCCAAGAGGCAAAGAAGAAGGTCAGCATGATATGGTAAATATTTCTTACGTAGATATAGCAGAAAGAAGACAATCAAGCTCTAAGCAGAACAGAGAGAAACAGAACTAAGAGTTTGTATGGACTGAAACACCATCCTTTTAGTGTTTGCATTGGACAATATTTTAGGAAGGAATTAAAGTAAATTCATCACATGAAATAATGTTTGATAAATGGAAAGGGTCTCATATGAATGAAAGTTGCTAAGAGAACTTATCTATGTTTCTTTTACTATGAACTGCTGTACACCAGAGAAACCTGATCTTACCAGTGACAGTGGATTTGCATTTAATTCTTTTGTATTTCTTTGTTTTAGCCATACATGATTCCACCTGCCCTGGTTTATTTGGTGTCTTCACTTCTGAGTCAAATTTTCAACCATGTAAGCAAATAAATTGAAACCCAAATTCTTTCTCATGATTTTTGCTGGCCTTTGGGAGTTAATAAGAACCTAAGAACCAGATTCTCAAAAATTAAAATGTCATTATCATTGCTTACCACAAACATGCCCTTTTTTTTAGCATGTAAGGTGAGTGTTTAGGTAAAGAATTATTAACACAATTCTTTGCTTAATTTGTGAGCGTCAAACAGATCTAAGTCATATGCACTCAGTGAAATGCAGTGTAAAAAACAAAATTAAGAAAAATTTTACATTATTATTATTATTATTATTATTATTATTATTATTATTATTATTATTATTATTATTATTATTATTATTATTTCATGTATTTACACCAAAGGAAAAACCCTTATTGGTGAAATTCATCATATCTAAACAAAAGTCTGGCAGCTTAAGTATATGAACGGGGGAAGGGAGACTTATTTCCTGAGTTTCAACAGATGTCATACTTAATTGGTTGTGAAATAAACCAGAGCTACTCTCGGCCTGTTTCCCTAGTTTCAGCTGTGAAGACACTTTTAAACATGTGCATTTCCCTCCTGCTTCTCATAATGAGGGTGTGGGGTGAGAATCAAACCTCCAAAAGGAGTAAAGCAGCGTGCATGTTGCATACAGGCCTTCAGATACACTAATTAAACAGAAGTGAGAGTTGCATCTTTTGTCCCTGCAAGATACACATCAATACAGAATGAGCCAAGAGAACTCTGTGAAGGGTTACTGCCTTTGCCTTCTGCTAATATCAGGAAGTCACTGGACTATCCCATTCTGCAGATAGCTTTTCCATCTTCCTGTATTTTCCCTCAAAAACACTCTCCTAAATCACAGCATCGTCAATATACTGCAGCTAGTTTAAATGGGATATTTTTTTTTTATTTTTGACAGAGAGAGCACCTTAGAGGTTGGGGTTTTTTTCCCCTTGTGGTTGTTTTCTGCTAGAAGCAGCAGAGTAACACCACATTTACCACAATGGCATCTATAAAGATTTTTTTAAAAAGAAAGAACAGTCAAGCACAAAATAGTTTGGCTACTCATGGTGGTGGACCCAAAAAAAACTTCTCACAGACCAAAAGCCCAACCATTTGGAACTGAGGCTAACCACCAGTCAGTGGCATGCTAATATAAATAAAGTCATTTGTTTCTAAAGGGCTATAGCAAAGAATGTTAGCCATTCATGTTATGCCTTATTGGATGTAGCCCTCTAAATCAAAATGCTCTTTTGAGCTTCACAGGAAAAAGCTAAATACATGATAGGTGCCTCTCTGTGAAACTCAGTAAACAAATTTAAAAAAAAAATAATTGGAATAATGTTTGTTAAAACATTTCAAATGGAAATGCAATGAGAATTGTATAAAAAAGAAAAATTAAGGCCAAGGTTAAATACATTTAATTCACCTGTGGCAACCAAACTGAACAATATTTGTTCTTTTAGTTTAAACTTGGAACCCAGATCCCAGAGGTGCTAGGAGAGAGCTTTAATCCCTAGAAAAAAATTCAAATTCCCAAAGTGTGTGATGAAAACCAGTATAATCCTTCCTGAAGTGAGAAGCAAAATAGAAAATACTTTTTTTTTCCCCTATTAAAACAAGAGCAGTCAACATGATCTTTATTCTTTTAATGTTTTACAGGTCTGACTTTCGGCAGATGACCTCTCTTGTTTGTCCCTACATGTTTTCCAAAATATAAAAGTGAAATAGAGTCCCAAGGGCACTGTACTTGAAAGGTTATGAGAGTTAGAGAATTTTAACCATGCCTGCCAAATCAGCAGATGGCTTGTGATTATAATTATATGCATCAATAAAACGAATAATCTTTACAAAATTTGAATTTCTACTAAAGTAAGGGATTTAGTAAGCAGATGCAACAGAATGCATTTTCTTTAACCCTTTTTGTAGACAGCACTGTTTATCACAAAAATAATGGCAAAGTTCTCCATAGATTAGCTTGGACATACACTTGAGCAATAAATATATGTTTCTTTTGACCAAGTGTCAATGCTATTTAGTGTGATTTATGTGCTCAGTTGCACTCTGTTCACTAAATGTTGAATGCTTATATATAGGATGATTCCCATCAGACACATACTTCAAAATGGTCTTTAATTTTATAAAATGTTAGAGATGCAATGAAAATGTCATATGCACTCATTCTCTCCATTTTTGTTGCAGTGCTCGTTCTTTCTGTTTAGGATTTGGTGACTTTCCATGCCTCTTACGGAATCTGAGTTAACCACATTATCAGTAAGGAAAATACTTTTTCCCTAAATGTGGGATATTTAAGAAAGATGTTTTGTGTGTGTGTGTGGTTTGGTTGGGTTTTCTTTTTCAATTAAATATTTTTTTCAATCAGAGAGAAGAAAACATTTTAATAATTAAAAAAATCACTACTGTGGTTTTCTATGGCCGCCAACTTTACTTTCAAACTTAATTTTGTAACAAGATCATGTATGCTAGACTGTGTCAAACCTCTGCCTTAAGGAGGAGAAAATCACACAGTAGAAAAATTTAAACAAAACCCTCAGCCAAATTTATTTCTGGACTGCCCCATAAAAATTCTATTTGAAGACATGATATGCACATCCTTTAATTCTTCTAATATAGTAAGGAAGAAAAAATTTGAGAGCAATAAATACATTTTCAAAAAAGTCCCTAGTCCCTATTTGGCACACTGTAGCTGTCTACCTACAGTATTTTAACATTTATTTGATTAAAATATTAAAATGAGAGCTTTAATTTCAGGACGTTATATATGTTTGTCTTTTTAACTCCTGATGTATCTCTGATGCGAAGAGCGCTAAACAATATTTTCACGCTCATTAAAAAGTGGTTTTTACTTCAGAAATGACAGTGCCATTACTCTGTACCATGTAAATCCTTCTTAACATAAGGATTATTGACCTGATAGTCCATAACAGTGCCTTTGGAGCCATTACTACTTTTCTGTGCCAATCCAGATGCTGTACATGTGCTTCAACTTGGGGGCAGGAGGGGCAGCGAAAGTGCCAAAATTTCTCTTGAGATTTAGGGAACTGACCTAGTGACTCTACTGCTGGAAAAAGAAGACCACTATTTAGAAGAAATTGGGAACTCTGGTCCTCATTTGAACCAATGTTTTGGAAGAGTTCTAATGCATATTTTTAAATTTAAAACCCTACCGAGCAGAGTTCAGATACATGCCTTTAAATAAAAATCTAGCTCTTTATCACCAATGTTCCTTAGTGAAGGGAAAAGCTCAAGTATGAAACCAAACCTGAAATATGTGGTAGCAAAAGTTATTTGAATCTCTTAAGCAAATCAATAAAACCCTCATCTTCAAAATGCAGCTTTCACACCTGCTTTACTGTATTAAAGTGAGCCATGGACCTCACCTCAGTGGAATCATTCACGTGTATGAATGTTTTTGTCAGTGTTCACCTACCCAAGAAGGCAAATCCTTTTCATTCAAAAGTAACTTTTGCTGTTGGGTTATCACCTTTTCTTGAATCGAAAATCTGTTCTTTAGAAAGGCAAGAGTGGCTAGTATCATCAAAAGTCTTCCATAAACATAAAAGAGAACAGCTCTCCTCTACTCCAAAGAAATTTGATGTAAGTACTAAAAAAATTTAAGAGGAAAATTTTTTTTATTATTAATTAAACAGCATCTGTAATCTTAAGTACTTCAAGATAAGTAAAATCCAGAAACACTGACTTTGCTTATGTAGTTTTTAATAATCCACAACTATGCGCATAATAATAACAATAAAGTGACCCGAACCCAGGTATTTATGTACGCTTCCAAAATCAATCCGTTCAGAAAAAGACTTTGGTCTAGATTCTCTCTATATATTTGTGGATACAGTAGAATATAAAGTTTATTCTGCATGTTATCTTCTGTATTTTATTTTGGAGCGACAGCATCAGGCCTTTATGAGGATTGTCATTGTGAGTGACTTTGGAGATGCTTGTCAGTAATATCAGATATTTTGAGATTACTGTCTTGAAAAACTATAAACATGCAAAAAAACTGAATTAGAATTGTTCAAATCAACTGCATAGTACCATAAAGTTTTTCAGATCCACATGCACAGCTCACACTCTGGAACTGCATGCTAAGATAAAGGTAGAGGCCTTTGTAATGTCCAAAAAGTCGAGTGAAAAGTGGTTTCTAAAAATCTGGAGTGTTTTATAGTTTTATCAGGCAGATCAGATGAATGACATTAATAATCACAAATCAAGTTTTCTTTGTCTTTTTTCTTAGGTGTAGTTAAGAAATGACAAAGATGAGGGAAAAAAATGAAGCTGTGAAAAACTACTGAAACTTACTGAGGCTCAACCTGTCGGATTACAGAGTGCAACTGTCTGATTACAGCAGTATGATTTCTGTAACGCTGCTGCAAGTGCATTACCCCTATGAAGCCATTCTTTACTTTTAACAGTATAAATACCTGAACTTATTAATAAGGTGAATGCTGAAATATGAAATACTCTTTACTCTTGTTGGTGTAGATATGTAAAAAGGATACATGACTGTGTCACAGGGATATGCTAATTTTTAAAAACTGTGGGGATGCACTTGAACATCAAATATCTTGGAATATTTTCTGTTAAACTGAAACAATATCAGTTAGCATATTTTAAAGCAAAACTGTTGCAAGACTGAAGCTTGCTAAATCTCTGTTGATCTAGGTTTGAATTATAGGACTTAGAAAGCTTGCTTTCTGATACCTGAATTCTCATATTTGCTAAGGTAACACAGGGAAAGCATTGCTGAGATGTACACAACTTTTAAAAATATGGAAAGTAAAATGGGATACACAAATTTACTTCAGTTTGGTTACTTTCTCATTATATTTTCTAAGCTGGAATTACTGGGAAACACAAAAGCAGATATAACTGCAGATATACCTAATATATAGGTGAATATAATTTTTTGCATATGTGAACTTTTTTAATAAGTATGCACGCATGTAATTGTATATATTCATATGCTCATTCCCCTTTACAAGGTATCATCAAATGTTTCTGTTATAATCTCACACCTTATCTTAGTGTCTGTAAGCTATGGTGATAATTCTATTGCCCATGCAGTAAAAAGGATGTTCCTGGGTAAGCGACATATCATAACGAACTGACTTCTGTGACCTGTGAAGAGTTTTAATTAAGTGAGCAGGTTATCCTGATATGTCTAAATACACGTATATTGACAAGCTTTTTTCCTAAATTATATAAGTCCCCCAAAGCAAAGCAAAGAAAAGCAAAACAATTAAAAAAAAAACCAAAAACAATAAAACCAAAACAAGCAAAACAAAGAACTAAACCCCTAAAACCCAACAAAAGATCAATTGTAATGCAGACTGGTATCTAAACGCCACTTCTTTAACTGTCTGTATTTGATAAATACTTCTTAAAACACATGGTTTGCAGTGGTTTTGTAGGGAAGAGAGAAGAAGCATTACTTAATACACACAGGCATCTTGCAATAAGATCATGTTGTTTTGAAGCTAACATCCCCTGAGCCTCCAAAGTGCAAAGCAGACAGAAACATTTTAGTAATGCAAACAAGACTTTCCGGCAACTTCCTGTTGCCATTTTTCAGCAAAATAAAGGGTCCTGAGGTACTACACTGAAACACTACCAGAAAAGATTTTATCATTGGTTACACAGGCAGGCACCTGCTATTATAAGATATCAGCTGAATATTTTGCTGTTGTGCAAGGAAAATAAGTAATGACTGTGCAACTGTTAAACAGGAATCTTCAGCTCTAATTTCAGCTCATGTAAAAAACAACATAGAGAAAGACATCATGTAAAAATCTTTTCTAAAATTCCAAAATTATAGTAGCAACTTCATTTACATCTGCATACTTGTAAAAACTGTACCAGGGATTTAGGAGTGTAAGTAGCTGTCTAGTGGATTGAAATTTGCATTCATATATATATATATGTAACACATCTTCAGCAGATTTTTACAGAGAAGTAAAAAGAAACTTTCTATCTGTAAAGTTCATCAGATGCAATGTACATCCCAGGCAATGATTACTGTGTGGCAGTTCCTCCAAGTAATATTTAATTCATTAGATTATAATTGAAATATCCAGTTCACAAAACATACTATTTCACATTACTTTCGGAATCCCAGAAACTTTTGTAAACTGACAAATCAGACAGAAAGAAAAGGAAACAAACAAACAAGAAACAAACCCAACCATGATTCCAGAGACATTTTTTCTCCCCTTCATGAAGTGACAGGGGGGGAAAAAAAATCCCTTCATTATGACCTACTTGTCTAGAAACGGACTTTCAACCCCATGGTTAGGCTAAGATTTGCTCTACTTTCTCCCTAGGGCATAATTGTCAGACTGACTTACCGTGTGCCTTTTAGCCTTTGTTCTGCCTCTCACGCTGACATCAGGGAAGCAGTGATGTAGAATAAAGCAGGGGTGGGCTAGGTTAGTCCACTGTTTGTGTCGTTGTGTGGTGTGCAGGGACACTCTGTGATACTCTAGTGAGCTGCTAAGCTTTTTTTGTAGGCTTTGTGTCATTTACTTAACGACCAATCTCATTAGCTGCCAGGGTACAATGGGCTGATGCATTTTCTATGTACATACTCTACACAGTGACCCTCAAGGTTGCCGAAGGTCTATTTAATCAGTCAAAATGCTGAATATATTTGCAGTAAATCACAAAAAAAAAAAAAAAAAAATACGGGACCACAGAGGTATCTCATGAGTGTTTACTCTTTCCTGGGAGTTATTTGCAGGTAATAAACTGATAGGAGTTGTAGGCAAAAGCAAGGGCAAAGAAGGGAAAAGGGCACTCACTAGGTTTGCATTGGTCACCTTTAATTTAGGGAACCTTGGGGGCCCTCCATATCGCTGTGTCTCTGCTTGTTAATTTCTCCATGCAGTTCATGCTTCAGTGTAATCATGTTATCACAATTAAACCCCTTTAAATAAGAAGAGCAGCACTAACAAAAACCCACAGCCTTTCGCACATTGGGGAGGGGATGTGTTTGTGTGTGTGTGTGATATTTATTTATTAACTTCCTTACTACAGGCAACCTCAGGGCTGGCATCTTTGCATTTCTAACCTCTCTTCAGTTACAAGGTAAAACCCTTTTAACTCTTATGAAAAATGAAATGCTGAAAAGCCCCATGAATCACGACAGCTGTCCATAAGTAACAGGGAGAGTTCTATTGTCCAACTTGTCCCTGGATAAAATGAATACTTTACAGCAGAGGCTGTTCAGCTTGGCTAAAGAGTATGGGGAGAAGGGGAGGAGGTCACTGGAGATTTCGCACACTAATTTAATCTGGGAAAAGGACAGGCACTGCATCTCACTTGAACAGACTGGCGGCAATCTGGGCTCCCACAGAACTATCTCCTTTTGCCTGTGCTCTATTTATTCCTTATCTCTGTTTACCAACCGCTAGGTCCCTTTCATTCACACCACGAGGCCGTTCTCCTACTATCAGTCAGCAGCTGACACTGTGGAAGAGCCTCAAAGGCAAAAAAAAAGGGATCAAAACTAAACCAAAGCTGTATAAACAAAGCAACAGTAGAAGTAAATGCATAAATCCTAATTCTTAACCCAACCCACAGGGTGCGAACAGAACCTTTATAGTAAATCCAACAAACCCACCACAGTGAGCTATGGGCTACAGAGGAAATGGGAAAAGCCAAATATCATTCATGAAATCACCATCTCAAGCCGAAACATTGAAAATAGGCATTGGAAGATATTTAGCTGGTTTCAGGATAACAGGTTCATCAGTTCTCTGTATTCCTCAGCATGTAATGAGGCACAGGTTCACCTGTGTGCCTGGTATAAGAGATTTTTCCACTTGACCATCTTACTGTTTGAAAGCCTTAGCTAACTTGGCACTCATTGCTTGAGATTTAGATTAAATTAGAGGCAACCACTTTAAAAAATCTTTATCTGGAGATTGTGGTAATTTGGAAAACTTTATAACAAGAACTTGAATGTCAATTTATTATTTAAACATTTGTCCAATTAATTTTACCTTTAAAATGCTGAATTTTTAAACATCACCCTTTCTCAGTTGTTAACTTAAATTTTTCACTCATACTCTATGTTTGTAGCACTTAATATGAAACTCAGATGGGTGAAGACAAGAAAAAAAAGATTAGGCTTGTGACTTTAATAGAAAACTTGTGACTCTAATAAAAAAGTAAAGTAATAAACTCTGCATTTGATGTTCTGGGTTTGGACTATTACAGTGATTTAACTACGTATAAGTCTATTTTCCAATTTCAGTGGTACCTTATTTTGGATTCTTAAATTGACTTAATAAGAGACAATCTGCAAATATTCATAGAAAGACACCAATATTATTTCACTGAAACAACCTAACTTTTAAAACATACAAAATCTGTAACTGTCCAAGTAGGGATATTCCTTCTGGAAGATGAGAGAGTTGAGAACTATTCTCAACATTTTAAGACATAAAAATACCCATTAACTGTTAACAGTCAATATACTGTCAACTGACTGATCAAGATAATTATAACAATTACAAAGAAAATCTTTCTCACTATCAAAGATGATCAACTGGACCTAATTTCAGTTTTGATTTTCACCTACGTGCATTATGAGCAATGAACTCTTTACTATTTGGATCCTTTTTTCCAAATGAATTAATGAATTAAATTTATCCTTTCACCAGCTGCTAGGCAGCAGATGGAACCATTTCTGAAGCCTTGTTGAATTCAATCCATAAAACTCATTTCCTAGGATTAGCAGTCCAAAGTTTCTTTTAATGTTTATATACCGCTTGGGATTTTGAATTTCATGATGTTAAACTTTCAATTTAACTATTTTTTTTCATTTCATATCAAACAAATATGATCGTTTGGATTTCTATAGCTTTATAACCACACATTTCAGGTCACATAAGGACAAGAATTCATTTCAAAAGCAATCAAGTAATGCAAGATTGGGATCTGCATTTTTTTTTTCCTTTGTTTTGTTTACATTACAGCACTACCATAGAAACCATTTGTGTTGTACTCATAGATTAATTTAGACTGGTAAAGTTTATTGTCTGTAACTTTGACAAAAAACTTTGCATAAAAATTTAATCTTACTAAGCAATTTTCGAAAGTTACTGTGATGTGAGGGTGTATTTGCTATTCACAGAAAGATGACGTGCTCCTGAGTTAAGTTTTTCATGTGCATCATTTTTATAGTTGACTTCACTGTAAGGTGGGTGTTTTTTTTCTATTTCTGAGTGGGAAAATAAAAAGTAACAAATGGTGGCAATTTTGTAAACACTTCAGTAAAGATGTTTTTCGATGCAGTAGCAGGAAATACTAGTCAGCTGCAGTACCCTGGACAGCTCCTCTTCTTTCGTTTTCAGTTTTCTCACTTCTGCTAAACGCCTCTGTCACGAGAATCAGAGATCAGGGGGCTTGAACTGCAATTTCGTTCACAAAGATCCCTATTCATAGATCTCTGAAAAAATTTAAGTTATAATTTAGCCAAAATTTCTATTAGAAACCTACAAGAGAAAAAGCAAAACAAAAAGGCACCCTCTCCCGCTCAGCTTTCAAAGATATATTATACTAAAAGTCTTAAGAATGAAACATCATGATATCAAAGTCTTCCTGTTATTCAACAAAGTAAATAAAACTTAAAAAAAAAGTGATCCGTTGTTGTATATAACAGTGATTTCCGCTAATTTGGCACAAGAAATCTATATTAATCTAATAATGCAGTAAGCCAAGAAGGCCACATAATAATAATTACCATTGAGTAATTGAATATTTAGAATGAGGAGGGAAAAAAGGAAGACTGGTAATCTCAGCCTGCAGGCATGAAAGTACTATAACACAAAGATGATATTTACAAGTAACAATAAAATTTTCCAAACTGGGAAGTTAAGAGGCAAAGCCTATTTTTAGAAATTCCTGATTCCAAAACTGTATTATTAGTTAGTCACCTTAGAGCAGAAATATATTATTGTCTCAGAAAAACTTTCATCACAAATGCTGTAATTTTCTTTAAAAATTACAAAACCACTGCGCAGCCAAACCAAAGAGGACACATCTACGCAATTAACTTAACTAATTTAATTGACAAAAGAGGTAGTAAATGGTCGTTTTGAATCCCACAAAGATCCTTAACTAACAAAGTTCACCCCATACAGTTTTACAGTTTAGGGATAAAATCTGGGATTTGTGCTTTTATAATCTCTTAAATGAAAAATTCACAGCACCTTGCACAAAATTGCCTTGCTATTTACATATGAAGGAAGACAAACATCTGAACTAAGTGCTTTGTTAAAGACAAAAGAAAGTCAGAGAGAGAGAGAGCTATTGCTGATCAGAGTATTAAACAGACTTTCTCTAGCATCAAATGCTATTTCATAAAAATTATCCTCCTGCAAAACGTTGTCCCAGAAGGTCTATTTCATTCTTCAACCTTACATGATATTACTGTCATTTAACTTTCTAAAGATTTTCCTGACACATACATTCATTCTGAAGTACAGTATTCGCTTTTTTAATCAGAAGCTCTCAATTCACTCTCTGAATCCCAAATAATTTAAAGGAGAGAAGTGCCATGCTTTGAAAGATTCTTTTCCCCTTTGAGTAAAGTTAATAAGCATATTGATCAACAATTTTCATTTCAAAAGCATTACACATGATTTTAAAGGGCTCTAAAACATCCTGAGAAAGCTTTCTGGTCTGTAATACAGAACTACAAATGAACCTGCATCTATCGAACAGTTCCTACAAACACACTGGTCCCACTCTCCCTCTCCCACCTCATTTTTTATCTCTCTTTTTTAAAAAGCCAGTATTTAAGTTCAGTAACTTTTCAAAATGAGAGAAAAAGAGTCCTTGTGATCATTTCCTCAAATCAAATAGCTAGAGCTGCAAATTTGCACAATTGTAAAATGTATATGAACAAAGGCTTTACTGAGGCAGTATAAATGCAATTACACCATGACATTTTATTCAGAAAGCTGTCTCAAAGCAGTTACAAGTAGCTATTTTTTAATTGAGGCCCAAAATAGCATTTAAGATAATGACCAAGCATACATTGTGGAAGAAACAGCATTAGTGTCATTAAAAAAGAAAAAAAAAAGAAAGAAAAGTTTGCAGAAAGCGTTTTAAACATGGATTAAAACCCCTCAAACTTCTTAACACAAATCTCTCAAGATTTTAATATCAATAAATGGACAGGATTTTTTGCTTTTCACAAGCTTAGAGCACAAACAACAAAAAAAAAAAGACAGAAAGTTACTAACAGTACAAGTTGCTTAAACATCAATGGGATCATAGTGTGAAAAAGTTGTTAAACTTACTTTATTTTTGTTTCCAAAACTTATATGTTTCTCCTCCCTTGTGTGCTGAACTGTGCACTAAAGCTGTGTCTTTGAAAGGTAGTTCCCATGATATGACATCCAGCGCCTTTGACTGCCTAGAGATAAGCACCTGCGTTTGTGTCCCCTCTTTACGTCACACCTCCCTATTCAAACCTTCTCAATATGATTCACATTTGCACATCAACAGCCTCATGCGCATACACAGATTTTTTTCGGCTCTGGGCCCAAAACTTTCACTTTAATTTTCATCACATGATTGCTGTGGCATATGTCCTTCCAAACCTCCCATATATCAGTCATCATGCAAATGAGATGGAATATCACTCCTCTGCAGCAGATGGCCAGGGATGATAACAATGGCTCAACAGAGGAGATTCAATGTCCCTGACTTTATCGCCACGGCAACAACAACCTAAAATATATGTAATGGAAGTGGTGCTTATTAATTTTGCAGGCTCGAGTGTTCTGATTTTGTGAGTGAATGGGCTGAGTTAAAAAGGGGGCTGTGTCCTCCTGCCTCTAGAAGACTATCTATAAAAGCCAGGGACCTGGAAATTATTTTCAGTGACTAAGAAGGCAACAGCCTAGCAATTATTTGAGTAATTAGGTGTAATTCCTCCCTGTAGGCCTTGTACCCTCCTGTGCTTGTTTCACAGAAGCTCGTGAATTAGACAGGCACAGATACTGAAAAGAAAAGTGCCTCAAGATATAGCAGGAGAGCTTGCAGGAACTAAGCTTCAGTGATATGACACTTGGCCTCCACCAGGCTTGGTAAACACAAGCCCCAAGCCATAAGTAAATAGAGGCCCCACTCCACAAACACAGACCAATTAAAATTACAAAGGCAGCCACACTTCTGGGTGGGGCTGGGGGAAGCTTTATTCTGCCATGGTCTCACTGTGAGTTGCACACATAATGGTCTCTTAGTTCGGAGCACTGAGTACCGTATTCCATTGCTATCTGTCACTATCAAACCCCAGCACAAGGTTCTCTCCGGGCTGTGAATTTCTCCCTAGGGATTGATCATGCACTTTTAAGAAAATGTTTCAAAGTGAATTTTCTGTGTGTTCTCTTCTGAATGCAGACCAGGAAAGAGAAGTAAATGCAGCAGTTTGCTATTTATCATCAACAGATTAACAGGCAGGAGTACCAAGCTCCATTTTACCCCTAAGAAAGCGAAATCTCCACAGTGTCTCTTCACCCTGTTCATGCCACAACTTTTACATACTTTAATACTTTGGGTGTGGGTGTAACCATTTGATTCCTAAGAAATACAGTTCAGCTATAAACTGTATGTTTAACTAAGAAAATATACTTAAAGAAACTATTTGTCTTTTGTTCTGTTCCCCAGGGAAGACCTTATAAAAATGGAGAATCCTTTGTCTCCCTCTGCAGTAGGGGGCAGGATGTTTAAGTAAAACTGATAAAACATTCTGGGAAAGGAGTAGCTCCATCACCTGTCAGAGATTTAATGCAGAACTGAGTCAAGGAAACTTGCTACCCCTTACATGAGACAATTCCTCAAAATTGGTAAGATTGTTGAAAGCAATTTTCAATGTTCTCCTAGGAGCCCACATATCCTGAGCCCTAAATCTAACGCCAGAGAGGAGATACCGAGTGGCATCTGAAGGAAAAATGAGATACCAGATGCTTTCAGAAGTGAGTGATAGAAAGCTACAGAGGCAGTGCTGGGACTGTGGAATCTTCTCCAGCTGTGTCAGGGCTCAGCACCATCTCAACACTACTCATGTTCTCTGTTAGCATTTCCATTTTTTATGAAACCTGTCTTCCAACTAAAAAAAACCACCAAGACAGGTATACTTCTATTGTGCACCACTGTCATAAACTTTCAGAACATTTATTTATTTATTTACCTTACAATTGTACATCACCCAGCACTCTCACCTTCAGACCTAGTAATAGGTACTACTGGAGTACAAATTTCATTAGCTCCCAAGACAATGATTTGAAAAACAAATAAATATAATGTAAAGCTTTTTGTTCATCTTTACCTCCCACTTTCGTATGGAGTTTGCCATTACATTTTCCAAACATAATGTTGCATTTGGGTTTTGTATTCCTGTCTCAGGAAAGCTCAGCTGAAATGAAAACCCAGACTTTTTTTTGTTTTTAATGTGTACATGGGCATTTGTCTGTGTGTGTCCATGTATGTGCACATGTGCAATTGGATTCTAGAATTGTATATGTCCCTGTTCTTTATTTCTGTACAATTCATTCTCCACCTTGCTAATTTGAAATAACTCATGAATGAGGCACTGAGGTGAGATGAAGAGATAGGTTTGTTCCAAGCCTATGCAAAGCTCCAGAGCTCCTTGTAGTGGAGCAGTAGTTGGACAGAAAGCCAATTCAGAGAGTACTTCAGGAATGATTCTTTCCTGACAGCTTGTGTTATTTATGGGACTGGCCACTGTCTTCTGAACCAGATGGAGCCTTTTTTTCTAGTCTTTTTTTTTTCTTTTTTTCTTTTTTTTTTTTTGTGATCTGCTGTGCATGGCCTTAATTGATCATAGGGATTGGCAATTAGGTCACTGTCTTTATTTTCTCCAGGGTCAAGTATAAGCACCTCATTTACCTTAAAGATACAGCTCACTTAGCAAAGATATTCTTGATCCTCTTGAACATGGGAGGAACATGCAACTGGGAGGATGAGTAACATTTGTACACACAAGTTACTTTTCCCTCTATGATATCTATATAGTTGAAGTGGTAGTGCAATTGGTATTGAAAACTACATCCTAAAAAAGGATTTGAAAAGTATTTGTTACATTCCACTGAGACACCTAAGTAAGAAAGAAAGACTTTTTGTCATTAAATCAATACTAATTAAAGTTCAGATTTAACACAACTTTGCATTTTGTATGGTTTGCAGTCCCATAAGTAATGGGAAACTGACAGATTGGATTGTATTTAGCATCCATTTAATAGGATGTTAGTGCTTAAAACTTAGCAAAACTTTAGGTTGCAACAGTCATACTGTTTTTATCCTCTAAGTGATAGAAGGTTTTAAACTTGCAAGTTTAAAACTAATTAAGACTAATGCGGAAAAGGGAAAAAAAGCTAAATTATCCCTCAAACTGCTACTTAGGTAAAAATGAAATATAATAGAGTGATGGCTTTTTGCAGAAACACAAATAAAACAAATGTGCATTGCAATATACAGCAGTTACTATTCAGACTTGCTGTGATAAGAAATTTTGCATTCATGGTCAGGTATAAGACTTCATAACCTTCAACTGATAAATAAAGTACTCCTCAAACACGATAGATAAAATTATAAATTAATGGTGGTAATACATCAGATAAACCAGACTGACAAAAAAAATTTCCTTGTAGACTGTACAGCAGTTCAGACTGCTATTCAAATTCAGTGAAAATTTCCAAAACTGCACAGAACTTTAAATAAGTACCATGAATACTGTATCAAATAGTACTAAAAAATTCAGTGTTTTCACCTGAATTTAGTTTATCTTCCAATTATGAAGGAGAGATTAGAACAGTGAAAAAAGGTAGAAATAGATGTAGAAATAGATGTAGAAATAGATGCACTCTGCAGAAATAGATGTACTCTCTGTATCCCCACATCTTACCAAATAGTATTCCAGATCTACTTAAAAGAGAAAAACTTGTTTATACCTCCTCCCAAACTAAACAGAGATGCTCAAGAGACATCATGAGACAAAAAAATAGAAAGTGACAATAATTATAAAGAAACTTCAACATAACAAATGTATTTCTACTTCTGTGAGCAGCTATTAGCTCAGCAGAATCATAACTAAACACTCTTGAAAGGGAGACGTATCAAAGAAATCAGAGAGATTACATGAGACATATTGAAAAACAAGCTATATGGGAGATGAAGCTTGCTGCTTCACAAAGAGATAAGGGAATGAAATATTCTCTCCTAGTGCCAGTAAATTCATTGCACGGGTTGACATCATCAAGCACCAAGCAGAGTCATTATAGACAATAACGTTGCCAAAGTTGCCAAACCCGTGAAGCACCTGGTTGAATAAAAATAATAAATCAGCCTGGAGTGAGTTATTTTAGCCAGCTTATGCTGAGGAAAGCTGGCAGATATATACATAGCATAAAAACTACAAATCATTAAGCATTCAACTTTGAAATGACATTTAGAAAATGCACTAACTATGTTTGTACAACATATTACTTCAAAGTTTCCATTCAGAGGAACAGAAAGGAGGAAGGAAAAAAGATACCTGAACTAATATTAACAGGGAAAAAGTTATCCAGTTAAAATTATATATTGGTTCATAGGAATGTAGAGGTTTTCAGCACGTTTTCTGCAAAATATTCTATTCACTGAAATAACTGAGAAATTTCATCTTCTCTCTAGCCAATTTCTTTCTTAAATATTTGCTCAACATTGCCCTAGAGAAAGCCAGCAAATTTTGAAGTACTCCTTTCCTGCCAATAAATTATACCACAGAATGCTGAAAACAGACATTTCAGGTGAGTTTTCTTGAAGTCTCCTAGTGCAGGCATGCACCCAATTCTCTTAGGCTTTCTATTAAAATGCTTAAAGGACTATGGAAAACTCTCTAAGCAAAGGATATAAAAAAGTATTCTTCATGGGGCTTATTGTTGGGATTGTACCTTGCTGAAAGCGAGATTAGAATATTGCTGGTTACAGTTGCAGTTTCATGAAATTCAGGCAGATCTAAAACTGGGGGGGGAAATTGTCTTTTTGCAGTCTTATTTACTTTAATATATAGCCTTAATAAATAACTGAAAGCAGTTATTTAATATTCACTGAAAATTAGGTGTAGGTGATGTCAAATATGGATTAAGCCTTTCAAAAACTCTCATAATAAGGCTAAATAGTAACAAATTTTCTCAGCTCTTGCTGCTAATTAAAAAAAGCTCTCAAACATATATTTCTCCTAATCACTGTATTATTAAATGCATAAATTATAAAACAATAATCATATTGCTATTGCAGTAACTTTCTGTGCTAGATACTATCAGATTTTCATTTGCATTTTACATATCTGATCAATTGGAAAAATTATTTGGAGTCGCAATGTTGTATCTTGTAATAAATTAGTAAATTTTAAGTCTTGACTCAAAAGGCAAAATTATTATATTTATGTAAACCTTATTTTAGAGAACTTTTGACTTCTAAATTATTGATCTGTTTGCTGCCTATTTTAAGGATTTGTGACTGTATGTGTCATTCGTACCTTTCACATACTGTCATAAATTTTGTAAGAAAGTAGGAGTGTGATACCTTTAACTTGTACTGTTAACCTTGAAAAACTTCATCATGAGTATCAGCAGCATCTGACTCTGGGAATATAATTATTTATGCCAGAGCAAATGAGCCCTGAAAATGTTAACGTGAAGCTCACCTAATCTAAATAGTCCTGAGAAGTACAAAGCTCAACACAGTTGTGTAAATATCCTGATCTCTGACAACTGCGCCTTTCCCTCAAATTACTTCATATTTTTCATTATGCATATTTTATTAAAGCCTACCTATGGCAACTGGGAGCATTCCAATTTCTCTTTGGGAAGCATTTTTTTTCTGATTTGGACTTGTCTGCAGGCACGCATGTCTGCTTGCTGTGTTTTTGTTGCTCACATTCCACAGTTTTCCAGATTAGGGAATTCAACAGGTAAACACCCATCTGTCTTGCAGTCTAAGTTCCTGTCCTCATATTTCCCTTGGCTTGCAGCTGTGGTTCTTCAGAATTTTGTAGTTGATAGCCATGCCTTGGGAGAGTGCCAAGGCAAACTTTTCTGCTGCTGTCTCAGCTGCATACCCAAAACTTCAACACTTATTGCCAGCAATGTCTTACCTGATCCTTGACAGCTGCTTCCTCCAGGGAAATCCTGCACATCATTTTCCTTTCTCCTTTCCGCTTGTGCAAAGAACATCCTTATTCTCCAAAGAAAACCCTAATGACACTGTAGAAACAGTGATCTTAGTGTTCCTAGGGTGTAAAAATTCTACACGGTGAACCAAAATTCAAAGGGGTCTCAACATTAATTATCATGATGAAAGGAGCCAGTTGAAAGAAGTATTTTTAAACATATCTTTTGTGGATATAAAGACAGAAAATATTGGCATCCTCTTCCTTCTTTAATTCGCCAGGATTTTGGCACAGGATTTTCCTTCTGCTTCTACATTTTTAGGATCTATTTTATAGATATATCCTACTAAAACCAATCTGACTTCTTCAGTAGAACCATCTTCCTAGTACACAGAATTCTATTGTATTTTTAAAACCTTGTCAGATTTCACTGTTAAAATTTCTAAATTTATATTATTGGGGTTTTTTCTAATAACATTAATGTTGCTGTACTTTGAATAACTTTACTGAAATGTATTCAGAAAGTCACACCACAAGACACAAGTAATCTAACAATGAAATCTTAAACATTGCATGAAAAGGATCTAAAATCTGTGTATGCAATATTTTGAGTATATGACCAAAACTGGATTTAAATTTGCATTTTATGCACCTCATTAGGATTTTAAAATACCATTTTAATGCAATAAACAATTACAACACTTAATGTTATAACACAGTGTGTGCAAACTTTGGCTGTCCAAACCACTATAAATAGGCATATGTAAATTAATCTCTGCTTTCCAGTATCTATATACAAATATGTACTTCATATAAACTTATAAATATATATATGTAAATTTTAGGCATAATTTAATTAAACCTTCAGGGCAAAAAAAAAAAATTTAACACTGAAGAGCTAATTTTAATAGAAGGGAAATAGTACTATAAACTTTTTCTAAACAGTTTGCATAAAAGTAAACGGGAGCCATCAGAGGGTTTTTTGTCTTTTTTTTTCCTCTGTGAATCAATGAGATCTACAAGAATGCCTGGTCTTTAATCATGAAGTATTTAAAAAGCTTAAATCCAGAAAGGGATAACAACCATCTGAAAAAAGGGGGAACTATGTTTCCATGGACTAGACTTGCTTTCTTTTCTTACACACTTTGTTGAGCAGCCTACATGGCCAGAGGCTATTCTGGACCTAATCCTAGGAAATGAGCCAAGCGTGATAAATAAGGCTGAATGCTGGGAGTGGCTAGTGTAAACCACTGTGTCATTAGTCACTAGCCCTCAGTAACTAAGTATATGTTTTCTTCTGGCATTTGTAAAAGCAGTCTTTTCATTTAAAGCTCAGTCATTCCCTCTGTGTTGGAAATGTCAACCAAGAATGTGCAGAGAGCCCCAGACACTAATCACTTGCTCAAAAACTCCAGGTAGATCAACACATGAATTATGCTCCTCTGTGAGAGATACACCACGCTCCCAAACATGACTTGATTTTTAAAATACTGATCAGATTGCCTACTCCTATGTCCATACAAGTCACCAGCAAAATATTATTACTGTCAGCAGCAGCAGAAAAATTAGGCCCATCCCTCCTACTAGAGAAAAGCCAATCTTTTTTCTACTAAATGATTTGAAAATAATTTCAACTAATAAGGACAGATATGGCAACAAGTGTACAAAAACTCCAAAAAACCTAAAAATTTAAATGTGTTCTTTTTTCCTTACTCGCATAAACTTTTTTACAGTTAAACAATTTGTCCTCAATTAAAAAAAAAAAAAAGCTTAAAATAAAACCTAATCATCACACTCGTCTACCCCACTAAATAAACAAAAAATTCCTCAGCTATTCTTCTTTGCTTTTGGAGAAAATATGGCAATTTGTATTCCAATTTTTTTCAAGCCAAAGTTACAGGGGGCTAAAATAGGGCTTTATAATGGAAGTTGATTGCAACCCTAACTACAGAGGGGCTACTGCCTTTCCATAATAAAGAGCTGCACATTTCCAAGGAGGGGAGGAGAATACTGCTCTGCATGACTTCTTGTAATTTTGCTTCTTTAAATTAAGGTTGTGTCTCAGGAACTTTCTTAGTTTTTTCTGAGCACAAAGTTTGATATTGCACTTCATGTGGTTTTAATTCTGATCCTAGCACACTGGCATTTTGCAGTTGATATGTATTAGAAATAGGGAAAATTATGAAGCTTTGCACTTTTTCAGAGCTGTGATCCCAAATTATTTTGGGGTTAGTGGTTTTTGGGGTTTTTGTGTTCTTTTTTGGGGTGTTTTTGGGGGTGGCTTTGTTTTGCTTTTATTTGTATGAATCATACAAAAAGGTCATGCAGGCTAAAGCAGCAATTTAAACAAATTTGGATTTAGTTTCCCTGCTTCATATTGTCTTCTTGCTTAACGGTAGAATGATTTTTGGCTGTTTAAATTTCAGTCTGGAATGCATGCTGGCTGTTTTTCTTTTTTCTGGCATAAAATGGGTGAGACCACAGAGACAGTTTCAGGAATGTAAACTGTGACCATAATAATCAGTGCCCAGGTATGATATTATTAGCCTCAGCTTCTATTGCACAAAGGTTTGACCAGCAGTAAATGTTTTTCAGTCATCTGAATGTTTTATCACCACTAAAGGCTGCTGACAAACAACAAAGAGCAAGTAAAAGAATGAGATTATGCAAATTTAAATTGGGATTGTTTTCAAATAATCAGAAGTCATATTGGTGTGGGTTTTTTTCAGTGTCTTCAAGGGAACACAGAGGGGATGAGACATGGTGAAATGGACATCCTCAGAGGAAAGATTTATTTGCATATAAATTCCGATATATGGTCTGGTCTCCAAAACTTTGGTGTAGATTTAAGTCCATTCATATCTATTGCTCCATTGCTTCTATCTCTGCAAAAAGCCATGGAGCTAGATTTTGTGTTATGTCTAACACTTTTAAATGTTTTCATAACAATGACAGGTGAGAACATCCTTCCAATTTAAAAAGCTTTGCATGCAGATTAAGGGCCTAACCACACTTAAAAGCACAATTTCTGGGTAGAAATGCTCTTGGCTTTTTGGAGACAGCAGGCAAAAAAACTTCACTTGTAAAAAATAGTTGGGAAACTCTGGAGCAGAACTATAATGTACCAGTGAGGGTTGCTAAAAGATTCATGGATTTAAATTCTTTTCTGCAGTATTAAAATCCTAAGTGACTATGGAGGAAATTAGTTTAAAAATTTAATTCTCACACACATTTATTAATTGAAATGATGGAATAAAGGACTGTATTTAAAGACAAAATTTACATTTGACATTTACAAAATGTCTCCTAAAATTATTGCCCAAGTATATAATACATATTTTTTGTGTATTCTTTCCCTAGAATACTCTAAAGAGTAGGCTTTAATGTTAAAATTGTCTTTTGCAAATATTAATGAAAACAGCAGTATTGTTTTTCAAAAGTCTTATTCAGAACACAAAACTGTGGCATTTCACACTTGAAAAGGGTTTTATTACATTACAAGCAGAGAAAACTGGAACCATGCCTTTTTGAGTATCCAAGAATACTCAATACCTATAATGTACCAGTGAGGGTTGCTAAAAGATTCATGGATTTAAATTCTTTTCTGCAGTATTAAAATCCTAAGTGACTATGGAGGAAATTAGTTTAAAAATTTAATTCTCACACACATTTATTAATTGAAATGATGGAATAAAGGACTGTATTTAAAGACAAAATTTACATTTGACATTTACAAAATGTCTCCTAAAATTACTGCCCAAGTATATAATACATATTTTTTTTGTGTATTCTTTCCCTAGAATACTCTAAAGAGTAGGCTTTAATGTTAAAATTGTCCTTTGCAAATATTAATGAAAACAGCAGTATTGTTTTTCAAAAGTCTTATTCAGAACACAAAAGTGTGGCATTTCACCCTTGAAAAGGGTTTTATTACATTACAAGCAGAGAAAACCGGAACCATGCCTTTTTGAGTATCCAAGAATACCCAATACCCTTTCCTTTCTGGTTTAGGTACTCTTAAGTGAACAAAAAAAAAAAAATAATTATCAGGTCTTGAAGAATCTGTAAGAATTTTTTCTTCTTCAAGTCCATATATGAATAGACAGGTGAATAAACATGGGAAATTCTAGTCATAAAGCATCCAACCATACATGGAAAACATTATAATTTTGTTTTAAAGTCAGTTCTAAGTGTAGAATGCTTCAGTACTTTTTATAATGTATCTAAACCATAAATTTATGCATATATTATAATATCAAGTTTTGACTGTGTTTGTACCACGCTGAATTCCCATTTCCCCATAGAAACAGTCAACCACATGATAAGGATAGAACATTAAGTCCCTTAAATGATAAAATTAAGACAAATAAAAAAGTTTAAAATATTTTAAAATTTCAAACAAAATGCAAAAAATAGGCAATTGAAGAAATGTACATTCAGATGATTTTATTCAAATGTGAAGCTAGTGTATCTTCCACGTTGTCAAAAAGAAGTAACAAATGTAGTACAAGTTTCTTGCCCACTGAAAATCCACATCTTCATAGTTCAACATTGCATTAAGAAAATAAATGTAATTCTTGCAATAAGAATACAAATGCAATGTCATTTGTATTTTTTGAGTCAAATTTTTTTCCCTTTTTTTCAAATGATAGTAAGAAGTAGATATTTAAATTGCTGTGACTTTCATCTGTCTTTACTCATCTAGGTTCAGCCCACATATCTATTTTGATCTGTTTTAATCTATTTTGATTAAAATACTGGAGTATAAATTCTGTGGACCTCTAACTCCATAGAATGCATTGATATTAAATTAAAACTTTGTAAAGCCAGAATAACTACCAGAGTGTGAATGGATCAACCAATATTTTTAATTCAACTTAGTAGATGCCACTGACTAAAAACCAAAATGCAATCACAAATTTGCCAGGAATGGAAAAAAAGGAAGCATTTGATTGTTTTCCTAATTAATTTACTAAAGTATGGCTAATTTTACAATATTTTAAAGCATCCATATGCCTTAATTTGTGTCCTTCTGTATGTCAGTTAAGGAGAGAAATTTTTCTAGGGTAAGCACTGTCAAACACAGAACAAAAATCAAGGAGTCTGTAAGTATAATGCCTTCTTCACAAAAGGTTATCTTAAATCCATGATCAGAGTTAAATATATTACACCCATAAAATACAAATTTAGACCTTTAATGTTTTACTCACTTGCTCAATTACTTATTTCTGTTGTAGTTATTTTGTTCTGTTTCTTGAAGGGTGAAATTTACCATAAATAAACAGTACATCCAGGAGTTTAAACATACCAGACTCATTCATACAGAACACTAAACGTTCTGTCACCAGGAAAAAATCCTGTCACAGGGGCTTTACACATTTCAGGATGTCTGACAACATTCCTAGGAAAAAATTGCAGTTCATTGTGAAATGTGGATTAGGAACGGCACACAACTGCTTTGTAATGGCTAGTTTGAGTGTTGTAACAAGTCTGAAATTGTGTTGCAAAAAAAAAGCCAAACAAAAAATAGTCATTTCTATTAAAAGCAAAAAATAATTATGATTTAAGGGACAGTACCAAATCTTAACACTGTGTTTCAAAAATCAGCTGGGAGACACTCCTTGTTAAATAGAGCAGGTTCAATGTGCTGTGAGACTTATGATTTAGTGATTACTCACCTTTAGGTTCCTACATGGAGCCTTGCAAAGGGCTACCTGACCTTATACAGTATTCAAGTAGGAATGCTGAGATCCAGTGCAGAAGTGTTACATAACAAGCTCAGAAATTGTCTTCTTTCATTAACTTTAAACCTTAAACATAGTACAATATTTTTTTGTGGCTTAAAAGTATATAAGCATCTGTTAGCAGCAGCCCTTTATTTCACATAACAAGAGAATTCTGTTTATAATGTGTCACCAGCTGCTCAGTCAAAATGGGTTCTATTAGAACTAATTTAATTTTACATAAGTTGATCTATTTGCATTCTGAGTCTCCAGTTAAATGACTAGGTACTATTTTGTAGACTGATCCCGCTTCAAGCCTCAGTGTATGGACAATGCTTAATCAGTGTGTACATCAGGAAATAAACATAATCAGCAAGTGCACTAATTAAGCCAGGAAAATTTTGCAACATGCATACACTGTATGGATTAACAAGGCAATTCATTAGAAATCTTAATTATGGAATATTATATTTTCCGTACATTTTATTTTATGATGCTTCAGATGAGTTTTCTCTAAATACAGAAGCCATCTACACTTCTCAAAGTACACAGTGAGATCCTTTTAACTCAGGCACATCTGTGTAGCCTCTAGTCTGGAAATCTCTATGGAAAACATGCTTTGTTATCTCCAGCCAGATAACCTGATATGCTCTCTTAAACAAGCGGCTGCTAATCAGATGTTAATATGGAGATGATTTAAAAATAAATATAAAATAAAACATATAGATAAAAAATTCATTTGGTGATGTGTAGCCTATTCTAATCCTTAAGAAGGGTTTTAAACATGTTTATTTCTGAAAAGTCAACAAATTGGCACCTAGAGCTTGAGACACAGCACTCAGGTTTTAATGCAAAAAGCTTCCATTGAACTCAGCATGCTTCAAGCTTTTAGTGTAAACTGGTGGCAAGACTCCAGTCTGAAGCAGAGATGTCAATAATGCCAAACTTGCATGGTGATAAATATGTGGGCTCCTCTTCTCTGGGTAATAACACTGCTTCCTTGACTCCCTAACAAAAGTTGCATCCTACTGTACAGCTCCACGTAAACTTCTTGATGAAGGAGTTTTTCACGTGGAATAAAGGAGATTGGTCTCCTTGGAAGTACAGGGACTCAACCAAGCAGTTTGTATCAGCAGAAGTGGGCTCTATGAAAAGCACTTCATCTGTCAGACAGAAATATTACATATATAGCTGACTTCTGAAGCTGTTCTACACCAACGGAGAAGGACTCAGAATGTGAGCATGGCTTTCTCCTGTGTAGCCAAGAAACAGGCTGTTTCAGAGCTGCACGTGGGTAAGGTCATTGTATCACTTCTAAGCCTTGCATGTACAGCTTGCATTTTGCAGGGAAAAATGATTTTACCATGATTTTAAACTACATTTTAAACTAGTGAAGTGGCTCCTGCAGCACCTTCTGAAGATGAAAAGGGGCCCTGTTTCCACAGCAAAAGGGCACGTAAATATGGTCAGTAAATAAGAAATGTTTTACTGGATAGAAAGTTATGTATAGAAAAAGATAGAAAGTTCATCTGTCAGGTTCTCCACAGCCAGACAGCCCCAAGAACATCTCCTGGAGCACTGGTACATTTGGCTCATAACTCCAGTGCGCAAGCGGGAGAAATAGAAGGGTTGAAAGTCCCCTGGGACATTATTTTTAAACCTTAGGTTAGAATAGCATGCAAGGAAGTTTCTACATAGGCCCAAAACATAGATCATAGCTCTCTAACACAATGTAAGGTATCCTTCTTGTCCTTTTATTAACTCATTCTTTGCTCTATTTTCATCTTCATCTCAAAATCACTCATGGGAAGTGCACATATATTTTCAGCTCTGTAGATGCAATCTGCATAAACTACCAGGAGATTCATTGTTGGGAAATATTCTGGTCATCACAAGAATGGCTGAAATGAGGTTATAAATCTTTGCCATTACCACAGCCAAGCTTATTTCTTAGAAAATAGGTGAAGCTAAATTCCAGTGTTAATTTAGTTTAGGTCTGTCTGAAGAGTATCAAATGGGCACTCTTCCATGTTGTCATTTTACCACAGTACAGAACCAATTTTGTTCTTGTTTGTACTGTGCTTTCAATGCAAAATATTGGTTTAAAGTGCTAGGGTTTCCTGTCCTTGATGTCTCTCATATTAAGCAGAATAAGTCAGCTGTAACTTTAACACTAATTTACATTAAGATGAGTAAGGTCTGGGGGCTTTGACTGTAAACTTAAAAACTACTGTCAAATAAGAGTTACACTCTGGTCTGTTGCTAGCAGAAATGCCAAGAAGTGCCCATATTAGGATGGTCCCTTGGCATCTGCATGAGTCATAAACGTGTCTTTTGGCCACTGCTTCATTCATTGCTCATTATGTTTGTTGTGGACTGGTAAAGCAGATATAAATAGAAAAATGCTTACGTAGTATGACGGATAGATTATGTTTAAACATTTTCAATAGTCTATCCAGAACCTGACAAAGTAGCTATTATTGGCATCTGAAAATTCCCATCACATAAAGGATTATTCCTGTACATTTAGGGCATGCTTACCACCTTATTTGTGGCAACAGGCATGAAAAAAACAAAAAAACCTCAACAAAAAACCCAGGGTCTAATATATTCAGTGAAAGCACTTAGTAGAGATATGAAATATTCATGTGAGGGACACTGGGCTTAACAGCATAATAAAAATGTGTTCCCAAAACAGAGGCCAGATCACTTAAATGAGATGGAAAAGGATATGTGACAGCACCAAACCCTTGTCCAGAGTTCTGGCCTAAAGGCAATGAAATAAGTGAATTGACAATCTGGGTAAAGCTTTTGTTGTTCAGAGTAATAATTCACATATTCTTTGCATGAACATGACAAGTGAAAATTACTTTTGCATCTAGTTCTCCATTCTGTCCTAAATCAGCCTATGATACAGCTAAAGTTTCTTAAAAGGACATTGGCCATCATCATAGCTGAACAATATGGAAAATAAAAGATTAAAGTTCTGAAACTTTCCTAATCCTGTAGTAATACTTCTTTTCCATAACAGATTGTATCACAATAAGTACTTATTGCTTTCTTGAGACTGCTAAATTATGATAGTGCTTGGGTTTTAATTTGAGCTTGAAAATAAAATTGGATGCCTTTTTAAAAAACTTTACTTGAAGTATAAATTAATTTGCATTAGTTTATCAGTTACAAAGTATATTTGCCTTTGAGCAATGACTTTGTCACATCATCAAGTCATGGAAAATTCAATCTGTCATAGGCTGAAGGGCCAAACTATAATAACTTCATTAGAGCATCACAAAGGGAGACACAGGAAATTATATTGACGGTAAATTATTCCTCTCAAATCTCAACAGTTAGAGGACTTTTCTAATAATATCAATTTAGACGAATACAATCCTATGTCATTGCTGATTTCACAAAATGTAGAGGTCATACTGAGCAAGTGTGGACAAAACTATTTCTCCATTTGACTGTATGCTAAAAGTAGAGATTATCCCTGACTTTTTTCAGGGACCACATTTTTACTTCTGTTGTCTGAGGTCTGAGATCTCTGAAATGGTGATAAACAGAAGTTGCTTACATGTAAACAATGCAGGTTCTCAAATAATGCAAAACTCTTTTGAAATAATTGTTAACATAGGCCCCAATAAGGCCCAAAGTCTTTGTTCAGAACTGTGGCATTGCTTTCTGGGTTTATATAGACCCATATTTAAGAGATTTAATAATTAAATTCATAGATATCATCCTGAGCTACATGGCAAGGGGATTGCACTGTCATACAGGCAGGTGAAAATTACATTAATGCCATTGTGAATGGAAATTTTGTGGAACTGGCTTCATTGAGTCCACCTGGCTTAAGCCTATGGCTCAATTTAACTCAATTTTAGGTAAATCTAAATTAGTGAATTTTTCAAACACTTCAGGTTCACTGTCTCACTGAAAAAAGCATTCTGAAACCACTAATATTTCCATGTATAAATAAATATTTTAGACATATAAGATAGAGGATTTCCAGATGCCAAGAGCCGATATTTGAAAATACGGTCCTAAATGTCACATACTAGCCTTGATTGATGCACACAGATCACAACAACAACTTCACAGAGAGTTCTACACACAGATTGATGCTAAGATATGACTATAATAAAATGAACATTAATCCATGAACAGTGTTTTTCTCCACCATAGGGCAATGATACAATCATTGTAAACTTTTTCCTTCTGTCAAGTGCGCTGCAGTGTTCTTGTGCCTACACTAACATTCCTTCATGTTTATACCAGTGGTTTTTGAACACCATATTAGACTGAATTTGAAATATACCAAATAAAAATAGGTGGTGTAAAAATCCAAAACTTGCTTGGAAAGAACGAAAGAAGCCTGTAACTTGCAAACAAATCTGCTTCCAGGCTGAACAATGAATTTCAACTAACAATATTAAAATCACTAAAATATAAATATTGCATTTATTTAAATAGTAGTCTATGGTTCCTCATATGGTAGAAAAAAAATCACATACTAAATTACTGACAGAAGCACAGTTGAAAGGAAGTGGTCAACCACCCTACCAACAGTGGAGAAGTGAGATCTCCAGTTCTTCTCTTCCAGTCCATCAGATTTACTCCTCAGTCTGAGGTTAAATTAGTGGTACATGTGAGTTTACAAAAGATTTTACTTTTACAGGAAACATCTCAAACCAGGTTCATGGCATAGTCAAGTGCATTGAAGGAAGTAATGAAAAACAATACTCTAATACACTTCATTTGCTGATAATAATTGAGTTTAACTTAATAATATTATTTGATCATTTAAAAAGCTGGTTGAATAATGAAAATAATTACTTGTGAGTATTTTAGTATCAATTGATGGAAAAATGATAATAGGTCACAAAATTAAACATTATTTGACTATCTATACAACTAATTGAATAATGGAAACATTTATTCCTCAGTAACATATTCATCTAGTACAGAAGAAAGGAAACAAACAATTCGCAAATCAGATCTACATTAAAAGGATCTGATTAATATCTGTAATATTGTCCAAAATTTTTGCTATTGTTACAAAGAATATGAAAGCTTACTGAAATAATATTGTCATTTACAATGACAGAATCTCAAAAGGGAAATAATTTGGCTAGAACACACTGGTATCATTAATCCACTGTATATTTAACTTGATGAATGGAATGACATTTCAAAGCACAGAAGGAAGAATAATCTCATTTTAGGTACAGGACCAAGAACTAGATGACCTGTTTTCCTCTCCTAGTCCTATCATCAATTATTTTCACAGGATTTTTACCTCCTTAGCTGGAAATTACTTGTTTCTGAGCTAATTACTTCTACTTAAGGTGGAGCTATGAGCTTTATTCATAGTTGAGTGAATAACTAAGTACAATTAGCTACCTTTGAGTTAGGGCAATGTAGTAACGTGTATAATTAACTGAGGCTCAGAAGAATGGAATACTTGAAAGAAACAATATTCTTAGAAGGCATCTCACTTCAGCTTCCTCGAGAGTTCCTATGAGGTGGTCTTTCACCAGTGAGTGAAATCAATGATTAAGTGTGAATAACTTTAGCAGTTGTTGATGTTGCATTTCACCTTAAAAAAATGATCTGCCTAGAATGCATGAAACCAAAGTGGTTGGAAGTAAACTGTAAAACTGTGGAAGCCATCTGCAACTGGTGATTAATGCAGTCTTCAAGTTCACTTAAGCATTGCAGAGTGATGAATAAATCCCTTTCGTCAGGAATCTCAGTGTACTAGAAATGTCAAATTCCCAACGTCTTTACTTATGAGAAAACACCAGTCCTTGGAAGGTGCAATGTGCTTTCAGTAGAGCCTTGGTAGGGGCTTGGAAAGCTGTCAGTAATTGCACCCTAGATGAGCAGAACTCAGATCTTCTATCTGAGCTTTGTTTCTAATTATTATTAGCCAGACTGTGAACAAGAAAGACTTTCCAGGGCACAGTTCTGGGTGAATTTTATAAAGGGTCTTTACCTGGTTCTCTTAAACCACTTCAATTTATTGTCTCTGTTCTCAGCTCCTGAGCAGAAAGCAAACTCTAAAGGTACAAGATATCTGCTCTTAGCAGAAGCAGGATACTGCTACCGCAGCAGGAAACCAGAATTAAGAAAAGGGCAATGTTGTTGTAAAATATTAAAAATAACAGAAATTGTTTCTCAGGACTTGAGAAAGAGTGCAGTTTCATCCTTGAAGGGTCAGATGTATGTTTATTTTAATCTGAAAAGGACTGCAAAATATGTAAACAAACTTAAGACTCTAAGCATAGCTCTTTTCCAAAGCAAAGGCTAATACAACAAAAACCTAAATATATTTTTTTGATTATTCAGTAGCAACTGTGTTATTTTGTATTAAGGCACAATACCAAATGTCAACAAGAAAAATCAGCTTGAAGTTAATGTTTTAACCTTTTTTGTTGTGATGGAATTGGATTTCCCCCCACACCTTCCCTTTTCAAACAGAATTCATGCAAAACTGGCCACTTCAGTGACACATTTTGACTTTGACAGAACTGCACATGCTCTGAGCAGCAACACCGGTGAGCCCTTAGCTATAAAGCTGCACATAAATTAATGACTTGAACAAGCTTGCAAAGCCAAAAACTGAATTTTAATAGGGACCTGTACTTTTTTCTGTATCTTCCTCTTCAGAGTACAGTATAATACAGGTGATGAATATTTATTCAACCCTGATTATACTTGAGCTGCATTAGTGTACTTTAGATTAAAGCTCTGTTGTTTCTACTGCCAATTCTCATGCATGGTAATATTTTACATTTTAGATCTTTTGATTTACACATAAAAATATACTTATTATAATGTCTGCCTTATTAACCCTCTTTTCTGTTCTACCTTCTATTCATGGTAGTATTGTATTCATGTAGTGAGTTATTAAATTTACAGACTTCCTTGTTTACTGCAAATGTAGAAATTGCTATAATTAACTATGCATTCAGTACAAAATTTAACTATTCAGACATAAAGTAGGATCTTATTCTCCTTAAAATATTTCATTACAAAGAACATGGACATGTTTATTTTTAATTTTGAATTAGTACAAATTTGAAGCTACTGTGCAGTAAAAAGAGGTGGTGTTTCCACAAACAAAACAGGTTCCTACAAGATAGGAGCAACAGGAAGCCTGACCATGCAGCACCTCTAGATGCCAGGAATGTGGCTTACTGAAACCATAAATTTAGTAAAACACCTGTGAAAGCCACCCAGATGTCATCTGTACCCTCCAAGACCGTATTTCTTTTACCAGTCTTCTCACAGTACATTTGACTTATGGACTTGTTTTATAAGATACTGGAGAGAGAGGAATTTCTGAGTTACTTCTGTAGGTGGTTGGTATGACTGGGTAGAGGGCATGAAATACACAGCTAGGTAGCTACTATACCACCTAATGCCCCATGAGCTGGTGCTGCAGGGAAGGTTTGCTATGTTTTTTTGTGTATTTTTTCACTGTTTTGGTTTTTGGCTTTTGTTTTGTTTTGTTTTGTTGGTTGGTTTTTTTGTTTTTGTTTTTTTTTTTTTTTTAATAAAGCAATACAGAGAGGATCAAGCATCTCTGCCAGTCATTGTCACCCAATATTCTGAATAACTTCATCATTTACACAGCTAAACCTTACAGAGTGGAGACTCATCTACAAGTCCATCAGGGAGGGAAACACTTCTTCCCAGCCCCAAAAAACAACTAGTGCAATTGCAAAGAGTAAGCATAAATCTCACTGTAAACTAAGATTAGAGCAGAGCAAAAGCATTGTCATCACTCAAGTACACTGTAAATCAAGTATTTTCCATCCATTTCAAACAAATTGGCAGGAAAGTGGTAACATTTACCACCATAACCAAAATCTTAGAAAATGAAACAAATAAACAAACAAACAAAAAAAAAAAAAAAAAAAGCAAAAAAATATCTACACTGAAAAGAACAATTATCACAGTGCACCACAGCACAAATGGAAGAAAGTAACGGTGTTAAAAGTCACAATATCTGAAAATGCAACTATGTGAGAAATTAAATACTGTACGACATAATGAAAAAAGAGGATTGAAGAGAGAAATCAGGTAGGTCATTATTCATTATTTAGACTTCTATATTGATAACATCTATTTGTCTCTTCCTGAGAACATTTATAATGTCAGTGAATCTCTCTATAATATAGAGAAAAATAACTAATTTCCTGACCTGAGTAAATAAGAGGGAGTCAAGCAAGAGAAAGAACAAAACTGTGCCAAAGAAAATGATGAAGCAAAACAAAGGCAGACAGCAGCAATAATATAGCCACCTAAATAAAACTTAGGCGGAACTCTTGCAAGCTACTCTGACCCTAGGCATTTGTAGAAGGCAATCACATTCTCAGTTATGTTTCCTACTGAGATGGTCTAGAGACAAAGAGAGGAAGTGCCTCCCTACCAAAAGGTGTATTTCAGAAGAGTGTGTTTCAGCATTCCCTCAAGAGAGCTGTCACCTCACTGCAGCTGAGCAACTTAAGAGTGCAGGTCCTTTTGGACACTCAGCTTGTCTTAGAAGGCCAAAGCTTACAGATAAAAATGGCACTTGTGAAGAAGACCTTTAATATCATCAGAGACCAACCCAAGCAGTCGATTATCATCCCCCCAGGAGACTATTTCCTTTATGAGAAAAAATGCAGAGTAACCAGCTTCATGGTGGTGCAACTTAGCTACAAAGAACTTCTGAAACTCATCACAAATGAAATATTAATGAGACAGTGCATATTAAAGAACTCAAGCAGTATGCACTACCAGAAATTAAATTGTTAAATATTTTGGCTAACTGCCATTTCAGTGATCATTAGACTGAAATATTTGGCTAGTAAATTCAGTATCTTTAATTTTAATCAGATTTGAGTGTTTGCAAATGATGCAGCTGTTGCTATAAAGATAATTAAATAACCAAATAGCCAACAACTTTAATTTTAGGTTTGATTTTTTTTTGAGAAAGAGATTTGAAGATTAGAGTTATTTGCAAACTCCTCAGACCTCACTGCTCTCAGCACTAAGAAAGAAATAATCTCAATGCATGAACTACGTGAAATATAATTATTGTCTTAGGCCAGTAGAAACAAAGTATGACAGACTTCACAAATCTAACCATCATAACAAGGCATCTTTGTTCCCAGTCTCAGCAAAAAGCCAAAGGAAACCACAGAGATGTAATTATACACATCTCCTCTTACAATTGGTGCCACTAAAAAAGCAAGCTGATAGCATGGATCAGTAGGAAGGAATTCACAGTTCTGACTATTCGCACTGACTGGTTTTGTTTATTCGTTAGTGCTCCCTTTACACCAAGTTGGGGAATTACAAATGGGGTTACATCTCTTATTCTGAATATGATGACTTTACTGTGTAACATCACTGCAAATCAATATATATTCAAGGAAAATCAACTGGCTCCAACAGAGTCACCAAAGAATTGTCTTGGCACAGAAGTTATGATAACTGGTTGTACAGGTTGCTGCTGATATTTGGCTTGGGAGAAAAATTGAGGCTTGGTCTATAATATAAGAAGAAGCAAAATATTTATCAGAAAATAATGCAAAGTTCAGCACTCTCCTCAAGTTTGTGGAATCTTGCTTTGATTATACTTGCATATAATATCTTGAAAAAAGAGTACCCTAATGACTGTAGCTCAAAGGGACTATCCTGAGGGATTTCCCATCAAGGAGAACTCCAGCAAGCATTAAATCCTAGGGAAAGCAAGAGTTGCTTATGCAACTCTGGATGGCATTTCTATTCTCCAAGTACAGTTCCTTGCGCGACTTCAATAGGTATTCACATTCAGAAACACAGTATAGTAGCTCAGAAAAGGTCAAATCCCTTAAATAAAAAATAAAAATTCTTTGGCATTCTTCATCTCCATAAAGCAGAACAAGACACAGCATGAAATATTCCAGGAAGTGTAGACATAACTTGACTCAGTAGTGATGATATTTAGATTCAAGAAAAACAAGAGGTTTTAATTAAAGACTTACCTTCAGAATTATACAGAATCTCTCACTAACACTGACATGAAAGTCAAAACCCCATCCTAGGTGTCATCAGAGTAGCCACATTTTTTTTTTTTTGTTACATTTGTATGCTAATCACATGAAAAGCAAAAATAGGCTTAGATTGGAAATCAAAGATTGGTTGTATACAGGTAATAGAGTGCTCGAATGCTTTATTTTAAGATAGAAGGCTCTTGAACCAGGCTTTATTATTGAACTAAGACTATCTATCCTTTTTGACACTTTTTAAATTAAGTTCTTCCTCTAATTTATGTTTTTGTCAGCTTTCCTCCCTTACCTGGCTTTAAACTGATTTTTTTCTCTCAAAGTAATAAACTACTTCGGAGAGGAGAGAAAAAAATTTTAATGACCCTAGGAATTCAGATTAACAAAATGGATCATTTGTATACAGCTGCAGAGTTACGAAACCTTTTGAAGTAGAAAGAGTCTTCAGCAGTACACTGCTTCTACACATTGCCACAGCATTCCTGTTTGTACTCCCCACATTCTCAATTCTTGACATGTTTTAGCAGTACCTCATCCTTTTGGTGCAAAATTACGAGGTCAACGTTAAATCAAAGGGATAATGTTAAGGTCAAGACCATCAATGTACTCTTTTATTTTTAATGCTGTGATGGATAAACCCCACTAGCCCTTGGACCAAAGCACCAAACAAAAGTCTGGGTGAGCCTGGATTTGCACCACCAGTCATGTCTGACTCTTTACTGGCTTCACAGTCTGCCTCCTTATTATTGCTAATCCAACCTGCTTTCAAGCATGGTCTGCATCCCATCTGACTTCAGCAGAGATGCAGGGAGCTGGTTCAGGCAAGCAGAGCAGGGTAACAGCTGCAGCCTGATGAGTGGTGGCAGCCAGATAATCTACTGTGATGTCTTGTTGGAGAAAATTTGGGACAATATAATTTCCCCAGTTTGACATGGAAGCCTTGTCAGAGTAACATGAGGCTCTACGCAGCACAACCAGCCTTCAAATGCTGAAAGAAATATTCATTTCTCTAACACAAAAATCAAGATTGCACATGCATTCTCCTAAGGTGGCTTCACATTTTCAGTAGTTTACACGTCACAGATATGAGCACAGATTGCAAAAAGAAATACCTGTTCAAGAGGAAAATGATAGCAGCTCACATTTCTTCCCTGCTTCCTTTCTCTCTCCTTTCCTCTCTCCAGTGTGATCTTAATTTTTCCTATCAGTAGATCAGTAGATCAAAGCTACAGGCTTTTTTGAGGCTCTTTTTAAAGAAAATAAAGGCAGAATAATTTTTTTGAAAAGGAGTTACTAATTTGAAAAATGATCTTGTTTTCCTCCATTATATAGAATTATGTTCACAAAATCATGCAAACATCAACTTCTCATAATCCTGTTTCATTGGTATCTTACTTGGGCACATCTTGCAAGGTTCCTGGTTTAGCATGAGGAAGAATTACAGGTTTTAAAATCTCTGAATTCTTATAGAATAAGGCTTTATTAAGGCAGTTTCACTCAGACAAAAATCCATAACAACTTTAATAGAAATACTATTTCCAAGGAGGTCTCTCTGTGGATATTCACTTTCCACAGTAGAATATACATTCAGTACAGAAAGTAAATATACTCAATTAAAATTAAAATAGCAATTAGACACGATCTTAACTTGCCTTCAGAACCTCAGTGGGTCGTTTTAGCTTTGTTTAAAGTCTCTATGACTGTATAAAACTCACATTCCCTTCCTGGATTTTTCAGCAGATCTTGATTCAAGAACATTTTTCAGATTTATTTTGTACTGATAGATGTATGCTGGTTTTATACACCTTTTCATCAACTTTGGCCATCAGAATTTAGATAAATGTAAAACAAAACATCAGGTAAAGATTATGAATGCCCTGTGTGATTCAATATCACAAATTGCGTTTACATTCCAGATTATTTCTTAAAGTATTTGTGTGAGTACACATCCTAAAATGCAAATCCAGTACTGGTATTTTTTTACTTCCTAGTGTGGGAATGATGCTATCTGTCTCTGGTATGGCCTCCTACAGAAACTGAACCATGAGGACAAATGGTAGAGCTGAAGCCCACAGTGATTACGCAAGTGCAAACAGATCTGATTATATGAAAGTAGTCTAAATTCACCATTCTGATTTCTCTGCCCAAACCCCCACAAGAATAGAGGCCTAAGTATCCAGAGAATGATCCTTAAACGTCAGACACCCAAAGATTCAGTAACCTGTGTGAAAAGTTTAATTTGAAAAAAGAAAAATATTCTGAAAGGATCTCATGTCCATTACAACTAACGAAAACTCAATGAATGAAAATCAAATGTAATTTAGGTATTTTGATCTAAAATTTAAGTAATATTCATTTGTGAAATTTGTGCAAGCTAAAAAAGAATACAATCAAGTTGTCTATTTATCTATAGAGAAAAATATTATTTATGTCTGTAAAGAAAATATTGTTTGCAGACACTGTCTAAGCTTTTCCAGCCTATATGTTTCAGATGTCTTTTACAAACATATTACTCAGATCTTCCCCATTTTTGATTTGTTGATTGAGACTTCTCAGTACATAGGTGCCATCATTTTGGGAGAAACGAGGACATAGAGGTAAACTAATATTGAGTGTGACTGTACTTGTGAACAAAAAGTAGAAAGCATTGTACATTTCCAGTGGTCATTACAGTGAATAGAGAGAGTAGAGAGAAGAATGAACATATGCAACTTACTTTGTTGCTATATAGCTACTAGTAACATAGATCTGGTGTCTAAACTGGACTAATTAACTTTTAACTAAATTTGTCACTAGATTCTCCCTAAAATACCCAAGTATGGAGTCAAGCCAAGGGTAGCTCTGACTTAAAATTGAATTTCTGCTACAGAAAAGGTTATCATTGAGAAGAAAAGACTGGAACACACTGTGGCTTCATCAGGACTAACAGCAATTTGTATAACTAAGTACTTAAAATGAAAGGAGCATGAAATATATTTATGCATGATAGATGCTACTCAGATTCCACATGAGTGCTGATTTCTGAATGAAATCAGGATCTGATGCTACGGAAGCAATTGAATTAATACTTCTGGGGCTGAACAGATCTGTCAGGAAGAGAGACAATGCCATAGAGTGTCATTGTCTTTTCCACTTCATTATTGATTCTCTGTCAGCACACAATGCCCCTGCCTCGCTGCATGGTGCGTACTGGTGTCATGTGCCATGTTTAACACCTGGGCTCACCATAACTGAGGAAATGTAGCTCGACAGTCCTGGCCACTGCTTTAGCTGGACCAGAAATATCATTTATTATCTCCTTAAAAAAGATCGGGAGGAATAAAATAGTTTTTCTAAGATGGCTGATAGTAAATTCTGCTATGAAGAGCATGCTATGCTATATGCTGTATTATGTTGTTTTGAACCTATATTATCTCCTGTGCAGAAAACTCCCAATTGGAGTCTTGAGGCAGATTGTGTGTCATGCTCACAGACACAAACACAAAGTGCAAAGGTGTTATTACTGAACAGCAAATATGATCTTTTACCATGGCAGGAAAAGTTACATCAAGTGTCATGCATACAGAGTGGCCAGTGAGGTCAAGAAAAATTACACGTTTGGTTGTAAACAACAAAGTGCGTGCCCTGGCATTATAACATCTACTCAGCCTTGCTGTGTGACTTGGGATGTTTGCTACAAGGCATGCAAGTGCTTTGCAATAGGTAATAGCATATTTTCAGAGTAATATGACATGCAGTTAATACATGTACTAGGGTAGATGTTTTAAAAATGTTAAATTTTTTCCGAGCTGGATGGGCAGTACCACTAAATACCTCATACCTGAAAATTATCACAGTCAGCTTAATTCATGTCTGTGTTACTGGGCAAAGCACATTTGGAAATAAAAGTGCATTTTGTTCAGCTTGTGCAAGTCATCACAGAGGACATCCTCCTCGGCACATGAAGGAGCTGTGTTTATGTCATTGAGCTCTTGATTTGTATTCTGTTCAATATGTTTTCTCAGTTCCACAGTTATGCTTCATGTTCATGGTATTGTGGTGCTTGGAATGTAGAAAAGCTGGGGTCTCATTTTTCTTTCATATATAGTATAATGGGAGTGGTGATGGCAAAGTAATTATGCTTCTGGGTTGCCATCTAGGTATCATTAGTATTAGTAACAGAGATGAAATGTGTAAAGCTGCTGAAGTATTTAATGCCATCTCTTGTTAGTGATAGCAAGACAGCAGTACAGTTGCATTCAGTTTGTTCACACACACAATTATTCCAACATAATGTCTGTCACAGTGCATTAAAGTAGTTCAAGATTTTCATTAAAGTATTTCTTTTCAGTATGTTGCAAGTTGATCTTAACAATTTTCTTTGTTCTCAAAGCAGATATCTCAATTCAAATGTGAATTTCATTTGTGTGAGAGTATTTCCCAGAATAATAATAAAATAAAAATGGTAAAGGCCACTTGCTCTCCTGCATTAATAGGTGTCTTTAAGAACATTTATTCAATGAATCTTCCAATGTGAGATCACCTAAGGTAAGTTTGGATGTGAGGAACTGTACCAGAAACAAGGTTTGACCCAAAGGAGTCACAATATCCTGTCCAGCTATGCATGAATACAGAGGAAAAAGGCTTGCAATTTGTAAAGGCCCATTGCTGTACAATTTTGGTCAACTCTGCCATGTGGAGGATGCAATCACAGACCTTTACTTAGAGGTGAACACCTCTAGGTGGAACAAGGTGTAGGCCAGTGGGAAAACATGGTGCAGAGTGCACTATTTGCTCTTCCTCCTGTTCTCAGGACACGATCTGACATCTGCAATATGAATCAGAAAGTTAGAAAAGCTTTGGACTTTACAATCCTACAGTTTCACTACATAGCTGGTCAAAATCTAGCATAATGAGTCTGGAAGGCTTTGAAGGAAACTCCGTGCAAAATCCATATCCACAATTGTAATCGACACTTAGAAACACAGTTTGTGGGGGTTTTTACATTTTGATTTGTGTTTTTCCTAGATTTTTCATTTGTGAGTAAGTAAATGTAATAAAAGTGGTCACTTGGATTAAGAGCTACCTTGATTTCCTTAAAAGTAAGAATTTCAGTTGTTCCTCATCAAAAGGAAAAATACACATTTATTAAAGACAGGCTTATTTGAAAAACAAACCAAACCAAACCCAACCCAAAAGATTAGTGAAATCACTTAAGTGAAATCACTTAAGCTACAAAGCTTTTTGAATTATTTTGAACAAATACTACCTTTAATCTTGTCTTTTTTTTTTAAGGGGGCCATTCTGCTGGTTCAGAACAAGGAAACATGATTACACACACATAACTTGTTCATCCTACCTGTAGGTAGCTTCTTCTTTAGAGAGGCTCAAACTAATTTCACAGTGAACCATGTTTTATACAACAAAAATGTAAGATAACCTGTTGCATACTGTTAGATGAATTTTTAAATGTATGTTGTAAAATGTGGTACATTGATTTTTAATAAGTCAGTAACTACTTTAGATGTGATTCTGAAAGATTTTTTTTGAGTTGGCATTAATTTAAAAAGCCATAAAAATTCAAACCATTAAAATCCATTTGCATTAAACTCCAAAATTGTACCAGAAATGAAGCCATAATAAAATATATGTTAGAAATCTCTGGATAATTTGCATTCTAAGGGATTTTACAATAAACTATTTGGCAAGGTTCATGCAATTGTTTGCAGTATCATTTGTTCTTAAAAGTTGAAAATAGCATGAGATATATGTAACTGACTACATAAGAGTAATTGATCCACTGATACAGGATGTCTTTCTATATCTATGACTACACCTAAAAGGACTCAAAGTTTTCTATATTTTTTTTCTGGAAACTAAAATATATCAGCAGGGAAAATCTTTTAGAGCCCTAAAACAGTACCTAACGAGGCCCTGAAGGACAAGAAACTGTTAAGTCCAAGTCACTATATTAACTTTAGCAGCAAAGAATGTCATTAAATCTCTATGAATTCTTATACTCAGTACTCTCTTAGAATGCTTCCACAAAACGTAATGCCATGTCAGAGTTTCATAACTGGCCTTACAGGAATCTTAGTCTTGTTCCCAGTAAAACCATAGAATCATAAAATCATAGAGTCATTAAGGTTGGAAAAGATCTCCAGGATCCTCAGGTCTAACCTTTGACTGAACACCACGCCAACTAAACCATGCCACTAAGTGCCATGCCCAGACATTTCTTGATCACTTCCAGAGATGGTGACTCCACCACCATCCTGGGCAGTCCATTCCAATGCTTAACCACCCTCATAGTGAAAAAATTCTTCCTGATGTCCAGCCAGAACATCCCCTGCCACAGCTTGAGGCCATTTCCTCTTGCTCTGTTGCTAGTTTACAGAAACATCGAATATCCTGAGGCACACCACGAATCACTCATGTGCCTGAAAGCACTGTACAAATGTTTCTTGAACTCTATCAGGCTTTGTTCCATGACCACTTCCCTGGGGAGCCTGTTCCAGTGCCCAAATACCCCCTGGTTAAAAATTCCAACACATCTTCAGCCCATTCCCTCATGTCACTGATCACCACAGAGAAGAGATCAGTGCCTGCCACTCCTCTTTTCCTCACAAGGACGTTTTAATTGCAGTGAGGTCTCCCCTCAGTCTTCCCTTCTCCAGTCTGAGCAGACCAAGTGACCTCAGCTGCTCACTGTATGGTTTCCCCTCTAGACAGTTCACCATCTTCATAGCTCTTTTTTGGACAAAAAAGTTTTAAAAAAAGATTTAAAAGCTCTAATTTTTTTATATTGTGCTGCCCAGAACTGCACAGAGTGGGGTAATCACCTCCCTTGAGGAAGGCTGGTGACGCTGTGCCTGATTCACCCCAGGACAATATTGGTCTTCCTGTTTGCCTGGGGAAGAGACTGACCCCCACCTTGCTACAAGCTCCTCTCAGGTGGTTGTAGAGAGTGCAAAGGCCTCCCCTTGAACATCCTTTTCTCCAGGCTAAACAACTCCATCTCCCTCAGCCACTCCTCACAAAACATCTGCTCCAGACCCTTCACCAGCTTCACTGCCCTTCTCTGGACTCTTTCCAGCATCTCATTGTCTTTCTTGCAGTGAGGGGGGGCCCAGAACTGGACACAGGATTCCAGGTGTGTCCCCACCAGTGACAAGTACAAGGGCACAATCACTGAATCACTGCCCTGCTCCTGCTGGCCCCATTATTTCTGGTGCAGGCCAGGATGCCATTGACCTTCTTGGCCACCTGGGCACACGCTGGCTCAGGTTCAGCCGGCTGCTGACCAGCACCCCCAGGTCCTTTTCCGCTTGGCAGCCTTCCAGCCAATCTGCCCAGCCTGTAGCATTGCACAGAGTTGTTGTAATCCAAGGTAAATTCAATTTCTTCAAAAAAACAAAGATAGGTAAGTACAAGATAGTCATCATTTAAACCAATATTTCACTGCAAAAAGTAGCCTTAAAATTAAGTGCAAAAATGAGCTGCATGCAAAGGGGAGCACTCAGGCATTTGTAGCCAGAAGATTGTTGAAGGTAAAAAGTAAAATGAGAAATCAAGGTTTAGGTGAAATAGATGTTATCATTATCATCACCTTTAATTAAAATCTGTTAAGAACTATTTAGCAATAACACAAACCTAAAAACCTGGAGTATGCATTTAGATTTTCTTGGTATTCACATGAAAATTAAAGGGAAAAAAATGGTGTGAAAGATATTACTCAAAACCCCTATTGAATCACCAAAACCTAACATAAAAAGACATTTCAGGATGTGTTTGCACAGAAGTCCAACAGACAAAAGCCATATTTTGCCCTGCATGAATAAGGGGGGAAAATGGTTGACTAGACATAGAATATATGCATTATCTTTGTTTAACAGGTTAGAATATTCTCCTGGCTGGAAGCTCCCTGGCATATGTGAGGGTGAATCAGGACATGTAATTCTCAGCAGTTTCACAACTTGATGGCATGCTGCCAGAAGAGCCAGCAGGTCATTGATTGTTATTGGGGAATCCCCTGACAGTTCCAACCCCCAGGAAAAGAGAGGCAAGGCTGGGCAGCCAGCCAGGACTTCACTCCTGCAAAAATCCCAAATGCCGCTCCCTGACTAGTTATGCAAGAACCATATAAACCTTTGGTACTGCTGGCACCCATGAAATTCGTGATAAAACATTGAGACAACATAGAGTTTTCTTAAATTTATTTAAATTACTTAAATTGACAACAATGCTACTCAATGGGGCATAACAATACCTTTTAGTAAACACCTTCCATAGCATGAGTACCTTCTATAGCATAAGCATTTACTGTTATATGTTATCTGAACCCCAAAACCAAATTATTCAATTATCTGAGCACGTTCCTGTGACAGTAGTACAAGTAATATAGCCAGTGGTTGTCACTCTGATCACTTCAGTGCTGTGTGATGCACCCAATGGGCATGTGAAATGCATTCTGGTAATGCAGGTGGATGTATAGGTTACTGTACATTTTGATATTCCATCAAATGAATGAACTATTTATTCAAAGCTGGAGCCACCGATAGATTGGGCTTCTATCTTCACAGCACTGAAGATGCTGACTGATTTTTTAGGAAAACAACTTATACACCATGGAAATACAGAGCCACACAGTACAGAAAATAGAGTCTCCACCTAAACGTCAGCAAGGACAAAAGTCAATAATTATTTCAAAACATGACTGAGTGAAAAGAGCATTTCCTGGTTTGCATAACACTTAGTTTGCTCAATGACTGCAAAGGCACAAAGAATTAACCTGTCAAGGTGGGTTCTTCAGTCTAATTTCTTCTTTGTCTTGTCATTTTAACACTTACTTTTTTGAACACATTCTGGTTTCCAGAGGTACTGAGTTCTTCATGCAGGACTCAGAATATAATGCTTCCATATAGCAAGTTTTCAAGATGCTTCTTTGGGCATTATGTGTGTGAGTTCCCACATGTGGGAATGATGAGAAAATAAATCAGCTCTGTATTTATGATATCAATATTTGGGATTTTTAATTTTGGTTTTTGTAGACTATAGCCTGTGAACATGGCGTGAGATGCTGTCCGAAAGATCCTTCATTTTTGCCTCACGATTGCCACGAAGAGAGACCACCGAAAAATTAAAAACTGATGAACCAGTGGGGGGAAAATCATGTGCCTCCTAGCTCACTGTTTCCACAGGTGTTGTTTGCTATATGCGACACTGAACTTGAAGGGACACCCTGCCCTTTTCTGAAAATGGTCCTGGAATTTCTCCCCACCTCCTAGCCTGGCTGGTTTGAGCTTTGGGGTGGTCCCTCTTCCAAGAGAAGACCCCTCTCACCCTTCCTCAACCATCGTGACAGAAAAGTAGAGACATAGGCCTCTTCATCAAGGAACTGAGACAAGAAACCCCTGTGCAAGGACCCCTCTCACCTTCTTCCAGAGGCCGGGATTGAAACCCCCCCAACTCAGGAGAGGTGTGCAGTGGGGGGAGGAAAGCTGCCCAGAGCAAGCACAGGTGTGAGCGCTGGGTTCTTGCTTGCTGCCTGGCTCGACTTTGTGTACCCCTACTCTTTCCCCCTGAAGTCCTTTGTTTCAGTTCTGAAATTCATTCCCCTTCCCCCAACGAAAAATAGTATAAATTGGGGTCCAAATGAGCTGTGCCTCCGAGATCTCCCCGGATGTGGCCTGGTGAACTTCGTCGGCTGGACCCCTGAAGGATAAAGCAGCACCACGTTTGGTAGCTATAACCCATCTCCCCCCCTTTTTCCTCTCTCTTTTCCTTATCTTCTCCTTTTTCCCCGGTTCCCCTCACCAACACATTTCTGTTGTGGTTATTTCAATAAAACTGCATTTGTTGATTGTTACTGCAAATCCCCTGTGCCTTTGTTGGTTCTTTGCACCTTGAGATCACTCCTACGAACCATCATGCTGTCTGTTCACTAGGATGGACCGTGACACATGGTAAATGAGGTATTTCTTTAGCATTGAAAAAAAGCAGGAAGTGAGATGAATGGCACTCTGTAAGACTTCTTGAAATCCCTATGTGCTTCTTTACAGTCCTGGAGAACCGTGAGAGAGATTTTCTTCTCAAGAGGTGTTAATACCATCATCTAAACCAGCCAGCTGATGGGGTCTTTCTTAGGACTTCTACACAACCTAGTGATTAATGATTTACAAACATTTAACTGTCCTCAGCATTTAAATCTTCAGAGAAATGTAGAAATGCAATGGACAACAGTTACTAAATATTGAACAGCTATCGGTTGCTGTTGCTTATTTCTGGGGAAACAGACTAATTAACAATTTCTTGCAGTTAAAAATCAATACTCAGCATAAGAACATATGTTTCAGCTCAACAACTCATTTTATACAACTCCCTATTTTGAGTTAGTTAATAGATTTTGAGGTGATTTAACCATATTCATGCCCAAGGCTAGTGATAGGCAACCAGAGGCTGCAGAACAGCAGAAGTTTCTTCATGTGCAGGCAGATGCAGCCAGAGGAGCACAGCTAGACCTTTGGCTACTCAGAATCATAGAACCATGGCATATTTTAGGTTGGAAAATGCCTGTGAGATCACAGAGCCCAACCACTAACCCAGCACTGTCAAGCCCTCCACTAAACCCTGTCCCAAAGTGAACACATCAACACATGTTTTAAACATTTTCAGGATTAGTGACCACCATTTCTCTGGGCAGCCTGTTCCAATACTTCAAAACCCTTCCCATGAGAAATGTTTCCTGTTACCTAATTTAAGCCTCACATGGCACACCTTGAGGTAATTTTCTCTTGTCCTATCACTTGTCTCCTGGAGAAGAGACTGACCCTCACCAGGCTACAACCTCCTTTTAGGCGGTCGTATGGAGTGATAAGGTTTCCCCTTGAGCTTCCTTTTCTCCAAACTAAATACCCCCAGCTCTCTCATCTGTTCACCATCACCCTTGTGCTACAAACTCTTCACCAGCTCCATTGCCCTTCTCTGGACATGCTCCAGCACCTCAATGTCCTTTTTGTAAAGAGGACCCTGAACACAACATGCAAGGTACAGTCTCACCAGTGCCAGGTATGGAGGGACGGTCACTGCCCTGGTCCTGCTGGCCACATTATTGCTGATACAGGCCCAGATGACAGTGGCCTTCTTGGCCACCTGGACACAGCCTGGACACAGCTGGTGTTCAGCCACTGTTAACCAGCACTCCCAAGCCCTTTCCCACTGACCAGCTTTCCATCTGCTCTGCTCCCAACCTGTGGCACTGCTTTGAGTTGTTGCAATCCAAGTACAGAACTCAATACTTCATGTTGAACTTCATATCACTCAGCCCATCAATTCAGCCTGTCCAGATCCCTCTGCAGAGCCTTCCTATGCTCCAGAAGTTCAAAATTCCCATCCAACTTGGTGTTGGCTGTGAACAGACTGAGGGGTCTCTTCAACCCCTCATCCATACTGTCCATAAAGATATTAAACAGGCCTGTCCCTGATACTGAGCTAGTCACCACTTGTGACCATCTGCCAGCTGGGTGTATCTCCACTCACCACCACTCTCTGGGCCTCTCCATCCAGCCTTCTTTTCAACCAGCGAACTGTGCACCCCTTGAAGCCGCAAGCAGACAGTTTCTCCAGGAGAACACTGTGCCAAAGGCTTTACTAAAGTCCAGGTTGACAACATCTACAGCCTTTCCCTCGTCTGCTAGATTGGTCACCTGGTCATAAATGCAGATCAGGCTGGTCAGGCAGGATGTGCCTCGCATGAACCTGTGCTGGCTGGGCCTGATTCCCTGGTTGTCCTGTACATGGTGTGGGATGGCATTCAGGATGATCTGCTCCATGACCTTCCCTCACAGCAATGTCAGGCTGAAGGCCTGTAGTGATGTATTTCAGGGTAATGGAATCAGAAAATTTTTAAACAAACAAGTCTTGCATTTAAGCTTTATATAAGCTACTTTCCTGATTTTTTTGCTGTTAGATCAGCATCCAAATAAATCTCCCATCATTTTATTTTAGTTGGGTATAACATGGAAAGAGTCACCACTGCCTGCACTTTTCTAAAAATGGCTAGAAATAATTCTACTTCAGGACTTCATAGATCCCTGAGGTTCTATTAAAAGCTTATTAGAAGCAAATGCAAACTCTATCTTTGAACTCATCTTCAACATCAGAGCCTGCAGGTCTACTTTTTCTTCACGTAAACTATAATACCAAGATGCTTACTCTCCTTACTGCTTTAGAAATGCAGAGAAAAATCACAGTAACACACTTTGCAGCGTCAGTGCTGGAACTAAGTCCCAAAAAGGAAAATATACATACCTAATTCTCAAGACTGTCCCATTCAGAAATCAGTACACACACCCACCCACATACACACATACGCACACACACATACACATATCCCACCCCCTCCCTCCTTCTCAAACCCCTCAGGTTTGCATTGAAGTAGTACCAAAACTGCTGTTGACATCACCTTAGCAGCTGATTTCAGGCTTGAGTAAACACAGTGAAGGGGAAGTCAGACCACAATTCCAGGTACTGCTGTGGATGGTGAATCAGTCCCATTCTATAAGAGCATTTGGTTAACTAGTGTAATCCACCAAGTACTAGTGAAACATCACAATAAAGAACAAGAAGTTCTGCATATTTTCTGAGAATTGTCTGAATTCCTTGATAAATTGAAAAAATAGCTTTCTGTGAGATGCAAAATCAAGCACAAACTAAACTCTCTGGTGAAATACAAGGGAGAAACCTAGAAAAGCATCTTATGAGGGGATGAACACAAAGTGATCCCCCAGAAAAAAAACGAGAACATTGAAATGCAAAATATTCTACCGACAGCTCCATGTAGCCAGCCCTATTTACAATGGTGTGCAAGCACAAAAAAAACCATGTAGCCCACTTATGCAATTAAGGCTTGGCAATTTGATGAAAATATCATGGAACAGAATTGATGTGAATTTGAGCACCCTGCCAGCTCATTGGGATGGAATTGGCAGTCAGGAAAAGAGACGGGTGGTGTGATGTGCACGCACGAGCCTGCAAAGGCAAACTCTGGGCTCCAGGGCAATTGCCAGGAGTTGGTTATCCTGCAGGAAAACAGGGATTTTAACAATAGTTAAGCTCTCAAGGGAGGTAGGTTCTTCCAGCCTTTGGATAATTGAAGGAAAAATAGCGGGGCATAGATGAATTACCAACCTCAAATTGTCACAACCCCCTGAAAAAATTTAAAACATTGCCATTACATAGGTAGAGGCAAATTAAGTGATTTTTCTCCTCAATGAAACTGCATTTAATTGTAAAACTTTATGCACTTCACAGTAATGTTTACCTCTCTGGCAGTTAAATGCTTCTCCAGATTAACTCAATACTAAATAAAAACAAAATGCATCACACAACAGTTAACATATGCATGATTTTCTTCAGTGATTTTAAATTTATGCTCAATGCTAAAGGATCTACTGCATGTCTAAATATTTGCAGAAATTTAGGCACATAAAGAAAAAATATAATATGGCAATAGACCACCAGGATTTATGGAATTCTACTTTAGGATTTAAAGTTATAGCACTGTGTTTCAGAAAGAGCTAGGAATTCTCCCCAAATACAGAATAATTATTATATTTATATAATAATATTTTCTAAAAAATCCTTCCTCCACTAGGAATGTTTTTACTCCACCATGGAGTAAAACAACTGACCATTCCTGTAACAGATTTGGCACAGAACAGAGAGACAATGAAAAGTTAATTATATGCCAACGTAATAAATGTTTAAGCATCCTGAAAAATAGTCTTGTACTACATTTCATCTCAAAAAGGGGTCTATTTTATAAAGATATTTTTTACTTGTATTCATTACTTACTGTCAGACAGCAAGCACTTACTGTCAGATCTCACATTGTGCATATTACTGTATGATAGCAGAATGGTCACAATTCTGCAAAAGCTTATAAATTCTGCCAATAACTGGACTTGCTAGTCAAACCCAATTAACTTCTAACACCAGTTTGCCTAGTAAAGCATCCGCTTAGTCAGAACTCATTTGTGCTTTAAAACTGATGCATTATACATCTTTTGAAAAGTATTATTTTTTCAGCATGTCGTTGGAATTAAATATATATATATATATATAGAGCTGATCAGAAAAACTAAAGTTACCAATAAAATTAAGCTGAAGGTTTAGGTTTTCCAACATTTGAATGTGCTGTAAGTACACAGCATTTTGAAGCATCAAGCAGTTCTCAGCTTCCTGCTGTGTCCCATATAGAGTCTCCATCACTATCATCAGTCATGCATAAAATAATTGTTTTTCTGCTCTTACAATAGGACCAAGAAAACCCTGCATTCTGGTTGAAATGAAAATGAAGGCAACATGAGTAATCACATCATGATGGGTCAGCTGTTGTGTACCGAACATCCTTAAAAGCAGTTCAATAACGGTACCTTAACTAAATGTTTATTTACATAATCACATAGGTAAAAATATACAAATAATTCTTTTCTAAAAAAGTAATATCATTTTAAAAGATATTTTGGATAAAATATTCAGAAAATCAGTGATGAAAATAAAAGGTTCTTGACAATGTCTATAAAAATGGTAAAAAATATTTACAAAGAAGAAAAAAAAACCAAAAAAAAACCAACCCAAATTTACACATCTGAGATAGCATGAATGAAGAAATTAACAATCAGAATTAAACTTTCTATTAACTACTGAATTGTTTTGCGACAAAATAGATTTACACTGAACAGTAGATATTATTTTGATTTTTTTGCTGGAACACATTTGAAATAAACAAGTTTAATTTGAGCAATCTATTGTTGATTAATCTGTTAGCAGAATATGATTAGCATTTATGTAAATTTTTAAATTGGTAGACTGCTTTCACTCTGGCTAGTATCTTTAAAAAACCTTGAAGTCTGTGAATTAAAATATATTCTATTTACTTAAAAATTAAACTGAAACTCAATTAGAAATAAGATAATTTTCCATCCTTTCCATAAGCAACGGCAGATCTGGGATGCAGAATACTGTTATTACAGCATTTAGTTCTTCACACAATGGCACACTTGGATCCCATGTAAGTTCAGATCAGTAAAGATTTAATTACATTAGAGAATTCTGTTATTGCATTACTCTGTGTTTGACTCAGGTTGACTTTTCAATTTTCTTTTTTATAATAACTCCTTGACAGAAGTATTTGGCCTTGACCCTTGAAATGCTTAAATATGTGCATTGCTTTACACACCTTAATTGCCCCCTTAAACTCAAGTCAATTTAAGCATTTAAGTGTTTGGAAGATAAGAGATGGACAGGTTTTTAAAAGCACCTCAGTGGTGTGAAGAAAAAAGCAAACATTGTACTGTGATATATAAATACAAAAATGGAGAGGCAGTGTACAAATAGGAGTGTCATGTTAGATTCGTGAGGTCATCCTTCCACTCCACTTGGTTCTGGCTCTATCACATGGAGTTTTTGGCAGGGAGATGTGGATCAACTGGAAACAGTCCAGAGGAAAGCAACAGCAATGAATTAGGTTTGGAAAACAAGATTTGGAAATAAAGACTGAAGAAACTGAGTTTGTTTATCTAGACAAGTGAGACATTTCAGAGGATGTAGGTTGTTTGTTGGAGTTTTGCAAGCATTATGTGAGAAAATACCCTCAGAATTTCTGTGCAGGTCATTGATCTGTAGGTTCACAGTTACAAGGCTGCATGTCTCATCTTCTAAATTCTTTATACATTTTATGTGTGAGCTTTCCATCCCCCCCACAAAAATCCCACTTAGATATTCAGTAGATGAGAATAGAATAAAAGTGTCCAATAGGTTTTGATTTTTCTTCTGACTGGTTTAAATGCTATAATGTATTGATTTCTCCTTTGTGGTGGAATGAATTTAAATCCCCAAATAACATCTAGAACTGTGCTTAATTTTTTCATACAAATAGCTATTTTTCAGAAAGACTGGGGAGAGTGGGGGGAGCAGAGGGGATACAAACTAGTTATTTTATTTCCATTTTCTGGATTTTTTTATGTCATTTGAAGGAAGCTAAATGCCTCTGAGGTAACAAATTTGATCCCACTACACAACTGTGGTCAGTCACTCCCACCATATTATCTGTGGATTACTGGAGTTTAATATTCTTACTTACAGAGATTAGGAGGTGATCAGAAATGAACAGAATGAGGATGCTCATCCCTAATTATCTGTATTATGACAGAGAATCATTGTTTTAAGTTGCAAGGTTATTGCTTATGAAATCGTTGTGTATAAAATATTGATATTACAGTAATACTGTATTTTGACTGTTAGCATGGTGCATGCCGTCTGTATGAAACATAAGATCTGGCAAAACAAAAATGTTTTTCTAGGAGATTTACAAAGTGACAAGTTTTTTTATTATTTAAGCAATCCTAAAGATTGAATAAATACATATTTTTCTTGCAACAGTATTCCAAGAGTGAATGCCTCAGTAGCAACATTAATCAGGAAAAAAATCTGTAATCTGTAGCATTTGTCATGTAATTAAAATGATAAAAAGCCGGTAAATAGGAGGAAAATGGCTGTCTGAAAGGAGTTACAAGTAGGCAGATATCCAACACATGCTCCTACAGTGGAAATCATAAAGCAAAGCTAATGCATTTATTAATTTGTAAAATTCTAAAAGCAATAGCTCCTCAAACAGTAAATGAATATGGAAATATCCCAAGGGCTCCAGCTCTTTATTTTTTCTTTTGAAACTCCTGCAGTGTGTTTGGATCCTACCTGGGTTTTGTTCAAGCCTCTATACAATCATGATGCTCCATTTATCTTTCTTCCTTCTGTTGCTGTGTTCCTGCTTTAGCTCAGTCTATATTGTAGGACATCCCATTATCCTATAGCAGCTCACATTACACCTTTTGCACTTTGTGGTAGGAAGGTGCTCAGATTCAACCTAGATTCATAAATGCTCTGAACTTCAAGACAGAGTCATCCTCCCTCAAGCAACTACTGGAGAATGATCAGACTCCAAAAGGTGACTTGGAGCAGCTCATAGGACTTGCATTATATAATCTGGGGACTATTGCTTATGGGGACTATTGCCTACCTGGAAAATCGAAATTTTCTTTGATATCTGATGATGTTATGTTATATTTTTTAACTAGAGAAAGAATCAAAGGGGGGAAAAAAAGAGAGACATTTTGAGAGACAGACAGCAAGAACAGGAAAATATTCCAGGAAATCTATGTTTCTACCTGAGTTGGCGCAAGAAGTTGAAACTATGTCTTTTACAAGCCAGGCATTAAACAAACTTCCCAGAAAGTTTCCCTCTAAGTGACTGAATATTTAACTATTTATACCACATTTATAACTCTAGCTTGGTGGTGATGGGTGGGAGGGTGGCAGAGTAGGTGTTCCTGAAACAGGCAGACAGAATAATTCTCCACAAGTATATTCAGACAAAATTTTTGTCTTAGCAGTTACAGCACTACCATTGCACTCTACGGAGCTAGAATGGCTATTTCTCTCATATATTAGCAAAAAAGCAGAGGATCTCTCATTTTTTTAGTACCTTTTCAAGTAGATATGCTATCCCTGTTAACGATATGCTTGAGGCACAGAATTATCCAGGATCTATTCCTCAGTCAAAGTCAGCCAGAAGGACAGCCTAAACCTGGTACTACACACTCATAAGGAAATCCCTAATTTTGGGATTGTTGGGTGTTTCAGGTTGAGATTCTGCTTCACCTCCACATTCAATTCTTGATAAAGGTACTTCAGGATTTAGCTCTCGGCAGAAAGTTTGGTAGTATTAAATTCCTGGTTTTGAGTTAACGCATCCTTGAGAAATTCTGATGAACTCTAGTTATGGTCCTGCTCACACTCAATGAACCTTGTGGTGAGAGATTGTGGGTTCACATGAAGGTCCAGTACAGTCTGTTATTGATATTGCCCCAATATGGTCAATGACAGAACTCCTGTTTCAAAGGCTACATAAGTCAGTTTTCAAGACCATAATTAGAAGTGATGTCATATTGAGTCGTGGGTGTATTCAACACAGATCCAGTTCAAGCATTTTCTTCTCAAAGTTCTGAAATTCCTTGAAAAAGTTCTTATTAATATCTTATTATTAATTTCCTTTCTTCTGCTTAAATCCAAATGGTTTATTTGAGCTTGACTTTTGAAAATCTCACCGTAGGGGACCCTATATATCAAGGAAATATTTGATGTTTCCTTAAGATTATATTGCAAATTACAAGGCAAATTACAATATAAATGCAAACAACATATGTTATAAGCAAACAGAAAACTGTCAGAATTACAGTAATTCATGAAAATAACAGCCTATTGATCTGTTGAATCTAATCGAAGAGACTAACAATTGACTAAACATTCGGTATCGCATTTAATCTTTTTATGAACAGAGCTTTCATTACCACTTATTTGCATGTACTCCATTTCAATACATACTCTATAGTTATATAAGAATGAGCATTTCTAGGGAGAAAATGGAAAAAAATACATGTTTCATGCTCACTTAAATGGAATAAAGTAGAAATAAGAAGCAGGAAGCACAGACCATTGTGGGTAAGTTATCATTATTGCAAAGGACTTCCCTCTTCAGACTGTGCCAGAGATTTTTTCTTAGGATTTTTATTTTTATTGTTTGGTTTTGAGATTTTTTTGGGGGGTGCGGTTGGAATTTTTTAGGGGAGAGAAAAAGAAAAATGGTGGGCAGCAAAGAATTATAGAATTATAGTCGAGATATAAACCAAAAGAAACATTTCTGATTCTCAAGCAGTATGTTAAAGGAAGCATTAGTTTAAACAGAAGACCCAGCCTTGCTGACCTGTACATGACCAAAAAGAAAAAAATCACTGCCTAGTTATGAATTTAAAAGGTTAAGGCAGTATAAAGGCACCAGTTGTGTACAGTAGGAGTAAAACATAGTATTTGTTTTTTAATAAGTAGATATCTGGCTGATTACATACCTATCAATGTGCTTCTAAGATAAAAGTTATTGGGAGAATCTCAAACTGTTTTCAATTAATTAAGTCCCTCTATCTAGCATTGGCCTAGAGATATATATTAGATGTGGATATTACATGAGGAAATAAAACAGGCTTTTTTTTTCTTGACTGGCAAATAAAGCTTCAGGGAAGTCTAGTTTTACTATCACGTTTTACAGAGCACTGTTCCTTAAACTAGCCCCAGATGCACAGTTCAGGTCCATGCACCTCATCTCTCCTACTTTATGTGAGGTGATAATATCTTTTATTCACAAAGCTGCAAAAGATGTCCTTGAATGTACCAACCATAGACATTTATCTCATTAAGCCTTGATTATAAAATTCTCCCCCAAGATCTGATGGACAGGGACCAATCCAGATCTATAAAAGTTTCATTAGCTCTGGAGAAAGTGTCTCCATCTGAGCAGCCAAAATAGCTTGTTTAGAACCTCTGTGCTGGGACACTATTTATTAACCATAATGTAAAGGGCAGATTTGATCTACAGACTGTTATTAAAGATAAATTAAAACCAGGAACATGCCTGAACTGAATACAGTTATTTTTGGATGGTGGTAAAGATTAGACACCTCAGCTGTGGGTGGTGAGTCCGGGAGAAGCCCATGTAATGAGGCACTGTGAACACCATTAAAAGACAATCCCTGGCTTTAAAGCTTGTTGAAAAACAACCCCATCAACAGCACATTGTACTTTGTTGGACCTCTGCCCTCCATTTTCTATGAAGTCTTTCTGGGTGTGTATCTAACCACATATCTGGAGAAGGAACTACACTTAGAGCAGGAGAGATTGTGACGATGAGACAGACAGATGGGGGAGCACTGCACCAGGGAGATTAATGACAAGCGTAACGTGAAGTAATTAATCACTTGAACATACATTTCTGGGAAAAAATTTGTTAATGGCAAATTTTCAGCAGCACAGTCCAGCTTTTCCAACCTGTTTATACACTTATCATTTAAAACTAGCAATCTGGTTGCATTCATAAAGGTCACAAAAATATTTATAGTTCAGGCCTCTTCACTTCAACTGCAAGGCAACTTGGCACTGCTGTCAGGAATTCTTTCATACCAATAAGGGACTCTTAGGTGCTACTACTAGGGAAGTATGATTGTGCTAATGAAGTATCTGCAGGAGGGGGAAAAGTGCCATTTCATATAGATTATACTATAATCTTTCTGCTTAAGCCAGTGAAATAATTTCCTCATTTATTACAATAGCTGTAATTATAATAGCTGTATCATCATTAATAGCTGTATAATGGCTCTGCAGTTATTAATACTGGTACAAAATCAATTTAAATTGTCAGAACTTTTGTTATTATCCAGTAGTTATTAAGATGCCTTTTACCTACAACTTTTATTTGTCCCCTAGGAATGCTGAAGTGTTGGGCTATAGGATATAGAATGAAAGATGATAAAATCACTGAAGTAAATTCTATTTTTGCAGAAAATGTAAGAATAACTTCAGCAAGTAATTTTCATTACAAACTTTTTATTACAAGCTCACATTGCTTCAGAAAACCTGCCCATCTAGTCATCTCCAAGGAAAGAATGAATTGCTGTACTGATGGCCACACCTATGCTCTGCTGTGTTTCACTATTCTCCCTTCTCCCTTTACAGTTTTCTCCTTTCCTGGAGCTCTTAGGATGTTTGATTATGTTAAATGTAATCTAATGAGTAATATGCAGCCTGATTTTCTCTATGAATCAGTTAACCATTTAAGAGCTGGTGTGTTATGCTTCTTGCAGAGGAGGAATTGTGCTGAATAATCCACTTATCCTATCAAGAATATTGGCTTCACCATCTCCTGTGAAACCACTGTATCCTCAAGTTTTTTACATGTCACATGAGTTCATCTGCACAAAATATTGTTTCTCAGTGTAACTGAAAAAGAATATGACCAGTGACTGTAAAAATGGTTCTTATTTTGGTTAAATGAAGGTTACATTCAGTTGTATATGAAAAAATATGGTTCCAGCTATGAAAACACAGCACCACTACATATGAGGAACTCTTCTTTGAATGAAAAGCATTTAGCTGGGTCACTTGAGGAACATACCATATATTTATGTGTAGGGATAGGTTTAAAGAACTTTGGAAAAGAGAGGGTAAGAACAAACAGCCATAAAAATTCCTCTAGACATGAATTTACTCTCTGTCCATATCTGAAGAGATCCAAGGAAAGAGAAAAATTTAAAATGAGCTGTGAGTTAAAGGACTATTTTTTTCCATTGGGCTGTATTCAGTACATGAGGATAATTGTCCCAGGAAAAAGACCAGACACCTTCATACAGACAGTCCTTCCAATGTCAGAACTGTATCAAAATACATAAATATTTCCTATCGTTTTCTCATATTTAGATTTCGCCTTCAGACCATGACTCTGATCAAAATTGACAAATAAGATTTTTTTTATCAGAAGTCAAGATTATTGCATTTATATTCATCCCTATTCTGAGACTGTGCAGTGAGTATGTCTCAGAAAAAATGCTTTCTTAACCACATATCAAGGACAGTACAATCTTATGCTCATATGCATTAAAACAGGAGCAGAAAAATGCCATGAATTATGGGGCCTAAATTGAAGGGAAAGATTATCACCAAACAGTGCTGCCTGACACCAGAGGAAAGAAGCAAGAAAAAGTAGTGCAGATCAGAGAGTTTGCACGGGGTAGAGGAATTTGTTGGGGGCTGCTATGCTGGCAATTTAATCTGTGTTTTATTTAATTCACTCTGGTTGCCTTGTCTTTTGCCTTTTGACATCCAAGATTCACAGGTCTGTAATGACATGCATTAGTTAATTAGTTAATGTTTCTAAAGCACTTTGAAAATGTAAAGCATCATGTTGAGAACTACATACGAGAAATTGATATGAGGATACATTTAACTGTGAAAGGGGGAAATACACTTTTCAGATATGGTATTAGGGGAGATAAATATTTTTGCATAATTAAACTAGACTATTCTGCTCCCTGTAAATATACACAAGACACATTTGTGTCATACCATGCAGCTACAGCATCACTGAGATTACGTACAGAGAAAATCATACGTTCATTGGAAAGAACACCACAAATCCATGAGAAAATGTACAGAGCTTTCTGCGATATGAGGGCAGAAAATTTTCAGAGACTACAGTCCATATACCAGGCATAGTGTGTATATATATATATATATATATATATATATATATATATATATATACACATAGTATGCCATATGGGCTTTATATTACCTGGGGTTTTTTTCTGTTTAGTGCTGTGAGATAGTACTAACTCATTTTATGGTGCAGAGATGACTAAAGGGGAGGAAGAAGAAAAAGGCAGTTTTTTATAGGAGGAATTTTATGTTACCTGACTGCAGTGGTCTTTAAATTATAGAGACATTTTAGGGACATCTAAAATTAAGACCTAAGACATAGCCCTCCAAGAGGCACAATTTAAGATGTAGGAACCTGTGTTCTGGCACCTTGTACAGGAACCTGCTCTGTGCAGCAATGTGGACTTGCACATATTGCACAGTTCACTGACGAGCCTGACTTAGATATGGAAATTGTAAATGAGGATGTGACCAGCAAGTACATGAAAAAACATGAACAGGCTCTCAGCTGGCATCAGTCACGCTGATATAGGGCAGCTCATAGTCAGTCCAGATTGGAGTACTAGAAAGTTTTGGCATTTCCATGCAGGATAGCAGCAGGTCAGGTGTTTTTACAAAAAGATTTAAGGGACCCACTAAACATTTATCTGTGTTTCTAGTACAGAAGCCATCCCATTATCATGCATTTTCCCAACCAAAAATCTCTGTGTTCTAGATACATCAGGCAAGGATGAGACCAGATAAGAATTCTTTTTCATGCTATAACTAAAGATAAAAAATGCGGCTGCTGGGAAATTGGCAAACAATTTGCAGCAGTTGCAGTACAAGTGCACACCCTGTGTCAAACCACATGAGTTACCCGATCTCACGTTCTAGCTGAAGGTCCATGAAGAAAAACACAGATGTATGTCTGCATCCACAGGAAGTCGTTCAATACAGATTCACAAGGGAAACTCTGAGCACTCTTAAAACTAACAGAAACTGATTTATCAAAAAGCATACAGTTTCCTTTAGTTCACACTGCAAGGAGTGAGAGATATCAATTTATGAGAAATCAAAAAAGAAAGAAGCAGCAAAGTCAAAGCAAATAATATCTGTGAAATGTCAAAGACATTAAAATAGTCTTTTTCATTACAGTGAATTATTTGGCTTTATTTTTGTGAAACTGTATCTAGCAATTTGGAAAAAAAATACTGTGTAGGTGCAGATCAATGTCTCAATTTAAATAAATTTAGCTGGCATGTGTCTGTCCATCCTCCCATATGCTTCAATTTCATTAAATGAGAATTTTCTGCTGGAAAACCTTTTGAATTTTTTTTCCTAACAGATCATCTCATCAAACTATTTTATACCGGTAAAAGTTGAAAGTATATCACAGAAAATTTAATTTTCAATTATTAACCATAAGGATTCTGGTTTTATTAAATATTCTTTATCATCAAAGTGGATGCAAAATCTATCCTTACTCCTACTACACCCTACTGTCCATCATTAGTTTTGCCATCACATTTTTGGCTCTTTGAATGGTTAAGAATTTATTTGTATGGCAAAAGTATATTCAATCCTCACTTTATTTAAAGACTGAAGACTTTAGATGGACCTGCTCTTTGTTAAGAAATACATCAAGATCTGTCTATTTTTCCAGGTGACGTTTTGCTAACTAGAGAGAAAAATCAGACTCTACAGCTGCTGCTGATAGGTCGGTTTCCATGTCCTTCAGTGGAGTCAGGATTTTTTCCTATGAAGTTTTATTCCCTTTTTCCAGAAGCATCTAAGCCTTCCTATGGGCATTGATAGAACTTTATATCTGGTAGAGGGCAGGATGTCTTCATATGGTGGGAACACTGAAGGGCGTATTCTAGGAGCTATAGATGCCCCTTTATACACAGTCTGCTCCAGAACTGCCACACTTCTGGAAAATATTTGCAGTCATTTTGACATGCATACATCTTTTCAGACGTAAGAAGACAATTTTGCAATTTTAGGAGCCTCTCTTGATACTTTATTCTCTCAGGATTCTTCATAATTGTGATGAAGGCAGCATTTTTATTTCCTCCGATGCTGTGTAAGAGCAGGCTGTTGCCTGCTACCCTTTCCTACAAGCACTATTTGTTCAATGCCTCACCCACTCAAGACACATTTTCAATCTTCATGCAAGCTAAGAAGAAATAGATAAAAAAACCTGCTAATACTGAAGGAATACAGTGATGGAAAATAAATTCTTGACTGAGGAGAACAAGTACAAACCTCCTAAAACAGTTCATATATTCTGTCACAATTTTTTCTAGTGCAGGAATTTGTCTCACTTCCGCAAAGGAACATTAGTTCAAAGGCTGACAGCATTTAAATAAGAGATACTTCTGAAAATAAATGGTAGAAGTTTCTTTCATAGCATTTTTATAGCCAGCATAGAATACAGGGGTAACAAAAGCTACGCTGTGCCATTTTCTTTAGAAAAATTTTCAAACAGATTACTGTGATCACCTAAACCACAGGAATACATGTTTCATCCAGGGAGGGAAAGGTAGACAAGACCTGCAGTTTTCTTCTGTATGTGTCACTAAAACTGCTTTATTCCAAGCCCAGAAAAGCTGCTTTGGAATCATCCTTTTGACACCTTCCTTTACTTGCTGTGGACAACTACATGCAGTCAATCAGTATATCTGTGAAAAGAAATACATTAGACTTCCAGCTGTGATATATCATATTTTATCCTGTGCTTTTCCTGCACCACTCACTTCATTACATCTGTTACAGTTCACTCACAATTGGAGATTGTAATATATCTGTTAGCTACCCTTGGACAGATATCCACTTTAAATATGCCTCCAGATTTTATATTCTGTAAACATATTTGAGACAAGTGAAAGATCTTTTTCTGGAGGCAACCACTTTCTCTGTCTAAAACAGGCTACTCAACCTCAGTTTTATTCTTAACTTTCCTAGAAGCTGTTAGACTGCAAAGCACTGTCCTAAACCTTTTTTATGTACCTTTTTGATGTCAGGCTGACACAGGGTATTAGCAGGTCACTGAAGAGTAGCAAACACTTCAGCATGTATATATGCAATAATGGGGAAGAAGGTTAGGATAAATAATAGATGGGTATCACAAACTAGTGATGTTAAAGCCTGAAATGTACAAAATGATACTACCATTATGAATTATGAGAATCTGTGACACTTATGACATAGGTTTAAGTGACAGACAATGTAACAGTTGCTCTTTAGTTCATTACAGACAATGGTGATGAAAAGGATCTTAAAAAAACCCAGTGGCCAACTATTTGTAAGACAGATAACATTTTTGGATCCATATTATCAGACGAGCAGCAATACACAAGCAGTGTACTAGTATTAAAGTAAAATCTACTCATCTCTCTTCCAGTCAGTTCTTCCCTAACTCAAGAATTTCTTATTAATCCCTATTTTTCCCAGTGTAACCCATGATTCCCCATAGCTCTCTAAAGTCCAGACAAGCTAGACTGACTTTTATTTCTTTTAACAACAGCAAAAAGTTCTTACCTGAGATTGATTTAACATGATCTATGAGCCCTTTGTTTTATGCTGTTTACTTCCAACTTTTTCCTATCATCAACATTTTCTAACTTTTTTTCTGATGAGGCCACAGTTTTAAATCCAAATTAGTCTGTTCCTTATTTTTTTCTTGTCTTAAATGTAGCTAGAATTTGTATTACTCCACAATTTTATGGTGGAGACACTCATATTTCTTAATGCTTTCTGTCTGATTGTTATTTTATATTCCAATATTTTGGAAAGGACACAATCTTTTTGTCTCCCATCTCCTTCACATACACATACAATAGGCGTAGTGCGATTTGCTTTAGTAAGCCTGCCTTTGCTTTTGTACTTAGTATTGGTCCCATTAATAAGTGAAACAGATATAATTTGGATCTGTTTTGGGTTAGAGATAATTTTAAGCACATCTGCCTTCTTCATGTACTGTTAAGAAATTAGGAATCTTCTTTCTAAAGCAAAGACACAGGCTGATTTTTCCTTCCTTTATCCCATCAATTTCTATTCAACAAAGTACGGGACTCTTTCTTGTTTTCATCTTTCCCCATTTTTTATAGTTTTCTGTTTAAGATAAATGCTTTTAAAAAATTCATGATTCAGTACAGATTTTGAGTGCAATCATCTTGGGCTGGAGTGTGGATTCCAGGGAGTTTTTGCACCTCTGACTGAGAAAACTTTCATTTCTTTAAAACTTGACTTCCCAAACTCTTAATTCCAGTTGATATCTGCTAATGTCTTGAAGTATTCTCTTTTTAATTGAAAACATGTACATAGTAAGACTAAACTAAAATATCAAGGTCTATTCCAAATTTCAGAATAGTTATTTTGAAAGTTTATGGTTTTAATGTTTAAAATATATGATTTAAAAATATATTTGCTGTGACCTTCCATTTACAAGAAATTGGAAGTATTGATAATATGGGGTTTTTTCTACTGTATCTTTCCACAAGAACTTCTTGAGGGGAGAATCTTGCTGTCACAGCTGACTCATAATGAACACAGGTGTGTTTTGTCTTTGACTCAGAGTCAGTCACAGATGCCATAGAAATCAAAATCTTTCAGTTGCAACTTGATCTAATAAAATACAATTACAGTACCATCAGCTCAGCAGGGAGAAATCTCCCACACAGCCTGGTGAGCACCCTGGGGGGAATGTTTTTAGTATGGTGCACAGTAAATTAACCACTAAGCACCCATTAATGCTAATGAGAGCGCCATGGTTAATTTCCTGAGCACTGTGCTGAAAAGATACCTGTAGGTATTGGTTTTAAGCCTGTCTACCGTCCATTTAGTCCAATAAAAATCTACTGTAAAAAGTGAGCCAACCATCTAATTCAACTATTAAAGCTGTCCTTACAGTGTAACTTACACAAAGCAAGTTAGTCAATCTGCTCAAGAAAATAAGGCCAATACAGAGTCAAAGGAGACACCTTTCAAATATAGAACAAATGTATTTGCATACAAAATGCAAATCAAGTATGCAAAAGGAAGTGCAAAATATACTTTAAGACTGTGATCAAAGACCTCCTGTCCTGGCCTAATAGCTGTAGTCATCAAACACAAGGCAGCAAAGATGCTGCCTGACTGTCATTTGTATTTTTACTGTTAATTCCATTTCAGTGGTGAAAGTCACTTAGCTGAAGGTTCTCTTTTCTTTTGAACTGTATTTTGAATGTTTGTACTTCAAGATATATGACAAATTTTAAGCAGAAGTTGCAGCTGTTGCATCCTTAATGACGGATTTCCAACTCATGCTACTGCAGCCATCTCTGATTTCACCAGCATTAGCTAAGTTGTCCATAAGATGAGACAATTCTATTAAGCTACAGGATCAGATCTCAAGGAAATGTTTTGTAATTTCATTAAAAGGAGATATAATTTTTCTTCCCATGCATTGGTTAGGACATGTAGGACACCAGTCCTACAAACCCCCTACAATTTAAATAGCTTTAAATTAATAAAAAATTAAACACATTTTAAAATATCTTAGGTATAGAAAAATGCTGATTGTGTTTATCTTTGTACAAGGGCCATGTGACTGTAGTACTTTTACCAGCTTGCCCTCATCTCTCCATAATTAAGCTGCAGTTCCTTAATCCTTAGTGCTAATCGTACAAGGATAGAAATCCTGAAATGTGATGCTTCTTTCCATGGACAATTCTACCACTGCTGAACACTTATGGTGATTTGGAGCTGGCACTCCCATCCTTTAGCTCCTAGAAAATTTTATGTCAGAGAAAGAGAGAAGGCAGATTTTTAACATCTTAACATCTTTTACTCTTCTATTTTATTCTGCATTTCTGCAGTAACATAGATTACAAACAGACTGGTTTTGTTTTCCTTCAGTTCATCATTTTAGATATCACATCTTTAATATCTAAGGTTCTCTCAGTGCAGGAAAGAAGAGATATGGAATCATCAGCAATTGTCCAATTTACAAGCAAATTCATAAATTTTATTATTTATTTCTTATAGTGTTGCACTACTCAGTAATCAGAAACACTGTGCAGGCAGAGTATAAATTAAGAGTCTCACCCAAAAACTGACAATATAACCTCAACAATATATAGCCAAGTGGAAGGCTTTTGTTAGAGGCTTTGGCATAGCTTCACTAGTGGGCTCCAGCTATTATACACAGCATTCTGTTCTCACTGAAACTGTGAGAGCTCTGCAGCCTGCACAAAGTCAGGAGTAAAAATGCCAAAGGGCCAGATTCATCCAGATATAAACTTGGACAATTAAGTCACCACCTCAAAGCAGTTTCATCTAACTATGTTTAAATGTGTTTAACACTGTACAACATCTCTGTCAGGTACAAAGTAGAGATGTTATTTCTATGTCATGTTGGTGCACATGTCTTGTCAGGGAGAGAGTTCATTTACTTCACAGTAGCTGGTAGGGGGCTAAGTTTTGGATTTGTACTGAGAACAGTTTTGGTGACACAGGGGTGTTCTCATTATTGCTGGGCAGGGTTTGTGCAGGGCTTGTGCAGGGCTTGTACCAAGGCCTTTGCTGCTTCTCACCCCACCCTGCCAGCAAATGGGCTGGGGGTGCACCAGGAATTGGGAGGGGACATAGCTGATCCCAACTGACCAAATATATACCCCACACCTTGTGGCATCATGCTCAGCATACAGAATTGGGAGAAAAAGAAGGAGTAAGAGAATGGGCATTCGAGAGTTCGCATTGTGTTCCCAAGTCGCTGTTACACATGATGGAGCTCGGCTTTCCCAGCTGAACACTTTTCTGTTGATGGGAAGTGGCAAATTAATTCTTTGTTTTGCTTTTCTTGAAAATGTGTCTTTTATTTTACTTACTCCACCATCTTTAACTCAACCAGTGGGTTTTCTCACTTTTACTGTTAATGCTTCCCCAGTCCCATTCGAGGGGAGTAAATGAATGGCTGCGTGAGGCTTAGCTGCAGACTGGGGTGGAACTATGTTAGTGAGATATACAATTAATATCATCTCGAGTCCCAAAGAGGCATTTACATTAACATTTAACATGTATCTGGAGGTGTCCTATTTTTGAAAACTCACAGTAAAAAATCCTGCAGTGAGAGTGTAAGCTCTTGATTGTCAGTGTCGTCTCCAAAAGGCTTTTTAAAAGGCTTATTGGCTAGCAGCTGTTCATGGAATGAACCATCATGGTTTCATGCACATAAAGAATCCTTAGACTTCACATTAATGTCACCCCTTTTAAACTCAGTCATGCTATTCAGTTTCTCTAATGTGCAGACTTAGGGAAGCATACAAACCTACAGGTCTTTCTGTCATGGTAGAAGAAACATATAAACAGATATTGAGCATGCAATTCTCCTTACCAGTTCCACCCTCTGCCCCCTGTCACATCTCTACTCAAGCTATTTCAATTGCAAATGAATATTTGCTAAACAATTGCCTACTGAAATGCTGTCTTGAGACACCTTTACCTATGCTACCGTCTAATTGCTTTCAAAATTTTCAGTTAGGTTATCTTCACTTTTTTCAGTGTTCCCTCTGCTATATTTTTCCTCATACTTGCTTTTTAGTAAGTCAGGCACAAATCAGCCAATTTTCCTTCCCTTAAGAGTGCACAGACCAGTTCCAGAATCTTACTTTAACTTGTCTTAAAGTGATTTAAATTAGGAATTCAAGGCAATCAACAATCAAGGAATTCAGGCTTTACTAACTTTACCTTTAAATCACTCCAAGAAGTGTTCATCAGATTTTTGCTTTCAGATCAAAGTGATAGAGCACACAAAGCATTTCAGCAACAATAATGCAAAGGTGCCCTCTGGGAAAAAGAGCCTAGATTTTCCATGTTAATGCTCATCCATTCTCTAGATTATATTGCAAAGCAAAAATTCAGAATGTTAGTCACACTTCAGGTTTCTCACACCAGGTTAGATTTTTCCATGCCTGCATGAAGCAAATGTCAGTTATATACCTAATCCACATGTAAAGCTGATTCTCTAAATTTGCAATAACAAGTATATGTGATCAAGTAGATTTCTATGAGAAAAACCACCAAGAAAAGTCAGTGTTTCTTGTCTGAAGCCCTGCCTGTTTCTCAAAATTCTCCAGACCTGTAAAATTGAAGTATAACTATTTTAATAAAATACAGTAAACAGATGTGGAAACACAACATTGTGAAAAAGATAAATTTGGGTGAAAGGAGTAAAATATAGATTGTTCTTCCTAAAGCAATCTATTTCCAGAATTCTCTATAAAGAATACAAAATAGTTTAGAATTTCCAGAAGAATAAAAGGCAAAATAAAGATGCAGCAATTCTTCTGCAGGAGACATAAACTCAGTGAAGGCTTGACTATTTCTTCATGCTATGCTATTTGATAGCAAAATGAAAAAAAAATAAAATGCTGGCACTTCAGACTGGCAGTGTAGCTATCCATTTAAAACCCTGTATCAGATTACCAATACCATGTGATGTCTTATATAAAGCTGGATAACATTCATGATCAGTTTGTATCCAGTACAAAGCTCCTCATAAATAAATAGGGCTAGAGGCATGTTTTGATGGCAGAGGGCATCTTACTGCTCTGTTCTTATTGAAAGATGGCCCTGGTTTAGTAAAGATATGTTTTGTTGGCAAAAAGTCTGCTATCATCTGGTTAAGTGGAAGGATGTTCAGACATGAAGCTGAAGCAAACATTTAAGCTTAATCTTGAAGGCAAGTGATTTACTTTGTAGCATTTCAAGGCTATTTATTTTACAGTACAGCAGCTTGTTTGCTTGGAATCAGTGTGACTCACAAAATCTTGTTAAAATGCAATATTAGGAGGAGGAAAGAGAAAAACAAGAATAAAAGAAAAGGGAGAAGAAACAGAGCAAGAGTTAGGAGTTAGAAATATAAGTAGAAAAAGAAATAAGGATTTAAACAAAGAGAATGTTAGAGAATGAGAATATATCAAGCAAACATACATTTAACTTTATATTTCATTTGAACCCTTTATCAGAGCCCTTGATTACTCTGGCTGGCAATTTCTCTTGCAAATAGCTTCACAGGCATCAGTGGGAAAATTTCTGAGAATTACTGCATTTTTATGTTACTTAGAACTGGACTACTGAGTCTTTCAGATGATAATTAACAGAAAAGACTACAGAGTATTCAGAAGGAATATATATATTCTATAAACTCAAATATCAGAGTACCAAAAATATATACTAGTATTAACCACTGAGAACTTAGAATTAATGGGTCTTTTAATATATTTGGATTTATTCCACACACAAACACACAAATATTATTTTGCTTGCTATTTCACCCATTATTTTTCTATAGCAAAGTTGATTAATTAACGGAAATTCTGTCTTCGTTCATCCTTTCCCTCCTGTTCCCCCCAAATACACCTCTTTTTTTTACACTAACACAGGGAAAACATAGTGCAGCTACTATTTTAAATGGAAGCAACTATTAATTTGTGAAGATACTCGTTAACATAAATATAAGCAGTCAGTGCTTGTATTTATGTCAAAGCAGATCTTTTATCAAAGCTTTGAGCTATTAGGTCCCACACCGACTTGATCAGCTACCTTTTTTATATTACACAAACATGTCTAATTGTTTAGCTACCAGTTTAGCCTATCAATACCATTTTGTGAGGACACTTTCTCTGAATTATCTAGATCCTCATAAAATTTGTCAGTCATGTTACAAAGAGTCTAACTTTGATATCAACTTCAGTTAAGGAGACATTAGTGAGTCATTTATTCTCAAATTCAGATTTCTGATAATGTGTACATGCATCAATAACCACCTTAAAATTTATCTCATTTGAAAGGTATGTTGCATTTCAGATTTCTATGTTGATATTAGATGTTATGGGACATTTTCAACACGAACTGAGCACCTCACTAGTCTCTCACATTCTCCTTGGCTTAGGTATTTCTAGGTAAGAGTTTTGCTGTGTAAATGGCTTGCTGTTGCAACACAGAGAGTCAGTGGCAAAGTATATGAGAGCTGAGGATCAGTTTTTGCATTTTCAGCAACCAAAGAAGGTGACAGGATCCTTAAAAGGGGCTCCTATGAGGTAAAAGTCAAAGATGCATCTGCCGCAGCAAGTCAATGGCCAACAGCCATCATCTCTTCATCATTTGTATGTAGATGTGACAACCTCCATCTGTCTCTGTTGCTCGAGCCCAAGCAATCACAGGATTTAGGGAAAACATGTAAGGTAGATGGAAGAAAGGCTTAAGACCTGTAAAAAAGATTAATTGCTCTCTCATCCTCCCTGACTGCAGTCTTAGCTGGTGGAATGGAAATACAAGTAACAGACAGAAGAAAAAGATTGAGAGCAGACAGGGGGACAAGCGAAATGATCTCACGCAGAATCCATTGCTGGCCATATAAGTCTCAGTCACATGCAGAAGTTGTGATGTGAGGTTCACATCTGGGGCTGTCAGACATGTGAAAAGCTACTTTTCCTAGCACTGAACACTACCACAAGGACAGATTTTAAAGTAAGTTGATGGCTGCTTACTGGCTTTGCCTAAGGAAATTCATCACACTCTATGAGTCCCTATACGGAGAAACAACAAATTCCAAAAGATTGGAATCACAGTCTCCCACTCCACTTTATTCAACACTTGAATTCCACACAACTAGGGAAGAAACATAGGAGGGTTGTATGTGCACAGAGTCCTTCCAATTTTTTTAGGCAGGATCTGATGATATCTAACACAATGAGAAAGAGAATCAATGAAAACTTGAGGTCTTTATGCAAAAAAAGACCCTTAATTAAAACAAGAGAATATTATACAAATCTCTCACAAAAGCTTTCCACAAATTTTTCATTTTGTCTCTTAACATTTGTTATTCCAGTATTTGCAGTTTTGACTTTTTTTTTTTTTCAAATAATTTTATTATGATGTGGATGTTTTTTATATATTGTCATTTGTATATATCAGTCTACAGGGGAAAAAAAGGATAAGTATTACTTCTAAAATTAAAAAAAGGGGCACAAATCACATTGTATTGGTCTCTTTACTCATAAATGAAATACAATTTTTTCTTTCTGTTTCAACTAGGAGCAGTTATTCAGGATTTAAGTATGCTTCCTGAGAGCACAGAGTGAGAATAACTTCTAAAATAAAGCAGCTGCAGCCATATTATACATTTGTAAAACAAATCCTTTGAGCTTTACTCTGACTATCACATTTGATGAATTTATCACCACATCCTTTTATCTTGTGTTCAACATTGGAGAAATTCTTTGATTTTGTAAGGAGCAGATATGAAGAATGATTCAATTGCATCAAAATGAGATCAAGTTGCTCCTAACATCTAGGTATAAAGCATCAGAAATGTATTAACACTAAAAATAACTTGCAAAGACAGACCCTCATAATGGAATTAAATAGTATGTGCAGACATACTAGAAAAGGAAATTGGTGGAGGAGCAAAAAGCTGCAGATCTGCCATCAGTCAATGCTCAGAACCCCTCCAGGAGGTGCCAAGTGTGGCTCACAGTAACCTGGCCATGGGAATGTCTGACATGTGGTCTAGCAGCAATAACTGGTGTTTCAGCAGACAAAAGAAGCAGCTGGTTTCCTTAACAGATCTTACAATAAACCATATCAGTGGAATCCCTCAGCAGTTAAGAGGTGAGGAGATTGGTCTTTCTGAAAAACAGACTTGAACACCCTAGAGACATCAGGACAAAGTGGCCTGATCCATGGGTCAGCACCTGGAGAGTCATGGATGGGGAAAGCCAGTCTGTCTGCCTGCAGATGACCACAGTCTCATGTTCCCAGACACATGCAGGCAGCCATTGGCCAGTTTGAAAGTTCTGCAAAGCTCTTTAGACTTATAGATCCTCTAAAAGAAGTATGAATTCAGTCAAGGTCAGATAAGGCTGACTCTGTAATGTCCAGGGTAATGAAAAATCCCCTTGGTTGTGCTCATTTCAGATGCAACCTTGCAGATGCCAGGCTGGAAGATGGCAGTCTGGAATATTGGCTTGGCAGGTAATCAGGTACTGTCTAGGGAGGGGATAAGATGATGATGACCCACAAGGGAGGGCCATCACATAACACTTGTCTCTACCATGCCTCACAGTTGAGAGATTTAGGCTGCATATCCTTGATAGGCATAACCTTGCTATTATGTGCTTCCAGCAGCTCAGTCCCCGGGCTCTTCCGTGATTAACTGAATAATTCCATTTGCAGGACATGATACCTAGCTCCACAGTTCTGGGGCACAGTACATTACTGGCACTGAAGTTAGGATAATCACAGCTCAATGGTCATGTAGCTTGTCTACATCATGACACAACCCCTCAGGTCATTATTTGCAGAGGGCTCAAATCAGAAACTCAAACACTGCAATAATCTTAAAGCTAATCTTATCACATAACCAACAGACTTTAGGGGAAGAAGATTACTGCTCTGTTCTGGAAAACTTGGATAATATCTCTATTGTTGTCCTGAATTTTCTCTATGAACTCTGTAAAGCAAAAGAAAGAAAAGCAAATAAAAAAATAAACACTCAGTAATATCCTGTCTCCTCTGTGATATACCACTGTAGCAACCTCTGCTCCCACCTTAAAATTTATATATTGTCTTTTACAAATAAGGAGATTCTGCAGCTTTTACAGTACTTTTGAGAAGATACTTCATCCTCACACTGACTGGCAGCAGAGAAAAGCAACTTAGAAAATGGCTTTTTCATGGAGTAGGTGAGCAATAATCTATGAGAAACAAATTGTGATACTGCCACAGCCAACACATGGAAAAAATCAGAATCATCACACTGCTAATTCAAATTGAAGGGTATTAAACAGGATTTGCTACAACTAGCTTGCACATTTTTTAGACTGTATTCTTCAAAATATTCCTCCAAGATGTGCAACTAATAGGCTAAATTGATGAAACCCTTCCAGATATCACAACAAGAAACAAATATAAATTGCTTGAGGTATGAAAGGCAATTGTAAAACATACTGCCATGAGATTTTCAAATTTCAATGATGTGTTTTAATTTTAAATTCAGGGTTGCCTATATGAAGTTTCACCATTGCAGTTGGTGCACCTGATCTTCAAAAGTTCTAATTATTAAACAGCATTAAATGAATGGAAAAGGCAGATATACAAAGCACACATGAATATTGCTATATGGACTTCTACACACTTTCTTCTCAAGGCCAAGATCACAAGTATTATATTCTGGATATATGTTTGATAGTTTGAGTTCTTACTACAAAATAGAAATGCCAAATTTAAAATGGCTGAATGAAAAATAAATTCCTTCTTCCTAGTCATGAATATGCCATCATAATAGTTTTGGTTTTACTATACAGCTTTATTTCAATAATATAAAGAAACCTTTTCTAGACATGAAACTGCTACTGATAATAGCTTCTTTGTTTATGAAGTGATGAATTTTCTCTCACAGGTCTTCATTCTCATCCTGCAGAAATCTGATTGGCCGATATCACAACAGAAACTATCCCTGTTATGGCAGGTGTATGATGCAGAATGTGTGTCTTTTTCTCATGACCATGATAATATGAGCCATAATGCATAATCTTGCTAGGCAATATAGGAAGATATGTAGATAATCTCTTTCTCCATAGAGAGTTTACAAAGACATGGTTACTTTCTGTAGAAATATTTTACAAAGCCTTTTTTAACTGTTAGGATACATATCTTAAAAAATTATACTTTTAGAACAGGATGAGTTTGCTTCTTAATTGTCTTCTTGATATTTGCCACTAATTTAATGTGACTACAACTAAACTATGAGATTAATTTCATGTTTTTCTGTAGCAGGCCCAAAAATTTTAGAGAGACAACCTCTTGGCTTTATGAGATAAATGATTGATAATTAATTGTTCTTCGTTTTCGTGATATCAGCTCTGTGGTTGTTAGGTTCCCAAATAACTTGAAAAATTGCAAGTGCCCAAGTGTTGCATTTGTTTTGCTGTTTAGATCCAGAAGGCAACACTTCTTGTTCAATAGTAGTCCATCCTTTTTCCCACATCACACAGCACTGATGAAGTCAGCAGGGATGGGATGGGGCACCCAGCTCCCGGCTGCAGGCCATGAGCCAGCCACAAGCTCCTCAGCCAAGGCTGTGTTTATTGCACCCTCTCCTACAGGGGCCACTGCCTCTCTGGGGACAACTTCTGCTTCCAGCAGAACAGCAGCTCAGGTAATGAGAGGTCGCATTTTTCAACAGGAATGCTTCTCGTGTTTTTATCAAGCATCTTGATACTAGCAAACAAAGCTAGCAAGCTTGTTCCAAAATGAAGCTTGCAGGCTGAGAGGAGAGGAAGAGCATTTACAATATGGAATTGATCCATTTTAAGCGTTCTAGTTGGCAAATGTGTTAGAGAAAAAAAAAAATCAGAGTCTGCAATAGATATCTGGCACGAATCAGAAACAATATTTTGTAGGTGGGCCCAGCACAAAGCAAGGTCCATTAGGCTCAAAGGACACTGCAACAGAACAATGGAAGCAGACAGGAAGTCTGCACTAATAAATATGCCCATTGGGCCAGTGCCACTGCCTAGCATGGCATAGATACATACAGAAGGATTATACACTAAATGGTGCAAGCACAGTCCAGTCCATCTGTCATAAACATTAAGTCCAAAGGCCACAGGTGCAGATGGCACTAAAAAGTAAAAATTACACCCAGACAGAGACCACTTCATGTAATATGGAGAAGAAAAAAACAATCCAGCAAAACTAAACAAAACAAAACCAAAAAAATTCCACTGATTTGTTTCCAATCAATAAATGTTCTCAGAATGTCCTTGGCAACCTCTGCTTCTTCCTTTCCCGCTGTCATTGTACATGCATAACATACATTTTATTTCACAAAAGTACTTTGAGCATTCAGGATCATTTTTTATTCAGTTAAATAGATTAACCAGATATTTTGGCAAAGGGTGAATAATTTAAAGTATGATTCAGTCCTTCATTCTGGTATGTTGAGAAGAGAATGTATTTTGCCTTTGGAGGTGGAATGTTAGACTCCAGGTATATTTTGCTTGAGGAATGTTCCCATAATAAAAAGCTTAATAAAAAGGAGGACAATGTGCTTCTCTCCCTCATATTCCAGATAAACAGAAAGGAAAGTTGCCTATGTCAAATCTCTAAAGAATAAAGAATTTCTGGTTTTTAATCATTTTAAATAAAACTTGCTGAAAACATTGATTTCTAATTCAGAAGTATCTTTAATACATATGCTATGTATCTGCAGATCATGTACATAAAGGTGGGCAAACACCACAGAATACACTGTATTACAGTAACATTTAATTCACCATAATTTTCTCCTTTTACAATCACCACAGGCAAGTAGCAAAATTTCCAGAGCTAAATGAGAACAGACCACCCAAAAACGGTACTAAAAACTCCTCCTCCGAGTGAAAGAAATCTTCACAATAAGCTCAGGTTCTTCAAGATTTTGTCTTTATATACCAAATTAACTGTGTTCCGAACCTGTGGAAGTCAGAATTTCAAGTTTCTCCTTTTTCAGCCATACTTTGAGGCAGCTGCAGAACTTGTAAAAGCACTGGTCAATTTGTCAGCTGATTAAAGGAAGCATGCCAATTCTATAGCAGGACTTACAAAAGAGTTTTAAAATTGGAACAAAATGCTTGTATCTTTGATGGGGTTTTAACAAAGTGTTTAACAAAGAAACAAAAGCCATCTAAGAATATAATCATATTCCAACTGTATAATCCCACTGAAATTCCTGCTGGAAACCCCAGTGTTGTTTCAGAAAGAGAAGTATTTTCATTGATACTAGACTCTTGAACTTTTTCTTGCTACAAGAACAAACCTTATCTTTCCATTTTAATCAGCATTGCCCATTGTACCTTTTTCACTTTGCTAATGAAATCTGACCTCCATAAATCAATGGAAGAAACCCTGATGTCTTTGCAACAGCAATGTCTATAAGATTGCACAAGCAGATGTACAGGATGTGATGCCTTTTCCCTTCCTTCTGGACAGAGTTTGTGTCACTGGGCAGCAGACATGGTAATCACAGAAATGATTATGCATGCTGTTTCTTTCTTGTACTTGCAGCCAAGTACTGTAAAGATCTAATAATACAGAAATGAATTGACTGAATGCAATTTCCAAAACATTATATATTTTAAAAAAAACCCCAAGTTGTATAGTTTTTAATTTTTAAGAGGTGCATACCCATTAAGCGTGTGTTTGAGTATGGTCTTTACAGGAGATAAAAATGGGTAGCATCAATGTCATTTTCCTAAAGTCTTAAATTTAAATAATTTAGGAAAGAGGTTTTTGTTTTCTTTTTTAAATCACAAAGTGTGAACAGTGACTCGTTTCTTCATGTAAAACCAGAGGATTGTGTTATTTAAGTTTTGCCTTACAGCTGTGGTGGGATCCAATGTCTCATAACCAGAGCACATTCCCATTTAATTCCCATTTAACAGCTGACTACCCAAAGTTATCTGGCTTTACCATGGATTAGAACTAGGGACTTATCCAGTATCTAGTTTCTAAGTGTTTATTCCCACACTGATGCTGCAATGACAGCTGAGCCTACAGCTACTCCTACTTGTTCTGTTCTCCCTGTCCTCAGTGACCAGGAATGACAAGAAAAAATTTCCTGTCTCACTGACTATGAGTTGTAACTGTGAGCAGATGAGACCTCACACTGCCATATTTTAAGTCAGACAATTCTCCTATGGCATACAAGAGCTAATAAATGTGATGCCATATCCAGCCTTCCAACAAGGCTTATTTATCACAGCCACTGCGGCGACATCTACTCACACAATATCAGAGTCCTCATTTCCTACTGGCTCGGAACATAGGCGGAGTTTTCTCCCATTTCCATTCATACACTGTAACTCCCAAGTAGTTCTGGCAGATGGGTTCTTGTGCCAGGATGCATGGAAGGAACCTGAAGAGGTTTCAACCATACACCACCAGTGCCCATGCCCTTATCTCCTCATCTCCCTTTGTGCACCTAGACACCAACAGCAATAACCAAGGGTGATGATGTTGGTGTTGGGGCTCAGGAAAGCAACAAGGCTGCTTCCACATGGAGTTAAATCAACTGAACAAGACATGCTGAAACTATCTGTGCAAAGTAAATTTAAAAAATTATTGCGAGATTATAAATGGAGAAGCCAATAAGCTCGATATATAGTGCAATGAAGAATGGGTGGATTTCACAGGATTTCACAGGCCTTTGGAGACAGTCATATGGTCAGACTTCACAGACACTTGAAGAGGACCACTTCTGGTGAGTGCAGTCATGTCAGATCAACAGTGCCCAGGGAAATGTAGCAGAAATTCCATGCAAGGCCATGAGCACACTAGAAATGGTTTCAGAAATACTGACCTAGCAAAGTGATACAGCAAACTGGGATCAGTGGGGGGAAAAAATTGGGACAGGCTGTTTTTTGGGAGGAGATTGAAGCAGGAAATAGTTAACCAGAGAGGTGAAAAAGAACATCTAAAAATATTTTTTAGAAATTATGTAAGTCCTGTGAGCAGTGCTGCCTGCTGGGTAGTCCTGCATTTGATGAGCCCAGCCTGAGTCAGGACTAAAAACCAAACTTATAAACAGGCAATGCAAATATCAAACCTGCCTCTGCAATAAGGAGGAAGCTATCTGGGCTGAGGTATTTTCCTTGGCCTAAAAGGACAACATCTGGACAGGACAGATTGAACATTCTGGCACATCTCCAGGACTGATTACATTGGTATCTTCCCAGCCACTTCCTAATATCTTTCACAGCATAAATCTCTACAGTAAAAGATTGATTACAATGTACTCTACGTTCCCAAGCAGAGTATTTTCTAAGAATGACCCAAGAGCCTTCGTTTCTTTCCTTCTACTTTTAGCTCCCAGTCCTCACTGTTAGTCATGTTGATTTGGCATAAGGAAAAGGTAGACTTACAAATCACTCTCTTTGTTCTACTGTTTTCACTTCCAAGCAAAAATGCAACAGATTTCTCTTGGTTTCCTTTACGCAGTTCTTTCTTCCTCAGCAAAAATATTCACATAAAATTTCAGGGAAAAGGAACAAAACAGAGGATAAGCACCATTAAATCAAACCAAGGCACAGCTCAAGATCCATAGCCATCTCTTCCCTATCAAAAGCGTTCACCACCCTGGCCAAAAAGCTGTACTCTGGTAATTTCCAACGTTCCAGGAACAGCAGCAAGAACTACTCTGCAGGAAGAATCCTCCCAGCAAATGCAAGAGGTTCACAGATCTGAATAAGCCCGAAAATGCCATTTTCTTAAAATATTTTTCTTTACTGTCTATGTGAAAGCAATACTTTACCCTTAAAAATTAGTAAACTACAACCTAACTATTACTGCCTAACGTGAGGAGAATCTCTTGCAATGTTTGGTGTTTCATTGGAGCTGCTTAGCAGTCCAAGCACACCTGATGCATACGAACGGTGACAGGAGGCACTACCCACTTACAAGGAAAACATTATTTCAGAAGTTGCCACAGGGTTATTTTCTCAGGATTGCTCTGTCTAAAAATGTTTTATTTTTACCTGAAGGTACCTCTTTTTTAGCCTAAACAAGCCCTGTTTTTGCAGAGCTTCTTCACAGCACATATGCTGCTGCCTCCAACCATCTTCATAGTTCCCTGCTCAACTAGCTCCAGTTGGTCAACTTCTGCCCTGAATGGAGGTACCCAGAACTGGATGGATCATTCTAGATGTGGCCTAATTAGTACCAAATATAAGGGAACCACAACTTTCTTTGATCTACAGGGAAGTCTGCTGTTGACACAGCCCACTGTTTTTTCTCTTCATCAACGTCCACGCAACGTGTTTAACCCACTGTCCACATAGACACTGAGGAAGTTACTGAACCAGGGTGGGCTTCTGGACAGTCCCCTAAGGAACTCAGATAAAAAGATGGAGTATGAGCCATTAGCCCCTGGAATTCAATGATCCATCTGTTTTCTACTCATGTACCTGTCCCTCCATCTAGTCCACAAATATGTTGCATCAATATTACAATGTCGTGGGAGATTGTGCTAAAAAACCTGCCAAAGTCAAAGCAGATGATATCCCCTGCTCCCCTTAAACATTAATCCAGTCAACCCTGTCATCTCATTGCAAATGCTACTGTATTGGTTAAGAATTAAAATCCATGCTACTCCAGATCACTTTTTCATAAAAGAACATGATATAATCATACAATGCATAAACATTCATGTTCTCTGTGGTCATCTTTACCACCAAAATTAAGCTGCCAGAAAATCTTTACTCATATGTTTTCTCTGAAGTAGCATAAATCTGCTAGCAAAATGGAATATCTGTGACACATGCAATCACATGATTAACACCTCTAGAGGAGCACTACTAATAAAATTATTACCGAGAAAAATAGAAAAAATATTTCTGTGAGTCAAGTTCATGGGAAATGCGTTTCAGCTTCATGCTGTTTAAAGCTGCAGATAGTATTTTTTCAGACTTCGATCCATATTTCATCTAATTTTAATGAAGGGTTTTCTTAAGTTTAACGCCTTAATTCCTGGAAAAAATAAAAGATCCATATTAACTTGTTGAGATCATAAAATATATTGATGAGCTCCTAAGTATCATTTCCCTGCAGAAATTTCATAATGTTTTATACAGATTCATACTTATATATCAATCTAAAATATGAATATATTGAAAAAAATAGAATATAAAATAAAGAAAAAAGTTTTCAGAGGAGCACACTTCTTTTTCTGGACCAGCATGAAATCCCCAAAGAATAGTAAAATAATGTATTTAAATAACAGCTATTTATTGTATTTTTACAGTGTTGGGAAAACTGAGTGCATAAAATTGAAACTGCGATATGCCATCAAAATAAAAAAGGAAAAAGTAAGCCATGAAAAAATAAGAAAAAGTAAATGAACTTGTTGAATATTTTCTATTCTGTGAACCCTATTCTTAATAACTCCTTGAACTATATTGACTAATCACAAACATGCACTACAGAAGACTTTGATGTGTTACAGATTGTTGACAGAAATGTTATTCTGTACAGTAGAGCAAAATATGGGATTCAGTGATAGATGAGACTTGTTAAAAACATAAATATCTTTTGAAGTGATTTTGCTTGTAAACATTAAAATGAATATGTATTGCAAAAACTCAATTCAGACTTATTTTGTTTACGGTTACCAGTGTGAGTATGAAACTCTTCGAAATACCTATGCAAAAGAGAAATAACAGAAATTTTCTAGAAAAGGGGAGTGATTTTCAGAATTTCTAGAAATCCTTAATACTGCATATTCCTCAGATTTAATGTTGAGATCATACAATTCCTTAGCTTTAAGTCATCGGAACCCATAAGTTGGTTTTTTTTGTTTGTTTTTTTGTTTGTTTTTTCCCAGGGTGTGCAAGACACTCCAAACTTCTATCAGCTCTGTATGGATTTCATTGTGAGTCAAAGAATACCAAGACTTTGCACTGGAGTCTAAAGTTTGTTCTTGACAAATGAGAAAGTGAAGAAATGCTAAACAAAAGCCTAGTATTGACTTGAGATCCACAGTGGAAAGGGCAGGTAACAAACTCCCTACAGTAATCCAGGATAAAGTGAAAAATACCCAAACCCAGCAACACTATCCAATCTAATATTATCAGGCGAAATCACCATTTCTGATTCTTAAAGCACATTAGGAATAAAGGTCTCTTCATGGATATGTTTCAGTAAAATGATAGAACCACCAAAAATTAAACTGTTCTATTGACATTTTCTTGGGATATATGTCTACGTTTCCCAAAATCATACCAATTGCTTAGGCTGTCCATTTATTCATGAAATGGATGAAAAATCTATATTTTTTCTTCCCTATCAAATGTTTGAAATTAGGGTTTATTTTCCTGTATTTATCATTCCAATTTATTGACTCTAATTTATTTATTTCACAATCTGCAGATTTATAACGTAATTACCAGCAAAGAGTTCGAATTTATTCAATTGTTGGTGCAAATGCCACAGTTGCCTTGTTTACATGAGATTTTCACTAGTGCTGCTGCCTTGGTCACTGATCACCAGTGCCTGGATCAGTGCTATTCCCATCTGGACACAAGCCCACATATTTTTGATATGTGCCTAAACAGAATACAAAGCTTTATAGCTGAATGACAGGTACCTTCATTTCAGGTAGCATAAAGATACTGGTACACCTCTAAAAATAAAGAAACATATCCCTGAGTTAAACAAACATAAATGTGGTAATATAGTGGAAGGATAATTTAACTATGCATAGCTACTTTTCAGGGAAGAACTTCTAAAAACCAACAAAAAATATAGATCAAAGACACCAGAAGAGAAGGAAAAAAAACCACATGATGTTACTATACCTGTATGTATGAATGTAACACCACAACCAAGAAAATATCAAACACTGATCTATGAGAGACTGAGAACTTCAGTGATAAAACAGACCTTCTGTTTCTTGGTCGCGAACAGCTTGGCTGCAATCTTCTGCCTTTGGTCAGGATGCAGATAAGAGCACCAAACTTTTAGTATAGATTTACACTTGACTAAACTACACATTTTCAGCAATATTATTTTGGTCTCTGAATTTTGGGGGTTTGGATTAAATATGTTACAAAAAAAAAAAAAAAAAGCAGACCAGATGATGAAATTTAACAAACAAACTTCATTGAGGCAAGAGTCCACTTGGACTTGTGGATTTCAACATCAAATGCCTAAAAGCTAAGCACTGAGTGTTATAAATGGTAGTTTAATTTCAACCACTGCACTACTTTTCAGGAAAGACATTTGAAGAGGAGGTCTCCCTCCCAAAAATAACTAATGAAGAGAATCAGTTACTGCAACTGAGCACTTCCACTGTGGTTCAGTTAAATACAATTTCTCACAGCCTTTTTAACCAACAAAAAATGAGAGAGATATGTAAAATCCAAATGGAAAATATTGTTTGTCAAAATGCTATGGACAACAGAAGACTGTGTGGGGAAAGAAGGTGGATTTGACTTTTGGATTCAAGACTATTTTTTCAAAACACAGTCAAATCCAGGAGTGAAATCAGTACTTAAAGTTGTTTCTTCAGTTTTAAATAAGAATTGAATTGAGAGGAATTGAGTGCAAAGTTTTGGTAAAAATTTGGACTCATACCTGAAACTCTCATTTGACATACCATCAGTTGTATGCCACCCTATTAGACTGGATCCTGTGTTGTGAAAGAAATTAGATTATTTCAACGTTTCCTTTGCCAGAGGGAAAAAAGAAAAAAGGAGAGCTGTACAGCTTCTGGTCTCACCACTGATTCAAACTGTGAAGGAGCACTTCATTGGCTTCAGCAAATCCAGTACTTTATGCTGCATGTATAAAGGGAGATATTGACATGAAAACCTGGGGATTGGAAGACCTGTGTGTGATGTTACACAGAGGATTGCAGCAAAAACATATCACGGGTCAGATATGCAACAGCAGCTGATAACACCTCTCTCTCTCCTTCCCACCTCAATTTGTACTGCTGATATCTCCTACAGTTAGCAGGGAATCCCTCCCCTTCAGTAATCCTCCCTTTAAAGCCCCTGGAGCTTCCTTCACGCTCATGGCACACAGCACAGGCGCCTGTGAGGAGGGGTTGCAGAGTCTCTGTCTGGTTCCCGTCACTTTTAAGAGCATGATAAAGCAAATGAAAAGAAAGTATGATTTTCAAAGGTGTTGGATTATTTCCAATGCCTCCATAATCAATTTAAAGAAGCACATGAAAGGTAAGCAGAACAAGTGAAGAGGATTTTCAAGAATCTTTACTCTTTGTGTGACTCTACTCTCTTTAAAGGTACAGGAAATTTCTCCCTAACATCATAGACAGTAGATGTAAATTGGTATCAAAGTAGAACATAACCCCTTTTATCTGGTGATAATCTTTTTTGCAATTCCTTGATATTCAACAAGCACAATTCAATAGCAAGCTACTTTTCAAAGTACTTAGTTAAAGTGTAAGGAAATAGAATGCGGACAGGCAGGTTGCTCTTTCTAGATCCACAGAAAGAAGTTTGAACAGAAGCTTTTTAGAGAGAAGATTTTGCAGCTAATATATATTGAAGGATCTTTTCATGCACAGACTATAGGCAGTGATTCTTTTCCTTGCTTTAAATCACAAAAGGAAACCACGAGCAAACAATGGCTTTGAAAAGAGAAACAATAGATAATTCAACTTTATATAGAGTCTGCCTCCCCACAGCCCCCTGCATATCTATGTATACACATGAAGGAAAGGATTTTAAAACACCACATAACAATAACTATCCAAATTTCTACCAAAAACGAGAACAATTCTGTTGTTACTCTAACTTCAAATATTTGAAAACTTGTTCCCTAAAAATTATACTTTCTCCTACTTTTTTGTTGCTACTTAGCCATCAGCTAGATGTAGTTATCACTACAGTATATGTAATAAGTATTACATATGGTTTTCAATAATGATTCCACCAAATAAGGTTTCTAGCATCTGTTTGCTAGCTATAACACGCAACAAAATGTGTTTTGTTGCTTTAATTGACCTGTTTAAGCAGTGAAACATTATCATATTATCACAAGTATGTTTAATCTATGTTTTGAAGAGGATAAGAATATTGCCCATAAGCCACTGTAAGCCTTTGCCCCATTTTAAAGGAAAAGTTAAAGATCAAAATTAGAGAGCATAAATACACAAAGCCTTGGCACTCTCCTTCCATTTCAGCACTCTGCACTGACCTCTACCGGTTTCTCCACTTCACGTTTCATCAGTACGAAACAATCCACTTTTATTGAAGTTTTGCACTCTTTTCCACAAATTCTGGGATTAAGTAAATTGCATCCCACCCTGCTAACTTCTCCCTGACTGAAGGTCATAAAAGATCAAGCTTGCACCTACTGGTGGCAGCTTATCTTTAGTGAATGAGACACTAGGAAAAATCATTGGGTAAAAAAACTGTCTCACAGTATATAGATGCAGCTGTAGGTAGATATTAAATCTGAAAACTCTATCTTAACACATTTATTACTAGTAATTTGTTCTATTTTTTTTTAATTGAACTGCTATTTCATGTCTCATGTGGTAATTAGATGTTTGCTTTATAAAATCTTGGTTTTTATTATAGAATTCCAAGCATCTGACCTATGATGATCAGAAGTACTACTGCAACACAAATACCAAAGTTGTGAATATAAATTTAACATCTTTAGTCATCCCCATTTGAAATACTTCTGCTTCACAGAACGTGCTTCTCTCTAGAAGGTTCTTCAGTACAAATATTTGCTTTAATTAGAGCAGACCTTGCAGCTTTTATAACCACAGAGCAATGAATCAAAGTACAGTAGCAATATAAAAGTATCACTGTAAAAACTTTGTCAAACCAAAGTCATTACCCTATCTTACTAGGAGGAGTGATGCACTCACCTCATCTTTTATACAACCAAATGAAGTTCAAACTATCCATTTTTTAACTGATCACAAGAAAAAACAAAGTCCTAGCTTTTTATGTGTTTTACAGTAAAAAGCAACTCTAGTTATTCATAAGTGAGTAAAGTTTTCCATTCTCATTTACCAAAGAACACTTTCGTTGTCAGCAAAACCCAAAACTTTCCAATTTTAAAAGCATATTTTTCGATCTCTTTGTTATGAAATTCTTTAAGTATGAATAACAGTTTTACATATCATGAGAATTTCTTTTCCTCTCACCACTCAACCAGTGACTCGAAACAAACTTTTAAAATTTTTAAGTCACCAATACAGTCTGAAAATTTTAAAATTTTAAAGACCCATACAGTCTGAAAAAACTCCCTTCAATTGCTGACCACAAAAAAAAAAGAAGCTTTGTTGTTCTGTTGATATAGATAGTAAAGAGGATCACATATTGTTAATTTCATTACAGAACAGCAAGTTCCCTATTATACATGAAGCTATTTTTTGTAATAATGCATTTCTCTTTCATTTTCCTTAAATACCTTTCTAGATCCTGAATGTAAACAAATCACTGAGATATTCAGCATGAATCTATAACATTTTATACTGTATAATTATCTGAATCTGATGTCCTCTTTATTCTGGTTGGTTTTAAATCACGTTCTCCGACTTGTGGAACACACATATTTCTCCCTTTTGCTGCAGCTGAAGCTCGCACTACTCCATCCTGTCAGTGCCAGGGAAGCCCTGGGGAAGCCTGGGGCAGGTGGGGCTCCCCAGCATCCCGGAGGTGTGGGTCCCCCTGCCCTGGCCAGCAGAGGGAGGAGAGGGGGAGCCCGCAGCGCCCGCAGACCCCGGGGCACCGCATCCCCCTCTGCTCTGCCCCCGGGCACAGCGACAAGGGCAGCCCCAGCTCCACTGCCCGTGATGAAACCCCACTCCTGGTCCTGCCCGACTTGGTGACAAAGCCACTGCTTTGTGTGGCTTTGCCTCTTACCTTCACCCAGGGGCTGAGGATGGGCGTCCGCAAGGTTGACATGTGCCGGTCTTGCTGGGTTTGCCACTGCTCCGATGCTCACGCTGCTGCTCCTCGGACTTGGATGAACAACTGGATCTGCTCTGCTAATTCTGTGCTGTGTTAGAAAGAAAACACTTTGATGCTCTAGAACTGGGCCTTTGCTCAATGAGCAAGTACATGATCGTTCTGAGATTTGCAGATCAGACTTTTTCCACATGTGGGAAATTGAAAATCTTGTTAAGACTTCCTACAACCCACAAAGGAGTGAAAGACATTGATTTTCACTGAACAAGGTGTTGACGGGATCACCATGAGACCATCTTCTTTACAAAAGGTATTTTGAAGCAGTACTTTCGGTCAGCTCTGCGCAAAATATTCCACAACAGCCCCAATAACTTTTTTCCTTACCTCTGGTATCCCAGTGAGGTCACATTCTGTTAAAAACATCCTGTCAAGCTTGGTACAAAAGGGCTCCAAAGAATCAGAATGCAGAAGCTATGCAACTTGCTGACTAACTTTGCTCTGTGTTATTTACCAACCACACAAAGAAAATGCTGTCTATTCAAAACACAGTTCAAAACTCTCTTCACAGAAAGTGAGTGAACAAACAGTCCCATGTCCGACGCTGTAGTCACATCTCCCATGAGGCCCGGTGATCGCTCTGGGGCATGGGACGGAGTGACACCACCAGCAGTCACTACAAGGCACTTTTGTAAACAACTTGTGTGTGTCTGCAGAGAAGGAGGAGGAGGAGGAGGAGGCGGGTGTTACTCTTCCTCTGTCTTAACATTATGCCTTATTTGCTTTATCAGGTTGAAGCAGAACTTCAATCTTGCTTAGTCTACTGAGTGCATTTGCTGCAGCCCTTGCACAGGATTTTCCTCATTATGACCTTCATTTTCTTCCAGAAGGGATCTAAAAGGAACATATGGAATTTGTGCAGGATCTAGATTTGGAACCCTGGAGCTCAGTTAAGTTGCAGAAGTTAATTCAGAATCTTACAGACTCATCACAGAAACTGACAAACTCAGTGACTTTACTTCATGACCAGAAAAAAAAAAACCAAAATGGTCTAAATATTATGTTAAATGTATCTATTCTTTGTAAGTTCTTATCCCACTAGTCACCCCAAAACCACACCTTGGCAGAGAAGCAGAAATGTCTTTTTCAGCCCTGCTTAGGAAGAGAATTACCATACAGACCCAGCACTTCCAGCACAGACCACTGGCCTCCACTCACACCAAGCCACTCCAGTGCCTTTCCTTATACTTACAATAAATCACAAACAACTGTTTCCAGACTTGGAAGAATAAATAATTGTTCTCATTAATCCCTTTGGAATTTCAGTCTTTAACTGTCAGACCAGCACTGGAATCCTATTTTTGCCACACAATCCAAACCATCCTCACTTCTTATCTCCAAGGTATGCCTTCCCATGCTTGATTTTTTTTTCCTTAGCAGTTCTTTAGTAAATATTTTTTGATATCTTTTCAAAGGTCTAAAAGACAGGTATTATAAAATACTTGCAATATAGGTTTGTAAGAGGGAAACATGAGACATGGTGACATTATGTTATAAAGTAAACTCAAGTCGGAATTTTCTTTTATGGGGTCTTGACCTGCACTTTTAAAAACATTTATAGGTTTCTGACATAGGTAATTTCAAATCTATATTCCAGGAATAAGTATTATTCCAGGTATGACATGAAGCACATTCAACTGCTGATATTTTTCAATAGCTGAATGGTCCATGACAAATAATTAGATAGCAAAAATACAGCTTTTAAATTGTAAAGGTTTTCTAGAAATACATAAACCCTTAAGATACCTAGATACATTTCGTTCATGCAAACTTGAGAACACTGTCTCTAAAATACTAATGGTGAATGATTTTACCAGTAAAATTGTCCAAGTAACTCAGGATTTTTAAAACAAATATGATTGCTTTCTCAGTATCCAACAATCAACCAGTTTTTGGTTAGAGCTGTGCCTCGTCAAGCAGTACCATTCTCTAAAAGCAACTACTTACAAATATCAAGTGAGCCTCTACTTGTCCATAATAGCTGAAGATACCATACCAGTTGTTATTGTTTTTTAGTCAAGACTTTAAAAAACCAATAGAAAGTTTTCCGCTGATCTTTGGGGATTTTTTATATTTCAAGTTTACAGTATAAGTTCTCATCTCATTAAAATTAGTAATTTTCAATAGAAAAGTAGTCTTCCCCTTTCCCAATAACCTCAATTTTCCACTTAATTTTCCGTATCTCAGGAACACATACCCTGCATACTAAAATACTGCAGAATGCAGTAAGTTTTTTTCACATATAACTATAAGGTCAGAAAGTTTATAATCCCTGTTAGATGGACTGGGAAAACCTTAGTTAACTCTTCCTCTAAAGCTTTTTCTGAGCCCCAGCAGCTATTTTTGAATAAGTCAGAACCAGCATACAGAAGGCTGAACACAAGAGCTGGGTCTATAAAACATTAAGCCTCTCAAATCCAAGTATCTGATGACTTTTCTCTTTCTGTTCCTGATCCTGTAACAAAATTTTGAAAGGTACACTTTATTTTCATAGGGAACTCCACCAAACCACATGAGTGAAGGGAGTCTAGCAATTAAAATTGTGTTCATATCATACACCTTCATATAATTCCAAGATAATTTTGTTTATTTTTTACTTTGTTGATCTTTGTGGGTCCCATCCAACTCAGTATATTCTATGATTCTACAAAAATCAGCAACACTGTTGCAAGAGAGCAAAAAGTGGAGATGTTGCTGTGTTAGAGAGACACTTTCATGTTCTCTTGTTTAATGCAGTGGATTTCTGTTTTTTGATGCACCTGAAGTTATGTGTGCCAGGAGCTCTTTTTGTCATTTGCATCCTGATATTCTCTGGTCCATACAAAAAATGGTACTCGTTGAAGGGTGCTCTTTAGGCACTGTCCTGCCTTTGAATCCTTTCTAGAGATGGACACCTGTTCCCCAAATTTTTGAGATTTGGACTGTCAGTGACTCCATTCAACTTCACAAGGTTTATCAGGTCGTTTTATTCACCAGTCTCAAAACTGAGGCAGCAAAGTCAGGCTCATATTAGAAGTTCCTCCTCCTATCTACTTGCAATCTATTAATTTAACAAGACCAGCTGCAGTCGATAGGTGTGCTTTTCAAGAATTTCCATATACTTCAGTCTCATGGAGAAAGAGGGTTAGAAAATTTAAGTTTTGATATTGATTTGCCAAATCCCTCACATGGGAGCTAAGATATGAGCCTAAAAACATGTTTATTGCCAAAGACTCTTCTCTCTCTCCCAAATGGCTCCACCAGGGAACTGAGATGAAGAAAGATTGATATTAATTATGCACAGAGAGGACACCTAGCTGTAGTCACCAGCCTGATACAGAATTCTCTGGGGATGACAGGCAAAGCTGGCAAACAAAAATGAAAGAGGTAGAAAGAGAAAAAGGAACAAAATGCTGTTTCTGGCTATTTGCAAAATTTACCCATGACTTTAAAAAATAAATCAAAATACACAAAAAAAAAAATCAATCAGGTCATGGATAAAAGAGGTATTTCATAATTCCAGGGGCAACATGGGATACCAACCAGTCACATGCTCCCAGGTGATTTAAAAAATAAAACAAAAAATTATTTTTAAAAATCCCATGCTTTCTCCTGTTCCATGTAATTACCATGAATTGCAGTCTGGAGTGATTCTGTTGCAAGGGTTGAGGGGACTGAGGTGAATTTGAAACAGATAAAAGCTGGGTAAACCACTCCAGTAGTCAGGCTCATGCAAAAGTACTTAACCAGAAACAAATGCTGCTGATGCTTTTGTTCTGGTCTTTTACTGAAGCGTATTCTGGCCTTCTGATGTGCCTCCTATAGGTTGCCTCTGCCAGGCAACTGTGCATGTGCTCACAGTCCCAACTGCTAGCATCACATTTATTTATTTATTTTCAACCCAAATAAACTCTTAATGGCTTAACATAAAACATTTGGATTTTTTTCTTTTTTTGAAGCACACTAAATAATAAAAAAGCCAGAAGCACAAAAGGCCATAAGGGAATGAAAGGGACGATTGTTCAAAGCCCTATTAAAAGGTTTGTTGCTTTATTTATATATTTTTTTAACAGCACAATTTCAGAGCCTTTTAAAGAAGACTCCTCCTCCCCAGTTGCCTGCCAAGATAGTACTTAGCTGAGGGAGGGAGAGCCTGCTCTTTAAAAGAAGATGGTATCTATTAGAGAGAGAAAGGAAAGAGAGATGTATAAAAAGGCTTTCCCAAAAACAGTTGTCCAGAAGGGTCAATGAAAAGAAACAAGAGGTATGAGATGACAATTAAATGGAAAGAAGATGAGAACATTAAAGCAGAGCACACTGAGAGGAGAGGTTTTTACAGCAAAAATGGTTCTGTAAAGGTCATTTTAGTTACTCTATTATCCTAACCACAGCCCGTATTTAGGCATCTGTCAGGTAGTAATTGCAAAACGCTTCACAAAAATTACCCATGAAAACCCTCTTTCATAGGGGGGGTGGGGGACAGAGACCCACTGGTGGGCAGGCAGAGATCAGGTTGTTACAACAGGAGACCAGAAGACCCTCAGGCAGCCTAAAATGTTACAAAGCAACAGGCACAGAAAGGTTAGTCCTCCTTGGTGTGTTGCACTATTTCTTGGCAGTTATTGAGCAATTTGTCTGGGTGGAAGACATTTCCAGTCCAGATGAAATATCTGGAGATAAAGCTGAGGTCCATATTCACTCTTCTTTCCTTTAGATGTAAATATTACAGTCTAGGTCTCACTCTTAAAATTAAGTTCCTCAAAAAATTGTCACTGATTGAAAGCCTGTTGTCTCAAAATTCTGTAAGCAATCACCATCAGAGACATGATCACAAACCCCCAGGTAACTCATGGAAATCTGAGTAAATGCTGCAAACCTCAGAATTAACAGTATAGGGCTGGCACAGCTGCCACTGATGGCAAGGCCATAGTGACCTTTGCTGCCAGGACATGATCTGTGGTTTGCTCTGGCTGGATTTCTGTACAGTTCATGACACCACTCCTAAACATTAGGGATGAAGTATCTCTTGTTTGAGTATGAGAAACCTCCTGTGCAGCTGAGGAGGGAGTGTGAAGAGCTGCATCTTTCCTGGTGGGCTACAGTCAGCTACATCAGCTTGAGCTATCAGAGCCATTGGACTCTGGGGCGGTCTGCATCACAAAAGGGGTGCAGAAACCTTTGATACTTCCTTTTTTTTAGGAACAAGAAAAAATACTAATGCAATAAGATATTTTCATCGTAGCTTTGATGCAACAACAACAAAAAAAATCATGCAGCTCCCAAAGACAGATTTATTAAAAACATTTCTGTTTCAGAACTGAAATTTCATCCTGTGAAACTAAAGGTACCTTTCACTTTTCTTTAGGTGTTTTATGAAATGAAGCATCCATTTCAGTGACAATCTCCAAATAAACTTGGCTGAAAACATTTAAAGGAAAACAACTGAAAATTTTTCAAGGACTCTTAGGTTCTCAGACTGAGACCCTAAACTTAATATATGGGTTATAGATTAAAGTGCAGATAAATTTATCAGAGATTATCCTTTTCCTTAACAGGTTATTCTTGCCTGGGTTTGATTTCCTAAATCTCTCAGGTCCTGAGTTGGAGATTAGGAAACACAGAAGCTTTGAAAAGTGGAATGCAGTGTGTCTTTCTGCATGACACAGCTCTGAAGCTGCTAGCACACTGACTTGTGATTCTGAGATCAGAGCAAACTCCAAGCCAGGGTCTTTTTTCAGTGTTACCCTGTTTACTGGGCCTCTCCATGTAAAGGAAAGGATCCATTACCTTATTTATCTGAAGAAAAACAGTGCAATCTTTCCCAAAGGAATTTTTTTAAAGTATCTGAAATAATCCAAGGTTACACAGATTACACTAACAGACTTCTATTAAAAACAATATGGCTTGTATGCCAGAGTCCTATAAAGCTTTCCTTCTTGTATTATACTGTTTTCTAGTGAAACAGTGACTAAACTATGACTTATGATGTGAGGCCAAGCAACTCCTTGGAAAATCCATTAAAATTAGTGAAAAGAGAGAAAACTGAAACTGTATCCAACAGAAAGTACAGAAAGACTTCCAATACCTAAGGAAATTTACTTTCTATGTGGCATGGCCGGGACAGTGCAATTTCTCTTTACCATCCTGGAAAGACAGTGGGGTCCTTGTCACCTGCAGCTGTTGAGATCCATGTTTCTTGCTGGCGGAAGGAAGGAACCCTGGCAATGCCTCCCTCACCAGTGAGTGCCATGGGAGGCAGAGCCGGAGGGGCTCCCCACTTGTGGGGCTTGCAACAGACAGCAGGGATGGCTGCAGTCACAGCCATGAGCCTCCTGGGACAGCAGATCAAAAGTTCTGCGTCTCACAGAGGTAAAGACTCACTTGGTTCACTGGTGCTTCAGGGTGCTTTAAAGTACAAGACTGTGGGGAACGCAGTGCGTGCTTTTCCCCTCAAGTTCCAGATTAGCTACTTAAATCCGTTAGGTGTCTCCAGGGAATTTTGTGAGTAGAGAGTGCTCACGGTGAAGGTGTTCACTTCAGAATCCTCACTTCAAAAGCAGTTTGTGTGAACTAATCACAGTCTAACTAAGAATAATATGGGAACTGCCTTTTTGGAGAGCCATTAGAAGAGAGACCATCCTGCTCAGAGGCCCTGAGGATGAAGGGGCCAACACCTGACTCACTAGATGTACAGAAAAGTCTCAAGAGGTTTACAAAGTGGGGATATGTGAGGGTGATGCTGGTTTATTTCAGCACTTGCTTTCAGGTTTGAGAAGAGCTTGGGCTGCCACCCAGTGGAGACAGATACAAATTCTGTACCAATTTAGCTTTCCAGTTACAGTAGGACAGTTGGCTCCCCAGATCTCCAGTAGTGGGAAAGGGAACACGTTCATAATTTATTGCTCAGTGCCCACCAGTTATTCTGGATCACTATATTCCACCTAAAAGTTCAAACACATTTTGTAAATGCTAACCTAGAGTCTTAGACTGAAATTTTGCCTTGCATGTCCGCAGTGGTAGTTTCTGTGGGACAAAATTAGACTGATTGTTGAATAAATTTCCTAAAGAAATAGTGTTAAATATTTGCTATATTATTGCTTCAGCCATATTATAACTTTTATTCTACTTTTTTTTTTTGCATTCTTTATTACCATGTATAGGATTTTGCACAGATGGGATCACTTGCACTATAATTTTACTAGCAAAAATATACAGCAAGAACAAAGGATATTCCTACAAAACATCTAAATCGGACTTGAAGTATTGTCAGGATAGCTAAGAAAGAAATGGAAATCCCATGTATTGACAGGAAAAATTAGGCACAATTCAACATCTACATGATTTCTGTCGGTGCTATGCTATTTTTCCTTCTACTAACTCACATCAGGCATATTGCTGCTCTAGAAAAAACTTACTTTCTGACTGGTTTTCTTTTTAAGCATACAAATTAGCATTTCAAACAGTATCTTGAACATCTTTCTTGTGTACAAGAATGAGAAAGTGGAACTCACCAAGGAGAAAATTAAGCTATTTAGTCTCTTACTAAGTTGTGAACAGGGAAAACCAATTCTGTGACCTGGTATGTCAAATTTAACAGAAAGCTTCTGGTATCTTGGAAATTTTTCCCCCTCTTTGTCTGACAGGTCTGCAAATACTTTAGGTTTGACTGCAAATAAGAGAATTTCCCTTGTAGGTATTACTCTTGCTTTCAAATCTGCACTTGATCACATTAAGAAATACTCAGTATGCTTCAGCAGGAAGCATACCAGATCAGGAATCTTGTACTTGCTTATTAGCAGTGGCTTCTGTTAAAAATTATTCTGCTTATGATATTTATTTGCCAGACAAAACAGAATTTGTCTGCTTCAAAGCTCTGTGGTTAAGACATTCACGTGCGACACATAAACTTCAGACTCTTACTTCTATTGTAACAAGAGAGAGTGTTTTGAAGCCCATCTCTCATTCTTTCAGGGGATGTTGTTTATCTCATGTTGTCAAAAAACCCTACATTGCCACATAGCCAGAAAATGTTGCAAGGAGCATCCCTTCTGGGTCAGGTTACAAAACATAAGAATACATCTTTTCTCAGGGTACAAGAGAGCAAGTGAGTTTGAAGGATTGTGGTTAGAGAAACAGAGATAAAAACGCTTTGGCTCCCAGTCAAAGGGAGTTTCCCCTTGTTTTCTGTATTGTGTCTTAAGTCTGGAACAAAACAGCACCTCAAACACTTTGTTTTCTATTTTGGAATGGGAGACTAAAACTCTGTGACTGCACTGACTGCTCTGCTTCTGTTCTTATTTTGTCCTGATCAGTGCCTTACCAGGACAGAAGTAATTGAGTGGTTTAAGAGTTTGCTACTGATAAATTCCCTATGCTTATTAGCCCATGTTTGAAGGACAGCTTTGTGCCTTCACTTCCCTCTGAACTATAATTTCTGTTGCACAACAGCTTCAATAGGTTTGGCACTTGCAAACATTTTATTATCTTTGAGCACTCTACATTCAGCTACATAGCAGTGTTTTCTTAAAAGATCTGGCCAAAATTTTAATTGAAAATTTCCCTGCACCTCTAGGAGAATTCCTAACAGTTCAATTAAAAGAGTACAAAATTTGGAACAAAAATTATAGAGATTTTATAGCAACAAAGAAAGCTGAAATCAGGAAGTGGGGTGCCCTTTTTCCAACGGTTCAGATCAACAATTTCTGGCCAACATATTTTCATACCACAAGAGGGAGACACAAGAACATCATTTCTTAACATAAAATGGCCCAATGCCTCTAAATCCTCTAAATTATATTTATCAGGAAAGTTGTCTAGACCATTTACTCTCTCATTAACACAGTATTAGTTCTGGAAACAAAGGGGCTGGCATAGAAGAGTTTCTATTCCATACCACATCATAGAAAACAGACTTAAAATTCAGGGATATTAGACTTCCACTGATGCACATGGAAGGAAGTCTGCAAGAAAATCCCTAGTAACCTCCCAAGGAGATAATACAAATGTTGAGCTTCTAAACTTCCCTCTCAGAAAAAGAGTTTGTTCTAGGAATTCAGAAGTGGGAAAGATTAACTATTTACCATTAAATTGGTCCTGTTATTGTATTAACTTCTTATGGCACCAACATTTTATTTTAGCCATTTAAACCTGCCATCATAAGGAAAAATGCTGCTATAATTTTAAGACAAAAGAAGCTCAACTAGATAGGTGATTTGTGTTACCATAGGTATCAAATTTCATAATTAGTCATTTGTACATAAACTTATGTTGATGGAACAACTAACAATCCTCAAGGATAAAGAACATCCACACAGCATGTGGATGTTTCTAAATTTGATTTACCTCAGAGCAATGCCTCAAAATTCATTTCTCTGCCACTTTTGTAGATGGATTGCTCTGAGTTGCCAGACAAATAAAATTTAGCATTATTTTTTCTTCAGCACTGCAGTACAGCTCAGTTTGGTTAAATACATCACAGAATGGACTGAAAGCTGCACTACAGCATTTTCAAACCAGCACCAACAGTGATATAAACCAAGGTAAGGAAACACTGCAGTGTCGAACAGCTGAGTTGAGAGCATACATGGATTCAAACAATCAATTCAGCACTTGGACTTATTCCAGGTAAACTAGAGACAGTAGTTGTTCTGGTAGCTGTTGAAACTCATATCTCTATAATTTCTAAAAAGCTAAACTGAAGAATATAGGAAAGAAATGAGAATGCAAGACAGAAAGGAGAAAACATCGAAAGCAAAATAAGTCCTGTTAATGTGAGTTGTTCAGAAACTTCCCTGTAGTCATCATCATTGAGCTTAATAATCTAAATATTATTTTAAGTTCCCCTGTTCTTCAAGAGAATTATATTCTCTATAAAAATCAGCACAATGATAACACCATAAAATAGTCAGTAATTTTATGTTTGAAGGCATAACAAAATCAGTTTTTCTTGTTTATTATTTCAATACAGAAAACCCCCTTCATTTTATGGGTCAAATGGAACAGATCTGTATTTCTTTAAAAGGGGATAAAAACTCTGCAGTTATTCAACTTGTTTCCAAAGGTCCTTAACATAATACATTGCTCTGCCTTACAAAACCATTTGTTAACAGTCAAATAAATTAACATCTTGAAAGAAGTCCTTGCAGAATTTTGACATTCTTATACATCAGGATATGTAGTATTATTGCAATGCATTTTGAATTGGCCAATAATTGCTTAAAGCTGAATTAAAGTTGCTCTTAGGGTTGAATCAGAATAAGCTTTGTCTTGACAGAAATAAATTAATGGGAAAGGGAGAAAAAACATGCAATGTAGTCCCATTAGGACAAGCTTTTGTTTAATGAGAATGGTTGGTTTTGAAAGTAGTGAAACACTTTTTTTTGAAATTGAAGTCAGAGATGTTACAAGAGTGCAGAGAAAATAGCTTAATTTAAAGAAATTTTTCAAAATCTTAATTTTTAATGAAGGTTCTTTAGCATTATAAATTTGAAATACTGATATTATGAGAAAAATTATTTCAGAATAGCTCTACAATGCTTTTGGAATATGCTTAGTATGTTATTGTGTCAGAGAGTCTGACCTATAAGGTTGAACCCTGAAATTCAAACAATAAGATATTTATGAAAGATCTATTAAAAAGTTTTTCTTTCTAAACACTACAGTAGAAACAACTGGTAGTGTTTAAAGTAGAAAAACAGAGTAGAAAAACAACAAGGTATATATTGCAATAGTAATTATAAAGAATACAAAATTTATTGGAGAGGGTAGATGGATTACAATGAAAAATCCTCATGTTCTTCAAAACTTAAATTTGAGTGCGAGTTTCATAAATGCATATTATGTCTTAAAAGGTAAAAAAATAAATACATTATGATCTGAGAAAAGCAATAAATTTAAATGTAGGTTTGGGATCTATAAATATTCATTACAGACAACTTATATCTGTAATACTTAATGACTGCTACATTCATTTCATTTTTACAAGTTTACTACCATAGGAAATTTTTCCTTTCAGAAAAGGGAATGAAATAATGAAATCAGAAAAGAAATTGGAGCAAAAAATCTGACAAAGAGATAGGAGAAAAAAAAAAAGGCAGTAAAATAATCACAAAATTTGCAAATGGATTGGCTACAACCAAATCTACTGAGATTAAATGAGGTACAGAGAGAAGTATCAAATCTTGCCAAAATTATTCCCATCAAAACCCAAAATTCACAGGAGAAAGTTAAACAAAGACACAGGAAAAGATATTGAATAAAAGAAATGCTAAAAAAAGAAGAGAAAATCCTGAAACAAAGTGAAAACAGTAAAATTGACTGAGATGATATGTAGTGCAAGGAAATGGACCAAAGTTTGCACAATCAATCCTAATTGAAATCACAATATTTCATTCCATTTCCTGAAAGGAAATGAAAATTTCTTCCTTTCAGGAAAGGGAATGAAATCTTGAAATCACAGAGCAAAGTCTAGCAAACACTCTGGAAAGGGGATATGATCAAAAACAATGCAATTGAAACAAAACCAGAAAATTTGGAAATGGAGTGACTACAACCAAATGCACTGAGATAAAATGAAGGGCAGTGATAAGGACCAAAACTTGCCAAAATTACTCCAATTAAAATCCTGAAATCAGGGAAGAAAGGTAAACAAAGACAGGAGAGGAACCCAAAGAATCAAAATGTTCAAAAAAATAAAGGGAAAATTCTGAAACCTAGTGAAAGCAGTGAAAATGAATGGATTGGCAAGGAGTTCAGGGAAATGGACCAAAGCTTGCTCAAATAATCCTCATTGAAATTTCAAGATTCCTTTTTCTGAAGGAAAATTCTTCCTTTGGACATGATAATTTATGTTTGCAATAATTTCTCTAAGATCAGTTCTTTTGAAATATTTCAACGTCAATATTAAAGACACAAATTTCAAAAGTCTTAAAATTCTTGATTCAGTCCTATAGGAGTCATCCACAAGGAACCATGCAGTTAAGGCAACAACCTCCAGCATGGGTTCAAACCAAAGAATGAGGTTGTCCCCTATGACCATGAATAGCAAAGTACATGTCAGATAAGAAAACCTGAATCCCTGCTATTGTGCTACCTTGAAAAAAACCCTGAACCTAGAAACCTTAAAATCACTTCTTCAAAACATATGATCCCTGTAACTTCTTTCAAATTATGACTGTGCAAAAAAAAAAAAAATTAGTTCCAGAAGACCGTGTTTGATTCTTTTAAATATTTTTTCTACAGATTAAAGTATTTGTGAAAAAATGACTTTCACTACAAGACATTGACCAACATTTTTTTTCCAGCCTACCTTAACTCTTCTTAAGGGAGAGGAGAAGAGTGGCTCAACTTGCCTACAGAGAGGTACATTGGAATAGAGAAACCCCAGCTCAGACAGACAGGTGTTTGTAGACAAGGCCTCACTGCTGACATGGCCCGACATTCTGAATATAATTCAACAAATTTATAAATAAATAAATGCACATTTGGTGCTGCGGCGTGCATTTAAGTCTGTGTAATGTGTGAACAACCATGTCTGATATTTATCTTCCCCTCTCAGCATCTGACTCCTTTTTCAAAGGAAGTACTCAACAGCCAATATTATCTCTGAAAGAATATTGTGAGGACATCAACTGGAGTTTTATATAAGAGGCACAAAGCTGCCCTCAAGGAGCTTACTTCTACATGGAATGTCAATCAATTTCATTTGGGTTCTCAAGAAGGAAAGTCATCAAAGCACAAAGTTTCTTGGTTTTATTTTTCAAGCAGCCTAGCAGAGCAATTGCAGATGCATGAAGAGATCAAATATCTTACAACAGACCCTGTGAAGCAAGATTAAAAAGCAGTTATATCAGTTATATGTTTCCTTTTGAACACTCTTCATCTAGGTCAAAAAGTTAGTAACACAATGTGAAAGTCAGGTAACCATATAAAATTATACATAAGCCAAAGAAGTGGAGTCAGCTGCACTGAGATTTCTAAATTAATTAATTAATTAACCAAATCAATAAAAATAGAATTTTACAGGAATACAGTCATTCAGAGGAACTAAACTTGCAGGGACGATTTAGTCAAGAAAACCTGAAGTTAGGACTGGGAGATATTTGAAATGCTTTTTCTTACAGAGAAGGAAAAAGTGGCAATTCAGAAAACCAAGAGGTAATCTCAGTAATTAAATACTGAATGAACAGAGATTATAGATGCAAACACTTGTGTGGTAATAAAAGCAAAGCCCAACCTTAGAAGCCAGGTGGTACTGAGGTAAATGCAAGTTTGAATAATTCAGGTTTCTGATTTGGCTGAAGAATTGTGATTCCTCATCCCGCTGCTGTCTGATGTCAGGGAAAACTGAATTTCCTGACTGCTCCCTGCAAATACCCACTAAGAAAAATGGCACTTAACTTCTACACTTGGCTGCCCACACCAGTGGAGGGAGGTTGCTGAAATGCACAGCTTCACAGGGTGGCAGGACATTGATTTCTCCCAAACAAAGGATGAGTTAATGAAGTTGCTTTTGGGTTTGCCCTCAGATGGAAGAGGTGGATCCACCCAACATATGGCAGGCTAATGTCTCAGGACTGTGTATCCCAGCAGAGTGGTGAAATCTTCTAGGATGACAGTGATTGTAAATGACTCAACTCCACCTTAAAAGTCAGGAGAAGGCACTACTCTCAGCAGAGTGAATGTTCAGAGAGAGAACACCACCAAGGAACTCTTTAATAACAGCTCTGCAAATAGATTGGAATTGTACATATGCTTTTTTTGTGAATGTTCACGTTTTATGGGACTATTTAGCAAAGCTAAACTTTCTGTAGGTGCTGATTTTGATCTCAGGTATTAGTTAGCTTATTAGTACTTAGCATTCATAAATTCTGTCCATTAACATTCTGTTGCCATGGTCATTAAGAGAGAAAAAGCAAAACCAGAATGTGAAGCAGAGAGAAGACTCTGCATAAATGGGTGAGTGTTGTGAGTGGGGTCATGTCATGAGAGATGTGGTGAGAGAGTTAAACATTTTGTCTAAGGGTATAATTACAAAGACAGTAATTCCCCCACTTCTCAAGCACATCAGAATGGATGGAGAAAATGCTTTTATTTCAGCCACTCTCCCATTTTATTGTCTACCTAAAATAAGAATAGGAGTATCTCATGGATCTGTTGGGAAAGGAAAAAAGATGATATAAAGACCACTATTTATAAAATCATAAAGCAGTATCCATTGTTTTTCTTTAAGGGTCCTGAAAAAGTTTTAATCTGGAGGTAAAACAATTCTTTTTGGATTCTGCTCTATATAATAAGGAATATTTTCCCAACAAGATGTGCAGATGAGAAAGTATGGCAAAGTTTCTATCTTTATAGGACTGGTAGTTTCTCTTTAGCCCCTTACTTCATTTAACCCAAATAATACACCTCTGGGCACTAATAGCACAGATTAACACTTGGGCTGTTTCTGTACAGGCAGCTTGAACAGCAGAGAAGGAAAAATACTGAACAGGTGTCTAACAATGCTGCAGCTGGGGTTTTTTATAATGATGTAAAATCTATAAAGTAGCTTTTGCCAAAGTAAAGATTATTCCTGATTATAGTGCAGAGAAGAGAGTCAATAAGTCAGAATTGATTAGAGAAAAAAAACCAAACAAACAAACAAAAAGACCCAACAACAACAACAGCAAAAGCAATAAAAAGGTAACAAAAAAAGACAAAACCTCAAGGGAAAGCTTGTTTTGCAAATACTGCTGCCATGTCAACCCCATATCAGATCTCTGACCCAGTTTTACTTGGACTTGAAGTTTTGGACTCCCTGGTGCGACAGTTCTCTGCACAAAATTGTAGAAAACTGAATATAAACCACTCCTGCCTCTTCATGATCCTCTGTGGTCACTGAGTCCAGTTGCAGTTGCATCTTCAACAAGTCATTAAATTATAAATACTTTGTAGAAGAAAAGTATTTGTAGAAGAAAAGTATTTTCTTTGTAGAAGAAAAGTATTTCTTTGCAGAAATACTTTGTAGAAGAAAAGTATCTTTGTAGAAGAAAAGTATTAAAAAACTATTTCTAAGGCAAATACCTAACTCGTTCCTAGGAAAATTCATCATCCTTGTGTTTTCTTCCTGTGATAATATAAATTAACTTAATAGCTCAAATAATATGCCTGTTATCATATACTAAAAAAATATTTTGATAACTCTAGTGAAGGCTGATTAAAATTCTAGGACAGCACAACCTACAAATACTCTTTATGACAAGAGATTTGACAAAAGGATAGTTTACTCTGAGAGACATTCTGAACATTTTTCTGAAGGTATCCACAAATGGAAATTGTACCTTGAGTGTGAAAAAAAATCTTTAATTTTTCAAACTATTTGAAAGAAATGGAGAAAGGGTGGGGAGTAGGGGGAGCAATCCACCCCCTTCAGGTGTTTAGAAATATTCATGTGGGACTACAGCATATTGACAAAACCAAAAGACATTAATTTTGCTTTTGAAATTCTTCTTGTGTTTTAGTTCATCCTATCTGAATCACTACCTCAGTTCCAAGAGAAAGGTTTCTGCTGTTACCCACCAAACTTAAAAATGAAGACAAGTGCAGCTTTCCTTCATTGATGGCCAAAGGGGAAGTTGCCACTCCAGCAGCACAGGTCATGTGCTCATGTTTTATCATCTATGAAAAACAATTCAATTTGAAAACATAAAATTTCCTACAAAACACCTTTTAGTTTCATTTGCCTATGAAACCCAAGGACAGAATCAAAGTTTCTGTCATGTATTTATAAAATGACCAGCTGGCTATGTTTCACATTAACTTTTCCTCTTCTTTCTTTAACCTTTTCCCCTTCTTTCTTTAGCATTTTCCTCAGCTCCCACCTTCTTTTGAACACCCATTATAACATCATTTCACACAAAATTTATTTTCCTTCAAATAGAAAAAAAGATTCTCTTACTTGTTGGAAGTTAGAAAAACAGCTCCAAGGGCACGGTGACACTATGCAAAAGGGAAGCTTATAATGACAAACTTTTGAAGAACTCTGATCTTAAAACCTGACCCTTACACAGACACACAAGTTTCCACAAACTTTGAGCTCATGTGACCAACTTTATCCTCAGCAGCAGCTTCTTCTTTTCTCATGGATTCATATTCAAAACTTCCACTCCAGTGTACACAGATTTACTTACTGTCTGCAGGTTACTTTGCATTTACTTCCTCCTTGTGATCTTAATTGTTTACTTCCAGTCCTTTGGCCCTGTGAAATACTTTTATACCTCAGTGCAGTGCCTAAGAATTTTCTCCCAAAGAGCTGTAGTCTTTTGGGGAGTACATCTTCAGAAAGTAGAGGCAACACCAGTAAACTTATATTACTTAATTAAAAATGAATTTTCTGTTGGATTCTATGATCTTGAAGATCTTTTTCTAAGCCAAATTATTTTTGATTATATGATTGTATTAAAATATTCCAGGCAAAATAGAAGATAAAATTGATGACCTCTTTTTGGGTTAATATCCTTGTAAACTGCCTTAAAAGTGGACTTTGAAGTCTGAAAGCCACATGTAAATGTCTCCTTGATATTATCTTAAATTGAATATCGAATATGTTTTAGAAATTAATATTTGAATAGTTCAGTTAAAATTTTATTTTATAGTTAGTTTATGCAAGATATAAATCTTCCTTCAGAAAATCTTCTTGGTTTCTGGTATTCAGAACTTCCTCCCACTGTCTTTTTCTTGTCGAGCCCACCTTGATTATTTTATACTCTTCACAGGAAAAGGTGTATTTCAAATGCTGTTATGTGTATGTTGAGTGCATTTTTTCAATTTATAGAACTGTGGTCTGCTTTTACCTGCCTCTATTCAGTGTCCATTTCTGCCTACAGCTACTAGCACAAAATTCCTGCCTCACACATTACCCCTTGGGGAACTCTGCTTCTGCCCAAACTGGCCTACACCAGAACTTAAGCATCAGTGCAGCATCAGTGCAGGAAATAAAACCAAAAGCCAACTTCTATAATATCTGCAAATGCTCAGAAGGATTTAGAAGTGCCTTATTTGTTATAGTTTAACATCAAATCTATGTCAGTAGGACTTTCTCCATTGACAATGCTGGAATAGGATCCAGTGAAGAATTTCCATTTCCAGAAATGTAAAGAAAGGAAATTGGTCACTTAGCGTGACGTAACTAGATGTGTTAAAGCCTTGGGCCACAAGCTGTGAACTTTCACCCACATATCCTGAATTTTCACATACTTAAGAAGGTACCAGAGCTGGTTCATACTGGAAGATAAGGAAGCAAGGATGGTTGAAACAGCAACCTGGGACATAAGAGAGCCAGCAGCCTGCCTAGAGACAGTGGAGAGAACCAACAAGGAACATGAAGACTGCAGGTCCTAGCTTAATCATTGGAACATGAGGGGCAGGAAACAGACTGCAAGATTTTAAATGCCCCATTTCTTTCTTCTGATTGCCCCTCTGGAGGCATTCTGCTGGAATGCATTTTGTCATTGTACTCTACAAATTAATTAGGTGAATACTGCCTGAGGTTCATCTCAGGGAAGCCTAGGGTAGAACCAGAAGGGAAAACATCTGCCTCAGAATATGTGTGTGTGTGTGTCTGAAATCAACACAGGTTTCAGATTTTACATTTTCAGATATTATCAAATAAGAGAGGACCCAACAGCTCAGTAGAGCTGCCTACCATGGTTGCCCACCTGCTGTTAAAGCCTCTGGTGCTGTGGGTGATTGAGGGTGGGATGGCTTCCACTTTCCCTGACAAGCAAACTTCACTTCTGTGTTGAAGGTGTCCAGGAACACGTTTCAACACTTTGACTTTATGAATCTTTAGCACCCTCCTTATACAAATAATGCAAGTTGTCATAGGAGAATTACAATTAGCATTTGCTTTCCTGCTAGTGGCATCTGTGAAAAAACAGAACTGCAAGGCTAAGGTCTGTATTTCTGTAGTACTTCCTCCTTCATCAAGCACTCTCATTATTATTTAGTGTCTTATTAGTACTATTGAACATGACTCAGTATACATCTTACACATAAAGAGAACAACAAAAGGTTATTTTTAGTGTGGGGGATGTTGGAACAAATCTCAGTCAAAGACAGAAAATTTAAAAGGTTTTGGACTTTCTTTTGTTCCCACCCTCAGATGTTTTCATTTATAGTGTTTCCTTACACATAAAATATGGGAAATAATTTTTAATATCTAAAATAATCAAAGGATCACAAACACTTAGGTGATCCTGTAGGACCAAACATAATCCCCATCTAGTCTTCTAAGTATGTTTTATTGAAATTAAAAGTAAAAATAACTAATTTTAAAAATCATTTTATATCTTCTCCTGTTTTTGTAAAAGCTCCAGAAACTTGGAGTTTGGTGTTACCTCAGGCAACAATCTATGTGCTTAAACACAAATTAAATATGTCACAAGTTAAGGGATAGGTTAGAGACTTTGCACAGTGTTCTTCATAAAGCCATATATTATCCCACAGGCACAACTTAGCATGAATTGTGCACCTGCCATCATACCATGATCATTCTGTTAATTAGCCAGAAAATGCAATGAAAGTTTCAGCTACCAAAAAATACCAAAGGTTAGAAAAGGCTTTTAATCTGAAGTTTTCTAATTTAATCACAGACAGGAAAATATTAAAAGGGATTTAATATCTACAGTAATAGGTGGAGGGTGGCAAACCTGACAAAGGAACTGCACACTTAATTAGTGCAGTACACTGCTGTTCTGTCAAATGCACACTCTTGAATGTAACTGGGAGGAGAAAACTGGTCAAACTTTCCAGTGTTCAGCACTGAGGCTCTTGGCATGAACCTATAAGACAATGACAGGAACATTTTGGAAGTCTGGGCCAGAGTGGGCCAGTGTGAAATGAATTTATTGAGATCCATTCACTATAAGGTTTGGAAAACAGACTAAACGCACAATAAAATTGATGTCAATCAGCAATTAGGAAATGCTTATTTATACAACAGCCAAAACACTTATTTGCTTTCTAGGTTGTTTGCATGAAGAGTTTTGCATTGATGATTGTGTTTGAGTGTTCAGTGTTGTCTTCCACAAACCTTGTTGAAAAATTGTGATTAAAGTCCTGGTGTGGTGCTGGCTGTGAGCAAATGGTCACTAACACAACATCCAATGGAAAAGACTGTGGGGGGAAAACTCAGTGTTCTGAGTAATGCTGCTGGGAAAGACTGACAGAAAAAGACGTAATCACATTACTGACAGAAGGAAACGAGTCAGATAATGTCTCTTCCAAACTTCACCCACCAAAATTCCCAGCTCTCTGTAGGTTTATGCTGTGAGTGTTGACATTGGCATAGATCACTCTGATTACCCCATGTCACATGCAATAGTGACTGTCCTGAAGAGATAAATAGGAGCAAGAGTAACAGGCCTCACAGCATAATGATCACAGTGTACTGATAATCACATAATTAGTGTCTTAAAAGTCACTGAAAAAGAAAGGGTGGGACTTTAAATTAAAATCTGTATTAAGTCAAAGTTCCTTAAGGGACACTTCAAAGTGATAGCAGCTGGGGGAATAGATGAACATAAAATACCAAGCAATCATGAAGGAGTAAAATGGAAGAGTGGGAAAAAAAAGCAGAGGACTAAGTAATGTAGTGAAAAAAAGCATGTTCATATAGTAGTGAAAGCTAAAAATGAGGAAACGAATAAATGTAAATCAGTAATGGATTTTTCTTTTAGACAGGGCATGGGAGAAAACAAGAATTACCAATATAAAAGAGATTAAAATTTAAACTGCAGGTATTGGCTTATAATAGCACACATCTCTTGAAATGGAATTAAACAGACCTCTTGCTGTCTTTTTTGGTTTTTTATTTTCTTTTTTTTAATTATTTTTTGTAAAATAGGCAGCCTGTACTCATAGCAATTTTTATCAGGTGAGGTACAATAAATTATTATTAATAATAGTAATAGTAATAATGTGGAACTGAGGTGCATGTTCATATAAAGATGAATCCAAGCTGCAGAGATTACACTTTGAGTTCAAAAGTGAATTCATTGATCAACATAAACCACACATATACAAATTTCATTAAAATCTCTCCTAAATTTGCTTAGGAAAAGCTCATATTTTAAAGCTGTGATAAACAAAGGCCTGCCTGCATTATTTTTTTCTGTTCTACTCTGGTGTTCCCATCAATTTTCTTGTGGTGAACTAAAGCATTTCTGTGAAAGTAACTGACAGCTTCTGAAGTGTCTAAGCTTTTCTGGGGGCTGGAGAGGGAAGGAAGTGAAATGTTATTCTGGGAGGAAGTGGTTCTTTTTTGGCAACAGATTGGATCCTTACCCACACTACCTGCAATGTCATAAATAAAGAAAAATGTGACTGATTCTCCAGCCTGCTGCAGCTACTCCAGAACTCCTTCTCAAAAGTCCCAAAGGAAGTAATTTATCATAAGTGAGGAATTAAATAGGATCATTCTTTCCAGTCTCTTAAAAAAAAATATAGGAAGCTACATCAGCTTACAAAAGGCACTCTGTGGTCACAGGACAATATCATCTTTAAAGATTTTAAAGAGTTCTTCAAAATCTTTCAGATTTTGCCAAATAATCAAACCAGGATCTGAACTAGGAACTGTCAAGTCTTTAACTTGAAGAGAGAAGAGAATCGGAGAAACACATTGGTATAAATCTCTTTTCTTGCTTATGGGAAAATACTCCACATAGCCCAGAAAACAACCGAGTTGTCTTGGACAAAGGTCATGGTTTTATCTTCACCAGTTTCAAAACGGCAGCCCAGAATTACAAAACCACAATCATAATTGGAATTATATTCCTATTATTATATTTTTTTATCTGGGGCACCACAGCACACCTTAGTAGCACTAACCATATAGAAGTTCTTCCCTTTTTTTTACAGGGATATTGTTTGCCTTTTGTGGAGACACTGCCAATACTTCATGGAAATGGAGTAATGGAAAGGTCAAATAAATGACAAAACTTTCTGAATCTTCAATTTAATTTCTCTAGCTCTCCAAAGTACTAATTAGTAAATTAATTAGACATTAAAAATTCAATTTAGTCCATTAAAAACTATTAAATTAAAAATAAAATTTACTAGAGGAGATAAAATATTCTATTTCTTGTGGCTAAAATTAGCACAAAACCCTCTTCACAATATTTTATTATTACTGCTTGCTTTGCAAGGATGAATTCATCCTTTTGCTTACCTGTCCCACAGCAACACTGCAGCAGACTCTGCTGTCAGACTACTCAAACATGTGAAAGGGAAAAGTATCCTACACCTCCTTCTTTTTCATGTATGCACTTGGAGTTAATCTCCTGAAATATAACCACAACTCTACCTCCTCAAAGGCTGCTGGTTCAGCTCTACCTCAGCTCTGCAGCCAAGCAGGGTTACAGAACCCCAGTGCCTCTGCCTGTGCCCCTGGGAGACCATGGCATAGACAGAATAACAGGGATATCAAATATGTGCTTGTCCACCCCTTTCCCCTCACAAGCACATCAGTTAGAGCTACATTTTCAGATATTATCAAATAAGAGAGAGGGGGATGCCTCTCCTTTTTCTTTTTCCTATTACACCAAGAAAGAAGGCAAATTTTTGCAATATAATACAGAGTAAAAAAAGCACAATTTTATGCCACTTTTGTTTTGATAAATTTTTTGCTTGCCTGTTCAGTCAGTGGAGGTCCTGGCCTTTGTAATCTGTTTTTTTGCTAATCTATGACATATTTATCTGAGTTGCATGTGGAATGCCCCGTAAAAATACATATTTTCTTCTCTGAGACACAAATTCTTGTCATTCTGAATCATTTCCCTTGGTGAAATATCACATAGAGTTCCTTAGTTTAGTTTAACAACCAAATGCTCTGAGGATTCCTCTTTTGGGGTAGAGATAAAAAAAAAAAAAAAAAAAGCAGATCTCCTGCTGCTGTTTTAAGAACTGACTTCTAATTTCTTCTATATTTTGCAAATTACTGATTTCAGTTCAAGAACCACTGTGATCAGAAGGAGCTTGTAGTAAACTAGAAGAGTTGAAAATAGAACTTGCATGAAGTCCACCCACCCTTAAAAATATTACTTAAGGTTAACTTTATGTGTCATTTTTTTGTGTACTGTTACAAACTCTAAAAGTTTTCCTGGAAGATTTCTTAAGATGCTAATACATAGGGTGGTTAGAAGAAATCTAATTTACTAAAGTGATTAGATTCCCTGAGAACAGAATTTAATGTCAGATAGAAACTAAATGCTACATGTTCATCAGTAATCCAAAAGAAATATGGAAAATTAAAAAAAAAAGCTTTGAAAATTAACCACGAATAGTCATAGCTTGGACATATTTGAAATATTAAAAATATTAAAGAGAAAAGAAATGATCTTATATTTTCTTGATTTTAGGGCAGAATGAAGCTATGGGCTATTTGACAGATATGCATAAGTCATATTATTCTAATATGTGTTTTTAAAATTAAGGAATTCTACATTTCGTTCTGTCTGTTAAGAAATCATAATCTTTATTTATTGAGTACTAATTTTTGTGTCTCTATTAAGAACACCATAGGACTCTCTAAATAGTAAACAACATATTCTAGCAACAGTTTATGTAGGACTAATCAAAGAATTTTCCAGCATTTCTGCTGTATATTTAAACTTTGTCAAGTTCTCAGACAGAATACTCCATGGGGCCCTTATTTCCTTTTTTCAATAAAGTATTACTGAAATTCTCTTTTTTCCCTGAACTCTTACATCATGAGTAGTTCTAATACCATTTCTCTCAGTTTCTGCTTTGTAGGGTGGGATTTGTGGGTTTCTGAGTTTTTCAAGATGACTGTTAGTGCTGACAAAGTGTGCCTGGCACATTTCCAACTCATTTCTTCCTCCATCTAAACCTCATTTTCTGTAACGTTTCTTCCTATTTGTTTCTGTCACTCCAGCCTTGGATACCCACAATAAAGAGCGACATTAGGTCGTGCAGGCATTACCATAATGATGCATACAGCATCTATTTGAACAGTGGAATGTTTAGGGCTGGACTTTAATGGAAATAAGCCATACCAAATAAAGTCAACTTTTATTTTTAATCAGGGCCAACAACTAGTGAGAAAATAAGCAACAAGACTGAATAAATAAATACATGAATGAATACTTATAACCTGTATCTGCTGGATTGAGCACTTCTGAAATTAAGAGTTGAACTCTTTACCTCTCTAGCAAGGGAGGGAGGATACTTCCCTTGTGTTTGGTAATTCCTCCTTGAATGCTCAGAGCATATTTAGATCAATTTGGTGTATTTAGGGACTGATGTAATTAGCCATCAGAGTTATACAAGGTGCTGTAGGCTTATTTTCTCAGACGTTTAATTTTTTTTGAAATGGCCTCTGACAAAATTCTGCAGCACTTTTGGGCCAGCATAAGCTCTTTGGGTTAGCTATGAAAAACAGCAAGGACGCCTTGCTCCCAGCATCATCCTTCCTATGCACAGAGTCACAGAATATTCCGAGTTGGGAGGGACCCACAAGGATCACTAAGTCTGATTCTTGGGTGAATGGCCCACACAATGACCAAACTCACCACCCTGGCTTTATTTACTCTGTGCTCTGTGAAACACTGGCACTGCTGGTGTCACAGAGGGAACTGTGGTCTGGAATAATGTTTGGGATCACAGGCATTCAGGAACTGGTATGTAGAGCTTCAGTAAGCAAGCACTATCAAAAATAAGATTATTTCCACCTACTGTATGTTTGTGCTACCATTAATAATACATAGGATACAGGGTATTTCAACATTTCAGGTTATTCACTAGATGTTTAAATTCTGGACAGGCCTGGCAATTGTCTGAAATTGCAAGCAAATCCACCATTTTTAACTCCTGCAATTTCTTCCGTATTCAGATGGAAGATATTCCATTTCTAATTTGATGGGGTACAAAGAAAGGACGGAAAAACCTTCTGCATTGTGGATTAAAGTCTTCTAGAGACAAATTCTCAAAAAAACCCAAACAAAAAAAAAATTACAACCAAAACTAAACCAAAAAACTCCACCCTCTATAAAAGAGAGAACTTTCCCCACCAAAATTCTCTTTACATATTAATGTTCTGGTTAAAACAGAGAAGTTTTTCAAAAGAAAATGACAGCTGTATTTGTTGATGAAAACCACTTAAGAGTTATACAAAAGTGGAGGTTATTCACAATTCTTTTAGTCTATGGAACATTACTATTATTTCCTTAGGTTTTTTGAAGGCAAGACACTCCTTAATAGCTTCCACAGTAAAATAAATTAAATCCATCTTTTAAATATAAGGAAGTAGTTTATGATTGACTGTATGAACTGACCAGACCCTACAGGCAGTATAAAGATTATGGTGTAAAGGGGAAAAAATAATAAAACTATTTCAAAAAAAGTCAGATTTTATAGAAATATTAAAAAAAAAAACAATTTCAGATTTAAAGAAAACTAAAATAACAGTTTCTAATTAATTTTTTTTTACTCTAATATCTCCTAAAGTTGTGTCTTTCATTTTCATGGGCCTCATGAAAAGGGGAAGTACTTGAAGTGCACCCATGGGAAGGTGATGATTATTCCTGAAGCAGTGGAAGGATCATGGACTATCAAAATGTAATCCTCCTCTGTAAAATGATGACATAAAACACTTTAACTTTTCAACCCTTTTATCCTGGACCACTCAAAAATGGCTTAACAGCACATTTAGCCCTTCATAAGACCAGTGTTGAACTGCCTTTTTAAGGATGAGAAGATTTGCAACATCTTCTCCTAATTCAATGCATTGGACTGGACTCTACCTCAATAGCAAGACAACAACATATACAAAAGTTCTGAACCCTATGGGTCTTCTCTGTGGGAACTTCTTAACCATGAAACTTAAAAATCCTGTTCATTCTTAGCAATTAAATACTTCTCAGGGTAAGTGACATTAATCTGGTTAAATCTTGTTAAAATGAACAGCTTCAGCACACAAATTGAATCACACCATGCCAGAATATTTCATAACAGGGGAATTCTCCTGGTCACAACACTAGTGCCTGTGAAAAAATTTCTTTTCAAAGGATCAAAAATAAGTGTGGGTTTTAATTAATCATGCAACTCCACAGGAATTCCATTCCTAGTGGAATTTAATTTTCATTGCAGCAACCTATAACTGCCTGATATGGCCCACACTGGGTTAGCTTCTTCAGAGGATGACTTCCTGCTTTGTCCCAGCATTTGCTTAGAAAGCAAACTGCAGGATCCAAAAGTTTTTATTGACATAGTGCAACAAAACACTGGGACGAAAAAATTCTTATTTTTGTATAATATACAGATTTATTTCACAAAATGTGATGTTTAAAAGTAAATGCAGATCTGCTTTTATTTAGCTATTGCCCTTGGCTGTATACAAAGCATCAGATTTGGATTTTAATTTTCATAGTGAGGCAAATTATTCCTTTCAAAATCATAAATGCATGCTTGTGACCTAACTGCTTCCATAGTAATGAATCAAAATATTGCAGGGAATATAAGCCCCACAGAAATCACAGTGAACACACTCTTCATACAGAGACTGCAAGTCTCTTTACAAAGAGAAAGGAGAAACTAACCTAAAATATAAGCAGCCTGGTCTGAATAGAGAAGTCATAATTTCCATGAACTGCTAGCACGCCTTCAACAGACTGCTAAATCATATTTCCCCAGCTAGGAAATTAGTGCCATGTTCTATTATTGGAGACTGTGCATCACAGCACGTGGAATATCTTCATACAAAATACCCAAGTGAGGAGAGTACGCCCATAACCTTGCCAGGTGTAAACTGTTCTTAGCAGACTCCTTTTAGTTTGTCCCTTTTGAATCAGTGTAAAAGTATTTCCATTGATGTCAGAAACAGTTTGAGTCAACAAAATGATCTTAGTTTTAATTATTTCTGTGGAGAAAATCCAGGATTATTTTATAGTTTTAAACACATGGATGAAGGGTATTTTAATGAATTAGAATAGCTTTGTAATAATTTCCATTAGTGTTTTTAGATTTTTTGTAAATATTTTGTACATATTTTGGTACAGATTTTTTTGTACATTTATAACTAATTTTAAAGCAATGGGATCAGCATTTCACTTCAAATTTTTAAGTGAAAATGAAACAAAATAATAAGAAGAATTGCAAAATATTTATTTTCATGGTTCTTTGTTTTTCAGTGCTCTACCTGCTGTAGTTCAGTAAATTATACTATGAAGAGAGTACGAACTAGACTTTAGTGCAAAGCTTGAGCTGATGGCAAAAATTCATATTCACTTTTTTCTGCTGTTTCATATTATTTACTTCTGGTTTTTTAACACTGTTTCATATGATTTACTTCTCTGAGTTGTTCAAATATCACCTCGGCCACTGTTACCTATCAGGATTCTCTCAAGGAGACAAATGGGGAGGACACGTTTCATATTTTTCAGATAAGCACAGAATCTTTATTTATTTTCAGAAAACTCCATTTGTAATTGTCCAGACTGTTGGTTTGCCCTGAAATGTTGCGTAGTTGTTTTCTTCTGAATGCAGTTTTTCCTAAAACTCTCTCAGATGCACTTTTTGCAGTTACACTCTTAGCCATAAGAATAGTAAATAAAGGATTAGAAATATTTTACATCTGAATTCATACCTTGCAGAAAGTGAAATAGGAAGATTTAATGTTTAGCTCCACAGGTGATTTCACTCTGAGCACACAGGTTTCCTTTTCATGAAAATGTTTTAATGAAAATGTTTTTCCTGTATGCAAAGCCTGAGGGGTCCCCCTTTCACTGCTTTTGCATATCCATCTGCTGTTTAAGAGCCCAAAAAATAGTCACTAAGCACCTTGCCACTGCCTACTGTGGATATTTTTCATAATATCTGTAAGGTCGGTGAGTTTCTAGTTCTAAACACAGCATCTCTAAAATGGAAGACATTCATTCTATTGTATGCTGTCCGTCCACTTTTCTTGAGAGTCATTCTTTGATGGTGTGGATAGGCAGATACTATATTTTCCTAGAAATTCCTTATATGTTTGTGAAAAAAGTGCACATGAAAAGCCTTTAGTGAAGGCTCTTTTTTAGCTTTTACTATTTTGCAAGCTGAAAATAAAGAAAAGCAGGGTTATAAGCCACCACAGAGCACACTGAAAAAGAATATGGTTTGAACAAATTGAAGAGAACAATTTCTTCCTGACTTTATATTATAGATTATCTGACTAGAAAAGTGCAGGGAACTTCAAGCAATCAGCTGGCTGGTTTTGTTATGCATGTAGACAATGATATTATTATATAAGGTACAGTGAAAGCTGCTTTCTTCTGTGAGAAATATCGCCTAGTCACCTAATAAAAAAAGAGAACCAAAAGTATGTTTATTAACCAAGAGAATGATTGTTACTGCAGCAGGAAACATCTACCTCCTATGTAAGCTGCAGGGATCAGTAATAATGCTGTCTAGAGGCCTTGAAAGGGGGACTGGGTCTAAAGCTAGGATATCCTCCCAGACGAAGGAAGGATGCAGATACCCTGAGCATTGCTGGATCATTGGTGATGGAGAGAGATGGGGAGACTGATATTATTGATTTCTCTGGTCTGTATTGAAGGCACTTGAAATGGTAGTTCATGTTTGGAATCAGGTGTTTATTATTTCTTATCAGTAAAACAGTCTCACTGCTGTGAGTTCAGCGGCTTTTCATTAGAAGTTACAAAATGGCTCACAATCTCCTGTTGCAAGGTCTTTTAAGACTAAGCTATCCAGTTAAGAACTGACACCTAGATTATTTTTCCTTTTAGCCCAATAACCAATCCCAAAGCGCCTGTAATGTGGACTTTCCTGCCCAACTACAAAATGCCACCCAAACCCATGAAGAAGAAGGAAGAAGAAGCATGAGGAAGAAACCCAGGAAGACATCCTGTGTCCTCCATATTGCTTCCATCTATGACATACTAAAAATACCAAAACCTAAATTTCTCACCAAGTGATGCACCTACACTACTCTCTATAATCTATTTCACATTTTTGTGATTCAAGTCTATCTTGAAATCTTGAAACTTTCTCCATGAATGATGGTCAAAGTCAGTGCTCCCCTGGGGCTCAGGGCACCTCAGAGCAGACACAGAAATATTTCCACTGTTCTGGGTTTCCACACGATACAGCCAGAAGAATTCAACTTTATTGTGGAATACCTATGCCTATATACTATTTTAGGAAGGCTAGTAATGTTTTACTACAGTTATTGGGCTAATCATCACATAAACAAACTTATACATTTTACAACATCTCTTGCTTGCAGAGTTTGATGTAGTTTTCTTTTCTGGTAAATCAGTCTAATTTAGTCTTCTTGCAATCTTGATTTAATCCTCGAAGTTCTGTTTGCTCTTGCCAAGGCATCCTGTTATCAAATCTCTTATTCTTATAAGGTGCAAGGTGCTCTCTGTTTTGTGTGTCCACATACTGGATCAGGAGAGAAAAGATGAGAAGGTGAAAAAGTGTTTCATTTGATAGAAGCAAACCATACACAGATTGTCCTCTGTTTATCCACCTGCATGACCTTGCAAAGGTACAAACATTTGTAACTCTGTTGCCTCTTTTAGCTATTGTAAACAAATGTTAGTAGATGTGTTTACTTTAACCTGATGTGGATAAAGTGCCATTTTTCAAGTTAGAAAATACAGTTCGCTCTTCATCCAAGAGTGTGGAGGGTCTTCATAACAGGCTTGTGGCACAAGCAGTATCCACTCCATCCAACAGCATCCCCTGTGTGAGCCAGGCAATGTCCCCTGAGTGTCACCAGGAGAATGTCCCAGGGACTCCAAGCTGTGTCCTAGTGCACCTAAATCCAGCTATTGCAATTTTCTAGCAATATAAATTTGGGGTTGATTTATGTCTATTATAGTAGACATAAATCTAGTAAATCTATTAGATTTATTCTATTATAGTAAAAATCTAAATTCTCTGGAGGTTAATGTTTCCTTATTTCTGCGTGCCATAAGTATGTGATATATAGCTTAGACACATAACTTTCAGACTACTGAAAGTTAGAAACCGCATCTCAGAACGGTCATAGTTATGGAACTAGGAAAAAACAAGTTTTAGTTTCTTTGTTGTTCATCTGTTGATCCTTTAAGTTATATTTTAAAGAATAATACTGTGATCATGAAGTCTAGCAATTGATACCTGAGACTTACCTGTTATTGTTTAAGATGCACTTTAAACAAGAAAGACATAACTAAAAGTGTTTATTAAATAATAGAAAAAAAAACATGGAAAAACATATCAACACCCCACATAATTTCCCCCTACTTATGAATTAAGGCCTTTTCCATGGCACAATTCACTAATTAAAGGCCTAGGTACAGTTCTGACATTTTGCCCTTTCTCAATAGATCTGAAATTCACATTTCATGTACAACATCCTCAGCAAATAATTATGTGAACAAAATAATATCAAATTGCCACCTGCTGAGATACAGATTTACTGTGTTGACACAATATAGATAGTCTTATTTCATCCTCATTCATTAAGCATGCTTCACTGTAATTACTGAAAGATCCTATATCATCATGGAGCAGTTAGAAATGCTTTAACACTGAAGCACTTGAAGTGTGTTAAAAGAACTTTTGGAGAATGAAGAAGGATGTTTCCACATCTCTAATATAAGATTATAGCAAGTGATGATAAAATGCTGTTATATTTCATTCAGAGCATGTGCACATTAATCATCAGTAATTTATAGTCTGCATGACTAATACAATCAGCCACAAAAAACTAACATTTTATATATTCTCCCATTCAGTATTAATTTGCAACTTTATTTATAATTATCAACTACTTTATTCAGAAATAATCTTCCCATAGAAAATTTCGGTCTACAAAATAGATATTTCTATTTCATATTCTGAACATTATTTACTGAGTTAGGATTTTTAATCATTATTTATGATATGAAAGGCCTATCAAACAATCTGTGGGCTGTAACTGTTTCATTTCGTGTCAGGTTGGAGCTATAATTGTCCAAGCTTCAGCCAAGGATGGGATGAGGGTGGAGCCTGGAGACATGCAGGCCTGTCAAGGTTGTTATTCCATAGCACTCACTTCATCTCTGGGGGGAATGGAGCTGGGGATTCTCACTTCTGGAAAAAAGGGAGTGTGGCTTTGGCTGGAAGAAAAATACTTTTTCAGCAGTGAGAAAAACAACTGCTGCTGTCATGACCTTAACAGATTCAATTTCTAAGTTCATAAGGATTTAGGAGCCAGTAGCTGGCCCGAGTGCTTGGGTTTATGGTATGGGGATGGTAAGTCTTAGCTCCTGAAAAGACTCATTATTAATTCCTTAGGGTGAATTTGGAGGAAATAATTCATTAAAGAGGATAAAAATTCAGTAATAGAAAACAAAATACTTAAAAGATTTATATTAAATTTTATTGTGATTCCTAATGTAAAACACTGGCATTAAGATACAATTTCCTTGTTGTAATGTAAGCCAGATATAGACATATTTAAAGACTTTGACTATATATATGCACATATCATCTTTCTCCCTAATAAATTATAATAATGAACAGTAAAAGCACAAAACCTTACTAAAGAGGAATAGCATTCTTCATAAAAACTTTGCAAAGTAGAAAAGTTGAAATCATCAACTTCCTTGAGAAGCTCAGTAAAAATTTGGTCTTGTCTGAGCTGTACAATCATCCAGTTATAAAGCCTTCCTCTTCTGCCTTCAGCTTCTTTTCACTCCAAGTTTGTTTATGTGCTATGGTCAAATAGAGACAGAAGTAAACAAAATTTAGTTTATAATACAGCAGTTTTGCTCTTCAGAGAGAAAAAATAACTGTGGAGAAATACAAAAAATACATTGTCATGAATAGTCTGCATTTTCACACAGAAAAAATAATTTGGCAACAGGAGAGTTTCTGAACTGCGCAATTCTCCATGAGGGTACAATGTTTCCACAGATTAATTTCTCTGTAACTTGTTACAAAGGAAAACATGGGATAAATGTGATCAGGTTCCTTTTGTGGTTTTATTTGGTTTGGTATGTATGAAATTTTCTGAATAAAACTACCAAGGGAAACACAAGACAAGTGCTGAATCACCAGCCAAACACAGACCAGTGCCTGGCACATTCATCCTGACCAACACCCATGTATTGGGTACAATTCCTTGAAGCAGGCAAAGCACCTCGGCTTGCCACTGCAAATGTGGGTGGAAAGCTGAACTCACTAACCTGTCAAAACATTTTAATTCTTAATATCAACTTGAAAACTAATTGTAGGGTCTGTAAATGGTCTGCAATTTCCCTTGATTCTGACCAGCCATTTTGCGTCTTGACTTTCAAAGACAGCCTGCCTCCCCTTCAAAATCTCTGCCTGCTCCCTAGAAACCTACTGAAGATTAAGGTACATCATGCATTTAAAATTAAAAAAGAATAACTGGGATAGAAAATGTGAGATCCTATTTGTTGTTACTAGGGCTAATGGGAGCTTGGATTTAGGAATCCCTCTCCATAAAGCTGCTCCCTTTACGTTGCCTGCCTGGACCAGGAGTCACAGCTGAGTCTCTAAGTGTGACCACAGCAATGGTAAAAAGGACAACATGAATTTTGGGTTAATTAACCACATATGGGGTTAGAGCACATCTGTCCCTGGATTCCCTGTGCCTGTAGGTACAGGGCTTCACTGGCCTGAGGAGAAAAACATCTTTCCACTAAATAAATCCCAACTGAGTGATGCCACTAGAGGGAGAGCTGACCATATTTATCAACAATATCAAATTACCCAGTGTGTCTCGGTGGTACCAGTGCATTGTTGAGCTAGGCAGGAGCAAAAAAACCCAAACCCTTTCCATTCCAGACAAAGAATACCCCAATTAAAAAATGCTACAGTTATATGGGTAGGCTAGATTATGTCAATTATTTAGGACAATGATGGAGACAAAGTGGAGGGAATCTAAAGAGCATTTCTACCCAATGCAAGCAAGACCAAGTTTCATTAATTGCTCTCCAGACAAGTATCTATTTATTTGTTCCTGAGAATCTCAGTAATGATGACTGGAGTTTCTGGATAGAGAATCACTGGTTTGATAATCAAACAAGACTATTTTTTTGCTTAATATTCCTCTGAGATGGAAAGGTGTTTACTTCCTGCTAACCTACACATTCCTCAGAGCAATTTAAACTCAAGAACTCTCTTCATCTCACAGTGTTTGTGGAGAAGATTTTGCCTCTATTTCTTGGTTAGCAACTTTTAAAGTTTCTAAGCATATCAGCTCTCACTCCCCTCAGTCTTCTCCTGTGTAAATTATTCCAATTGCTACAACTGGTCTTTACACATCACCATTTCAAGGCTCTGATTATTCTCATTGTTCTTCAACTCAACATCCTCTCAATGATCCACACCTTTCTTAAACTGCATGCCTCTAAATACAGCCAGAAACCTTTATATGCACCACTGATTATGGTTACTAGGGTGTTCTTCCATATATTTTTCTAGTTGAACTTGCAGCTTGAATAAAGATTCAAAGACTCAAAATCAAAAATTCATTCCAGAAACAGTTACTTTAATCTTAATGGGAATTGATTTTCTAATGCAATTATAACTGCATATTGGGTAATTACTTCCAATTCCACTTCCAATTCATCTCCAAGTCAAAACTGGAAAGTATAGACCAATAAGAAAAGAGATTCTTCCAGGGTCAAATCCAATGGATATTTTTAAAAACACTTGCTCCCCTCTCAATTTATGCACTTGTGTAAGAGATGTCAGGCTTTATTTTCATCTGGTTTCCAGTGCTTATGACAGTATATTTAGCAACTGTGTCAAAGGGCTCCGCACAGTTTTGTATTGTTTTAATTGCTTCTGCTTTATGCAAAAGGCCCACTGATTTTGGAACAAAGTTACATTGTGTAATCTAACAGTTCCTGACAAGTTCATTGTTTTATTTCCTAGGTGCCCAACAATGTTTTATTCCAACATCCTTCTTCTAGGAATTGACACAAAGTCACAAAGTTGAGTATTTCTCATATTTCTAGCATTGATATTTTGAAAATACAATGATCTCATCAAGTTAAATTATTATTAATTAGATGGAGCCATTATTCTCTAAGTTATTATTTTCCTATATCCATCAGTATTTTTACCTCTGCTTTTGAAAATCTGTTGTCTGCCTGATTACAGCAAAAGATCCTTGGCAGGCAATTCCTTTTTGCATTTCCTTTGGGTATGTGCCTGAGGAATATCTCTTGTTATTACTATTTTGCAGGTCAAAAGCTGGTGGTGAAAGAGGAACAATCCCACCCTGACAATGAAAACTACAGCAATCAGCAACTGGTTGTTGATCTTAGGGAACAGTTGAAACTTGAGTGCAATGGGAAGCAAGAATTTGCTTGGATTGGAACAAATGAGTGAAGGAAAAACTCTTGATGTTGGTGGAAATTCACCAGGAAAGGAAAAAAGACTTCAGTTCCTAATGAAGAAAGAATGATTAATAGCCACTAACTCTCCTTAAGGCCAATGAGAATTAGCACTGAGATTTCCAGGAAGATGTCCAATGATTTAGAAAAGAGTGATGAGAAGTTGTGGATTTTTTGATTCCTAGAATTAAAATCATTCTTACTTCCTAACCAGAAGTCCCACCTTACACACTTCTAAAATAACTTGATCATGATGGGTGAAAGACACAAATACTCAATCAAAACCAGACAAATAAAACCAAAGTCAATTTTCTGCTAAGGCCCCAACAAGCTAACTGCTATTTCTGCTATTCTGAATGGCAGAAATCTGTGAATTCTCCAGCACTTCTAAGGAAAAAAAAAAAAATCTACATTTTTCTTTTGCACATTTTTCATGCTTTTCAAATTTGTTCTTTTCAAAAACTATTTTAAGAATAATGGGGTATGTCAGCTCATCATTCATTCTCTGTAAGCCACATTTTACATCTAGAGTCATATTTTAATAGAGTATTCTGAAAAGCTTTCCTGGAAAGAGACCAGTTTATTATTTAAGCATGTTTTCTTTCTTTGATTTTTACATTTACAGAAATCATTATTGTAGAATTCTTCTCTTTATATTGGTTGAAATCCATTATAAAATCATAAAAATGTTTTTTCTTTTAAACCTGATTCCTCAGGAATGATGACATTTAAGAATTTTGGAAGGTGAGTAATCTCTTTTTCATTTTGGCTATGCAAGATTGTCAAAATATCCTGAAAAAAGCTCAGAGTATTTTTGTCTCAGCCAAAACCAAATCACAATCTTGCCTGATTTAACCTGAAACTGGCAGAAAAGTTGAACTAAAGCTTATCCATAGCAAAATCCTTTAATTGCATCTTTTTCCTATTAAAAGCCAAGACTGGTCAGAACAATTCTCTACTCCTGTTACTATTGTTTCAGGGGATTTTGATCATGCCTTCTGCAATCTTATTCCACAAAAGCAAGAATTTATAGTATTTATATGCCTTTGAAATTTCATTTTTTATTTATGTTATCTGTGCATTATACTTCTGGACTACTGTGATATCAACCCTTGGGAAAATTAAACCCTTTTGCTGAATGGACTCCAAAACAGGTTTGGAAAGCACTACCACAATCCTTGTTTACTGAAATATCACCCTTGTTACTTTTTTTCACTTATTAGTAGGACCAGTGGTAGATTTGGCTGCTGTAGAGCAAGAATTTCAATTTCTAATTTAAAGAATGACAAACAAGGGAAAGATAAACAGCTCTTCAGGAGTATAAGGTGACATGTTTTTGCCATTTTTGACATTAGTTTCACCATTGCCAATATGGTGAACAGAGGGGGTCAGACAATAGTCAGCAAGGAACAGATGGAGGAAACAGCAGCACAATATCTAAAGCAGTTTAGAAGATTATTACGAAAGTCTAAGGCTCTATTGGTGAGTCTATACACTAAGTGTAGTGTTGGGGAGTGGGGGAAAAGACATGGAGAGGCAACCAAGAGGCTCTGTGAATTCCTCCTCAGGTGGTTAACATTACCTGTACACGTGATGTGAGAGTTATTGCATTGGAGGAGAAACTGATCCGTGCCTGGCAAGATTTGCTGGCAGCAGGAATGTCTGCACAGGCTTTTCTGACCCACTCATGTTCCAGCACAAAGTTTCCAGTCCTGCTTTCCTGCAGAGCTTTGTGGCAGTGAGCACACAGGAGGTGACACTTCCCTGCAGGTACCCAAAACGCAAGATTGGGGCTGACAGCTCCACTCATAAAAGGGGCTCCCTCTCACTGAAAGTAGTGTGTGTTGATGCTTGTGCCTCTTCATCCCCTTGGGATTTAAACACTTGCAGGAGAGAACCACTTACAAATGGGGTCATGTTCAACTACTGCTTTTCAGTTCCGTAAGATGTCATTTTAGAACCAAAGAAAGTCACAGCAAACTTTGTTTAAACACGCAAACAGGTTGGTCTTCTCAGTCAGTGTCTCCAAGACACAAAATACAGAATGCAAAAGAATAAATATTATAGAAACTAGGATGTTAGTCCAGCAATTCTTATAAAAAGAATATTTTTATAATAATTGCCTGCAGATCCATAGTGTTTGTATTACTGGAGCCTTTTCAGGCAGTTTGGAAGAAGATTGTCTGCTCCAAAATTTTGATTGGAATTTTATTCCCATTTCTAACTCGCATAAGAATTCACAGATTATAGGCCCATCTTCCTGTCATTGGAAATTCTTTGAAGAAATCATAAGTACCATGAAATCTCCTTTGTTTTAAAAATTGGAGGTTCCTTTAAACTCTCCGTGGTTTTCTTATACTCACCATCACATTTCTAGAGACAGAGAGTTTTCTTCAAAAGCCTTCCTTCCAACAGCCTTATGTTTAGGGCTCCTCTATAAATACTGATGCTCTGGCTCATTTGCTGTTTAAAAAAAAAAAAAAGAAAATTGGCAGAGGCTAATTCTTCCAATTAACCATTATTCAGAGACTGGCAGGTAGTAACAATAAAAATAATTAGGGAGAAGGACTGACACACTGGAATGAAATATTCCAGAGGAGTTTTTTCACCTGTAGGCAGCTTAAAGTAATTTTTTCTTTCTGTTTCTGATTCATAAAAAATAGTAACTACTTGTACTTTGGCAGTAAAATAAATAACTTTTGAATGGATTGGGGGAAAATCCCAGGGCTATCTCACCATTAGACACCACAGTTGTTGAGTCAGGAAATGGAAAAAAATAAAATGATACCTTGTTTCTAACAACATTGCTTTCACTAATGAAGAATAATTTATTATTTGATTGTCAATTGTTCTAAGCGAGGTTTTAAATAGCAAACATAAAATCTGTCAAATGAACATTATTTAAGGATTTCTTCTTGTATTTGTGATGTAAAGGAACCTGGCCTTGACATCTCCCATCACAAAAATGACATGACACATGGTGTATATAATTTACAGTTTGGAAGGTTTCTGCATTGTGAAAAGAGATTGTAGAAGACAGACTTAATATCCAACATGTTTTAAAAATTAAGATGAGTAACAGAAAATACATTGTCTTACTGCTCCAGTATCAAAGAAGATTAGGTAATTTTCCTGTACAGTGCCTTTCTTTCAGAAAAAAAAGTTTGTTGTAATTTTTTAAATTTTTTTAAATTTTTTTAAATTTTAAATTTTTAAAATATTTTTAAATATTAAATAAGTAATTTTTTTAAATATTAAATAAGACATGATAAACAAATTATTCATAATGTGATTTTACATGAGACAAAAGAAATAGAAACTCCTCCTTTCATGTGTTTCAATATTGGATTAATTGCATCAACAGCCTTTGAAATCTCACATGAAATCATATGTGAGTGATAAAACAGTGCTGAATAGAAATGTAGAAAAGGCCTGTTAAATTATCTAGTTGCATTTGGAATATGCATCAGCCTGAGGAAGCCAACTCAGTTAAAACAAATTCACTTGTTTCCTCAAAGGTCTCTTTCATAGGTTCTAAGCATATTTGGGATAGAGACTATGACCAAACTAGCAAAGTCAAGATAATTAATGGAATGAACAAGTTCTACTTAATTTAAAGCTCTAAAGATTTCTTGTATTTGTTTGCTTTATGTGGTTTTGTTGGGCTTAGGGTTTTTTTGTAATTTTTTGAGAGAAACCAAGGGCAAGCATTTCAACATTTTTTCCTAAGGAGTAGGAAAAAAGTTTTTCCACCTTGGCCTGTAGCTTTCTGATAAAGACCCCAGAGAACACAGCAGCACAGAGTTCTTCACCTGTTAGATGATGGCAAACTAAGCCACAGGAAATCCCTGTTCATTAGAAAGGACAACTGAATTCTTTCAGGTGCTGGGCTGCTACTAACTCTGTTTCAAGTTTTATTTAAATTTTACAAAAATCTCTGTTTAGAACTACATAGAATGGAATAGCCTGAACAGCAGGAATTAATGGAGGATCTTAAGTGATTCTTCAGATTCCCACCTGAGAGGCAATAAATTAGAGTTTAAATCAAACATGTTCATCATTCAGGCCAGGCATCTCAATTGTGACCTCACACAAGGATATTACTATTCATAAGTAAAAACATTAATCAAGCTAAAATATCTTTCAGCCAAGCAGGTAGAAAAGTCGAGTTTAAGACTTTTGCCAGGAAATTCTGAAATATTTTTAAAGTGACCCGGTCGCCCAATTAACATCTCTGCTTTATTAGAGGGGTTCTGTCTGACTAAGTGCACAGGATGTCAAAGAATTTATTTCTTGCAGGCTGACAAGTACTCGAATACATACATGGAACCTGGAAGTCTGAAAGGCAAAAAAAAAAAAAACTTGGGAATTTATATATGCCAGTGAAATGAATTGTAGCTCTTGTTCTCGTAATTCTGGTCATTGTACATGTACAAATTATGAATCACGTATTTTATTTCCTTGTGACTTGGAAGAATGCCATTTTTCCATTGAAGTAAGTTTCTTCCCAGTGCCTACTTTGGCTATTTGGATAGAGGGAAAGCTTGCTGCAATTAATGTTTTGTTTAGTGTTCTGCAAAGGAAACTTATTGCAGAGTCTGAAATACTGAAAAACTCTAAACTAAATACTTAAAAGTATTAATTCCAAGAAGTTTTAGCATGTGTACATAACCCAAAGGAATTTTGAACAGTGTGTCCAACATTTGTTAAAACCACTGGTCTGCATGATCAAGGTGCCTTATAGATTTTTAGGTGGACTTGCTGCTTATTCCCTGTAACCATAGTGCACGCTGAGTCCTATTCTTACGAAACACTGTATCTCTCTCATTATTTTTATTATAAAATAGTTTTGGAACCTCACTGCAGTGATAACTCCTTAGTTTTCAGGCTAAAGTAGTTCTGATGAGTTTTCATATATTTCTTTCAGTACCTTTTGCACCTTCTTCCACAAATGTATTTTTAGAAAAATTAAATTTGATAAGGGTACAGACTAACAAGAAAATTCAGATCTCTCCTCTGCTTCATACTAATTCCACTTTCTCACATTTATTCCAAACCAAGTTCAACTTTCTTGAATGTCACTGGCTATAACCTTGCAAAGCAATTTAGAAGAATTCATGTCCTTTCTGCAATAATTCTGCATGTGCCTACCTCTGCTGAGGTAAATAAGAATTAAATTTATCATCTCCTGGAACTATGAATGACTCATGCTCACAAGATAACTGAATCACTGTTTCATGTCCTTCTCTCCAGCTGTTGAAATCCAAAATGTGCCTACTTTACATCTGTTCTTAGTAACTTTTCAGCTTAAATATTACATTTTATACCAATCACTTTTATTCCAGTACTATTCCTTGAGGCTTCAAGATGATCTAGGTATTAGTTATCTTTGAGATCTCAAATGTCTTTTATATTGATCACATCTCCTAGCCCTGCATCCTCAGCCAATTCCCTGGCACACTCATTAACTGGAGATAGCAGAGTTAAACTCCATGAGCATTCTGTTTAATAATACTTTTATTTGCAATCAATAATTGCAAAAATCTTTCAGTGCTGCTAACTTTCCTCACCTTATTAGCTGGCTCCAAAACCATGTTACTATCAAGAATCTAATATTCTCTGTCCTAACTGGTCATTCCTCCTCACAGACTGAACTTTTGGCAATAGCAGCTTAAAAATGTAATGAGACCAAGTTTTAAAGAAAGTTAACATTTCTTATCCAGTCAATTCAATTGAGCATGGGCATAAGGGGAAACACACAAAAATTGCAACACACAGGAGGATCAAACAAGCTCCTTTTCTTATTTCTCAAAGAACAGGGTTTAATGTACCAAAATTCACCACATAAATTGTGTGCTTAATAGAACTCCTCTACCTTTTTCGTAGACTATCAGTGGTTTGAAAAAATCTACACCTAAAAACTTCAGTGAAGCTGAGATCTGCAGTAAGCCCTGACTGAGTCACCCCAATGAACACTGGCTGAAACTCCTGCCCCACTGAGTATGAGCACCCTCTCACAGCAAAGCTTCAGCTCCCAGTTTGGGAAAAAATGTGGTAGTGGCATTGAAAACCACACCTAACTTGGTAAAAAATTCTGAAGACTTATAAGGAATCCTTCAGTCTGGACTGGGGAAAGATAAGCATCTTTTTAATTATATATTTTGATATCGCAGATATTTGAGGGTTTTTAAAAAAAAAAAAAAAAAATAATTTACAATGCAATACATTGGATCCAAAATTAAAATAACTGCAGTTAACTTTGCCTGATTTTATTCCTAGAAAAGGCCAAAACCCAGTAGATGTTTTCACAGCTCTGTTCCAGCATATTGCTAAACTGACTGGTGATTCTTGCACTCTCAACAAAGATGGTGAAGTTGCTAGTTTCATCCATAGAAGGAAATTTTAAGTGAACGTTTTTTTTCAGTAGAAAGAAGGGGAATGAAGTTATGCTGATTGGCTTAGAGGGTCTTTTTGGGGTTTTTTGGTTTTTTTTTGGTATCTAGTTTTGTTCAGACTCAACTATATTCAATATTCCTCAATAAAGAAAAAAGAAAATGTTTTTTCTGAATAAGCCTTTAAAATATCTTATCTCAACAAAGCATCCAGACTTTCTTCAGTTTATTTTCTTGAACATTCATTCGCCATGTTCTACATTCTAAATCTCTAAACCTTAAGAAATTACTGAATGGAACCCCGAGAATCAACAGAATGTTTCAAATAATTCAAAGTTTCTCAGTGGCCTTAATTTAGTTTATAGCCAAGCATCAACATATGCATCAAGAAAGATTTTTTTTTCTTCATTTGACTCTAATCTATAACTACCATTTAACAAAGTTTTCACAAAAACTGGTGTGCATGGAACCCAAGATACTGGCATTTTCTTCTTCTGAGGTTTTTGACCCTTTTCAGAAGTCCATTTTGACCTGCTGTTTAATTAACATAAATGATTCCTTTAACACTTCTTTGAAGAGTGCTCATAATTCCACTTTAAAATGTTCCTTGTCTCTTCATGAGTATTGGAGAAAGGGTGATTCCACACAATATTTCTATTCTGAATGTAGATATGTCATTGCAAATGAGGAACAGAACTCTTAAAATTAGTTTAAAACCTATAAATATGAAGAGAAGAAAAACTTAATACAGTACACAAACAAAACTAAAGGAAAAACAATATGATCTTTTTGAAGATGAAATAAGTTAATTTTGCTCTGAAGAGTAAACTCTGCAGTAAAGTAAGTGATTTTTATCTAAAAGGGAAACTTTTAGATGTATTCAAAGAAGTACTCATTGCATAAAGTCTAAGGTTTGAGAGTAGCTATAAACTTTCTTGGCTTTGGGAAATTTATAGTCTACTCCTGTTACCCATGCAGTGAACCCAAAATGGAAAAGAACTGTGGTTCTACTTAGACAACCTGGTAAAATTCCTTTTCTTTCCACTGATTATGCAACTTGTGTAGAACTATGAGTTAGAGCTTGAGGGTGCATATTTTCTCAGGCTCTTGTAATAACTTAGAGATGAAACCAAGGTGGGCACGTCAGTGCTTGGCAAGAGATTGCAATAGATCTCAGGACATTCTTGCTCAGGGGGGGCCTTCTGCCTGTCTGAACGCCTTAAGCTGAGGCTGCCTGAACAGACTGTGCTGTTTCTGGAAGGTTAGTGCTGCAGTACTTTCCAGGTACGAGAAATCACCATTTTTGTCATAGCATGACATCTTGTGGACTGCTGGTAGTACTACCAAAGGACTCCCTGTTCTTAACCGAAATATTGCTCCCATCAGGCAAACGAGTACACAGAGTGCCTGTTTCTTTTAAAGCTGACTGGGTCATATACACAGCTGTCATCTATTTATGGATGAAAAACATCTCAGATGATAAGCTTGTGAGAAAGGAGATACATAGGCAGAACCCATTTAATGTACAGGCACTGAGCCCTGTGATGGCAAAGTGCAGGGCTCAGGACAGGAGAGTGCCTTTTGTCCCTCAGCATGTTCCTGGCAAGGGAAAGCTTCCAAGACTGGCACGTTTCCATCTTCAGCCCACTTTTTTTTTCTTATCCCAGGTTCTGGCAAGCAGTCAGAGAAAAGGATCAGGAGCCCTTGACATGTTGTCTAGCAGGCAGGTGGTAGGGCTCTCTTTCCAAGCCTCCGAGGAATGAAGAATGGAATGGACAGACAATATTGAAAAGGTTGAGGGTTTTTTCATCCTCATGCCTAAAAATGGAGACTAGTCAGGATTATTTTAAGATTTAGGGCATGACTAGAACTTGCTTACAAGGCATGTGAGCTTGCCTGGTTGTATCACTGGCCCACATCACTGCCTCCTGATTAAGAGTAATGGAAAAAATCTGTCGGATTATTAAGCTCCTGACTGCATTTGAATACATCACCACATAGACTTCATTTAATTTTTTCCTGAGTGACATATTCAAGGAAAACCTGTAGCTTTATTTCAAATAACAAGACAGCACAGAGTTATGAGCTGACAGAAGAGTTCAACTGTATGAAATCTATACAGTCATTTTATATTTTTCCTCCCACGGGACCTGAGGGCAATAGTTTTAGCTAAAAGGGTTTTTTGCTTTTAGATCCCTTTGTTGTTTTTTGGGTTTGCACACAGGGTCTCCAAATCTACTCCCTCTGTTTCAGGTCACCTGTTAGCTCTTCACGTGTAATGTACCATACACCCTTCCAAGGAGCAAAAGATTTTGGACAAGGAAAGAAGGCAGTGCTTTACAGAGGAACAAAACCAACAAAAACAACCACTACCACTATTTAGATGACACTGTAAAAAAATAATAATAATGAACGGACACATTCCACTGAAATTGTGAAACATATCAGTGTTCATGAAGGTGGATGCTGAGATACTATTTTTGGACTTTCCTCCACAGTTTAACTTAATTTTAGAGTTTTGATCAAGCAGGAAAATGCAAAAATGCTCTGAGAACTTGTCAGGAGTTTCCTATTCTTATTGTATATGTTTCAGGGAGGTGGAAGTTTTGGCTGGGTATATAACCTCTGTATCCTTAATGTAAATGAAGGGAAATTCAAAAACTTTCTCTTTGTCTGTTTAATTCTTTTTCCTAGAGAAAAGATTCATCAGTTTAAGAATGACTTTCAAGTTAAAGTCTCATCAAATGCAGAGAAAATCCATCAAAATGAGGTAATATTAGGGGTAGGATTCAGCCCAAGATTAGGACCTTGTTGATAGTGACTACATCTCCACAGCACTGGAAGCCCAGAGAGTTATCATGCATTAGAAAGCTAAATTCAGCTGCCAGCCTCAAGTTGATTCCCATGCTGTACTGAGAACAGACAAAAGATGTTTTGTAACCTGATAAGTAGCTGTCCATGCTGTACTATTTTTGCAGACACATAGATTTAAAAAAAATCAAAAAACACCAGACTACTAAAGCATAATATCACTTGAAGCAAAAATATCACTTTGAAGCACTGAATCAAAGTTAGGCACCATCATGAAAGAAAAAAAACGCTTTTTTTTTCAAGGACATGCTACCAAAGTAATTGTACTTAGCTGAATTTGACCCACATTGCATATTAAGCCTGGCACAAATAAGTATGAACATAAGGAGAGCAGGAATGATGACGTAAAACACTAAATCTAGCCTTCCGTGGAATCTACCAGCCTCACAGGGTCAAAAGCTGAGCTTTGAAGACTAGGGGGAAAATTAGCCTTTTTCAAATATTTGCAAAACTAGAATGTTATAAAATCTCTTTGATCCCTCCCCTGCCCTAGCCATACTTTCTAATTCCCAAGTGTTTTCTTAAGAAAAGAAGAAAAAAAATCATGTCCCATAGCTTATACATATTTATTACCAGTGGACAGCTGAAGACATAATACTTGTACCTATATTAAAAAAATTGTAATTACTTAGGCATAAGTAAAATGAAAAAATACAGAAATATTGAACAAGAAGTACATCAGAATTAATAATAAAAAACCCACAATGCATTTCAGTTTCCATTTTTCTTTCTTTCCTTCTTTTTCTATGATATATACTTGTTCTGCTAATCATTAATCCCTCCTGTCCTGGTTCCCAACTCCTGGCTGCAGTTTGCACTGACCATTGAACTAGATCAGACCAGTCTTCTGGCAGTATAAAGAACATTATGTAATTTTTGCTGTAATTTAGTTGCTACTCCTGGTTTTCTGCTATGTCTGTTCTTTGCTTTACAGGGATCTGAACCTGTATTACCGTTTCAGAAATAGACTTACAAAAGAACTTGAAAGGGCTGTGTGTAGAGTACTGGCAAATGAGCAGTATGTAGTCTGTAGCTGAGTTGTTTGCAAAAGCAGCAGCAAGATATTGATGCAGAGAAGAGGAGGAGTTAGGATGTAGAGAGTGCTTAGGAGAGAAAGATGAGTGATATCATTTTTTCAATCCAAAGCGTATCTCCTAGATAAAAAATGTTATCAGATGTTACATGGAACTGCCAATAAGCTGCCCCTCAAAAGGAAAGCATAGACATTTCCAACATTAATTTTCCAGCCACCACAAGGAGCAGCACACAACATTGCAGCAGCACAACCAAGCTGAAGCAGCTTCTTGTTCCCAAACAGTTGTAATTCACAGTACCAACCACTTCAGTGGGCAGCATGTTCCAGTGTCTGACAACTCTTTCCATTATTAAATCTTTCCTATTATCCAATCTAAATCTTCCCTGGCACAACTTCAGGCCAATTGCTCTCATCCTGTCCCTTGCTACCTGGGAGAAGAGATCAGCTGCCACCTCACTACAACCTCTTCTCAGGTAGCTGTAAGGTCTCCCTTAAGCCTCCTTTTCTCCAGGCTAAATGACCTCAGTTCCCTCAAACATTCCTCATAAAGCTTATTTTCTAGGCACAGGCTGTCTAAATTCAGCATTTTATTCTTCTGATCAGATATAGAATGCCAGATCAAGTTCTTAATTTGCTTTTCATTTATATCAGGTCAAAGGCAAAGTTTAACTTTGCATGATTGTGAAATCTATGGTTTTCCTGCAAATTCATAACAGATAAATGTTTTTAGATGTTTATAATAGAATTTTAATTTTTTATTTTTAAAGAGCAAAGCATAGCTTTCTAGAACTACAGTGATGATAATTGCTACAGCAGCTGACAACGACTGTTTCTGTCTCCAGTTAAGCAGCAGATTCTAAGTACTGAAGTAAATGAAGAGTACCATATTGATAATTTTTCACCAAGAAAAAACCCTCCAAGAAAGAAAATTGTGTAGACATCTTCTGTTTGAAAGGGATATTCAGATATGATTGAAGAAATGTCAGGATTTTTCCTAAATTACCTTAATCACTCTCACATGTTACACACCATTCCTTTTTTGTGTGTCTTAGTCAACAAAATTGTATCAGCATTGTTCTAGGCTGAGTAAGGAAGAGACAACTCTCACACAAACATGTTTTACACCTGAGTCACTTGATGATCAAACCATTCAGTCTTAATTGTTTAAAAACCAGGTCTTAACTAATTTAGGAGGAATGTGGTACTGTTAGTGGATGCAGACCAGACTTGAGTCATTACAGAAGATGTAAACAAAAAGAGTATTAAAGGTTATAAGAGGTGCAGAGAATAACCTATGAGGAAAAGTTGAAAAAATGGAGCTTGTTTAGTCTAGAAGAGCAAAGACTGAACGGGGATATGATAACAATCTGCAAGTATGTATAATGCCCTTCCTATGGAGGAAAATGATCAACTGTTGTCTCTGTTCACCAAGGACAGTGCAAGCAATAATTTACAAAATTTGCAACGAAGGAGATTAAAGTTTGGTATTAAGAACAGATCTCCAAAGAGAGCTAACTAAATAACAGGATTCCTGGTTTGGAGAAGGTTCAAACAGATTTTCAAGGGTAAATTGAAGTTTTGGACTGATTTAGAATACTAAAAACAGTACTGCAAAAATTCATAACATTAAGGCAAACGACAATCCGTCAAGAAGGATTAAATGTGATACAATTTATTTTAGAGAGAACATTTTCAGTTGCACTACAATTCAATTTAACAATTAAAAACAGTTTTAACTGCTCAGAAAACTTGGAGAGGCTCTGAATGTCCTCTAGAAGTTTTATAAGTCTTTGCTTTTCTTATATGTGATGGAATTCCTCCACATGTGGCATATTTTATGTCTTATTCACATAAATATAAGGTACACAGTTACTGACACAGCAGAGTTCTTTAAAATACACTTGGAAGTGGAGCCCTATAGAACTAAAGGACAGCCTTTATTCTTTAACACAATATAATGAAACTGCAGGAAATATCCATATAGTTTGATTATCTTATAGACTAAGCAACTATAGATATAAAGTGACCTTCTTTAAGAAAAAAAATTGTGCTGGAAATCTAAGTGCATCCACTCATTATCAAGATCTGTGTGTATAAATCATGAGTAGCCTATGAAATGCTTATTTAAACAAAAGTCAGTTTTGTAGTTTATTCCAGAGGACATTGAACTTAACTGGCCTCTCTCCTTTATAAGTATCTGGGATAGAAAATGTATACATATGTAACTTAAAAAACCATATACACACATTTCTAATAAATACCAAAACAACAGGTGGTAGGTCTTACATGAACATTTCCTGTCTTTTCTCAAGAAGCCCTTTATATTCATTTCAGTTGAAGGGGAAAAAAAGATTACTTGATGGAATTCTAATGATTAGATACAGTCCTATACAGGCATTTCATAAATCTTTTATTACTTTTAAAATACCATCTAAAAGTTAAAAAAAATCCCATATTTTCAACATAATTGTACAATGTACAATTCATAACTATTAACCAATTCAAACATCTTTTCACCCTATCAAGGATGGGCAAAAAAAATAATTTAACATCCAACTTAAGTGCTGACAATAAATTTCTTTTACTTAATATGGATATTTTTCTTGGAAAGAGACTAGCACCTGAAAGATGTTAAAACACAGAACAAGGCTGTTAGGATAAAGGTTATGGAAATTAATGGCATATGAGGATGTGCCAAACCAACAGTCCTGTACAGTAATTGTCATTACAGTTGGCTGCCCTCAGAAGGAATAAGCTTCATATTTGGAATTCAAAAGCTTCCATTTTGATAACAAACACAGAAGCTACAGTTAGGATTAGTCATTTATGATTAATACTGGAAGAGTAAGTAGCAACATCCAATCTAGTGGTCCCAAGGAAGGGAACATTCAACATGTGAGAAAATCTCCTCCATAAACCCATCTGAAACATAGTTGAACCTGACTTGTTTCCACAATCCAGGTTCAGGTTGGGAACTCTCCTTGCCAGAAGCAGGAGCTGCTTTGGAGGTACACTGTTGGCACGTGCAGCCACAGCTGACATCAGACAGGTAAACCAAGGACTTCCCTCAGGCAGAGCCACAAGGTGCTCTCGCCACGTACAGTCTCTTAGGAGAGGTTACCCGTGTTCTCCTTACTCTGGTTGCTTGGAGAACAGACAGGACAGGAGGGACTGCTCCACTGCTCGAGATCCACATCCATGAAGGCATGCCAGCTGTAATTTTCCTTTGCAGCTCTGTGGACTGCAGAGTTTGCAACATACTGGAGGCTGCTGGGGAGCTGCTTCTCCTTTTGCAACCTCTGCCCTCTCACACCGTGTGGCTTCACTTTTCTAAGATGTAGGAAGCCCTAAAACACCCCCAAGCCATAGAGATGCCCAAAATCTGGAGCAGAAATGGAGGAGTGAAAGGATCTTTAGAAACACTAATGCTTTGCCTAAATAGAAAGTACAGTGCACGTTTAAACATTTTGATACATGTAATGTTGTTTCTGTATTAGACAAGCATTTCAGGAAAAGGAACAGAAAGCATAATCACCTAATCTAATAGAAACACAAGTACTACATTTGACAAAAATTTCAGATGAGCACAGTGTACAACTTTGTCTTTTTTTTGTATGCTTAAATATTCCAGTTTTAGCTCACCATGTTCCTTCCAGGAGCCTTAGTGCCAAAGAGCACTGAACCTATACAATAAGAAGCATACTTCAGCCACAAAAGCCAATATGAATGTAGTCTATAGCCAGGCCAATTTTATCAATAAAACAAGAAGGTACAATAATTTAAAGACTTTCCTGAACTTATAGCTTTCATGTATGCTGGAGACTTGAAAACTGGTTGTTCAGTAAACTACATTGAATTTGATAAGTTTTAGTTTAAAATATTTATTAATAGTTCTTATTATCCATAGGAAAGTATTATCATAGATATATTGACCTGGATTACTTTTCTTTCTTTCTAAGAATTTTAACCTTATACCGCCAAAATAATTTGCTAAAGGATCTGATTCATAAAACCAGTTTACTAAAGATTATGAGTTTGTCACAGAACTGGGAAAAAGAAATTAAAAATAAAGCCTCTTATGTGACTCCTTTACCCCTCCAAACTTCACACCTGCCAATTTAGATTTACTTATTAAGACATGTAACTACTAAAAAGATAGACTTGGAAGAATCACAAGCAGTTCTGTAGCAACATTATTCCAGTTCTCAAAATGGGAAAAAAAAATCGTGAATCAAAAACCGGACAGTATGGATGACAATGTGAAGGGCTGGATGGATGTGTGGCAGCTGAATTTTAATTTCCACAAATTTTGGTTAGCTTTCGAAAATTGTTTTATTATTATTATTTTTGTAACTATGTACTTATAAAAACTCTGAACTCTGCTTTGCACTGCATTCCATATACACACAGCATAGACAGATCTGTTCCAGTTATTTTGTGCTTAGGTTGAGTATTGATGATCCCTGACAGATCAGGAGTTTAAGAGACCTATGTTAGAATTAATTCTACAACGGATTGCCTACAAGGACAAGTACTCTTCTAAATAGCTAAATAGTAAATGTTTTGGGAAAGGCTGTGTTGCAAGGTTCCTTGCAGCTTAGTCTTCAGCTAGACTGGATGAGACTCTGGAAATTGCTATTCCACTTAATTCTTAGAACCAGTTGGCCTGTGGTCTTCCAAAACTTCCCTATTACTTATATCAATCTATCTATATTATCTATCTATCTATCTATCTATCTATCTATCTATCTATCTATCTATCTATCTATCTATCTATCTATCTATCTATCCATCTATTGGGACTAAAGGGTATTTGGTAAGGTAATTACCAGGCAAATTTGGTAGATCTGTTTTCCAGCTTGAGAAAAGTGACAGGCCTGCAATTGTACCTCACTGCTCAGAGAGAAAACTGTTTCATATCTTTCACTTTTTGAAAGAATTGAACTAGAGATAGAATATTTAGATATTTATATAGTTGTTAAAGAGCCACTTATATTAGGAGGAACAGAAGATGACAAAGATAACATATGTAGAGAATAAATCTGTCACATGAATAAAAATTAAGGTGTTTAACTGATAATTTTGAACCCTGAATGACCTGTGGTGCCTTCTCAAAGTTGGAACATGGTTATCCAGGAAAGACAATAAAGATAACTTCTAATGTCATCAGCAGCAGGAAATTGGAATAACAGCTACTATCTGGAAGCTCAATCCTATTTAGAACTAGGATTCAGGGAAGTAACTGAATTGCAAACAGATGAGAGAAGCTTCTCTTCAGTTCTGTAATCCATTAAATATGTCTACATGCAAAGACCATAAAGGTGGCAAATACCAGAGAAGTTTTAGTCAGTGCCTAAAAAAAAGTGTCTTAGCAGCCTAACCAGTAATGTGTAGGTAGTTACTGATTCATTTCACAGGATTTTGGGACAATATCTGCCTGTAAATACTGGAGGAAATGCCAATTTGATTAAAAACTTAATGTGCCAAACTACCACTCTTTTGGAAGATAAATCACAATGAACAGCACAGGATGTTTTCATCATCATTATAATCATCATGTGTAACCATATTGATTCTTTGGGAATCATCAGCCCCAGATGGCTAAATAGTAAATCACTAGTTTTAGGAAAGGCTGTGTTGCAAGGCTCCTTGCAGCTTAGTCTTCAGCTGGACTGGATGAGACTCTCCAACTTGCTGTTCTGCTCAATCGACTTTCCTACTTCTTATATTAATCTATCTATAGTTTATATCTGTCTATCTATCTATCTATCTATCTATCTATCTATCTATCTATCTATCTATCTATCTATCTATCTCTCTCTCTCTATTAAACTATGTTCTAGAAATCTTCTAACTTCCTTATGAAATAATATCCTGCATGACCACCTCTACAGCTGCAGGAACAGTCTACTGAATACTTACAAGGCCAGTTTAATGAGTAGGAGCCACCTGGGCTGACACAATGGAATTCAACACATTCAAGAATAAAGGAAGGCGTGCCAAAGGCTTATCAATACAGGCTCCTATCATCACATAATTTCAACACTTTACATCTGAAATTGGAAAAAAAGTCTTTATTGGAAAAATATCTTAATTGGAAAAAATGTCTCTTTTAATGTCTTTTCATTTTTCTGGGGGCACAAACTTTATTTTTTCTTTCCCCCTCCTTGATAAGCAAATGTCAATACTTTAATAAATGGTGGGACCATCTCACTGAAAGTTACTGTTCTAAATATTCACTTGTGCTGGTTTAAATGTGGAAGAAACTGCCCACTACACTGACAAACATTATCACCTGGAATTTCCCGTCACTGCTGATCCAGCAATACTTTTGCATTTTATACTAACACTCAGATTGCTTTGGGAGCACAGTGATTTGACTAAGTATTTGTAGTGTGAGTGTACACCACCCATAACTCTAAGGTACAAGGTAAAAATGATGTTACAAGATGTTAACCTAGCATGAATAGTGTTAAAGTAGTTTGTGCTACTTCCTTCCCATATGTCCTATATGTCCCACAGGTCCCATATGTCCCATGTCTGTATGACCTATCCTGTTTCTGCAGCTTTTACTTGCAGACAGCCATATTTTCTACCAAGACTTAAGTGTGACTGCTTGACTATTTCATAGTGTTGACTACCAAGTTCTTTATCTTCACTCCAGAACAGAAGCTAACAGCAAATATCACAAGTCTTTTTTTCTTCTACAAATGTGATTCTTCTGACAGAAATGAAGAATTCGCATATATTTACCATTCAAATTTACAAGAATTTTTTCTCCAGTACTTAATCTTAAATAACTGTTAAATCTGCAAAAATATTTGCAGAAATATCTCCCTAATACGCCCAAAACTGTTTTTCATTTTCTGGTGAATATGTGACACAGAATTCTGAGCTATATTCCTGTGCAAAAGTTCCATTAAACATATTTAAACTAAAATAAGCAGCTGTGATAAACTACCAGAAGATATATAAAAATATTTATGTATTACAAAAGCAGGAAACTTTAACTTTAGAAGATAAGACTGCACCTGTATCCTGTTTCTGTGTCGTATATATCACATACCAATAAAGTAATCTGTGTTCCTACATATTTCTTGCCACATGCAGAGAATCCTCCTGCAGCTTTTTAGAGATAGAATAATGGTTGTGAAAGTAAAAGTTTATGTACCCAATTCCAATGACATAAAATAAAACACTATGCCTAAAAAAGCAGGTCCTTAGCATGCTTCTAGGGTATACAGCTCTAACCAGATTCAGGAAGTAGGAAAGCTGTTGATGTCAGGTTTTTAACCAGGACTGATTTCTTTATAAAATCAGGCAGGTTTCTATCTCACATGGCTTGTGGGGCAACACTTTATCAGTTCATGTTTTTGTCTCATCCATCCACTCTGATCAGACTTCAGCTGCCAACACTGGCCAGCCTGCCATCAAAGAGCCTGACATGCATTAATATCTCCAGCCCTGGATTCCAGTCTGTGAAAGCAGAGAGTAGAAGGCAAGGGGCAGAAAGGTATTTGCAGTGCTCCTAGCATTAGTCAGGATTGATAAATAAAAATCTTGTCTCTGTCTTCCATTTAAAGCAGATACATAATTGTAGATGTGACATTTTTTGTTGTTTTCTATTTGTTTAATTATTCTTTACTTTTAATGATTTTCTGAGTGATCAAGTTTTAGCTAGAACACAAATTCAAAAATGGCTTTTTCAGCCAGTGAATTCAGTGGAATCCAATTTTTCCCTTTGAGCATTAAGGAATTCACATTTCCTGCCTGTTGGAGACATACGCTCACTTAAAGGGTTGTAAAATCTCTTTGTGGACAGAAGGAAAACATTCTAAATGTGCTTTTCTCAAAAGTTGATTAAAATACGTGAAACCAAAGGTGTGGGGAAGCAGTTGAATATCTCTGTAATGCTGTGCTACTGCATCAGAGGCCACTCAGAGAAAAAAAGTCAAGGTTATATTTTTCTCTTCCCTACTTATAAAGACTTCAAGAGAAATATGACAGTATGCTCTGATGGAAAAGGCTAAAGTAGCCAATTTCTCAACAGTAAGCAGCAAGGGCTTTTAAGAATATAAAACCAGAGCTCAGTATGGAGACTCAAAGTCAATTTAAAAATAGAATAATTTTCATTCTTTTCCTGAATTCAGCCAAACATTCTTACCATTGACAAATTGCTTGTCTTCTTGACACATAATTTGAAGAGGGCACAAAAACCCATTTAACTGATGATATTTAATGTGCTGTTTCACTCCCACATCCAGTTGTCCCAAAAATCTTTCTGCCTTCTAAAATAAGATTACTGACTTGGTGAGTGAGGAGAAAGCAGAGGTTGCTGCTTATTTCAATTTTAGTAGGGCTTTCAACACCATTTCTCTCAGCTTCCTTACAGACAAACAAACGGCGGAAGATAAGCAGACAGTGAGCTGGACTTGAAACTAACATCTAGCTAGAGACCAAGCAAATGTGAGGTCCCACAGAGGCTGAAATTGGGTTCAAAACAGTTTAATGTCTTCATTGATGGCAAGGGTGATAGGACAGAGAGCACCCTCAGAAAGTCTGCAGATTGTACAATCTGGGAAAAGTGACTGATAAACCAGCTGGATGTGCTGCTCTCCAGAGGGACCTCACCCAGCTGGAGAAATGGGCTGACAGGTGTATTGGGAGGTTCAGCACAAGGAGCTGCAAAGTCCTGCACCCACGGAGGACTGGACTCCAGACACCCCCCAGTCAGACTGGGGGCTGAGGAGAAGAAAAGCAGCTTTCCAGAAAAGGACCTACGCATTCTGATGGACAAGAAATTGAACATAAGACAAGAGTATGTCCCTGCAGAATAGAGGGCCACAACATCTTGTTCTGCATTAGGGAGAGTGCTGTCAGCTCTTCCAGAACATCACCAGAACTGATTGTTGTCCTCTGTAAATGGAGATACACCTGAAGTGCTGTGTCCACTTCTGAACTCCCCTGGATGAGAGAGAAATGAACATTCTGGAACGAGTGCAGCAAAGAAACCTGAAGATAATGAAGGGATTAGAGCATCTGTTATAACAAGAAAAGACTGAGAGAAGTGGCATTATTTATCCTGGAGAGCAGAAGGTTAAGGGGGGGATCTTACAAATGTGAATAAATGAGTACCTGATGGAAGGAGATACAAAAAATGAACCTGGAGGTAAGAGGAAAAGAAACAAAAGGAACAAATTTACCTATAATAAATGCCATTTAAAGTTTAGAAAACATTCTTTATCATGATAGTGGTCAAACACCGGAACAGGTTGCCCAGGGAGATTGTAAATTCTCTATCTCTGGAGACATTCAAAACCAAACTGAGATCAGACTTGGGATACCTTCTGTAGCTGACTCTGTTTAGGGCAGATGTCTCTTGTCTCCAGGAGTTCCCTGAAATCATCAATCTCCTATTCAGGTTTCTTCCACAGGTTGCTCTGATATAGGAAAACTCATGATTTTATGTCTAGACTGCAAAATATGAGTCAGTAAAAGCTGTAGCAAGCATGAAAATAAGACCATTTTACTAGAGCAAGTAGAGAGAAGAACTGGAGAACATTGTATCTCACACATAACATTCAGTGGAAACTCAAGTTCCGATCTTTATAGCCAACTGAACTGTAATCAAAACACTTCAGGAAAGATGTCCTATGGTCCTCAGATGCCAGAGGACTTCCTGGCTGCCTGTCCTGTAAAATTGTTCATCAGAGTCAACCAAAAGATACAACATTCACCAATACAGATATTTAAGTTATGAGGTGTTAGTTTCTCAGGTTGTAGCATACTGAAAACATGTAATGAACAAGACTTTAGCAATATGGTCCCTCCTGAAGGAAAAAAAATGTAAAGTAGGGTTGAAATTGGGACCTCTGACTGCTTCTTGAACCATCAAAATGATAAGACCATAAAACAAACCACAAAATAGGATTGTTTTTTAAGTGGAAGCTTTTTTGGAAGTCAATATCATCATCTTAAATGTGTTATTATGAAAAACTTGGCTGCATCACTTGAAGGTAAATGTTTTAGTTAGTTCATTCCAGAACATAAAACTTTTTTAGGAAGTTGTGTTGTAGCTCATTTGAGCATCTCATCCAGTGATGATATTAATTAACACAAGGTTTTCTGAGAAAAACATGCATTGCAAACACAAACCTGCTTAGCAATACATTATATTAATCAAGAGTAAGATTTATTTATATATCTATTTATGACTGTCACCATATATGGATTCTGGTTTTGAAATTAAACCTTTATGAGCTGTTGAGAGTGAGGAAAGTAGAAATAAAAATGAAAAGAACCACTCGCACCACTTGTATGACTGCAAGCAACAGTAACAGGTTAGGGTTTAACACCATTCAGTGAGTTCACACACAGAACAGAGGTTCTTGAAAACAAAATTCTCATCCCAGCCTGACAGGCAGGTAAGATATTCAAATTGTGGAAATTAGGTGGTCCAGCTACAAAATTCAACAACCATCAAGAGCAACTGTGCCATGCACAAGGCATCAATTATCAGAGAACCACAGAATCACAAGGTTGGAAGAGACCTTCAAGATCATTGAGTCCAACCTGTTCCTGACACCTCAACTAAACCATGGCACTGAGTGCCACATCCAGTCTTTTTTAAACACATGGTGACTCCACCACATCCCTGGGCAGGTAGTTCTAGTACTTCATAACTCTTTGTATGGAAAACTTCTTCCTGATATCCAACCTATATTTCCCTTGACACAGCTTGAGACTCTGAGTTACTGACACATTTTCCCAGAAATGCACACTCTTTGACTTGAATTCTTGGCTAGATAACAGTGAACACTGCAAAGGAAGAGAAAAAAAAGTCAAGCCATTTACCCCATAATTCTACGTAGCATAAAGAAGGTAGGAGATATGAACGAGCCTTCTAAACAGATTGCATCATCTTTAGATCACATAGAAAGTAATCACTGTTGCTCCATATAACACAATTTTAAAGTTTGCATGGGAAAAGAAAATAAAAGACAATTTTATACTCCTCACCATTCAAGAAGAGGCAATTTTCTTTTTATTTTTCCGTTAATTTAACAGTCAGAGAAAGACAGAGAACATTGGCACTACCAGCTGAAAATTCTTTGTGATTTCTTTAGTGTACTGACTTTCCACCTTTTCAGTTCCCTCAGTCTGATGGGCCATGAAGTCTAATAATTCATGACAGAAATATCAGTAGGTGAGACACAGCCTGTTACTACCCCTGTAAAGTTAAAGTCACACTGTGTCACGGTGCCAGAAGAGGCAATGGTATAGGTCCAAATTCTAAGTCAAAACCACTTTGGTCCTATCTTAGGTACACAAGGCCAAATTTTGAATGCTTATTTGCTAGATCAAGATGATTTATCAGATCTCCTTGCCTTATAATTTACTATACTTTTTTTGTGATGATTGAGATAGTGGATAAACAACAATTTAAATACTCCAAATGACAAAACACAAGCAAAGGTAGGACAAAATTTCCAAAGTAAATTCAACAGGATCAAAAGTCAAGTGGTTCTAATGAAGGAGTCTGATGTCTGTAGTATGTTAGAATCAAGACAGTAGTTGAGACTGGTTTCAGTGGAGACAGGAGACTGCAGAGAATCAGGACCATTTTGCATGCCAGTTATACCCTACACAATTTTCTTTTTTTATGTTTATAAAGGAAAGATGAACTGGTTGCACAACTTGGACAGGGACAACTTGTTCTTATAAGAATATCAAAGGTCTTAGAAATGCTTTTATATGGGGACAAAGAGAAGAAAGGAAAGGGAGAGATAATGATCATGAGAGAGATCAGGTGGTGGGATATAATCAGTGAGGCCTGAGATTGGATTAAAGGATACCAGATTAGCATCTGTGATGAGGGGAGGGAAGGCAAGACAAAGGGAAGAGGAAAGTTGCTTAACATTTTATCAATTTCCTCTTAGATGATGTTCAGGTCTTCTTCAAAGAGGAAATTACATTAATTTTTCAAATCTTTCTCTTGTCCTGCCTCATGAAAGAACAGTGCCATGAAGGTAAATAGGGATTTGGTCTTGGAATTTTAACAATATATTTAAGAATAGACAAAGCAAGATCACCCAAATTGAGTTTTCCACAAATCTAAGAAAAACAAGGACAGAAGATAGTTATAAGAGGTGAATTTATAGTTACTTTCGCCAGGTGACATAATAAATAGGGAGTTAAGTATTTGCACTGATTAACTACAATAAAAATTACGATTTTAAATACTGATGGAGACAATGGAGACTGGGCTGTCAAAGGACTGAAAAAAGTGAAAAAAGAGTGAAAAAAGAACTCTGATAGAGATGAGCTAGTGGTGGTAGGAATTCAATAAAAGGATTGGAAAAGATTTCATTAACAAATGGAGATAAAATTGCTAGGTGAAATAAAGTTTAATAAAAGGTTCTTTCATCAATAAAAGGTTCTCCTGCATATTTCAGTATGCAGGAGAAATAATTCTCAACTAAAAATAAAGATGGTAAATTGAGGAAACAGGACAGGTCAGGTCTCATTGGTCATCTGCTTGGAAACTAAAAATAAGTATGCAGTGAACATAGAAGATGATGAAATAAAAAAAGACAGCCAGTAACAAAAATTAAAGATTTTTACAGTCTGGTATTTTACTAATTTTTAAAATAGTTTCAAGTTGGTGTTATATAGTTTCAAAAACCTAGAGAGAAAAAAGAGATTAGGTAAGATCACAGTGACAGATGGAGATGTCAACACAGATGATATAATGCCTTAATGTCACTAAATGAACAGCAAGTCTTGATTGAATGAAAACTTTGCAGCAGATGGTGCCTTTATCATTGCAGACAATCCAAAGTGTCGCTATATTACAATTTATAATTTTCATTGATCAGTGGAAAATTTAATAGTCTAGTTCTATAAAGGTTATTTTCTTTCAGGGTGCTAGCTCTAAATTTCTGGTATCTTTTGCAATATTTATAACTGCTGCCTTACAGATAAACCTTTATCTTCAGTTTGCAGAATTTATTGAAGAGCAAGAATACCTTAGATTTTATTTGACTGCCTTAGATTATGAACTGAATATAAAAAGATGGAGTGAAAATCTGACATAAAATAACAAAGTATCATGTTATCATATCCATAAAGCTATGGATATTTATTTCTTGGGCTCCTTTGTGATGAAAGCACAAGTTTCCTCTACAGATCCAGCTTTTATGCCTTGGAAGCCTAATCCTTGCTGGAATACATTTAGGGAAGTATTCAAAAGGACAAGCTGTGATTTAACAGACTTTTTGTTGTTAATCTTCACTCTGGTGAGCAGAGAAAGTGAAAGTCATTCAGAAGCTTGTTCAAAAGATGTACTAAACTGTACGAGTTCAGAGTTGTTTGACTTGCTGAGGTGCCAGCCAAATGTGTTCTGAAAAGAGGATGTAAGGTTTGGTCTCACTGCTGGCTTCCTCTGGTTCAGTGCTATAAACTCTTGGAATAGCTCACTAGGTTAGTTTGACCTTCTGTTCCTAAGCATCCAAGGAAAACACTAATGACACACTATTCTACCTAGCTTACTGAAGTTAAAGAGGAACTAATGAACAAGTGTGAAACCTACTGTATGTTTTATTCAATTTTCTGTTCCACAGAAGCAGTTATGTGCAGAGATGTGTGACATTTTTAATTTGCTTGTTTCAAATGCAATGTTTCAAGAATGTAGCCTAATTTCTTGAAAATAAATTAAGGGGGTTTGGATTTGCCAATTTTTTAATTACTCTTACTGATTTATAGGTGTTTTTTAGCTCAAGCCTCTCAATTTCATACTCTCTAGCTGATTGTGTCACTTTCCAAACTGAGGTCAATCTCTTTAGAAAAGGAAAGAATTAACAGCAAGTAAACCTGTTTATCAGCAATTGTCTTGGCTCATGCATTAATATGAAGAGCCATTTTTTAAAAGTTTAACAAAATCTTGTTCATGCCAGCTTTGCAAGCCAGTTTATTGTTAAAAAGTGTGAGTGAAATAGGCAGGAATTCTGACCAACCATCCCGTGCATGAGGCTTCCCAAAAGACATGAGAGAAATGTCAGGATAACTTATACAGAAATGAAACATCAAGTGCTCTGTGAGAGATATTTCCACAGCTCTAGGCTGTTCCATGTGGTTGTACCCTGGGCTATTTGATTGGAAAAGCAGGGCTCTACTAATTCCACAGGAGTCCTCTCCTAGCACAGTACTTCACTTTACTGAGTACTCACTTCTAGGAAGGAATACAAAACAACCAAGCAGAAGCTATGAAGACCTTAATTCTTATCTGATATTGTTCAAATATGAGTGTTCACATCACAAAGAAAGTCTGAATCCTGAATAAATATTTGCTTGAACAAATAATTTTGCAATTTTTTTTCCAATAGTGTAGTTTGTATCTTACAGTTATTGTCTACCACAATTCTGAAAAGAATACACAGCTGAAAGAAGCCAAGACCAGGTCTCACTACCTTTTTTACAGTTCCTTCATTTATTAGTGATGGTACTGCCTCATGACAACCCATCCTTTTCTCATCAGACTCAGCAGCAAACATCATAGCATTGACTTACTTGGATACTTTAACTTTGCCAGAAGGGAAAAAAAAAAATACTTGCTGGAAAATTTTACCTTCTTTATTAATAAAAAAGGAAATGCCAGTACATGCACTGTACTGAACAGAACTAACCACTTATATTTTATGAAGCCCTGCAATACTCTTGTTAATGTTCAACATCTTGCTGAAGCTTTCTAATTATAATGTTACCTTGTAAAGTAATCATATAAGTTTGGGGTTATTTGCTCTGGTTCTAATTTAAAATGACATTAACAAGCGGTTTTAAAGAAATTTTAGGCTAAGCTCAAGAAAGCATAACTAATTAATAGATCAAAGTTTATATTTGCCCTTGATATTAATTAAACTGTTGCCTTTACAAGTCAGACAGAAGATTTCAGTACTTATCTTAATTTTTTTTTTAAACTTTTTCACGGGTTAGGGTGATCAGTAATGGCTTTTGTCTAGTAATAATAAAATATCTACAAAGGCTTGCTCTGGCTCCATGTGGAAGTTTCTATCAGCTTCAAACAAGGTGCTGAACCTTTGATGGGAGTTTATATGGCTCATGGGGAAGAACAGAGTGAGGTGCAGCTCCTCTCACATCAGTCAGCTCAGCTGGGTCCTGCTCTGATGATGATGCCCAGCCCTTGGGGCTGCAGGGAGGCCTTCAAACAGAGGTGGGAATTTCACTCTGTGTCACCAGCTGGAAGTTCTGTTTGGGCTGGCAGACAGGGACAGGCTCTGCAGGGAAAGTGAACAGTGAGTTTAAGAAGTGAACATCATTTCTGTGTTTTAGAAGAGAAACTGATGCACCAAAACAGCAAAGGGCAAGTTGAAGAATTAGGTTCATTGCAGGGAAGAAAATGATGTTCTGGAATAATGATTAATAAAATTTAAGGAGAAAAGTAAAATGAGACGGTGTACAGTAAGAGTAGAGTAAATAAATCAAGTATCTATGGGGATTTTCTGATAGAATATATTGCTGATGCTTGCTTATTACTAAAATTTATCACTATACTTCCTTCTAGTAATTATTGCAGTGGTAATTGTGTTGGGAACCTTTGACAACTGAGAACATGCATAATGTTATACCACACAAATACACACTTTCCAAAAAATCCCCCAAAATGAAAAAATACAGTTGAATTTATAAATTATAATATCTAGTTAATATTGCAATTTAGTCACTGCTGTGTGCTATCTTTTATAAAGTTTCAAAGAAGAAGAAGAAGAACATTCAAAGTTTATCTGAAAAAAAATTTAAACATTTTAAAGATGCTGTATTTGCTTATCAAAGGATAAAATCAAAAGGAATTTTCAACTATGTTTCATTTATGTATTATCCATGTATGCATTCAAATGTGAGGTTTTGAAACACATTTGCTTTGAACAAGAAATGACTGCAAAAATATCTTTATTTTTTAAGGTTTTACATTACCTACAATCTGAAGTTTCTTTTCCTTAGCCACTTACATCTTTAACAGGATGTGCTGCTCCTACACATTATTTGCCAAACAATTTGGCAAATTTCTAGTCACAGGGAGACCCAAAATCTGCTAGTTAATTTTTGTGGAGTTGGCACCTATGCGTGTTTGCCTGTAAAATTGTGATTGCTTCCTTCCTTCATTTATTTATTTCCTGACTTTAAGGGTTTTGGTTGAAACATTAGTGCAAGTGCCAGAGAAGTTATTGCTTGAAATGAAAACTCTGTAATTCAAGAAATCAAGAGGGCATATACTTTATATAATTGAAAAGAAATCCTTCCTTAGCTTTACATATATGTATTTCTATCCTGATAGTTTACAAAATAATTTGTATTTTTGGAAAATAAAAGGCAATGTGCTGGTGAGATTATTGTATAAAAGAAATCCATGCCAACTAAAATAAAACCGTTGTCTCACAGAAAACAGAAGAACAAAGTTTGGCTTCTTTCACTGTGAATTCATAGTCACAATGTGGCAGAATACTGGAAAGTTGCTGGAGAGCCCTACTCACAGGACCAGGTGCAGAGCTGGATGAAGCAGGTGCTTCCAGGGTAGAGGAGCATTATTTCTTCAGGTGGTACCAAGAAGACGACACTCAGAAAGGTTCTGCAGTCTGGCTCCTGCCTAAGATTGTGGAGGTGAAGGAAGAGCAGGATCTGGCTGGTGAGATAACATGAGCTCCATTCAGCCCCTTTCTCAGCAAGGGCAAGCCCAGCACAAGTCCTTTGCCCCTCTACCTCTGTAGCTGCCACCTGGAAGAGTTTGTGGGGCCAACTGAGTAAGAGCAAATGTCAGGGGCTGTAGTTAAAAATGAAGCCCACACTTAGAGAAGATGAGAGAGCTTTGGGCAAGAAAAATGATAAATTCTCTCAATTAGATTCTTCTGGCTGTAAATGGAATTTTGCCTTTTTTTTTAATTCATTCAGTGCTTGATGAAGTCAAAAACAGATTTTAATTTATTGGTAGTAAACAAACGACAGTAACACCTAGCATTTATTCAATGATCACCTCATTTTCTAAACTGAAAATATCCACGGTACAAATATTGTAGTTGACATCTCAAATCAAAGGAGTAACACTTCTCTTAAAATCATGGTGTTTACAACATGTCAGAATATTTAAATTAGTGTTCTGTCTGTATCTACCACTTTACTAGTTGCATGGTGTTCTGATGTTGGAGTGTTTTGAATAAGAGATGCCAGGGTAAACCTTCTCATCTCTTACACCAGTAATTAATTAGTTACTAGTAAATTCTGCTGTCTGACATAGGCAATCTCACAGATGTATGATATAGGTCTCTTTTTTATTTGGGTTACAAGAACCAGGCCCCTACTTGGTACTGAAATGCACATATTCCCTGATCTATGGGAGTCCTTTATGCATGTTTTCCATTATTCACCAAATGTCCTGTTATATATATTCACCTTTTTTTACAGGATCAAATTTTAGACCTCACTCCATGCAATGTCTTTTTTTCCTTTTTGCCTCACTTCCATAAGTTCCAACTCTTAAGGAGTGCATGCATGAAAAGAAACTGACTTCCTCATGGGGCATGACCTTTCACGCATAATATAAATTCATATATTATGATGATAGTGCAGCTATAGTCATTCAGAAGTACTGCAGAGAGCTATTTGACATTGTTGTATATAGAGTGAGGGCAAAGGGAGTTGAGCTACAAAGAGAACCAACTGTTTTTATTAATGCACAATTTCATAACTAATCGTTTTGGTGAGGCATAACATACATCTTGGGAAGTGATGTATTTGTGTTAGACATTTGTAAATCTAACTAAGCATAAACACTTCTCTTCAAAGCATTCCTCTGAGGGAATGGTCATATTTTAACAATATGCCCAAAAAGGCTTGTCTTGTTGTTCAAAATAGGTATACCTGAGGGAATAGGTGTATTCTGAGGTATACTCCTGAATATTAGTCTATATGAACATACCTCACTTTAGCTAGCTAAAAATCATGAGATTAGATAAACACAGTCTGGTGATAAATACTTTGGGGATCTGAATTTTGTTGTTAAGCAGCGCTAGAAAACTTGGTTTGCACATAAAACAGGAAAATAGGAAAAAAGTTTCAGCTTTTGCAGTCTCACTAGATTCTTAAATTGGCAACAGCAGCTTCAAGACCAAGATGTATCATCTTGTGCATTGTTCAAGGCCATGGTAAGTGATGCATACGCATATAGCCCGTAAAAAAAGGAGAAAGTCATTAGCTTGGATCCTTTTTGTGTCATCCTGCACTCAAGGTGACAAATGCTACCTACTCATTTTGGTGAAGCATGTACACTGGGTTAGCTAGTGTGGCTCAGCTGACAGGCAGAAATGTAACAATCCTCAGATTCAGATTTACTGGAGGTGCTAAACTGGGCTGTCAGAGAGTGTCCATATCATGTAGCATTCTTGTTTGGAAGCTAGCCTTACAATCCCATCAATTTCAGTAACCATTTGCTAATAATACCAATAATCTGCCTTGGAGGATGGGCTGGATGTGTGGAGCTACAGGAAGAATGGCTGCTGGCATCTCTACCACAGCTGGGCTCAGAAGTGGGACTAAAGCTGTGTTGGTGTGCCCCACTTTCATAATGAGCCTGGTGAGGAGGAAGGTGCAGACTCTTGCAATTTCTTTGCACACTAAGGTGTGCCTTCAGTTTTCTCCGGAATTTACCATGTTGCTTTGGTCTGTAGGAATAGAGGCAACTGCCTTAAAATAGGTTGATTTATGAATTTCAGCTTCAACTTTCCGTTTTATGCTATAATCTGGAGATAATCACATAGATGTGTTTCAAAGAAGTGATGAAAGAGTGTGATAAAGTGATTTTTTGAATACCTGGTAGAAACTGGAACAGGACAGGAGGATAAAGCACTGCAGTTAAGAATTAGTGACACTGGAAAGCAGTCCGCTACTTTGAAGTGCAAATCAAAGGACTGTCATTTGAATACATCATCATGTGGGTAAAAAAATCCTTTTCAAAGGTAATTGACACTATCAAGGGTTGTGTGACCCCACTACTCAGAGATGCTCTCTCCATGCTGGTCTATTTTTTTAGTCATCTTCCAACCACAGAACTCCTTAAGTTGCTGATTAAATGTAAGAGCAGGATCTTGCTCTCCTCTTCCCAGTCCATGACAAACCAACATCCATATCTGTACTATTAATAATTTCCAGAAAATTGATTAAAGGTATTACAATTTCTGGTTTATAAGGCTTAAATGTCAAGCATATAAATAAACCCCGTACAATAATCACAATGCTACTGGAATAAATTAAAACATGGCATTTACAACATGGAGAACAACTGAAGCCAAAGGTGACGGTAACCTCTGCCGAGGAAACTGTTACTTCAGAGGTATGGTCTGCTGAACTTGCAGTGTTCTTGGCAAGAATATTTACAGTCTGAAAATAAAAATCTCTTTATTCTTAATTCTAATCTTTTCTCATTCTCATTACCCTCACCACTGCTGTTCACAGAGCCAAAGTTTTTATTGCTGTCAACTTAAGCTCAAACCTAAATCCATTTATCCCTGCTATTTTTCACCTATATGAGCTGTACTGGTTCTACCTTTCAACTACTAACAAATATGCTGTAGGCCAGCAAGTACCAAATATGACTTTCACATCAGGTTTTACTGGGAATCACCAAACACCACCAGAATTTTTCAAAAATTTCACAGTATTACAGAATTTCTTCTGAGGCCTACAGGTGTTAGAATGCATGCACAAGAAACTGAGAATTTGCATCAACAAAGTAACCTTCATGTAATTAATTATTTCCCATTTCAGTGATTACTTTGTCTGGAGAATGAGTCCTTCTTGGTCTTTACTGATGGCTGCAAAGAGTCTGACTTTTGCTTTCCCCCACTTTCCATTAGTGATTAAGATTTGATTCTCTTTTAAGAAGACCAGCTGTGGTTTCATTTCATGAAGCATGAAGGGGATGTGCTGAAAACAGGCCCACCAAGTGAGCATTGTGGTACCCCTTGTGACACATGGCTTTTTTTTCAAACAGAACATAAAATGACCATGTAAAAATCTCTCATTGGCACATACATAGAGTTTAACCAGTCACTGGATTTTGCAGCTTCAAAAGTACTTTCCTTGATTCACAAACTAAATTAGGAACAACCTGATTTTATTTTAAAAAGGGGAAGAGTCATGGCAGGGTCTTCAGAACTTAACTGCAGCCCCTATAACATCTGCAAAAACATGGAAACAAATCCACTACTCTTTTATGTGTTCCATTAAATCAGCTGCTGGCCATCAGGGTTTGGGGTGGTCCATTTAGGCTGCCTTTATCTGCCTAATCTCTCCATTGTACAATCAAGCTAACAAAAACATATCTGGTCAGCAAGCAGTCAGCATGGAGAGGCAGCAAGTGGCACTCAACCGTGGCTTAGTTCTGACTCCCTCCAAGAATGTATCAAAATTCTCCAAGCAAAATTCTACAAAAATATTGTGCAGTTGAAGGGTCAATAGTTGGTGGATTAGCACTTAATTACCTGGAATAGGGATATAGGAATGAGCTCATTAACAACAATATTTATTCCTGGAACAGGGTATAGAGACAGCTACTCTCCTGCTGCTCAGTTTTGCTTCCCTCCTGCAGTAATTCCCCAAGCCCATATATTCAATTTCCTTAGACCGTGGTGTCATCTGGCAGTGGCTGCACCTTTAGCAGCTGCTGCTGGATGTGCCACACACGGATCCAGCCAGCAAACTGGAGCCTTGTGCCCTCTCTGAGGTCCAGTTGTGCTGCCAGGGTAATTCATATTCCCCAGATGTTTGTTGCTCCTCTCCTCTTCACCCATCTCCCAACCCTCCTCTGCTGCATGCTGGAAGGAATTTTGTGAGCTCTTTGTAATCTCTTCAGGTAAAATCATCCAGACTAATGTTACTTTCCTCATCAAATCGAGCTGACCTTAGTGATTTTCTCAGCATTACTCCTTAGAAGGTCTTCAGAAAATGGGACCACAATGTATTCCACCTAGCAAACAGATAAGAGAAATGAACATCTTTAAAACTAAAATTTATGTTCAAGTTATTAATTTTAAATTAATTAATAATGGAAAATTAGCTACAATTTATTATATGGTTAAATGTTAAATTTCAGACTGAAAAGCATTTTTATCTTAGAAACCTAAAAAATTCTTCAACATTGGAAAGAGTCTATTAACTTCCAGTATTAGTATTTCTTCTATTGAATCTTCAGAATTTTGTCTTTATATCATTGTAAGATCAATTATGAGACCATTTGTTTTCTGACAATAACAAAATATAATTCACCAATTTTTAATTTAAGTACGCCTAGCATTCTTTATTTTTCAATTTTTTCTTTCAAATGAAAACTGTATTCCAGCAGTTAATGTAAAATTAAAACCTATTATTCTTTGACCAGCTACATTTTTTTCTGTAAATTGTTCCAAGGATTTGGCAAATAGAGGCTAGGAGGGGCATTCCCAAGCTCACACAATTACAAAACCTTATGATGAAGTTTTTTTAGGTGTCATTTGTAGTCTCAATATAAGTCTCAATCTTACACACAAGCACCATTTCTCACACCACAAGCACACAATTTCTGCATCCTCTCCCTTGAAAAATCAATACTTTTTTTGGTAAGAGCTTCATAAATGTGAGAAAAATTGAAGGAGATTATTCTGCAGTGATTTTTCGTGTATCCATTTGTCCATCCATTTGTACGATCCTCCCTCCTCTCTGCTGACACAGACCAGTTATACAATGAAGAAAAAGGTCCCAAGCCTAAATCTCTTTAGCTTTGTGTGTGGATGAAGAAAATGACCTGTTCAGTAGAGTAGTTTTCACATCTCAGAAGTCACATGGAGGCAGCTGACTGCAATACATTTCAGGTATGCAGGTTAAAGACCTTGTTTTGAGATATAACTTGGTATTGTACTACCAGGAGGAAGAGTTGAATAACTGAGTAAGATTTGAACTCTGGGAAACACTGCATTCAACTCAAAGGAGTTCAAAATGTAGGTAAAATGTAGGTCTAGTTTTAAACTGTCAGTGACCCTAAAATCAGAGAACTATATGGCCTATATAAGAATTGTGAATTCAGTGAAAAATTAGGTTAGAGAGAATAAATTTCTCCCCTTTGGGAATTACACATATTTTAATAATAAAAAGTTGTATGTGTTTAGAAAATACATCAAGACACAAAATTCAAGAGCTATTAAAACCTTAAAAAGAACATAAGATCCAATTGAGGATGCAATTTCGGTGGAATTAACAGTATTGGGTACAGAGTTAGATATGACTGAGAAACTGCTTGGCTAGTAGATCTGATGAACCTAATTATCTGAATCAGGGATATTGAAATAAATATAGGAAAGTTCATACACTAATAGTCAAAATGAAAGAAAGCATATTTGTAATACAATTAAAATATAGCAAACCTCTAAGCAACACTATCTTTCATAGTACATCAGAAAACTCTTTAAATACCAGCAACGATTTCCCAGTTTCAAGAAATTGTGACAATAAAATGATTCTTTTGGAGGTGGTCCTCAAAGGAACAGGAAAAATATTTCTCCTTCCAACCTAACCTTCAAAAAATCACTTTGCCTTCCTCTAAATTAACAGTCCATTTGGCCAAGGGCGATTCTTCCCTATACAACACTGGCACAGTCAATTCAAGAGTTGAAAGGCAGATTTTAATAACCTGGTGGAGAATGGGACTGTGAGTTGTTTGGTTTCCCAGACCTGAGTTGCCTGTCATTCAGGAGTAATCAACACACTCTACCTATGTTTGGGCTGCTGCTGTGGGAATGGCACTCTGTATTGTCAGACTACTAAAATGACTTTAGTATTCAGTGACATGTTGGATAAGAGAGCTGAGATCTGCTGAAGATTGGACTGCAATGAGTTCCTTGTAATGGAAACAATTACAAAAGAAACAGAATAAGACGAGAAAACAAAATGGCAGACTATGCTTATCAGTTTACAGCTATTTTAAGATCATCATCGTTTGACTAAAAGTGAGGCTGGCCATCTAACCTTTCCTCTCTTCTCTCATTACACAAAAAGCTTGAGAGTTGCCTGTTTCCTCTGCCTGGTATTAAGAGATTGATTTTCCTATCTTTAGTGTGCAACCCATACAAGGGACAGACAGCCGTGCTTTTCAAACTCTGCTTCCACTCCCCAGAGTGCCTAATATTCCTACTGTGCTTGCTCAACTTAGATAACTTCTTCCTGCTTGCCTTCTGCCTCCATAACCTCCATAACCAGTTAATGAAGAGCCACGAGTTGGACTATGTGACCCCAAAGGTGCCTTCCAATTTCAGGTACCTTAAAAAAATCAATAAATTTCACATCTTGGAAAAAATGTGCTAGTAGCAATTTTCTAAAATTCTAAAATATGGAAAAATGACATAGTTCAAAAGTCGTTGTGTTACTTCTGTAACACAGAAGTAGTTGAAACTGAAATTCTGAATAGGACAAGTCTGGTAATATTTTATTTGAATGGTAGAATTCCCACCAAGGATTGGCTTATTTCATTCATGCATACACAGATTGTCCAGAATTTCACTTATATACCTTCTCCAGTTTATTTGCCCAAGGAAACAAAAATGCAGAGGTGGATCATAACTGAATAAAACCAGCTTCCTCTTCCATTCCAACGAAGATGTAACTAAACATTTCCTTTTTAGATGGAATTTGCAATCAAGCTACATTTGACCCTTTGACAAAAGTTTTGTCCATTACATTTGATCCTTTGGCATAATTGCAAAGAACTTATTCTTTTCCTCCTAGAGCATAGTAGTCCTACCTTTTCTGTGTAGCAATTGTGCAGCCAAACTGTAGGCTCATAATAAAATGTTGTCCAAAATTACATGCGGCTTCATGCTTTGAGGAAATAACAGAAATATTTTTATACTCTATAGTAAATATTCTGGACTTTTTCCTGTCATTAAAAATACATATTTTAACTGTCTAGTCTTTATTAATCTGAACAGTCTTCTAAATTTTTATTTCATAGTATGATTGTACTATCTGGGACTACTGAGCCAATTTCACCTGTATGCACATCCATTTTCCCTGAGTCATATCTTGAACTTTTTATAAGAGCCAGTTATAAGCTGCAGCACTGAAACATAGGATGCTCATATCCCAGGTCAAGGATACACAGCTCAAGCCTATATAAATAAACATGAAGTTATATTGCTATGGTTCAATTAGTACCAGTTGTGTTACTGAGGGCTGCAGATATCAAGCTTGAACCAGATAGTTTCATTTTACCTCTGCCATCAACTTGCCAGACAGAGTTCATTACAGCTCTTTCCTTACAAGAAGTTTAAAATATTTGTTTTTGTAAAAAAACATGTTATTGGAATGCATTGGCTGGATCTATGATCCTTCAAGAGCAGACAGCCACCATGCACTATAAAAGAAAAGAAAAACTCACTTTCTTCTAACCAGGATTCTTCAAGTTCTTATTTGAGCAGACATCTTGCTTTAACAGATGCTTAACTCCAAGTGCACTGTATAAACTTTGTAAGGTGGTTTTGCACAGTCATGTCTGCTTAGCATAAATGGATGACCGTGTCATGCCTAAAAAGCTGTAAATGCAGGTCACATGAGAAAAGGACTGCTTGGATTCATGACAGTGACAAAAGAATTTTAAGTCAAGCAGCATAACAGGAGACTATATAGTTTTTTGTTTTAATAACATTTCCCCTTCCTTCAGATGTTAAGTGTCTAGCTAGAGAGAGATAAATCATTTTGCCTGAGATATTGCACCACTTTGCAATAGTACCTTAGGTCTGTGATCAAATAGTGCTTGAGAGCATTTCTGCATCTATAGCTATGGTTCCATTTTTGTCTTTTTCAACACTAAAACTAATGGATATATTTCTTTTCCTCCAACTGCCTTCAACGTTCACTGCTCTATTTAGGTCCAATCTGCTGCGCGTTTCAAAGCTGCATTTGAAACTTGTGAATTAACCATGCTACCATGTGAAGGACAGTTTCCTGATGGTGGGAAAGAGTTTAAAAGAATGGCAGCTCCCAAGATTTAAGTGGTGCTGCAGGGTGTTAAGCTCCATAGGAGATTTTGAATATGTCAGAAGTGTCAGGTACTTTATATTCATGGAGAATTTCACAAAGGAGTTGATGGTGCTGTCTTTACGTTGTTAAAGGCAAAAGGAATGACGTGGTTACCAAGTTTAATGACTTCAAAGAACTGGGCCTGTCACGTGGGCTGCTACAGAGCTATTTGTATTGAACTAGTTTAAGGCAAACATTCTTGTCAGTATTTGCTATTAAATTGTTTAAGAAAGGCCACATTGAGCTTTTAGTCAAGCCCTGTAATGCTCTCAAAACACTGAAAATTTGCATGAAAGCCTTGGGGCAATGTGCTAAGTTGATATAAGTTAAAACATCTGTTGCAGGATTTATCCCTGGGTAATTAACTAGACTTGGCATAATGGAAAGGAACAGATTTACCACTCGGCTATAGAAACCTATTGCAGGGAAATAACTGCTAAACTTCTCTGCTTCGTAATTCTTTTCCTAATATCATAGGCTATTCTTTTGTTTCACTAAAATGAAAAGAATTCTGGATATCCTGTATATGAACACAGAAACTTATAAGTGTGTTTCTAGCATGTTGATTTTTTAAATTCCTGTTGGCAACTCTGCCATAGCATATGAGGAAACGTGCAGTCTATTAAAATCACAAGGTGTTCCAGGTTGGGACTTATTCATAACCTCTTAGTGAAGCTCTCCCACTTGATGTGAAACACCTAACATCCCCCACCAGCAACCCTGCGTGTTACATCACTGAATGAGCTTGGTTTTTCTCTGTGCAATCAGCCCACGTCCAAGTGGGCCAGGTTCAAGAAAAAGAGCTGGGAAACCCTGTCCACATTGCAACTTTGCCCTCTAATTTGGTAGCAAGGAGTATGAATTTGGCAATGGCAATGAAATATCCCAAGAAGTTGAAGGATTTCAGACTGGACATTAGAGTAACCAGGACTGACCTAAGAGGCTGTCATTTTTCCCCCTGTTGGGCTTTACTGGGGGATAGCATTATTTGCTTAATCTAACAGAATGCCTCTCTTCTCCATGGGGTCCAGAGAAACAGAAATCTACCCAACACATTTCCCAAAGCCATCTGAGAATCCCTCTGCCAGCATTGTGAGCTCACAGACACAGGCCAGCTGTGGCCTGGAAGCTATAGATCCAATTTAGCATGGCTTTGTGCCCAAACTGAAACATCCTGCCTCAGCAGAGCTGTGCTAATGCCCTTATGACTTCTGGACTGCAAGGGACAAACATGGCCCACTGCAGGGTGGGCAGGACAAGAGCACTTGCCTGTGTGAGACACATCTCTGCTTGCAAGCCCCTTGGCTAGGCAGGCTACTGGAGCTCACCAGTTCTGCCAAGAGTGCTGTAAATGCCAAGAAAAAGCACCCCTAGAATTTTCTGCTGCAAACTCACAACACCTTGAGAAATTTAGTCTTCCCCAGGCAAAGGAAAGGATTTGGGTGCCCAGGTAAGTGCTTAGGGACAAGAGGATATTTGTCCATCTCATCCATAGTGTTGTGAAGAAGATGATTAACCTTAGATTAAGTTATTCATCTTAATTATTAATGCATATTAATTCAATATAACCTTGAATAGGATTTGGATGAAATATTCTACTTCTACAGTGTATAAGCTAGCTTGTTCTGCTCAGCCTAATTAGGATATTAATGATGCAAATTTAGAGAATATGTCAGATTTTTAGACAATACATCATCTATTTTATTTCCACCCAGTATGTACAGTTGCTGCTGTACGTACTTACTCCAAGTAAGTATGCTGTACATGTCTTACTTCCAAGACTATGTGTGGTAGTAATGATTTTGGTTTTCACAATCTTCCCATAAAAGACAAACTGAGGTTTCCTGCACTGTCTAAATGATTCTAAGTGCTAAGTCAGTTGTAGGAGTATGGGGGATGAGTTTTATTTGCCTTTAATTAAAAAAAAAAAAATCATTAAGCCGAACACTCACATGACCTACAAGAATTTTAATTTTTTTTTCTGGGACAATTCTACTGACTATTTGGGATTTTAATTACAAATTTCAGGTTCAAATTTGTCAGTGACCAGATCAAGCAGTAGTTCAGGTCACAATTTAGGTGGGTGAACAAAAATGAACAAGGACTATAGAAGTTTGTATGATGGTGTAATTGCTTAGTACCATAGAAACCTAGAATATGCTGAGTTAGAAAGGATCCATCAGGACCATTAAGTCCAACTTCTGGCCCTGCATAGGACACCTCAATCATCACACCACAAGCATTTCACACAGGTTTTAGATTACTGCCAGAATATTGTTTGCCTGTATGGAGATGTTCCATCCCTGACATATATTCTATGAATGTGATCAAAGACCCTTGCTTGTTAAATAATATTAAACAGATAGGAATAAAATAAATAAATAAATAAATAAATAAATTTATTTATTATTTTATTAGGGGAAACACAGTGGTTTGATTAAAATTTGGAGGGGTATCACGAAATCTCAAGTCTGAATAGACAGAATTTGTTTTCTAAGCTGTGCACATGCCCTTCTAAATGGTGTGCATGCGGAAAAAAAAGATTAATGGCTGATACATCATGATTAATATATTAGCTTTTGCTGTCATTATCAATTTGCTATTTTGAATAATCTTTAAGGATGCAAAGAACTGCAAAGAATTCAGACATTTGAGAATTCATACCATGGATGTATACAATGGATTCATATCCATACAATGGATTCCAATTTCTGATCTTCCAGTCAGGTTTGTAAGAAGCATCATTCTTACATACAACTATAGAAACCACTATATCTCAATATTTACGAGATTACTCTAAATGCATCAATAACATTGCTGATATAAATATTGAAAACCTAGTTGGAACATGCCAGTTTTTAAAAACAGGATCCATATGAATTCTTCTATGCATCAGTGGGAACAAAAAAGTCACATAATCCATATGAAAGATCTTTTTAAACATTGCTGCTTTCTTTTTTCCTCATACATGGAAGTATATGAACATTTTGCTATTCCAGTCATAGGCTTGAAAACACACCAAAGTCAGCAAACTTTCGAGGAGTGAGTAATCACTTTAACTAAAGCTTTATCAATGTTTTTTTGAATCTCTGTCACAGTCTCAGCTGATGTATTAATTCTTATTTGATTTTAATAATCCTTAGCCATAGGTGTGCTGAAGTGATACAAACACATTATTCTGTGACTTTAACACCAGCCCTCTAACCAACTGGTGGCCTTCCAGCAGTGTATACTCAAACACAATATAATACCTTAATTTCCACTGGCATTTTGCCATGACTACACTACTGTCATATTTCTCTCATCGCAGTGGTTAAACGCTTGGAGCACAGGTTGTTTTATTTTAGCCAGTAAGCTTAATAAAATATAAATATTTATGGATACAAATACAATTCCAACATCTTATCAAGCTGGCCAAAATCTACTCACATATCTGGTTCCAGAGATTTGGCTACTGAACTTGACAACAGGAATTGAATTGATCCGCATTGTAAGGTAAATATGATATTGTAAATGCAGGTCTACCCATGAGGGGAGAGAATGGCACATCTGACTCCATATTATCAGAAGGCTAATTTATTACTTTATAATAATATATTATATTAAAGAATACTATACTATACTAAAGAATACAGAAAAGATACTTAATGAGTGCTAAAAAAATAATAATGAAAACTTGTGACTCTTTCCAGAGTATCAACACAGATTGGCCAATGAGTCAAAATAAACTCACACCAGAGACTAATGAAAAAATAACCTGTGGGTAAACAATCTCCAAACACATTCCACATGAGCACAACACAGGAGAAGCAAATGAGACAAAAGTTGTTTTCCTTTTCTCTGAGGCCTCTCTCACTGCCTTTCCACTTCCCAAGAGAAAAACCCTGGGCAAAGGAATTTTTTCAGAGAATATGAATGCCACAATATGACAGTGAGTTTGCAGGAGATCCGTAGCAGTGACCTGCAAGTAAAAAACCACTGCTGCTCAGATTCAGTAACATAACACTACATGAGGTGGCTTAGAAAATAAAATAAATTTCTGAGAGATCAATATCTTACAGAAAGGCCTGTGATCCCCTCATCCTGCCCTTAGGCAAGGGAATGCAAGTGCAATCACTCTTTAGCTCCAATTTCTGATGTAAATTGGGGAAAGGAACTGGGGGAACTGGGTTAGGAAGAGAACTTGGGCCAGGGAAGGAAGCAGGGCATCTATCTCCAGGCTTCTGTGGAGACAGCTGAGAAATCAGTCCACTAGATGGAAAAGCTTAACCTTCTCTGTCTTCTATGTTTCTTATATAATCAAAGAGAGCTCTGCCATAGCATGTGCAGTCTTAAATATCTTATTAACCAAAGTAAAGTGAGACATTGCCTGCCAGCTGTGTTTTTCCAATGTCCCTTGGCTCAGCTGCGCACCATCTGTCTTTAAATCATAAATATACTAATTACATTTACCCTTTAAGGCTCTAATCACCTAGGCTTGAGTAACCCTCAGACCACAGGCTCATATTCACCTCAAATCCTCCAGCCAGATCAGGTGCAGCAGACAGATATAACCTCTGCAAGATTTTCTTGATGAGAATAGATTTTTCTGAGAGCAAAATCAAATACGGGTGGACTTGGTTTTTAGACATGGTACACATTTTCTGATAGCAGAAGTGTTGCCCACAATATGCTTTTCTTAAATATTTGTTCCATTAGCATTTAAAAATTCAAGCAGTAAAGCTACCACTGTATTAATTGAGAAATAATTCTACAGAAATCACTACAAAATGAAAACAACGTTGGATAATGATGTTCCTTTAGTTTTTATGTTTTACCTCATTTGCCATTTTGAAAAAAAATGCTCATTTAAATGTTAAATATTTTGGACACAGCTGAATAACTCAATGGTTTTAATAATATTTTCTTTTTACAGAACTTCACCATCTACTGTAGCTCCAAGACATCTTCTGAAGAAAGCAGTAAAGAAAGGAAAATATGATGTTGGAAAATGTCAAACAGAGGTCCTTGGTCTTTTATACCTCCCTGTCAATAATTCTAAGGCCTGTTTTAGCACAGCTCAGCTTCTGACATGGTAACACTTCCTGTGCAATACATTTGTAGTGATATATTCATCTGCATAAGAGAAGAGAAACAAAGTAAATATCCTAAAGAAAGGATACAGAACAAGCAGAAAAACAGGAAAGCTGAAAAAAACTGAAAGAAAAGGCCAGAAGAAAAATTTGTCTTAGCAGAATGTACTCAGATATTTATATTCACTCCCTTTGGAAAAGCTCATTGCATCCTCTTTAGTGAAAATGAAGCAAGTGTGTCTTTTTTAGCATATGTGCCCACATATCATCTCTGTGATAGTATAAGCAAAAAGACATAAATACAGAAAAAGAGAAGCAAACTCAGGGCAATTATCTCCCAACTTTTCAGGCAATACTCCTTTTACCTGGTACAGTTGCAATTTCAACTGTCTTTTACAGTCCTTAACTTTGCTTTCAGTAGCAAACAGAGCTTATTCTTCAAAGACCACTACTAAAATTGCTGAACTGTATTATTTTACTGTTCTTGATAGTTGGTATTACAAAGACAACAAACAAAGAAAATGACTGATGGATATACATTCATAGAAGGGATGGAAAATTAAAGATAAACCATTATCTTATATGTGTGATGGTTTTTTTTCAGATTTACCGTATTCATTTTGAATGACATTTTATGCCCTCAGGGTGAGAAGTTCTGTTTACTGTACAAAATAATTTCCTAAAATTCCTTACCATTTTAAAAGCAGACACTAATCTTTCCACCTGTGCAAAGATACAGCAGAAAAACAATCTGAACTCTCCAGATACATTCAAACTACTTTGAAACACAAGTAGTGCCTGACAACAGAATTTCATTTGGAAACAGCAGATAGAATATTTAGCATTGCCTAGTCACACCAAAAGAAAGAAAATAAGGGGGAATAACTGAGCAAACCCAAAACTTCAATTGAGGTATTACATATTCTTTCTAGCAGCTCAGTAGGATTTCATTGATCTATTCTGAGGAAGTTAGGAATTTGCATCGCATGAACCATGGGTAGCAAAAAGCCAGTTGTGGTTTTTACATGAGATTGTCACTGTGTGGTGTTCTCAGAGGGTTCTGCTTAATAGTTACACATAACAGGACAGAGTACAGCAGAGAAACAGAAGTTCCACGCACATTACCAAAAGAGGTGTGTGGAACAATTCATACATTGCCCATGAGGTTGCTAAATGATGTGCTAAGAACCACTCTATGCTATTATTTTTGACTGTTTACCTGTTCTTGCAGTGTTCTGACATTGTCTTCATAAGACAGTGCAGCAACCCTGATGCTCCAAACCACTGGATTTATCTGTGTCGCCAAAGTAATTGGTTTTCAAATCACATCTGTGCTGCAGAGTAAAACATTTTCCTAAGTGAGGATCTATTCAACCATCCACAGGGTCAAAGGGTCACAACACATGTGTTACAGCCTCAGAGCAGGTCTGTCTGAGCACTGTGGACAAGTGCTGCTGAGTGCCAGATGGCACACACACGATCTGATGTGATGTTCTTCTCCCCCACACCACCGGGCTCCGTGCTCTTTGAAGACACACGCTGCTGATGTGAGCTAGTGCACATCTGCCCCCTGCAGCCACCAGCCTCCTGCAAACACGGCCTTCATGCCTTTCCTCATGTTTTATATCAGCTGATCCTTGTCATCATTCAGATATACAAAGGACATATGGTGTGGATCTCTGGCATGCAGGGACTCAGATTTGGCCAAATGGGAAGCAAGCCATGAAGGACACAGAGAGAATGTTGCTTTCATCACAAGCCAAGACTGTGGGAACTGTTCTAGACATTAGCAGACCTTTATGTTGAGGTTTTTCAGCATGGAAGAAGATGCATAGCCTATTCCATGACAGCCAAAGTAAATAGTGCTAGCAGGACTCCCTTATTTCTCTATTTTTGAACTAGACATCAGAAACAGTTACCAACATGATGGTGACTGAAATAAATTCAGTGTACAAAAAACCATCTTCATTGCTATTCATTGGCAATATTTTAATGCTGCTGCTGACCCTCTTCAATAGTGACCAGTCAGGCTGAAGACTGTTGTACATTTCTTTTTTAAGGTAAATCACATGAGGGGAAGTCAGGCCAATAAAAAACAAATACCAGAAAATTCTTTTTAAATACTAGGCACCAATATTTTTTACAAAAAAATTGAATAGGAATTTTTAGTCATAGCCTGGTTTTCATCCTCAGATAATTTAATGTCACAGTACAGCAAGAATTCCTGGGTGGTTTGCAGTTTGTATCACCCTGGAGAGACATTGTCTTTTCCATTTCTCTGTCCAGCAGTTATCCAGGACTCGCATAACTACTCACAGTTAGTGAGTACAGTGTAAGAGTGATGCTGGGAAAGTATGCAAGTGTCTTAAATATTTTTAAACTAAAAAGAAACATTCACTGTGTTCTGTCAATTTCAGAAAAAGTTAAGTTACAAAAACCAGTTCTCTCTGTCTGCTCTCCTGCCCCATACACAGCCACTTAGAGGGAAAGCCAAAACTTTGAGATGCCTCATTAGCTATTGACTCAGTAATATAGCAGGGATAGTTGGCTTGTTCCTGTCTGTCCTGTGTATAGAAAAAAGCTGTCAAGAAACAGTCTTAATTTTAGTAGTTTAGGGAATGAGGGAGGAGAACTGTCATTCAAAATAGTTTTTATCATTTATCTTGGAAGTACAAAAAAGTTTCTGACAGACATACCTTTGCATCTGAAACTTCAGGTGCATCAAAGTTATCTCTATTCTGTCAGTGCAGCATTAAAAAATCTTCATTTTCTTGCAGGAAAAGGTAGGCCTAAAATGTTTTACAGGACTTCCTAATTATAGAGTACAGCCATTGCCAGTCTCCTTAAGTCTAATTTAGAAAGAAACAGGAAAAGTAAAAAGCATAGGCTTTAAGGCCAGAAAGGATCATTAGATTATCCAAATTTTTATGTGTTTCAGGCCAACACATCTTAATATGTTTAGCTGCTTACTAAGCCTAATAATTTATGAATTATCCTGGTACTTTTTTTTTGAAAACATTCCATTTTGAATTCTTTCCTAATGCTCCCAGAGAATTGAACATACCTCAATAGATTAACTTTTTTTTTTCACAGATCATTAGTGATTTAGGGCCATTCTAAATTTAAATCTGCATAACAGCAGCTTCCAGCTTTTTGTCTTTATTGTACCCCTCCATACAAATTTATGAAGTCCCTTTGTGCCTTGCTCTTGGGAAAGTAATTAAACATGGAAATCTATTCATTACTTAGTAGCCTTTAAAAATCTACTAGGCAGGCTGAGCCCTTTAATTCTGTCATTCTAACATATACTTTCCAGCTCCCAGACATTTTTATTCTGTCCCAGCTCTCTCTCCACTTGTGCAGCAGATCTTGAAGCTGTACAGATAAACTACAGATATGGAGGTAAAAAGATAAGTTAAACTCTGTGATGAAACATATCACAAAGGTAGCACCACTTTTTTCTCTCAGGAAAAAACTTCTTAGTACACCTAATATGAACCTAAAATTCTTCCCAGGGTTTTCAGGAAGTAATTCTTCATTCTGTATTTATGGTCTGTATTCCATATTTCTACATGTGTAGCCTTAGTTTTGCTAAAATATTAAAACAGGCCTGTCTTATAAATCAGTCTGGACATCAAATAATCCATATGATTATATTTTTTTTGATTACTTAACATGACTTTTACCAGCAACAACTTCATAGTTCCAAATCATAAATCAAAAATATTTAATTAGCTTTAAAAGCATTAGTTGATGTGACGCCCCTTTTCAACAGCTCTCCCAATTAATAATGAGCTGTCATTGGCAGTTCATTTCAGATCATCCTGTCAGCTGTTTGCAATCTGTCTACAAAGGCAAAATGCAGATTATATAAAGCATAGAGAGTAAAATAAAAGTGAGATAGAGGAAATTACAAAGTTTATTAAAGTGAGAAAAGAGCTCATACTGCCTTAAAAAGAAGCTGATTGAATTCACCCAATAAAGCAAGTAAAAGTGAGATGGATAAAGGAGTCTACAGCTTGGGGAAAAAATCTGAACAGTCTTTATTTCATGTTGGGCTCCTAATATAGTCATTGTCAGTTAGGATCTCATAGACTGCAAGGCAGTGAAGTGAATAGACATGCTCTCCTCCCACTTCTAATCTGTTTCTCCAGACTCTCAGCCTGTTAAAACAAACTGCACTTCTCTGCTTATTTACATACTCAAGTTTGCTCTGGCAGGTGGTAAAAAGGTAGAGACTATATAATTCTTAGCAAAGGCTACAGCCACAGAAGCACTGTGATGCTTAAAACCAGAATGCACTTTCCAAGACGTGTGGGATCAGAATATCTTAGTTAAAACCTGTGCTGTTACTCGTTTTGCTGTGCCCATGCAAGTCTCAACATTTTCTCCCCATTCTTCAGTTCCCCTCTTCCATATGATTAGATGTCAAAACATAAAACAAATTAATCTAACTTTTATCACTGGAGTGCTAAATCGTATATAGGGTGAGTCAAGTCTCAAGGTCACCTCCAAGAGTTTTTCTTACATTGCACTACTTTAGTTAGCAACTGACAGGAATTCTATTTAGGAATGACAGATTTACTGTACAGACAGCTTCTTCTAGTGGAAGTTTTAACTAGATTTCATCTTCTTTGAGATATTTTGCAAATATCATGTTGCCAGTTATTATTAGACCTTATGTTAATTTAAAAATAAAAATTCCACTTGACAAAAATATTATCGTACATGTGCCTCCTTTGGCTCGAAGCTATCAATCATCATGATGAAGTAGACATAAGTTATGAGATTTCCATGGAGGAAAGAGTACTGGTCCAGTGAGAGAATGTTATAACCCAGCTGTAGCAATAATTCCAAGCAGCTTTTAGGCAGTGAAGTCTTAATAAACTTAAACACTTGTTTAAGCCAGATTTATTGAAGCAGCTTCACATAATGTGGTTCTGGTTTAGGGTTTTCTATTCTGGGCAAAGCACCAACTGGAAAGAAGCCTTGGAGTATGCACTCCCTAGTCCACTAGAGAGTCCTCTGAAAACATCATATACCTTTTTCTCTGCTCTTCCCTGTCCTCCCATCACATGTATTACTAATATTAAATAATAAGATAGTTCATTATTCTATGATGCAAAAGTAAAATAAAAGCAAACCAAAGGTTCATTTTTTATTCACCAAAAGAGGATGCATGTTGCTAAGCTTACACCTGAGACAGCAGGTTTTTGACAGTTCCCATGTGGGAATTTGCCATTGCCTGGGATATCTCTGAAAGCTCTTAGTGCTGCTTATTTAGCTTTTTTTTTTCCAATAAGAAAAAAGTGCGCTCTAAATTTTCTATTTGCATGCTTCATGTTCATTGTGTTGCTCTTTCATGTTATCTTGAACTCCCTCTTTTTTTGAAGTGTAATTTGCCCTATATTTCTCCCTCCAGAATGACTTCTATTTAGATTTTGTACTTTAGTCATTTTCAGGAGCTATTTTTATTTGCATGACCACTTTTCATAGGTTTCTTTCCTCCTTCCTGACTTACTCAGAGGAGTTTTTCCATTGGTATCTATTTCATTTCTGTTTACAAATTTAAAGGCATATAATATAATTTTGGAAGTTCTAGCAATCATTCCTTCCTTTCAAACATAAGCCAGTCTGGAATTCATCTCTATTCTTTCCAATAATAATTTATACACATGAAAACAAAGATTACTTCTCTCGCAAAGCACATTAGTCTTCACCATGCTGTGGGGTCTCCAGGATCTCTTTGAGTCTAAAAAGATTCTAGTTCAATTCTAGTCTAATAAACTAAAAGCAATGCCTGAAATATGCTGCTTTGCATTGTGCTAAGTCCCCAAATTTTTTGCTGCTTCTCCAAAAATTAGTACTGTGATGAAAAGATAAAGTGTGACCTGATCAGTGTTTCTTGTTATTATAGGATGTGGATGAAAACTAAAACTGGAAAGAGAATTATCTCAAATTGTCTCTGTTATTGATGCCATTGAGTCTTAATGAAAAATGACTGAAAAAAGTCTCAATCCAAAGCCTTCTCCAAGCAAAGCAGTGACAATGACTCTGACACTCTGTATTGAATTTGCATTGGGTTTGAGGAACTGCTATGCATCCTGGCCTGAGGATATCAGACAGTGGAGAACAAGGCAGTTTCCTCAGAACTCTGACACTCAGTTTGGTGTTAGCTTTCAGCCATGGGACTGTACGAACTGGCTGCAAGAATTCAAGCAGTATCATGGATACACTTATTTCATTTGGAAAAATGCAATATAACTCAATAAACTGACAAAGTTCGGTCTCACCAAGAGCAATTCAGCCCCAGAAGAACTTAAAAACACATTCCTGTTGTTCAGGTGAGAACAAAATATAAACTGGTGGTTTTTGTGCTGTGTCAGTCTGCTGTGTACCCTGGGTCTGGGTGTGACTGGGAATGCTCAGAACCTCTAGGGTTCAGAAGCAGCCTTTTTATACTTAGTCTCTGGTTATCACCTGTAAATAAACCATGAGCCTGGTGAATGTGCCCTGAAAGCTGTACAATTCCTGTAACAGAGGTACAGATTTTTCTCACGGTATGGGAAATATGAAGGAATCCTTCAGGAGCAGGTATGAAGGATTTAGGACCCTTTTCCCCCATCTTGCAGTCCTCAGTTTCTGAAAGCATCAGTATAGGATATATGAATGGGAGAGACCTCTTAAGTTGCTGAATTAACATATTAGACAAATACATCTTTTAATTACCATAATTTAATAAACATAATTCATTCCCCTAAAAAAAATGTTTAAAACTGCCATTAAAATACTCTCTCAGAATGTGACGGAGAAATTATTCAGGGTTTTATGCTTTCAAAGCATCATCCTGACTTTTGTCCACAGTCAGCTTCTGTGGAGTGCATCTTCATATAGACTTTTCAGACAGAATTGCTCCAAAAAGTTAATGACTGATGCTGTATGGGTAAGCAGTAAGGATGTGGAGATCATGTGAGGAGAAATTATTCCCGTTGAAAGCCCTAAATAGGTCAAGTTCACAGAAGTTTAGAGACACAAAAACTTAAAGGGGCATTTCAATATAGCACTACCCAAGCACTCAAAGTTGCACTCAGGAATGCGTGAATTATACAGATCCTCATGTCTTCCAGTTGAAGCAGGGACAACATGGTAAGGCAGGGACATATTTATTTGGAGAAGCAGGGTTCAAAATGGAAAAGAAAGGAAAGGAAAGGATGCAGTTTGTTTGCTTTCTTAGACCTCTCTTACAACCAAATGCAAAATATTTCCTCTATTTTGTAGAATTCCTTCTAATGAAGCACAATCAAAAAGTGATCAATTTTAAGTAGTTTTGTTGATGATAACAAGTCATTTTGAGTATTCGAGATGAAAGCTTACCTGTAATATATTCCTACCAGAACTTAAGATACTGAGTGACAGGTAAACAATGAAAACAAAAAATTTGACCTGGATAATCAGGAAGCAATGTTTGTGAGGAAAGTCATACTGCATTTTATGTACAGATATAATGATGGGCTTCAAGCTAATATTTTCTGAGATATGGAAATGAAATATTTCCATGAAAATATAAATTCATCGTTCAGCTCTAACTGAAGCGAATGCTACTACAAAAGAAATTTCAGTTATAAAAATTTGAAATATTTAATTTATTTACTGTTTATAGAATGAGTTCTAAGGGAGGCAAAAGGCATAAATGGAGTTCATATTGCAGAGAACAGACTACTGCAAAATGGGCTTCATAAGTAGAAGTGCATGACCATCAGTGAAGGTTTCAAATAAAGATCACAGTTTTGTCTGTAGTAAATTAATAAGTAATTATTCCTTGAACTGATTGCTTCGTGTATAAAATGTCAAAATTACCCTATTGAATGTAAAAACGGACAGCAATTCTAATTACAGGACTACGTTTTTTTAAGAAATATAGGAAGGAACAAACATTTTTCATACTGCAAGTAAGCAAATGCAAGTAGCAAATCAACTATTAAAGCAAGGGTCAGAATTACTGCACTTCCATAGAATTACAAGAGTGATAAGGACAAATGAGAACCAAAGCTAAATTAATTACACTCATTACACTGTGCAGTGTAATTACATTAATAATGCTCTACATGGATAGTAGAGTGATTCTAGTATGGTTCAAAAAAGATTTATCTTTGGGTTTAAAAGCAAAAACCATCCTATAAAATGATATAAATTTGTCTGTCAAAATATTTAAGAATTATCATCTAACAGTGAAGCTACATGAAAGCTTCACAGATTATTTGCACCCTGTTCTTTCTTTGGTGGACTTTTAATGATAATGGCTTATATTTGATTCAATTTTTTTAATACCTGTCTGTGAGCAGGGGATAAGGTTTTTGTATTCATAGAGACAGTGAGGAGAGTTCAGCTATTGTATGGTTGATGGAGGAGAAAAGAAATTGGATGTAGACAAGCAGGAAATATTAGCCTTGGGAGTTCAAACCCATACTACAGAGTACTAAGTGCTGCCTACCCTCACTCCTTTTATTTGTACCTCTCCTTTCCTTCGCCATAGCTATCTTTCCCAGCTCAGGTCCAGTACTGGTGACCCCTGATTATGGGATGGTGAGAGCAGTGGGACATATTTCAGGCAGATACTTCCTTTCCCAGCATGGCAGCTACTCATCCTGGTCTTCTGCACCAATCAGTTGTCACAGGTCAGAGTCTCATGCCAAACTTTCTTGCGCTGGGTGACTCTGGCAGGTCCATAAGCAGCATCTCTATTTCTGCTGACCAGGGCAAGCTACTGACCCAGGTGAATTAGAGATCCTATGGTGGTTAAAAAGGATCAGGTGGGACAAAAAGAATGTCTGTGAGGTGCTGGTTTCTTTGGTTGTGTTGAAATAATTAGGATTTCTACATCTCCTATGCCTAGAGTATTTATTTATCTAATGTCCCAGCTTTACCCATTTCCTCCTGCAGATGAAAACCAACATAGCCATTAGTAAAGTATTTTAAATATAATCTGAACATATATTCATTGTGTTACTTTACATCTCAGTTACTCTCACAACACTTTTGCTGGTCTTCACAACAGGTGACCAGTGCATGTGTCCAAGGTGAATCTTGCAGTTAAACTTTTCCACATTTTTTGCTTATTCTCATTTTTGGTGTCTTCCATTTTTAAAACTAATGCCTCATTCCATGGTAAAATTTCAGTTTCTGACACCTACAAGGTGTTCAAACCATCACTTATTTCCTATGTGGGTTCCTATGTGGGTTCCTATGTGCAGCACTGGGTAATTCTAATTTTTTTAGAAAAGCCCCTCCACAATTAGAGTCCTCATCACAGGAAGAGATCCTTATAAAACTCTGATTGGCTGTCTTGCCCTTTGCTGTCAAATCTCCAAGTGATTTAGGCAGCTGACAATGGAGTCATTTTCCTCCTCACCAATCAAGAACAGTTCCTCGTTTCCATGTACACTTTCTTCACACTGTTTCACTCTGGGGCTTTAACCTCTCTGAGATGAGAATAGGGTCTCTGTCCTGCATTTGAATAGCACTCAAAGCACAGACTACGAAAACTTTTACAGTGTTGTGATAAAAAATTAAGATGGTCTCAGCAATGAAGACAAAAAATTGAACTTTGGGTTGTAGTCTCCATTGATGCAGATCCAGGTTAAATTGCTGTTGGCCTTCTAACTGCAATATGTCACACCAACAACAGTATTTGCTGACAGTGGTTTTCTTTAGTAATTCAGAAGTCTGGAGCAATAAAGTTGTTTGAAAAAGGTAAACAGTTTAGCAGGGTGAAAAATTGGGTTGAGGTACTACTGTAGATGCTGGCTCTGTCTCTATCCAATATTTTCCACCAGGATAAAAATTAGACAAATATTTTGAGCATGCAAGGACAACACAGTAATGGGAAAAGCCATAATCAGAAGTATTTCTGAAGACAAAATGAAGAAAATCTGGAAGAGAAAATGGTCATGTGAAAACATGACAAAACTGCAATTTACTTGAGTGTATCATCTCTCAGCTTCCAAGGCATTTGCTTCTTTACTGTGTTTCCAAAAACCATCCTCTATACTTGGTTCCTAAAATGTAGGACCATTAGCAGATCTTAACAACTTACATTTTAGATTAAACAGGAAAGTGATTGTCTTATGCTACTTCATGGTTTTTCTGCCACTAACTTTAGCATCCCCGCATCTAAAAATCATGATGGTGACAAACAAATGTGTAGATGGGTGGTTCGAAAAAGTTGGATGTATTTCCAGCTACTTAGAGCATGCTGAGCATCAAAAAGGGGCCAAACTGAAAGAAGGGATCCATGCCACAAATGTCTCAAAGAATAATTTGTTTTCAGAAAAAAATAATAAATCTAAGCTATTTGACTTCTGGGAAAGAAGAACTATGGGGTTTTATCCCTTTAATCATTTCATGATTTCTTTTTTTCCCTCATAAATATTTTAACTTGTCATACCAATCTCTGTTTTGCATCTTTGTAACATCTGTGGATCTTCTCTAAGATAGAGACTTGATCACTTTTCAACTCAATAGAAGGAAGATTTCTTTATTTTTTCAAAGGTGAAGCTCTTGATTTAGCATATTAGATTTGAGCTCAAAAATTTTATTAAATAACCCCAATTAGGTCTTCTCATTGGAATTGAGATATCACAAAAAGTAATTCTCAGAAGAAAACCCCACAAGTGCTTGAATTCTTTTCAGTTCCTTGAGTAAGGAAAGGAGAAACCTTTTTTAGACTGAGAAATTAGCAAACCAGAGTGGAAAAATCAAAGTGAGACTAAAGAAAAATGCGTTTCTTGGAGACTGATTGTCTGTTCTGAGCCTCATTCTTTGTCCTCCCACTGAAGTGTTTTGGCCAACAATCCTATGAAGTATGTTACCCACAGAGATCCAAAGATATCCTTCTCACCATTCAAAGCACTGGCATTTTCAGTATGAGTATTACTTTCAAGATGGATTAGAAGGAGACTTGAAAACTTTGCTCTTACCAGAAGAATATGATTGCAGAAAGTTAGAAAACCAATCCAGTTAATCACAAAGAGGACAGGACAACCTCCTAGCTGGGACTCTGGATGGAGTACTTCTAAAAGTTGGGGGTTGGACTGCTTAGAGCATCACAGGACACTGCACAGCTTTGGTGCAGTAATACACTGAACATATCGAAAGAAGGAAGAAAACCCCTTTGGATAACAAGGCAACTCTTTGCTATTTGGTGAGGAATCCCAGGGCAAAGTTTTCCTGCTATTCTGTAGTGGGAAAAGTGCTGGGCATAGAAGCTAAGGGGCTCATGAAGCCCACAATGAAGGAAAGGGTAGAGATAATATTTAATCTGAAGGGATCATCTTGAATGGTCAGTTAATTTCAAGAATTGTGATTTGAGCATAGTAATCAATGTGTATTGTCAATTACTCTGGATCTGACTGTAAAACTCCCACTGGATACTAGGTTCTTTGAAAAGCAATCACATCAGGTTGCAATAGAAGAGATGAGATAGCAAATGGATAGCAAATGTAACCAATACAATTAGGTTTTAATTAAAAATATATAGCAGTTGTGCCTGGGAGTTTTCCCAGATATTTAAGAATTATGTATAACCAACAAAATTCATTGATTTTTCCCTTGGATTTGTGGTATTATATTTTACAGCATTTTTTGTCTGTTAGACTTTTTTATTACCCTCTTTGCATACTTGCAAATGTTGTTCACACTAGGTACATGATGCATTTTTGTTCACACCTTATTCAACTGAAGAATAAATGGTTGAAAAAATTTACCTCATGAAAGTGAAGTGCTGTAAAATGTTAAACTCACAAGTTTGAAGTTCTCAGTGGAGGATTATTTCAAGTTCACCAGTAGAATAAATATATATATATTAAATAAGTGACCTCTTAATATACTTAAATAACCCCTCCTGTAAAATAGTTTATTTTTATGTTCTTTATTCCACCAAAACTGCATTGCAGTTTTCCAGTCTTTATATTTACATTATTTGCAACTCTTTCCATAAGTGCCGGTACAAATGTAACTGATGAAAATCCAGAATAGTCATACAAATGTTCCTGAAAGCAAGGTGCATTTCTGAGCAATTTTTTTTCTGATGCACAATAATATATATGTATATATTAACAAAGCTTCATAATATAAAATATCTTCCATGGCAAGTAAAACTTCCCCACTTACAGCTTATTCAGATTTCAGTTACACAGACTTCTGCATTTCAAGTTAGTGCAAATAATGAGAGTAAGAGCCTGAGCAGAACGATGTCAATACAACGGAACAAGAGAAACAGCAAAATTTTACCAACTCCCTGCATACGGTTATAACATTTAATCAGTACATCATTAGTATTCTTCATATACAATGTATTTAAATAATTGGCTTGTCTGAACTATAGGCAACAAATTTACAAAATAAAATAACGTTTCACACAAATATGGAATGTCGGACAAATATATGAAAATAAAATGCATCTAGTAACAAAACATTGTAAATCAAAAAGATAAAAGATGTCTTCTCCATTTTTGAAGATTTCAAGGCACTTTCTTGGCAAATCAGAATTCTCTCCTTGGTAGAAAGTCTGCAAAAGACAAAGACATGCCATTTTATAGCTGGTTTAAAAACAGAGAAGCAGACTGCTTAGCAAAATTCTGTTCATAAACCACAGTTTTCCTTGGATTGCATAAATCATAAGATTAACTTCAAATGCGAGCGGGTCTTGCCCTCCTGTGAGCACTAATGAGTTTTGCCGGGACAAATCCTCAGCGTCAGCGCCAAGAGGTTTAACACACAGAGGTCTGGCTTCTGCACCTTGCAGGGAAGCTCCCCATGCACGCAGCCACGTGCAGTTCTGCATTCTGGGTTTCAGTAGATGCTTTGCTTCCATTTGCAGGGATCTGACTCGGGAACTGATAACAAACCCACCCAAACCTCTGAGGGCTGTAAGGGCGGTGTGTGCCCGGTATCCAGCCCCGGAGCCCCCCCGGCGGCCGCCCGGGGTGCGGCGCCTCTCCATGGTGCTGAAACATCCCGGGGACCAGATCCGCGGGCGGACTATTGGCTTTCCCCAAGCAAAAGTTCATTTCGAGGAGGAAAAGACCATGTCTTCTCTGTATAGCAGGATATTTACAGATGAGGAAGGAAAATATTTGCATAATAGCACTGCAGCTCTTTTTTTTAATGAGGGAAAGGCAGCCTATTTTAGTACAGGCAGGAAAAGGCTTAAAAATAGTTGTCAGTTCTTCAAGTGAGAGAGCCTCCTTCTTCAAGGCAACCAAGAGTCTCCAAGATCTGTCAGACGTTAAAGTGAAGGCAAATTTTCTTACAGGCAACGGGATCTATGGCCATGTCCCCTGTATTCTAGTGTGAGGTTGGTGAGGAAAACAGATCCCTTGTGCCAAAAGATGAAGCAGAAGCAATCAGAGAATTATGTTAGAAATGTTATGTGTTTGAGGGATGAACGTATGTAACTTCTTTGTTGCACTCCCTACTAACAGGGAAGAGAGAGAAACTCCTGCCACTCTTCACCCTTCTCAAGAAAATGTTTCCATTCCAAGAATCAGTGGATATGAGTAAACATGAAGATCTGAGGATGTCTTATTTATGATGGAAACTATCCGCTGTACTTAGCGGAGGAATGGGCTGCGGGAGCACAGAGACAGCTGGGAAACAGTCAGATCATGGTATACATTTTCCTATAATATTTTCTCTGTTTTTAACAAAATAGAGAGAAAGCCAGCCTAGATACAACTTTAAGTGAATGCAGTGCACACGAGCTGCTAGCAATGATTACCATTTAAAACCTTTCTTCCCTATTTTTCATGTCTTTGAATGTATTTTTGGCAGGCAAATTAAAACACCTGGCTTTGCAAATCATAGCAACTTTTGATCCTTTTGTGTTTTAAAGATGGAAATAGGATGAGATAGATGCTTCTGTACTGTGGATATGTAGGCAGATCTTTGACTCATTCTCTTAAAAGAAAAAAAAAAAAAAATTTGGAACACCAGAAATCTCTCTGAAAGCTCTGATACATGAATCCAGAGATGTAAATGGATACAGGTAAAGGAAAAACAGAGACTAAAAGGGTAAAACTGCAGAAAGTAAGAGAGTGGTGAGACGTTTGAACAAGCTGAGATTAAAAAGAGGATACTAAGAAACAAACAGGAATTTAAGTACCCCCCTGCCCCTCCAATTTTTTTTAAGAGGACATTCAGGAAAGGATTCCTTCCTTGAGTCAGGAAAAGGAGATACAGGCAAAGTAAAGAGATGCCTAATCAGTCTCTAGTTTGCTGTCCTTGCTATATTCAAAACCATCTGCAGCACCTGGAAATCAAGAGGCCAAAGAGACTGAAAAATGTTAAGAAGAAAGGAAGAGAAAGAAATTATGTCATTTCTTCTCAGAACTGAAATATTGCCATATTCTTTAAAGCACAGCCACCAAAATGAATCCCACCTCCACTGAGAAATCAAATCAGCTAACACTGACTCATATCCTACTCTTCTTTTCTTATTCTTGATTAGTATGAATTGAAGTCTTGATGCAGGAAGAAGTGACATACACAACTCCCCCAAGCTCCAAGCTTGCAGTATTTGTCAGGAGGAGGTGGTGAAAGGAAACCATCTTTAAAAAATTTAGATAAATAAAATTCACTGAACTTATACATTTTAGTGGTTAATAATAACAACCAGAGTGTGTATTTACAATTAATCTTTGAAATTATAACCATCTTATTATTATTCAAACAACAGAAGAAAACAAGTCACTTGGAGATGTTACTTTTACACTCAGTGACAATGCTGTGTAATTAACATTTGACATGCTAGTCATAAACAAGAATGGACTGGTTTCTTCTTCAGGCTACTTAGTGAAACCTTTAGCTTTCTACATCTTTATGTTCAGTTTCCATCACCATGAAGTGGTTATTAACTTTTCAGAAATTCTCAGAAGACTATATGGGAATGAAAAGGGGTCCCAGAAATGAAATAAGTGATAGGTGATCTACGAAGATTGCATTGGTAGACATGAGACAAAAACATTCGGTTTCTTCCATGGATTAACAACAAAGTTCTCTGAAGAATGGCCTGAAATAAATGTGCTGATGATGTCCTTGGGCATTTTCTTTCACCAAGCAGACTTCTTCTTGAAATTTTGAACAGTAAGAGGCCACCCAGTGTGTAACTACGGACTGCAGTGCCACAAGTGAGTTGTAGGAAATTACACCGGGGCTTGCCAGAGGTATTTGTGCTTCTATGTATTTCCAGGAGGAGCCAGTCAGTTCTGCAAAGCCAAAGCTGCATGTTGATACACTCGGATAATACCACATTTTTTTATGCACACCTGATAACAAGGTATAAGTGTGAAGTAAACCAGTAGACCATTCAACAAATAAGAAAATGAGTGGGGAAAATTATACTTACATAGCAAACATCCTAGGACTGTGTACACAAAGGGCTCATTGCTAATCTTGTTAGCAATCTTGCACACCTTTTGTAATCTATAAAACAGAATTACCCACAGCAATAATGAATCTCAGTTTCCAGACACTGCATAAAATTAAAGTAAAGTTTGTACTTGAATTTCAAACACCCTACACAGTGAAACTGTTATCTGATGGAAAGTAATGAAATTATGTGTGCAAGATGCAATGTTAGATTGTACCTTAGCATAGTGCTCTAGAGGAAAAGTACAAGTGATGCAAGGAATTAAATTTCAACCAGGAAGTTTTCTACTGGGATGTGGAAGAGCAGGAATTTAACTCATTAACTTGGAGGCTATTGTAACTATCACTATAACACAGTCAGAAGTCAGGCTGCTTCAAACATTTTATTGTTCCATTTGTTATTACTATTGATTTAATTCCATATTTTCCACATTTAAGTACATGTCCTAATCATCAGATTAAAGATACTAACCTCCCACTTCCAATCCCCCTGTGTGTACCCGTGGTTTAAATGAGCACCTGGTTCAAGTGGATCCTGGGTCACTACTGCCTTGCTCTCTGGTATTTGCTAACAAGAAATACATAGGTGCTTCTCTTGCTTGGTATGTATTTTAATAAAACTTAATATAAATTGTGCCAAACAGCAAGAAAGTGATTGCTATCTGGGTTTCAGTTCCTCAGAAAATATTTGTACAATTATAACCATGTCAGAAGGAGGGGAAATAACTCATCCTCAGACATGCCATGATGACTAAGGTGTCCCTGACAGAAAATATCAAACCCTTCTAAAGGCACAGGGAAAGATCTTGGCTAGGATCAGTCTGAGACAAATTTGAAGATTTATCTCTCCTTTTTAGAACAGAACATTTCAGGTGAATGGAACTCATTGTCTGCTTTGGGTTTGCTTGGTGCAAGGGGGAACAAAAACTGTGCTGTGGTTTAAATCACCCTTTTAATTTTACAATTTGCTTTGATAGGTGAACTAAAACATAAGTTATTTATATCATTCAAAATCACAGTCTTGTTTTTAACTTTAAGAAAAGCTATTTAATTAGAAGAAAAATGGTATTACTCTTTTTCTGGAGACATAAAGTGAAACACTCAGGCAATACATAAGAGTCCAAATAATATTCACATGCTTTGGATCCATGTTTCAAGGCATACAATACGGTATTTTTGTTGCACAGCATGTAATAGAAATATGCCTTGCCTACTCCTGTGTCTGCTTAGAAAGCTGCATGTATATATTTTGTGGATCAGCCATGGATTCCTACAATCCAGCTTCTAATAAGCATAAAAGCAAACGGAGATGAGGGCTGCTCCATCCCCTTTCAAACACTAAATCCTCTGATGTGCTGAGCAATGGTGAGAGAGCACCTCAGCTGCTCACAAACAGTGCTTCTAAGTGATGCAGCCAGAAGGTCCCATTGTTTTTTCATGTTAAATCCTAAAAAGCTTCCAAAGCACCAAACTTTGCCCACAGTTTGTGCTTACACATCCTTAATGAGATTCACCTTCTCTAAGTAAAACACACTGCTTCTTTTCCACTGACTTTATTTGAATTGTCCATTGCACTAGAGAATGCTGAAGTAACTTTTATTTAAGGAATTTCTATTTTGGTTTGGGGTTTTTCTTTGCTTTTCGTCCATTTTATCCAAGAACACTTCTATTTTTCAGCATCTCTGACAAAACTATATTCAGGCTGTGTTAAAGCAAAGCTTCTGCAGTCTCAGAGGGGAAGTTTGCTTGATGAGAACTGAAAGTATCAAAAACAAAATCATGAATCAAATTATTTTCTGTTGCTTAACAATGGGCATATAATAGAAAATTATACTCACAAGCTGAAATATACTAAACCCCAAAGATATAACTCTACTATTAAGCATTAATAGAAGGTAAAGAATGGTTCAAATTTTATCTTGCACAAGGAAAGCTAAAGAGAGCAAGAAGGAGAATATCTGCCCTCTGCATAAGCATGCCCTACTGATTTTTTCAGTGTAGTTTTGGTTTCATTTATTTCAGCATCACTTTGAAGGAACTCCACGATGTTCAGCTGACAGCAAGTGCACTAACAGAAAATCTTTATATATTAGAAGACCTTGGGTATGTTTTTTAATGTAGTGCTAAAGAGTAACTGTTAAAAAGGGACCAGGACATCAAACACTTAATAGATAAAGTGTGTTGCTTTCAAGCAAGTATCACAGCTAGCATTAAGAAGTACTTTTCTACTCACAGGTTGGTGTTGAGCAATCCCTTGTGTTGTGATACAGTCGATGAAAGTGCTTGCTGCACTCTGAGGAAAATGTGACTGGCCCTGTTTGAAAGTAAGGAGGAGTTAACAACAAGCTCTCAGTGCCACTTCTCTGCAACTTCAATGGATGGCAACAACATATAGCATTAACTTCATTTTTTTCTTGGCTAAAATTGCATTTAGTCTTTTACTACACCTTAAATAACTATGATGCAACACAAGTAGAATAATGCTAGTGAAATAACAGAAAGAAATTCTGTTTCTGTGTCTTTATGCTCATGATATAGAAAATAGAAAAATGACACATTAAAATGATGGGCTGGTTTAGCCTTGAAATTCCAGTAATTCAAAATTAGCAGTAAAATTTCTTATATGGCGAAGAATAGAATGACAGCTACAGTAGAATTTAGTTTGTTCAAGAGTGGTCTGTAGTCTAATGTAGAAGGAATAATGCACCTAGACTGAGGATACTGTTTGTAAACATAAATAAGAGCAACATTCTAAGCAAATATGAGTTTCTCACCCCTGGAAAGATTTCATGCACTAATGCTTTTAATTTGCACATAGATGGTTTATAAAATTCTTAATATACAGTGTAGGTGTTGACAGAAAAAAAAATGACAGCTGAATAACATCTAGGAACCTGATCTCCTGTTAAAATAATCCAAGTAAAAAGGCATACAATGTGCAGAATGCAGGATATGTTTCATGTTTGGCAAGGCAAATCCCTGTATGTCCAGGGCATAGGGTGCAGCTCTCTTCTTTGGATATACCGTGCCATCTGTTTACATTAATATTTGATTACAAAAATATCCCTTCTTATGGCCAGGCAGTGGGAACTAGATGATCTTTAGGATTCCTTACAACCCAAACCATTCTATGGGTCTATTTTTCTACAAAACATGGCTTAACTGCAACAAGTTGCCAAAGACCCCTTCCAAAATTGCTGATGGCCGCAGAAAGTATTACTGGTGACATTCAAGTTGAAAAGGAGAGAAAAATGTAATACTTGCATCTTGTAACCTGCTTAGCAAGACTATCCTTGACAGCTGGGGATGAGTATGATGTGGTTTGGACAGAAAACATTGACATAAACTGACATTAAATGAATAAGGCTAAATTTAAATGCAAATTTAGTACAAGTAGGAACCCTGAATAAGAATAGCTTGCTTCAAGCAATGCTTCAAAATGATTCACATGAAGCAGACCTTGTTGGCCAACTTTCCTTTCAGAGGAAACCAGGAAGCATTTCTGGGAAGAAAAATACTTGTTTCATAACTTGAAAGATGGTTTATGGGCCTGGTAAAATATATCAAGCTAATTCTCTCTGAATAGTGAAGCCAAACCACCATGAGCTCTAGAGAAGATTCCTCTCTATGACAGTGAACATACTTGAAGATTAGATTTATTTTACAGTAGTACATGGATTTCAGTAGATTTTTTCAGCCACAAATAAGCTTTTCAACAAACTGGAAGAGCAGCCTTTGCAAGTCTGAACTGGAATATTTTTGCCATTCTTTTTATCTGAGTGAGTAATTAGGCTTAAGAAAAAGTATGCAATTTGAAATTATCCAGCATATATGGAGACAACACTGGCTTTTGTCACTAAATAATTCCATGTCCCTTCAGGTAATATATGGTTTTCTAGCTCTCTTCCCTGTCATCAAAAATAGGCTGTTAATTTTATTATGCCTTACAAAACACTCTGTGTCAGCTGGCTTTCCAAGCTAAATTGATAGATTACTTTATGAGTCACAAGATTATTTATGATTTTTCCTATAGTCAAGGACTGTTACATATGGTTCTTATTTGGCTTTAAAATGTGTCTATTATTCCTGGCATATGAGAAGTGTGCAATAATTTTCTTAACCCTGAAACTGTAAAGCTAGTGTACTATAAAGATAATATTGATTTCAGCTTCTCTTTTTTTTTTTTTTAGTTTAGGATGTCCTAATTCTGGACTAGTAAGGACTGTAATCAAAGAGTTTAATTAATGAAGGCTGCTAGAAGATTATGATTGAAACAGAATAAAAAAACCAAAGTTCCACTGTATTTTAAGAAAATGCCTATGGATTACAGGATCTAGTAAAACTATGAAAAATAAAATAAAATATAAAACAACAGGCAGAAAACACCACCACTGAATATCTTAAGATACATTTTTAAAAAAGAGTGAAAGAGAGGAAGATAGAGAGAATGAGAAAGATAAAGAGATAGATGATAGATAGATAGATAGATAGATAGATAGATAGATAGATAGATAGATAGATAGATAGATAGACAGAAAAAAAAAAGAAAAAGAAAGAAAAGGAAAGAAAAGGAAAAGAAGGAAAGAAACTAACTGTAGGCAGAAATTCTTAACCAACAAATAAACTTTCAGTATTTTGGAATGATCCTTCTTTCCTCATTCATTCCAACTAATCTTACTCAAGGAATTCCAGCAATTTTGATGGCAATTAAACTAAATTCATGCAGAAAAGGACTGTTAATTTAATGAACAGGTCCAGAGACATGCCTTCAACTAGTTCTTTTCTCTTTTTCTCTTCTATGATTTACCACTCTCACAATAACTTCTGTAAAACTCATGGCTGTTTTTCCCTGGTTTTGAGTAATGAAACTCAATCTGTATTCATTACTTAGCTTCCCCAGATTCTTATGTTCAGCTTTTTATGGTAGCTGAGGAGTTTCCAAAGCTAAAAATGAAAAGGAAATGGATTAAGTACTAACATAAACAAATCTCTCTTGTCTGTCCCTCCCAGGAGAGGAATATTCAGTGTTCCTCTGTCACATGACATAGCATAGTTTGAAGCTCTGTGTTAATTTCTGTCTCATATGGACTGAAAATGATCAGGTCACAATTACTCTTGTTTACTGCAAGGGTGAAGGGCCAGCTGGCTCTGGCACATTTCCTGTAGATTCTGTTGTGTTGCAGTGAGCCATTGGCAGAAAGTACCTTAAAGTTGTGCTTATCCCAAGGGTTGGGACACACTTCCCCCATGCAAAAGAGACAACAAATACCTTCCTTTCTTGTCAAGCACTGCCTGAAATTTCCAGCATTGAGGAAATGCATGATTATTTCCAATTCTCTTTTTCATGCACCAATGTCCAACTATTTCTCTAGCTTTTAGTTTCAATACTTGAAATAACCCTGAAAATCACCACAAGATTTGCAGTATCATACTTTGAGACCTTCACTTTTCTGAGTTAAAGAATGCTGGAACTAGAGAGCAAAGAATCAGTGCAAATGCCTTGTCATTGGCAACTCATATTGCATATATTCAGAGGGTACTATATTCTTCTCAGTAGTTACAATACAATCCCTAAGTTAAATGCATTATACAACTCCACCTCAGTTTTCAAGTACTTGGTTGTAATCATCATAAACTTTCATACTTGAAACAGCAAGTTATTTTTTATATTTCATTTACATTATTTTAATTCTTCCTTTTTCTATCTGTTTCCACTATTAAAATAAGTTTCCACAGGGAGACATCATGAGACAGATGCAAAAAATCTTCCCTGATTTGGTAAAAACTTACTTGGCCACAAAGGTCTGCTTCTTAAAACTACATGCAGTCCAAGGAGAAGTTCTAAAATTAGTGAACGTGAAAATAAATACGGAATGCACAATAGGAGGATAAAAGTTAAACAATAACTTTTAAATAATGTTTTAACTTACTGCATTTTGAAAGTTATTTTAGACCAGATAGTTCAGTTGATTATTCAATGAAACTAGAATTCTTCAAAAATTTCTATTTCTAATATATGCATATTTAACTTCAGAAATGTTGGCCTCAGAAATGTTGAGCTTCAAAAAAATTAGTGGTGTGACATTTCTAGCTACATAGAATATGCATATGTGGGAAAACACAAGCAGCTTCCTTACCTGTAAAATGTTTTATGAACTTGTCTTTTAGACTGGAATCTCTTGGAAAAATTTCTGAGGAGAGAAGAAAAAAAAGCATTTATGTAGCCTAGGAATTACAATAAAAGCTCTGAAAGCATAATATGCCAAGATGTCTGATGTACAGAGACCAAATAGATTCTGAAATTAACTATACTAATAATTTCTGTAGTTGTAGGAATGTGGGCACGTAAACAACATTGGGAAGCATTTCAGGTAATTCCCAGATGAATACTAAGCGGTCATCCTATGACACACAATGATTTTCTGACACTAATTTCTGCACATCTTTGGTCTGAGTGGGGCTGTTAGCATAGAAAGACTGCAAATAATATAAATATAAATTATCACACTTACAGTATGTAAGTACCTGAAGTATCATACTTACAGTATGAAAGTACCTGAAGAAATTATGTAAAATACATAGATAAATACAAACTAAATATTACTTTTTTGATTTTGAAATAACAAGTGCCTGAAGAGAAAATTCTCCTACAAATCACCTAAAATAGACATAGGCTATGAACATTTTCATTGCAATATTAGTTAAAAAATGGTCCTCCTCTCCTGGGAAAAGTGCTGTGAATTTTAAAATATTCCCTTTCCATTTATGGCATTTTTTCCCAGAAAGTACAAGAGAGTAGAAGCCTCTAGTATAACACACAAAAGAATCACAAAGAACAGAAAATGTAAATAACGCAAAAAAGATAAAATTCCTTTTTATTTCTTTTCCTCTTTTTTTCAATGGGATGCTGCCTCCGGCTGACAGCAGAAACATTTGATGTGAGTAAATACCCTCAGAACCCGTACAACTCCCCCTAGTCTCATAAATTTTCCACTGAAAAAATTATATCAATATTTTTGGGTACCTGCAGTTATTACTGGAGACAGTAACAAGCTGCCTGTTATGTCAAATTCAAAGAACCTCCCTGGCAGTACGACAAGGAACATTGCTAACTTGCAGCATTGGGACCTGCAGTTAAATACATTTATTCACTAAAAATATTTCCTTATATCTAAAGTAATTTTAAATCTTTCTACTCTCGTACATTTTTTTTTTCAATTCCCAATCTGAGTTAACATTTAGCTCAGAAGAGAGCTAGTTTCCTTTCATACTATAGGAAGATGTTGGTTATCTGCCAAGATAAATTCTTACCACTGGCTTTAGGCAGTTTCTCAGAGGTCACATGGGTGTATTTTTAGGCTGGGATTTTAGGATAAAATGCCCAAGTCTTACTGGAACTCATCTAAGTAGGAAACCTGCTTCCAAGTAGGAAATCTATTTCACTTAAGATTCCTTAAATATATCAGTTTTAACTGATTTCTTTTCTCATTGCAGAAGAAATGCCACCCCTTCTCCAATAAACTTAGCATTTTACTGATAAGAAATGTCAGGTAGTTTAAAATTGTACAAAATGAAGAATATAAAAAGGCAAAATAGGGAAACAATTGGTGTGAGTTTTGAATGAGACGCCTCAAATGGGCAAGTGCTGATGAATAATCACTCCCTGGTGAAATATAGGCTAGGAACTGGCCGTCCTTGCTCAGACAAAGTGCATTTAGATACAGACACTTGCAAATGGCATAGAATTTCCTGTGGGAACAGTAGCTGCTTTTTGCCCCATAAAATTCTCTATTTGCCCCATAAAATTCTTTAGGAAAAGCCTGTATACAGCCAAAACCCCACCTCTTAATGGCCAGAAGGTGAAACAGGAGGACAGATTGATGCTCTGTCAAGGAGCTATGCACTGCAAATACACAATTGCAGCTGTAGCTGTGTTGGGAAGCCTGAGAAGGAACACTGCAGAGTCTGCTTTCCATGAGCAACCCCCACTGGCCCAGGGTTCACACCAGCCTGCCCCAACAGGGAAATCTAGGTCAGTTGTGTGTTGAAAAGCAGCCGAGTGCGCTGCCGGTGTGGCTGCTGCTCCCCTGCTGCGGCTGCTGTCTCTCCGGGCAGCAATCAGCTTTTCACCATGTGCCCATGGCTCAGCTTCCTCCAAGGGCTCCTTTGCTTAACAGTGCAGTGCATGTGCTGGGTGAAACACAATCAGAGAGCCCCAGCCCGGCACAAAAACAACCTAAGCTCATTTGTATGGGAATCACAGGCAGCACAGGTTCCTGGAACGCTTCTGGCTCTAATGGCAGAGGCAACTCCCCCTGAACCATGAATTGCCCAGCACAAGCACAAGCACAGTCATTTTCTCCCCTCTTCCAGCAGCGTAGGCAAGCCCTTCTGTCTGTACACAACTGCGAGTTTGAGGTCTCAAAGGACTTAGCATTTCAATCAAACTAATGAACATCTCCTTCGAATACAATATGTGTCACTGACTCCTGATGACGCTGCAGCCAGAAGCAGGACATCAAGTCCATACATACTTCTGACAAGCTCTTCTATAGAGCAGCAAAAACTCATCATGAAAAAAGCCCCTGAACTAGTTTTTTCTAAATAGTTCTTAGCTGCTCCAGTCATATTTTATGTTTTATCTATCACTTATTAAGGTGTCCATTTTCACAACAAAGGCTCATATCCTCACAATGCAAGCTGAATTCCTTTGACATACTAATTTCACAAAAGAAAAGCAGAAGAATTAATATAATAAAATAGATTGACAATTGCTAAAATCAAAACACTTCAAAGGCACACTGTGAAAAACTAAAAAAGAAACAGGAAAATGAAAAAACAAAAGGTTTTAAGTGCAAAACCCACATAAATGGGAAATATTGAGCGGAAAGAGCTTATTCAATCCACTCTTGCCTCAAGATTATATTAAACAAACTATTAAATTACAGCCAGTATATATCCTATGGGATATAGTAACATTGGTTTTATTAATCTGGGAGAATATTTAGGCTGTGGCATTCTTGTGCCCAGGCTTACAAAGTCTACACTGCTCACCACAGAGTATATCTGGGTTAAAAGGCACTTGAGCTATTGACTCTGTGTTGGTTCTGAGCATAATCTCAGTTTATAATCATAAATAACATTAGTTCTAGGATTTATTTCTTATCTACATTAGGACTTTGATGCGTATCCTTCGATATTTACTCATCCAGGGCAAAATATTGCCTGTCCTTCCAAAGACAGCACTGGCCATGGGCAATTATTAAATGGGGCTAAGATGGATTTCCTATTGGCTCTTCTGTCCAAAACAGCAGAAATATTTCTGGTAAACTCTAGGGACAAGACAAATTTTGAGGGTTTTCTGGCTCTGCTTCACAGACAGAATGGTTAAGTTTATAATGCAAAGTTGGGTCTAAACCAATTCATACTGTTAGTTCTATCAAGCTATGACATTTCAGAGATCTCACAGCTTTTGGTAAGAGGTGACTAGATCTGCCTGAGTTTTATCCCAGCTGGGATAAATGTGATGATGAGGAGAGCTAGCCAGCTCCAAGCTAGAAATCAGTACGCAACACCTGATCCAGCTCCCCTCTCTCAAATTTTGTTATAAACTTTCCAAAGTTGATTAACCACTGTTTTAAAGCTAATTCCCGAGAAGATTATTCTTTCAGTTGTTATTCAGCACTTAGCAGCTGACAGGAATTTTTAATTTTTCACTAATTTGGGTTAAATTACAAAAAGCTCTGAGATTAAATAAACTACAGCCTGATCTCAGTGCTTTAAGTTCTCAGCTTGCAACTTAAGACATAGTTGCTCCACCTTCAATGGGTCTTTTCACCTTTCTGTGCCTTCAGTTTCTCTGTGTTTTGTCTGTTCAGACTGCAAAGTTGTGACAGCACATGCTGATTTTTACCCTGTGTTTGCACTGTCTCCTGAATCATGTCACCACAATTGTGCCAGGAACATTCATGTCCTAATGGAGTATAAATAAAAAGAACTGTGATCACAGCCCTGAAATAAGCCAACTCCACACAACAGTTTGTTGACTTGGAACACAAAACCTCCACATCCTTCAGGCACAAAATTCAAGATCTCCATTTGTTTATGCTCCCAACAGACAACTTTTGTATATTTTTAGTTTATTCAGAGAATTAGTGTAAATCGGACAGCAAAAGTGCTCCACTGGTCAAGGCTGGGCCAATCAGAAATGGTGGTGACACCTTTGTGATAACATATTTAAGAAGAAAATAAAAATAAGTTATTGTACAGCCAGAGAAGAGCAGATTGAGAACATGGAGAGGAACAACTCTGCAGACACCAAGGTCAGTGGAGAAGGAGGAGGAAGGGGAGAAAATGCTTCATGGTGCTTGAGCTGAGATTCCTCTGCAGCTGGTGGTGCAGACCCTGGTGATGCAGCCATGCCCCTGCAGCCCATGGAAGTCCAGGGGGATGCAGAGATCCACCTGCAGCCCCTGGAGGAACCCCACACCAGAGTAGGTGGATGCCTGAGAGGAAGCTGTGAACCCGTGGTAGGCGCACGATGGAGCAGAATCCTGGCAAAGATCTGCAGACCCATGGATAGAGAAGCCCACTCTAGAGCAGGTTTCCTGGCAGGACTTGTGACCACCTTGCAGGCTGGTCCAATGGGAAACCACATTGGACCAGCCTGTCCTTGAAGGACTGCACCCCATCAAATAGTGGCCCACGTAGCAGCAGTTTGTGGAGGACTGTTCCCCTTGGGATGGGCTCCAGTTGGAGAGGTTCATGAAGAATTGTCTCCCATGGGAGGGATGCCATGTTGGAATAGCATCAGAAACAGACCTAACATCCATTCCCTGTCTCCCTCGGCCGCTGAGGGGGAGGAGGTAGAGCTGAGAAGAAATGAGGGGTGGGGGAAAGTGTGTTTATAAGGTCTTACATTACTTTTCATTATCCTGCTCTGATTTTTTAAGCAGTAAATTCAATTAGTAGCTCTAATTCCAGCCTGTTTTGCCCATAACAGTATTTGGTGATCGATCTCTCCAGGTCCTTATCTCAACTCATGAACCTTCATTATATTTTCTCTCCCCTGTCCAGTTGCATAGGGGAGTGATAGAGTGGCATTTGTGGGTGTCTGGCATGCAGCTAGAGTCAATCCACTACAGTTGTGCATTTTCTTGGTTCTGTCTGTGAAATAGCAGAAGAAAACTGTCAGCAGTAAGATGCAGCTGACTCTTCTATTATAAACCCAGATGCAGGCTTCCAAAACGTTTTGGCATGAAAATAGCATGTGGGGTTTGGGTTTTTTGTTTTGTTTTGTTTTAGAAAGAACATTTCAAGTCATGAAACTGCTTACAACACAGTATGTTTTAGCAGAGTTTTAAATAAATGTGACATTTTAAAGGACAAGACTCTCCAAAGTTTCAACTTATACAAAGGCTCTATTAGTTCATAGTATACAAATAAATCTTGCAATGGTTGAAATTTCATGCTCCCAAAAATATTGGAACTCTGTCAGCAAAACTGTCTCGAGTACTTACACAGACAAGTCACATTTATTTGAATGGAGCTTTTCTTTTCTACAAATTCTTCACCTTGCCTAAAGATGGCAGCTCTTGCCTACTGCAAAAATCGAGGTGAAAAACTACTAGGAGGAGGTTTGCATACTTTCAACAATGTCAAGATGGTTTACTTAGCACAGAACATAAAATGTTTGGAAATAAAAATTATAACAAAATCTTGCAAATGTAAATTCATAAAGAATTCTATAAGTTCCCAGAAGAATTGAAGCAATAGAGATGGAATTCAACCAGAATATTATCATAATACCCAAGTAAAGTGATATGCTGGGAAGATGAGTGAATAGAATGACATTGCAATGCCAGGATAAAAGTATTCTCAGCATGATTGTCCCAAATATGAGTGAAACCCTAAAAAAAACAGTGTTTAAAAAATATATATATTCAAAAACTTAATGTCCCAAAGCATCCTTTCTCTGCATTTAATCTACATACATAACTATTCCTACAACTTTTACATATAGATGTACTGCCTCAGTTTAACAACAGATTAAAAAGAGTTTTGCTCAAAATAGAAAACAGTTCAAAGAGCAAAGATAAGGCATCCTAGTGGAGAAAAAAAATGTCAATGTTCATTTGATAAGAATTCAGTGTGGTGTGGAGTAAAACATAGGTGTTTTACTCAGCAGCAGATGACACAAGCATGGTTGAATCAATTAGCATATACTTCTTTCTTCAGTTCCCCAACCAGTTAAGAGGTCTTAATTTCCTCCTTTCATTTTTACACTTTGGTTATGACCAGATTACATAAAACTCTTGCTTCTGGGCTCATGGCTGGACAAAGTCCTTACCTGAAAAACCGAAGGCTCCCAGCAGCTTTGGCTTGGCTGAAATGCTATATTGTATTTGCTGCTATGCCATTGCTACCAGAGTGATATAAATTTTTGTTCTGTACACAATAAACGTATCAGTATAGATTGAAATGTTTTCCTGATGATTTTCAGACACATGGGGTGTCTGAAACAGCAGACAAGCAGAACATGCACTTTGTTGAAAAAATGAGACATTTTTATTCCCTACTAAGGGACCACCAATTGATTCTAAGGTCCTTAAAAGCACTCAAAATCCTTAGGATGAATTTGTGGTTGTATTACAGCTCAGTCCACAGACTAATAGATTTAACACTTTTCCTACTGAAATCTCCCATAGAGAGGGGAAAAACCATTTGTGCAAAAAGGAACAACTCCTTCCATCATTATCAATCATAAATCATTGAACATTTTATATTATGTCTGTTAGAAATAACTGCCATATGAGAAAACATCTACTTAAAAGATGTATTTTAATTCTCTTAGGCTACTCATCTGTAATTTCTACTACATAAACTGCATTTCTGCTTTTGTTTTGTTCTTTTACTTCCAGTTTTCTGAAATTAAAAGTTTTAGAATAACTTTTAATTATCTTCATAATTTTTTGTTTAAACACCCCCACCCTGACTCACATATCCATCTTCCCCCACTAGATCTGCAATTCATTCCTTTAGACAAGGGAAAATATCTATTTATGTGCGCAGTATTCCGAGAAGTCTGTGCTACTACTCCTGTTAAGTAACACACACAGTTCCCACTTGCTGAATACTTTTGTTTTGAGACTTTGATGTGTACATACTGAGCATAGATGGAAAATGAGTCAATGCTCCAGACAGACACATTCCTTTTTGGATGTAATATTACTGTTGAAATTCAAAACTTACCAGATTCCTCCAAGTGCTGTGTAATGAAGATTACAATAACTTAGCAGTGTTTTTTTCATTTTCTGTCACTTTCTACTCTAGCAAGTGAAGAATTATCTAGTACCTCAGTATTTTCTGGGGAAGAAGAAGCCTCAGATAAATCCCCAAATCAACACAGCCTGATTCACAGAGGCAAGAGTGTCTGCTCAAGAGAAAATCCAGAATTAATGTATTACTGCATACCACTGCCATCTACTGAATGTAGAATATGCTGAGAGTAGTCATGCATACCTTCCTGCTCTGTGAGCAGAGTTTATCAGGCTTCCCATCACCCTGCCTAATGGGAGCCCTTTCAGTTCCCACAACACAAAGTATATTCCAGAGCTTAAGGGTTACACATAGAGTGCAATTAAGAATTCATAATTAATGACTTGGTCAATTTATCCTCTCAAAGAGTAGTTATAAACACTATTCCAATCTCTTTGGACTTATTTGCTGTCCATAAAATCTTTGTTTGGCATTACAACTTTATTTATGCAGAAATTGGAAGGCACATTGTGATATATTACAATACCTCATTAGTCAAGTCCTAAAATGCTAATTCTGCTCCCATGTCTAATACATGCTTCCATGTTTAATTATTTGTGCAGGCTTGAATCAGTTCTTCTAGGGATACTTAAACCAATGACTTAACACTTACTTGCCTTGGTATTCATTCCAGTAATATTTGTCTGATGTGAACATGGCAAATAATACTCTTCTTAAACGCCGATGAATTGATATATCTTCAAATTCTCCCAACTTTAGTTATGAACAGAATATCTGGTCTTGCATATATCAAATGTTAAGGTTTTATTCTGGAACATTCACCATAAACTTGAGTAATGAAGTGGGCTGTGACATCAGGCAGTTTAGAGGTACAATGGAATGACCCCAAAGAAAAAGCCTACCAGGGTCTGCTTTTGTAGTGGTTGATGAAATTTACCATGTCAGCCACATTGTCAAGAGTATTACATTTAAAAAAATCAGTGTTGTTATTAACTATGCTAAAGATGGGTATAAAAGGAAGCACTAGCTTCCAAAATCACAGTCTGGCATTTAGTCACCATTTCTATTTTTGTCCTCTCTTCGCTCCAGAGTCAACCATTCACTCTTATCCCAGAACGTCTACTCATGTATGTCCCATCTCCCCTGCTCACCTTTGTAGTCTTATCTATATCAGCTGCTCTCTTAAAACCAGGGGGATTGTTATCTACAGGGCATTCAGGGGCATCAACTTGGTTCTACCAAAACTGCAATACTGCAAATAATGGACATTTTAAAAAATGTGTAAATTATTGCACAGTGGGATTCCTAAAACTGACGGAAAACCCCAAAACAGATAAGGACATCTACAAATGGTAGTAAAATGTGAAAATAAGCCCATTAAAAACATACAAAGAGCAAAGGCACATAGCTTTCCTAGTTCTGCATGCTTAGATTTTTGTCTGTAAATCTATGTATATATGGCCTCATAAAATTTGTTTGATGGATTGACCCCTGCACACTACAGATGTGAATAGATTTGAAGTATAGCAAATTTCTCATTATTCATCTTTTTCTTGGAATGGAATGTTCTTTTTTTTTTTTTTTTAAGATTTCTAAAAATAATCTTGAAATTTAATTTGAAATGCTGCCTTTTTACAGAGACCAGAGTAAAATTCTACTTTTACTGATGGTCATATACTCCCTCTCATTCATCAGCATCACATTCATATAATTGCAAGAGAATTATAGAAGGCATTTTTTACTCAAGTAGTTTTCAGCTTTATTGTTATTACAGAGACCTTCAGGTGGATACCAAGAAAAGAAATTACAAATGTGAGACACATAATTTCAGTTGGATTTATAGAATTTATTTGAGCAATAGGGCAGTAAATTTTAGGAACACTCTTAAAAATAGTATGGAAAATTCTGTACATACTGTAATATAAATAGTAACACAAAAGACGTGACTCGGATCTTTCTTCAAGAATAAAGGGGTACTTTTGTATCTCTAATAACTGATAAACAGGCAAGAGAAGTCTTACATTAGCTAGGCACATTCCATTTATTTGAAAAAGGCTATGAACAAGATTCTTGGATGTGCTGATAGCTGGATCCAATAAATCCAATAGGCTTCAGCCAAATTATTCTAAATGTGAAATACCAATTTTAATTTATTTACCAATTTATGTTCCATCATCCCCATTGGATCATGGCCTAAGAGGGATAATTTCCCCTTTAAATCCCTACTTCTAACTCTCTCCTGGAGCCCTTCTGATTACACCCTACATCTTACCTAAAAACGATGCAAGCTTGTAAACCATGAACCAAAACACGTTCTTAAACCTTGAGAAGAAGTGCATTTATCTGCCACAGTGTTTTATCCCTAAATCCTCCATCCTTTGTTTACTGGAAGTCACTAAATGGAGTCAGTTTCTGAATTAATTCAGTTTACTTACTACTACATGCGAAGGAGCACCTGGGTTTAGAAATTAAATGTCTCAAGCTCCTTGCCACATTTTTGGCAAATCTGTAAGTAACATCCTACCGATTCAGTGCTAGTTCTTATGAAAAAAATTGCCCATTATTCAGGCCCTTTTTGGATGTTTCAAACTGTAAAACATCACTGTTTTTAGGAAAAGAAAATGAACTTTGGTGTACATCATGAGACAGATAACTTTTAAAGCAATCCATTTTTTTCAATTTTCTCTTTCTGAAGCACCAGAGCCGTAATTGTGCTGCTGTCTCAGAAGGCGTTATGCGCTCATTTCTATTCTAAATTTATGTTCTAAATTTGTGCTCATTTGTATTCTAAATTTTCTTCACTGCTGCAGTTTTTTTCTCCATTCATCTATGGTAGAAAATGAATGAAGTCTTTTTTGAGAAAGCAAGACCTTCAGTCCTGTAATCCTTGCACCTCTCTACTAAACATCGCAGGACATACTGGGAGCAGATTACCCTGGCCAGGGATGCTGTGCTATTGCAGCTAGCATCATGGCAGTCTTGCAAGCACAGTCCATCCCCAGCACAACGTGGCATGGACTGGGGAAACCTGCCCTCTTTCATGCAAGTGCAGGAAGGAGAAGAAACACAAAGTCCTCTGAGACAAGCTTTTGTCTCCAGGTTTTCCTGTGTCTCAGGTGAAATCAATTTTTCAATAAAACCTTTCACAAAATCAGATCAGTAAGAGTAAACAAAGTAAGCACCTACTGATTTTACTTCAGTTTGCTTTTTCGTAGTATTACACTGCTAACTAGAAAGAATACAGAAGTCCTATCCTTTCCCAGCTTTCTGACTTGAACTCCAAGGACCATGTTTGAGATACCACAACTGTTCATGTACTCTCAGTTTCCCACTCTCTGGGATCCACATCACCATACTGCTCAAAAGTAAAAGCACCTGTGACAGTGCAAAGGCAGAGGCTGGAAAATTCATCCAGACGTAAGACAAAAAAAGTAGGACAAACAGGCATAGGAGTATTTGGTGTTCATCTTATTATCCCTTGGAGCACTTTCAGTGGATACAAAAGAGCTTCCCACCTTTACTCATACCAAGGTCAATCCTTCAGAAGCTATGGATGACAGCTATATTTAACCAAGGCTCATCAGTAGCCTTAGAAGCAGAAAAGGTTGGCTTGCAATCAGGGGAGGATGATACAGATCAGTTCACATCCATGGTAAGGACCCAGACGGATACTTCCCCCTCTCTTCCCTGTGTCTACCCTACCCTTGCCAAGCCATTGCCCTTTGCCTTCTCCCCTCCCTTATGTTCTGCTTGGCCTCTGCACCTTGTCTGGACTCTGCAGAGCTGTGAGTGGGGGCAGAGAGTGACAGGAATAGTTAGCACAGAGAGTGACAGGAATAGTTAGCAATCGCTGCTATGAAGACGACTAACGGCATGAACAGTAATTCCAGGGAGGCCTTCCCACCTCAGCACAGCAATGACTATTTACAGCCTGAAAGGGCTTGCCAGCCACCAGTTCAACATCCTCTTAAGGGCAACAGATTATCCCTAAAGTTGGCTCCTCCAAGACTGGGCTCTGGACTGTGGGAAGGGCATAACCTGAAGCTGGTGGGAGCTAACCCACTCAAGCTACAGAAGAAACATTTAATTGTGTCTGAAGTGTCAGGATAGGTGGACAGGGAGTGGGGAGGATAGCTTCTTCTGCTGTGAACTATACACATTTTTCAGCACTGAGAATATTATGTTCCTCCTCTTCCCCTCAAACTTAGATTTTTCTTCAATTAATTCACCATTTATGAAGGAAACATAATTGCTCACTAAGTGCTTAGACACTGTACTTCCATTTCTCAGAAAATGAAATCACAGCTCAGTTCTGGTTAAAAGACTACTCTAATGGTATTATCATCATCACAAGCCTAAAGAAGCTGAGCCCTAGCTGCAGTATGAATGCAGAAACCAGCACGTAAGAACTGCCCTATCTAAATCAGAATATTTCCCACAGCATCTTCCAAGTATGTCTAGAAATATGATACTAAATAATTTCTCTCTGCTCTGTTCCTTTATAATGTATCAGTTACATGCTGTACCAAGTCATTCATCATCCAGACACAATTTGTACAAATATATGTCAGTCTATAAATTGGCTGTAAAAGTTTCCAAATATTTTTTTTCTGTCACACGTCTACCAGTATTTCACCTTGTCACTAGTACTATGCAAAGGATCTTAGCCAGAGAATAGAAATGTGTTTCAATTGTACATGTGAAGTCTTGTCCCAAAACAATCCCATTCTTCCTGAATGTAAGATTGTCAGTCAGATCCAGGTAATTTAATTTTTGTTGCAGCTAAAAATTCTTTTCAAGTTTTCAGGTGCTAATGTCCTTCTTTGGATATTTTCCTCACTCTTATAAGGCCTTCATAACTAAATATGGGGGGGGGGGTTGTTTGTTTGGTTTTTTTTTTATTTTTAATAGAGAATTTAAAAATACTAAATGAAGCATTCATTAGTGTATGATTAAAAGTGGCGTGATAAAAAAATTCTCCTTTTATTCATAAAAGTAACAAATCTCTTAGATGTTCATTACAAGAAAAAAAAATCTCTATAAAGTTATAAGTCTTTCAAAACTCCAGTTTCCCAAGGGGATATTTATAAGCTAATGTCTGTCAGCTGGGGCACAGGTCTAATTCCAAGACTGGAAGAGCTGTAATGCAAGACTACAATAAAGGGAGGAAAATAAGTGTACATCTCAATGTATCTCTTCGAGACTGGCAACTGCCAAAAACCACTGTGTGAACTGGGAGTTCCAATTGCCGCACTTAGTGACAGAATCCATTGTTTTTGTTCGAATAAAAGTCAAGAGCAACTAAGAAAATAGGTTCTGTTTAGTCTTGTTGCTTATGTTTACAACAATAAACCACAAAGCAGTTGTATAGAAGCAGGTCTCTGGATTTTTGGCTGGTGCAATTAATCTAGGTGCTGGTGTACTCTCAAAGAACACATTTTTGAGGACTGAAAAATGCTGGAAGGAGAGTATGTCCTGATTCTGTTCTCCTTGATTTCAACAGGAGCAAAACCAGGTCCTCAATCTGTGTGTAATTCACATGATCTACTTAGCTAAACAATTAAGTCACAGCTCTGACATCTGATATTTATTTTAAGTTCTTTGAGCCAGATTCTCTTTTCTGAGCCAGCCCTTTTTTCTGTTCTGGTGGCACAGAGTCCATAACACCATGGATTTTCCCAGCTGGAGATTCTACCAGCATGAATAAGTCTTTACCCAACTGGCAAAATCAGCTTTCATGGTATTTCCTGCTCTATTTTTCGCGGTATTTCCTCCTCTATTTCACCCTCTGAATATTTACCATACTCTTATGAGAAAGAGTAAATTACTAGGCCTAGGCTACATTCCTCATTACCATGCTTCAAATATCCTTAGCCTGTATACTTGCCTCTTCAAATTAAACCTATATGGTTAATTTGAAATAATCCTTAGGCTATTGTGACTGAGGTAAAAGCATGGTCTGCTCTGGTGCTTCTTCTGTGGTGTTTCAGAAGACATACAACTGAGGATTCTTCCAGGGTATGTCAGCAGTGAGATACCTCAGAAGCTCTAAACCCACATACGCTGGGTCACTTCTATCTGTGCAGGCCATGCTTAATACTTTAATCAAAGTGCAAGGTCACCCCTAAAGAGCCTTAATCCAAGCATGCCAACCTCTTAACCCCCATCTCCACTCTAAGAGAGCAGAGGGTGAAGACAGGTTCAACTGAAAAATTCCACAATCTGAACAGAGTGTTTGTCAACCATTGTCTGAGTGGGGAACCTTATGGCTCCTTCTATGTTATTGTAGGGGATGCATGCAATGAGAAGAAATTAAGGTGTGACTAGTTTAATGGAGGTGAAAAAGAATCAGGATACTGCACTTACTTGAGTCTACTTTAAGCAACAATGCAGTGTGGAAGTGATCTGCTGGGAAATGTGAAGGCTCACAGAGAGATTGCCTCCTATGTGTGCTGCCGGATGCAATGGACAATGCTAAGACATTGTGAAGGGATCATAAATTATTCAAATTTCATCCACACCTTTGAATATGTTCAGACTGTCAAGGATCTGGGTCCAATCTCAAAATGCATTACATCCTAATCCCTTATGCCTCTGCTCTTTTCTGATTAACAAAGATCTGGAGGTCTCCACAAGAATATGCTGGTACATAGTGTAGGCCACAGCTCTTCCCCAGTGCCTCACGGTGACTTCAGTGTCACAAACAGATATTTTCACATTATAGACTCTGCCTTGGGCAGCTGAAGATTCATCGATTTTGGAGGGAACTGGAAACTGGTAACAAACAGGTTTATCAAACAGAAGAACAAAAAAAAAAGAAGTACGGAAAGTGTGGTTTCTAAGAAGAAGTTAAAAGTCTGCTTGGGCATCTCACTTATTTCATTTTATCCCCTTTAGCTACCATACAGTAGTGCCCCACTTCTGGGGAGAATTCTATTCTAAGGTGTGAGTTCCAGTGAGCACTTATAATGTTCAACAAAGAGCTACCTACCCCAATTATCTTCCAAAACAGTATAATGGTCCAAAAAAGTAGGCTCAGACCCTCATGTGCAGAGATTTTTGGCCAAGGAAATGAGTCAACTTGGGAGGTAAACAACATCAAAGAGAGCAACATTTAAAATGCAGCAGCCTCTTCTGATTCAATGCTTTTTAATCAGCCACTTTCCAATAATTCATTAGGACTTGAACAAAGAGATTGAAGCATTGGCTTCTTCTAGGGCTTCAGTCAAGCGTAATGAAATTATACCAGGATATATTTACAAGGTTGGATATCTTGAACTCAGCTGTAATTATGTTTATTAGTAATTCTTCAATAGCTGCTCAGAAAGCATATTTGTATTAGTTAATCCTTGCCTGTGGAGACCCTTATATTAGCTTGGCAAAAGAACATTAAGAAGGATGGTTTTTTTTTTTTTTTTCCCTCTCAGCAAATCCCTGTTTCCATCAGAAAATGCTGTGGGATCAAGAAATAAGCCAGTTGCAGAGTATGTGGTTACTTTTCTGCTATTACTATTAGCAATCACTTCAGAAAACAGTTAAACCTAGAAAGGATAAAGATCTAGATTAACATACTCTGTGCATACTTCATCTTTTTTCCTTTCTCCTCTGCCAGAGATGTGAGCATGTAAAACAATAAAATACATATTTATTTTGAAAAGTAAAGAAAAAAAATCTCAAAACTATTACAGATCTGCACTACAGAGTTTAAGCAAAAGATCCCTCTTTCAAAAAAAATCTAATAAACAGGATGGCATATTCCTCAAATAATTGACATGAGAAAATGTGGGTATTTTGAAACCCTTGCTATTTTGAATATTAAGCTGTTAATATGTACTTCCCCCTTTCCAAGAGGAAAGACGTATTACAATGCTAATTGTTCATTAAACTTACAAAAGGATAATTCACTGAAAATAATGAGGCATATAGAAAAAACACATTGAACTATTCAAGGCATTATTTACTGAAGTTATCATTCCCTATTCAATTCTATAGAATTGAAATTGATCTATTGAAAAAAATTCTATTTTTTTATGCAACAGAAAACACTTTTCATTAATTTGTCAATTAGCTACTCAGAATCATTAAACTATCAAGATATTTCAAATGATATTTCAGATGAATCCAGAGACTCCAAATTCTGCCTGGAAAGTTATTGGAGGGCTCCTGACTGAAGGCAAAACCGCTCATAGGATAAAATACAGACACGACACATATCTAAGTATTAAGAGGAAATTCACTTTGCGCAATTCTGCAGGACTCTATGCAAAACATTTTGGTTTAGCTATCATGGCTGCTAATAAATGTAGATTTTGGAATATTTGCATAAATTAAACACAAGAACAGCTGCAATACATCAAAGGCAATATATGAACCAGTTGAATTGACTGAATGAAAACTGATGACATGCGCTTAACTGCATGCAAGCCAAACTGAGCACTGACAAACACAGCAAACCCTGTTGGTGTGAAAGGAAATAGAACTGAGTTTGCCAGAGCTTAATTAGACCCGGCTCTTTTTTCTAAATATGAATAGGCTCCAGGTTGATTGCTGTGCAAATGATAATGTTTAACTGTACTTTACATTTCCTGTGCTTATTTTAGAAATGTTTCTATTTCTTTCCAAATTAGAACAGATACAGAACTGTCACAGGTGGATTAATAATGTACCATTTCTCCATCTTAGATACTTTATTCTAAACTACTACTTTAAAGATGTTTCCAGGGATCATATGTCAGGTTTATACTCAGGCTAAGGTCATTTTACCCTATCATAGTTACATAAGGAGACATCTTATAAAGCATAACTAAGATCAAAATATTTTATGTGAATATTACATATAAATGAATCAAAGATAGTGAGCTAGTTACACATACTAATACTGGAAGTTTGATCTTCATAAACAGGTGTAATATACATGCAAACATACATTTCAGTGCGCCAAAAGGTACTGAGCAGAAAGAGCTAACCTTAAATTAAAAAGCAGAAAACACTTTCTATAGTTTGTGACTGAGCAACTTTAAAATTTCTCTGATTTTTTTATACCACTGTCACTGTTATCCTGGCATTCTGAGATAGAGTGTGACTGCAAAGAAAGTGGTCCCCTAATACTTGAGAAGTTTTCTATTTATTCTATGATAATACTTAACATATTTGTAATATTTAATGTCCAGATTTCCTCCTTCTGTCACTCCTTGTTCTGACAGGAAAGAAACAGCTATCCCAGCCAAAAGTAAAGATGGCTTTTCTGCCATTAGATGCTCAGTTCTGGAACAGTGGACTTCAGTATAAATGTGTAGCTAGGATTTATTTCAATGATTTTTAAAGCCCTGACTGCATCTTACATAAGTGATCCTCCATATTCCCATGCAGCTGAATCACACATCCATGCATGGAGTGACTCCATCATGTAGGTAATGTGGAGCCACCCTGTTCATGAGAAGCAGATATGAGTGTAAATTTGCCGTAACTTTGCCAGTCCTATCAACACAAATTATTTATTTTGTAGTGATCCCTTTTCTGAAAGAATGAAAGTTGACTGACATCTAGAAAAGTGACTTGGTACTGAATAAAGGGGGAAATCTGTACATGTTATCTTTATATAAACACCTGGTATTTGATCATATAATAATGGGAAGCCCAAATTGTGGTACTTTGCTAATTTACTAGTGACCAAGAGGTCTATTGAAACTTTAGGTGCCTAGTATCAAATGCAGGCAATTATCCTGCTCTAGATTGCCTTCTGACCCAGAAGGTTTCCCTGAAGGTGACAAGAAACACTTTTATTAGTCATCACTTTTAATTTACTGTGTGAAAGACAAGTTCTGAAAATCTTTTTCCTAAATTTCCTGAATTGAAATTTCTGTGACAGCAGAGAAGTCTCTCATGTATTAGGCATGCTATGTGATTAACAGACTAAGAAGTAATTACTCTATCATGATTAGAGTAATAACATCACAGCTATCTCCTTACTTATTTTAATCCAATGGGATTTAAGGGTTTTACTAATCCAGGGCATACATCCACTACTGCCACATATACTGACAAGGAGGCATTTTCTGACACTTCATTTCAAAGTCATCATAAACAGTGCAGTTTAAGGAAGAAAAATTGTCTGGGTTTTTTCCAGTAGGGTTTTATTTTGCTTTTATACTTTATTTTACAGGCTTGAGTAAAAAAGGAGAAAATAATTTGAGTAGCAAAGCCTTAACTAGATTTGTGCTATGTCACTCAGAATGCTGTCTAAAATCTGCAAGGAACATGGCAATAATTGCTTTGCTGATGTAACTTTAAATGTTTTTCTTTAAGTCAAAGACACGGATTTCAAACCATGTAGTAAGACAACACATATTAAAATGCATTAGAACCAACTTACTGGAATTGAGAAAGAAAAACTTACTAGACTTTAGAAAACAACAACAACAGCAAGACACAAAAAAAAAAGTTTAACTATTCTTAGCATTCAAAATTGTGCCTTTACCATGAGAGGTTTTTGCTTGGCTACATACATTTTGACCCTGTCTTTAAAAACAAAGAATTAGGATCAAATAGTAGCCACAATTTGTAACTGCAAACAGTATTTTCACTGGTGTTAAAGCCCATACTAAGCAAATACATTTTTAAGCACCGTTTTTGGTAAAATCAGTGGAGCACTGCACATCAATGACTTCTTTACACAAACAGACATACTAAAACATAGGATAATATCAAAATGGACACTAGTCAATCAAATGCTTGGATCCTTCATGTGTTAAATCTTGTTTATAACCTAAAGAATTATGCCCTCAGTATGTAATCAATAGTCAATTAAACCCCTCACTAGAGCAACTGTTTTCCAATTGGCCAACATTAAAAACCCACAAAACCTGAGTAAATAGCCTCTAGGACATACACAAAAGTAGTAACCTCTAATTCACAAGTGACAAAATGAAGCACTCATCCTTAAATTGGATAGAAAGGCCTAACCATCAACCACCAAAGCCAAACATAAGCAAACAACTGAGCTGTTTTCTTTCTTTTTTTTCAGTACAATGTCATCTGAATGCATGTAATGAAAAAGAAGATATTTACCATGACTATTGAAGTGTACTTATTCGGTATGTTTTAAAACAAGTCTTACAAATCATTCATATAGGATAATGTTCCATTTCAGTTTTGGGGTATTTTTACTTCTGTGAAATGTACTTGATAAACCTCCAAAAATTTTATTTTTCTAGAAAACAGGTGTTAAGAAGGGGGATATTTTCCCCTCCCAAAAACTACTTTTAAGTGACTTGGAGAGATCTTCTTTAAGAATAAAATGATCTCAATGCAGACAGTGGCCTTGCATATATTTTAGGCGTGGAGCCAGTCACTCCTTTCTCTCTGCAGCCTCTCAGTGGCTCTTTTTGTAGATGGTGCATCTTTCTCGAGCATCTCACTGGTTATGAAGTTTTGTTTATAGCTTTCCACAGTGATGACTACTTTGCAATTATTTTTATGCTGAGTTAAGTACTTCAGAAAAGATAAGCCTTTATAATTCACATTAATAATATTATTCACATTAATAACATAATTTTAGACCCACATGTGATTTAAGAGATATAATTCACCAATTATATCTCTTAAATCACATGTGGGTCCAAAACATCACATCATTCTCATGCACATTGCCCTCAAACCTTATTAATTAAAAGAGGAGTCTGTGTGCCTAGATGCGTGGATGTATGTATAATTCTTTTTTTCATATCTTCTTCCCTGTATACATGCTTATTTAAAAAGCAACATCATCTCCACACTTGAAATGGTACTTTCAAGGCTAGAGGCTTCCTATCAAACAATAAATGTATTACAAAGCCTTATACCTGTGCATGGCCCTTCTCCCACCTCTCAGAGGCTTTCCCTGACAGACTAGCACCTGAAATAACAAACTACAAAAACACAAACACCTGCCATTCTTTCTTGTTAGAAAAATCAAATTGTGGGTAATGTAAAGGAAAAAAACACACCATATATATGTGTATATATATATGGATATATCTGTCTATATATATGTGTGTGTGTGTGTGTGTATATATATATATATAATATATATATATATACACACATACATATATGTATGTATATCAGCTCTTCAATTTGCTCACAGGCTCAGAGCCAAGCTAGACTAATACAAAATTCATGCTGCTCCTCAACTACAGATGGTAATGCATGCAGATTTACTTTGAAACCAAACTTCTGTTCTCTTTGCTATTCACTTTGCTGCATATTGGAGAAGTCCTGGTGTAATACAGTGAAAATTCTGACATTCACTTTTTTGGGGCCAGAGCTGCACACACTAGTAATTGGGTTTCTTGTTGTGCTAAATACAAGTCTTGTAAAAATATTAAATGGGACTAAAACAAAACCCAGAAGACCTCCTCATATTTATCAAAGCAATAGCTCAACAGAAAAGCTTTTCCATATGCTGACATCCTATCTTGCTCCTGGGACAGCACAGTGCACTCTGAAATGTTTGCTGCTCAGGGTACTGCAGTTCAATGAGGCTTCTCCCTTTTTGTGCCAGGACAGCACAATGCCTCAGATATCCTTCACTGGGATTAATGGGAGTGAGAGCAAAACCCCTTGGAGCTCACTTCATTTGAAACACTGCTCTATACTTCACTATATTTTAGGTCTCCATGTATGCAATAACTACATTTTATCTTTGCTCACTCCCTCATCAGCTCTCAGGGTTGGTCCACGGGCCTGACATTCTCCACCACGATATGGAAGACTTCTGTCTCATCTTAGACTTCAGATGCCTTTTGTTCAGTGGCCTGGCTCTACTGTCTGGCAGTTCTATTTGCCAAGCACAGAGTATTGCTGTTAAAAGTCATTTTGCACAATACACCTAAAACCCCAGGCAAGTGGGGACAGGAATGTAGCAGTGGTGTGACAGATCTCAAAGCCATCATAACCATGATTGGTCCGAGCACTGTGCAGAACTGAAGGAACAGACAATCTCTGCAGTGTTTGGGACTTCCTTTCATCAAAGGAAATGAAAATCTATCCTGCCGGCTGGTATTTTTTGGGTGGAACTGACACCTAACCATGGTACAAGCAGAGATAATGGTTCTTCCCACCAAACCCTCTATAATTTTTATTAACTCTTATCTTCTTCTAAGCTTCTAAGTCTCCTGAATGCCCAGCAATTCCTGTTAACACAATACAGTTAAAAAAAAAAAAAAAAAAAAAACAAAAACAAAACACTAGCTTATTTACAGGAATAATTATCAGATGAGACTTAAGTATTACAAAGAACACTGTGTTATGTCATATCATGTATTTTAATTTCTTAGAGAGTTTATATTCCTTAATGGTCTCCTTTTTTTATTCCATATCTGTAATTACATTCACTGAAGTAGTTTAGTATTAGGCACAGCAGATCTTTCAGAATTAGGGACTTCCAGCTGTAATTATCACTACAGGAGAAATTATCATTACAGGAGATTTCTTTAAGTGAGGAAAAAAACCAAAACTTTTCTTATGCCTTACATAGGATACATGAGTTTGATTTAACCATAAACTAAAATAAACCTCAAACATATTTTTCAAACTTAATTCATGGTGAATAATGGTTAAACTAGCACTATGTCATAGCACAACTTATAGTTTTCTGCTGCTCATGTGTAAGAAATTTTGGCATTAAACTGAACTCCTAAGTGCACCCTCAAAGTTTAAATATTTTGAGGGCCAAATTCTCTTCTCTGATATGTTATTCTAAATCTGAATTAGATATGCTCAGGAGGCTAATTTGAACATACTCTTAAACTCAGAGCAATATTTGTCTTCATTCCTTCATGCTTGAAAAATGACTACTCAAAATGTTTTAAAATGTCTTGTTGGTCTCCCAGGACAAAAGGGAAATTTCAGCTCCCTAACACTTGTAAGTTCAGATAGTTCCTTTCTCCACTGTGGTGGGCAATATGTAAGGAAAGAATAGTCAATCAGATTTTTTTTATTTCTCAAGATTCTTTAAATCTAATTACATGGAAGCTATTCTGGTTTTGAGGAAAGTGTTTGGATAAATGTAACAAAGAAAATCGAAGAAGAATGACAAACTATTCTAGTTCCCCTGACGTGACATCCAAAAATAACCTGAAGCTGAATCTTCCCTTTGTGAAAATACATGCTTTCTTCATAAAAAAAGCTGACCACAGTTATGCATCAGAAGCAGGGGATGGTTATAAAAAAGATTACCCATTGAAGAGCTTTCATCACTAAGACTAAAAAACTTTAAGACACTTCTTAGTGAAAAATATAAAATCACACTCAAGCATGAAAACTTCATGGAAATCAGGCAAGTAAAGGATGTTATGACAGAAATTTTAATCCTCCTGGATATAATAACTCTAAGGAACAACTTGTATTTTTAGTGACATCCTACCAGGAATCCTAGAAAATACAAAGCTTGCTTTTTGGGTAGCTGGAATTTCTTCTAAAGGTACTGTTCAGAGTAAGTGCTCATTCTCATTAACCAGGTCACCAAGAAAAACAGGGACAGATCTGTGTGAGATAATACTTTTGAACACGTAGGGATAAAAGAAATAAGAAGTTAAGACAGCTAAAGTGTTGGTGAAACTGGTATTTCTATTGCATTGTTAGTGTTCTGGGTCATACAAGAACCCTGACACAAATTTTCTAATGGTTAAGAAGCACATGACATGGAATATAACCTTGGTTATTAAGGGGCAAGAAAGACCTAAAGAGTCCTTTGCAGGCAGGTCAGAGCATCACACTGTCCCACACAGCTGAGCAGGTTTGAGTGTCCCCTCTATTCAGGCTTGCCCCTTTGCTCTGTGACAAAATCACAGGAAGTAGAGCACAACTCATTCCCATGGCATAGCTCTGGCCCAGGAGCTGTCCATGAACCACCTGCAGGCAACATCCAGATGGGAAATCACAGAACAAAACCACTCTTGCTTTCATATTCCCTTTAAGCATCTGAACTGAGTGGTACATGTACAATGTCTGACAGGTAAGTGTTTCACTCTTCTTTTTCCTGCCTCATCAAAGATGCCCTGTGGCTGCTGTGCTTTTCCATTACAGCCTGAGCTAAATGAGCAGGACCCCATCAATCTAAGGAGGAGGTCCTATCCTCTCTCAGAGCTCTCCCCTGGACATGTGCTGTAGCCACTTGCCCTGTGCTGCCCCTAGAATTCACCCAGTGGTACTCCAGGTCAGCTTTCTCACAATAGAAATAGATAACCAAGCCCCTAAATGACATAAAAGAAAGGTGACTGTGGAGGTGCAGCTCAGTGAGTGGCTAGACTAAAGCTGGAGAGAGTCCTGAAAGTGAGGGAATGAGAGAACAGGAGGGGAAGCACATTTCAGTCCTCCTGCTATTTAACTCACTGATAATACAGAGTAGCATCCTCAGAAAAGACCCAAAGAAAAGAGAAAACACACAGAAATCATTTGTCTTGCATCCTCTGTTCTGTATACAGCACTACTCCAGAAGCTTTTTGTTTCAAACAAAAGAAGTAATTAGCTGCTCAATTGTCTTTTAAATCAGACACTTGGGTTTGATTTTCAGCAGCTACAGACAATCAAAATACATAACTCCAGTTTCAAATGCTTGGCTGAATACTCAACTGAATGCAACAACTTTCCTGTCTGAGGGGAAGATAAGCCCTCTGTTCAGCTGATGATCAGGTACTACCAGCTGGAGTAAAAAGCTGCCATTCATGTGTTGGTGACAGGAGTTATAAAAATAGGCTAATTACTTGTAAGAAAAGACTTGTCACAGTCCTCTATCCCAAAAAACAAGTACACACCATCATGAAAGGTACTAATTTGTATCCTTGGTATTGGTAACAAAAAATGAGATGAATATAAAAATGGGACTATTATTTAAACTTTAGATCTGCTCTTTCTAGGCTGGAGAGACAGCTACCTTTGTGGCTGCCCCTAGGACACTGTACCTATGTCAGGGACAACTGGAGAATTTCTCTAAGGATGTTCATCTGTTCCTTTTGTGTACAACATAGTTATTAAAAGTAATAACTAACAGAAAACACTATCTCACTGTGTATAATACTGATGGGTTTAAGAAAATTCCCCTTCAAAGTTACATAAATATTATGAAATATTTCTACTTTCTATAGTTAAATAGAATTATTTAGTTAAGAGCAAATATCTCAAATGGGAGAGGCTGCCGTTCAAAACAGAATTTTTTCCTTAAACCACTTGATAACAGTAATTCTTGCAATAATTATGGCAAAGTATAAACCTGAGACTAATTCTCAGGTTTATACTACTCTATCTTTCATACTCTTGAAAAGAAGAATGTAAGACTTCAGGTACTCTGCTGTGAAAACCATTTTACTTTTTTTCCTTGGGCTGCGGTCTTGTCCACAGCACATAAAGAATTCAAGCCACAGTAAATAAACAGTTATGACCAGTCATGCTGATAACCTGCAGCATCTTCTCCAGTCAGCACACAAATCCGTGGCAATCTGGTTTGGGCTGCCTTTCCATGACTACCAGAGACTTTACGGTCTGGAAAAGCAAGAATTTCTGGAAGCTCACTGGGACATTACAACCCCTTACAGATGTACAGTGCAATACCTGGAGCAGATCAAGATGGGAATCTTCCATGGCCAGAGCATTGTTTACTTTTTGATGGATAAATTTTAGCCCAGTTTCTTTAGAATGTGCAGCAATCTCTCTGCACAAGTGCCGCCCTACCAATCAGTTGTTCTCCTATTAAATTCTCAATTTGTCACTCAACTTCAAGTTTTTCGAAAATGGAGCCTAATTTCATTTAAAACAGGCTACTGAACAGAAAAGAGTAAGTCTGCCAGCGAGACTTGAGGAGGGCTGCATCTCAGCTTCACCCATTACCAGCCATCAGCCACAAGGGCGCTCTCCAGGGACACAAATCCCTAAGAAACTGAACTTCCTTGGGTTTCCTCAGTGTGGTTTCTCTCCAGCAAGGTCTGTGGCAGGCAACAAGAGAAAAATATTAGTTGGCCACAGCCAGGGACAGTCACTAGATTCTCCTTTTTTGTGGCACTGCACCATCCTAACTCACACAAAGCCCTCAGGCGGCTCCACTCCAGGAGGAAATGCTTTTGCAGGGCTCTGCATCAAGCCTGGCAGTGTCAGTCTCCTGGGCAAGGACAGTGGAACTGTCACCAAGCAGCTGTGCTTGGCCCTGAGCTGTGTCTCACCAGGCAGCTGTGCTTGGTCCTGAACTGTCCCTGCTGTCCCTGCCAGGCCTGGGCCGTCCCAGTCAGTGCTCCCTGTCCCAGTCTGAGCATCCTCTGAAAGGTGAAATAAGCCCCATGCCCAACTCTGTCTGCATCTTGTGCACCTGCCCTGTGAAACTAGAGAAGTGCATCACATGGGAACCAGCAAAGTTGGAGAGGAAGTTTAAAGGAGTACGTCCAGAGAGCTGCTGCTCAGATTGGTCATTTATTCTCTTTGTGCCCATCAGAGCAGCACTCCTCAGACTGGGGAGAAACAAGGCTCTCCCAGTGCTGGGCTGCAGTTCAGGGAAGTTGGAAGGCTTGCTCTGAGGGGCTGTAGCTCAATGGTGGTCACAGCTGAGCCCCCGGCCGAAGGTGCCGAAGCCCCAGTGACCCTGTCCTCCCTTCTGTCTCGGATACCCCACAGCTCGGGCCGGGGAGCGGGGCTGGGCCGCGCTGCCCTCAGCGGGGCTCGAAGTCAGCCGAGGCAGAGCCCCCGCCGCGCCGCCCCGGCAGTGGGAGCGCATCCCCGACCCGCGTTCCGCTCGCCCGCCCCCTCCCTCCCGCAGCGGGACGCGCCGGCCAAGGAGCCGTCGGGCTCGGCCGCCGGAGGCAGCGGCAGGGACGGGATCCGAGGGGGCTGCACGCCCGGGCTCCTGTCTCTCTCTTACCTCCGTGCCGGGCGGCGGCGAGGAGCCGCGGGGGCGGCGGGGCGGCGGCGGCGGCGGCGCGGGGCTCTGTCGGAGGGGCACCGCCGCCGCTGTAGCGCCGGGAGATCACCCGCTCCCTGCGCGGCGGGCGGGGCGGCAGCGGGCGGCCCTCGTCGCCCAGGGCTTGCAGGAGGATGTCGAGGAGCGCCCCCCGCTCGGCTCCGGCGGCGGGCACGTCCCTGCCCTCGGCGCCCGGCGGCGGCGGGGCCGAGGCCAGCAGCAGGAGCACGATGGCGGGCAGCGCCTGCCGCTTCTTCGCCCCTCGCATCTCTGCGGCGCTGGGAGGAGGCAGAGAGCGAAGGCGGTCAGACCGGGCCCGGCCCGCACCCCACCCGCCCGCCCCCCATGCCGCGCCCGGGGCACCCCCGCCCGCCGCTCCGCGCCCGGGGCCGAGCATGGGGCGCGCGGAGCGGGGACACCGGGGGGCGAGGAGCGGGGACACCGGGGGGCGCGGAGCGGGGACACCGATATGCCGCCACCCGCCGGCCCCGCCAGCCCCGTGCGGTGCCGCCGCGCTCGCCCGGCTCCGCGGAGGCTGCGTTTAACAGACACGGATTAGGGGAAGGTTTTTGAGCGCGCCGCACATGTTCGCGGTGCGGGGTTTGGGGGGATTTGCTCGGCTCCCTTTGGCCCCGGAGTCCCCGCGCCCGCGGGCTCTGCCGGCGGAGCCCCCGCGATGGGGCAGACTCGTCCACTGCCACACCGGGGTTCGGGGAGCGAGCACGGACGGCAGCCGGATGGAGTTCACTGAGAAGCAGGTTACATTGGAAGTGCTGCACATCAGGGTAGAAAGGGCGAAAACAATTACCACAGGCTGCGGCTTCGAGAGCGGCACTTAATGCCCTAAGTAAGCTATTCTAATTATAGAGAACGGGCAGGATTAAGAGGGAGGGAAATTCTGTTATTTACAAACTGTTTTCTAGCTGGCCTGCCTTGCAAATCCTCTTGGGCGAAGGAGTTAACCGGAGCCTCAAGGGAGCCGGCTTTCCCCGACGGCTCCGGGCTCTCCCTCCCTCGCTCGCTCCCTGCCGTGCCGGGGCGCACGGCAAACCCGGCAGTACCTGGGGAGCGACCCGCGGCTCGCTGCCGGGGCAGCGGCGCCTCCTCGCTCCCCGCCGAGATCCCCTCCGGAGAGCCGGCCGGCTGGGGCCGCTTACCTTCAGGCAGAGGCGAGCGCGGCCGGGTGCGTGCGGGCTGCGGAGCGAGCTGCGGTGCCGCCGGCGCGGAGCCCGAGTGCCCGCGGAGGCTCCGCCGGGCGCGGAGTGGGGCGCTCGGTGCTGCGCCCGGAGATGGGGGATGCGCCCTTCAGGGCCATGCGCTTCTCTTATATAGTCCACACCGGCGTACTCATCTGAGTACTATCGACTTTAGGTGGGTGGCAGTCGATGGAGACACCTCTGGTAATCACTCTTGGGCTCAGAGAGGGTCTTTTCTGACAAACTTCCTCCTCCCCGTTTGTCCCCCGGTGGATGGCAACTGAAAGCTGCGTTTGAAGTGACTCTGATCTATTTGTGAAATTAGATTTCCCCGAAGATTGGGGAACGCTTACTAATAAAGCTGCCGGCTCAAGAGATTAAAATGTGCTTTAACTTAGCGGGATTCCCTTGGGAGTACAACAAGGAAACTATTTAATTCCCCCCTTTTTTATTGAACCAAGAAGCCGTGAGCAAAGTCTGAAGTGTGTATAAATTTGGTTCTGTTTTGATGTCAAGGAAAGTGGTAGTCTGTCTTTGGCAGGTGAATTCACAAACCATGAACCGTGTAAAAGTTTGCTTCTTCAAAACAGCTCTTTTAATTTTTGACGATGACACTTAATGAAAAGCTCACAAAAAAGGTAGTGACATAACAAAACCATTAAACCCACAGGTTTAAAAACTTGCCTCCTAAAACCCTAAATAGATCAGGCAAAAATTAGTCAATACAATCTCAACTTTTCAGAGAGCAGTTGTATCCAGGTGGTCTTGACAGATTGAAAAGCAATATACATTTTTCAAATTTTACCAGACAATATTTTATGTTGGTTTTTTTTTTTTTGCAAATATAATTCTTTGTCATAAGTTACTATTTAGATATTTACTTAATAAGAGTGGGACAAAAAGAAAAAAAGATTTGACACGTCCTGTAAGATGTGAAAATGGGGAATTTAGATTTGAAAGAGATTTAAACTACTCTGAAACTGCCTGGCACACAACATTTCTCTACAAACTTTGTCTCTGTCCCCAAGCTCCTTCATTCATACCCTTCTCTGGTTGTCTCAGGCAGCACACGCTCTGGGCTGTATCTCACAGGGACTGTGTCATTGCTGGTGATGGGAACCAACTTCTTCCCCACATCATCCTCTGCTTGGGCCATCCTCACTCACCTTTGGGGGTGTGATCCCACAAAGATCAGAGATCAAACCATGTTTAACTAATAAAGGCTTACAAAGGGTTTTGTCACACTACATTTTTTAGAGGTCAGTGTACTGCACAAGATACACTGGTCTGACCTGTGGATTCCCAGGATAACTGAAGCAAGGTGTCATTCTATTTCCTGCTAGGTGATTTCCTGCTTTTGCATCTTCACTGGGTGCATATAAGGAGTTTACTTTTGTCAAGCTGATGGTTAAGTTCAGTGAAGAGGGAAAGGGGAGCACTAATCAGCTGAGAAATAAAGCAGCATATTAATTAACCAGCTGCAAAATAAATCCAAAATTTTCTCTCCATTTGCTCATTTGTTTCTATTATTTTATTATTCTTTTATTTTGCCCTCAGAGACGAAGTAAGAGAATAATAAAATAATGACACCACAGAATGGGACTGAAATTTTCTATGGAACCTACCAAAGTATTGCCTTGACTGGAGCTCCTCTGCACAACTTCATTACTAGTCATGGACTAGGTTTACATCTTCTAGCCCTGGAAGCAGGTCACATGGGAAGGAAATCCATGTGGCACTGCTAAGACATAATATTTTTGCTGCTCATAAAAATCCCAAAGTCTTTATTGGATGTCTGTTTGAGGCAGATGGCAGGATACTCATAAGGATTAAAAGCAGTATTGTCAAAGGCAAGCAATTAGTCCCTCTATACTCACCCACATCTCCAGAGAGTATCTAAGGGAGTCTGCAGACTAGCATGGCTGACTATCTAATGTTGATGGACAACATCCTGGGGCTGCCAGTTTGGGGAATTTCTAACCCCTTCAGCAAAGATTCTCAAATATGTCACTCCACGCAGCAGGTTCCTAAGATAAAAATGCTGCTACAAATACTAAGGCCATTAAAGTTTGGTCTTTAATTTAAATGTTGATTATTATAAGCTTTAAATGCTTATTATTTGGAGATTTGTATTGGAACCCAACTAGGCCCTTTATGAGCCACCCAGTTTCACCCCTGTCCTTTACCTCTGCTGTAACTTGTTTCTCTCCTTTGGAAGATCTGTATCCTTCTTTCCTGGGATGGACATTATACCCACCCAGAGGGCAATGAACTGTTTTATAATTAGTTTTAAGTTAGACAAAATAAACAGTTAGGTTGCGTAATTTCTTATCCTTTTTTATGTTATCTTTTGGTATTTTCAAAAGAATAATCAAGAAGGTTAGAAAACAAGAGTGGGCATCCCTGCTGAGAAGCTTGAGAGGCAGATCTATCAGCCCTTGAAGTTACTGCAGAGATTTTCATCCACTTCTGTAGGAGTTGGGACAAGCATTAAAATGAAAAGAACCAATTAGAACCGTAGCACATCTAAATCAGAAGTTTTAAGTAGCTTTTTCAGATTCTTTCTATGCTCAAGAACCTTAAAGTCTTGTGTAAAAACAAAACAAACAAAAAAGATTTGTTTTCTATTATTGTGCAAAGCCTTGTCTCCTTTTAAGTTGTTTTGATATGTGAATTCATCAGAGAGCAGTTGAAAGAGGGAAGACCAGACTGCATCCAGAGGATGATGTTTTACTAATCCTGGGCAATTCTGGCAGGATGAAACCCCATTCTCATTGGCCCTTTTGTTAGCAGCTCTAGTGTTTCTCCTCATCATTATATGGAGAAAGCATCTCAGCATGAGATTTACATCAAAGAGAACATCTTAGGGCTTCTCTCAGTATCTTATATAGGAACAGAAAACCTGTTAGTAGTGAGCCTAAATAAGTCTGGTTATTTGCTTCCTGTAGCAAACAGATTTAAACAGGTACATCACATTATTTTTCCTGTGCCATCTTTTTATTTTCTGGTGTGCCTTAGCCGCAAGTATGTCTGATTGGAGTTAAAAGCAAGCTGGTTATGTTGAAGTATCATAGGGCTGACAGAGACTCAGAGAGATGATCCAGTGCTTTCCCTTGCTCAAGGCAGAGACAACTGTATCTATGTCATCGGGGCTCAGCAAAAAAAATTTTAATTTCTCCCGTTAAGCTCAACACTTCATCACAAATCCATTAAATGAAAAATTGCTAAATGTGGGTTTAGAAGTGACATTTTACCTCGGGATTTACACTGAAATATAAAAATTATCTAAATGCATTCCCAAAGCGCACACTCACATAAAAGTCAGGCTAAAGTGATTTAAAATTTAGGTGTCTTGCTGTCTCTACGTAAATCTGTCAGCCAAAGATTTCCATGGCCACTCATCTAAATCAAGAAGAAAAACAGAGAATACCTGTTTCTGTTGAAGTTCATGGGAATTTTCCTGTTGACTTTGTTGAGCAGGGATTTAATGCAGGGTTGTTACTAAAGGAGAGGCGAAGAAGTGAGAAATCACCTCAAAAATATGAATGTATTAGCCAAGGCAGTAAACTATACTAAACTACAGTAAACATTCAAAAATATGAATTTATTATCCAAGGCTGTTGTAATTTCTGATAAGTAACAGAGGATTCCAGCTGTTTTCAGATCACAGCATTTCCTTAAAATCAGAGTTTTTACACAGCCATACACGTGTGCCTGTTGAGGCTCAGTGCAGAGGACTTGATCAGAAGGCCTTTTGAATACTTTTTGCAGTCCTTTGTTTCTATCAATCTATAGAGGATTTTTGTGAGTGGCTTTTAAGGCACAGGTCATGCTAATGAACTCTCTGATGGGAAGGCCATACAGCTAAAGAAGCAAAACAGTGTCACTAAAAGAAATGTGAGAATCAGTGTGCTGTATTTATATCTTAAATGAAAACTTAGTGCATCTCATAACTTGGTGTTACTTTTTGAACATTTTTGGTAGAAGTAGCACAGCAGAGAATTGTGGCATGTTCCTAATTGAACTCTAGATAGAGGCTTCCAGTGGTTATTCCATATAATGAAGATCATCATCATTCTCATTAAAGAATAACATATAAGTTTTATTATTACAAATGTATCTAAGCATTTTTAACTACAAAGCTGTAATGATCTTTACTAGCCTTATCATTAATAAATTCTACAATTAAGTCACCTTTAAGGTTTGGGGGGCATTTTGCACCCTCAATTACAGTAAAATGAGTCTTTTTTTTAGGCCCCTTTGTCCCTTGTGGTCTGGAAGGCTGAGCTGGAAACACGAAGAAATTTCTGACATAGAGATTTTAAAAAATAACCTGAAAACTAACCTACAAATTATTTAGCAGGAAGCAGAGAGGACCTAGGGAGAACACTGAGGAGCCAAGTTTGGTAGGACTATGAAATAAGTCCTTCTTTATTCTTTTATTTTTCCTGAAACAGTTTCAGTAGTGTAGGTTTTGTGTCTGCACTGACTGACTGTCTGCAACTGGGACTGTTCAGCTGAAGGTGGCACAAGGGACAAACCACCAGTCTGAATCTGTAGATGTTATTTCACAAGAACTTGACCCAAATAGTTTTTCTTTTAGCAGATCTGATATTGAGAACTTAATAGCAAGAAATAAACATGGCTTGCCTTTTAAATTGTTCCCTGGACAAAATCTTCTAAAGAAAAATAAAAATACTTTAAAACCTTGAAAGATTTCCCAGGATCTGAGAGTTGTGTGCTGAGGACAACTGGTCTCAAGGGCTGAGAAATAATCTGTCTGCTCAAAGCACCCTTTGAGCTGCTTGCAGTTCTTCACAAATGCTGGAACATGGAAGGTATGAAGGCAATTATTTGTATTACTATGACTCTGAAGACTGACAGCTTAGCTAACTTTTAAAAAATATCCAATAGTGGCTTGGTTTGTTGTCACCTTTTGCTTTTGGCCAGAATTACATTTAAGAAGGACAAAGCAAACTCTCCACCACAAGAATCCTGCTGCAGGCACCTGCTGTTATCTGACCCCAGAATACCAAAACTAGATACCAAATTGTCCCACTGGTTTGAGCCTTTTCCTCAGCTCTGTTAGATGCACTGCAAAAGACAAAAGTTCTTTTTCTGAGGTAACGACAGCTTATTACACCTGTCATTATAACAGCTAAAAGAGTTTCATTGCAGATGCAGCAGGTTTAAATTAAATCTCCAGCCTGGCACAGAAGACATCTTCACCATTATGCCCCTTGGGACAGCAAATTCATGACAGCAACTTCCTGACAACACCAAAAAGCTGGCTGGTGACCAGGATAACTGTGCAGGTGCCATGGCTTCCTTGAAGAGATCCATCCAACCATCCATCCATGAGGATCGTTACCCAAACTTTTCCTCTCAACAACACCAAAGACTGAGTGACATTTTCAGGGCTTGGCAACAAAGGCAGTATCAAGATTTTGCATTCAAATCATGGAGTCACTGATTCAGAAAAAAAAAAAATTATTTCATCTTGCGATGAGAGCCTTCATCAGGAGGGCCTGAACCTAGGGCTTTTTGTGGATGGAAAAGTTCAAGGGCTACCTTCAATGCAGGGGGAGAAGCATTCCAGGTGTGCTTCAGCAGAGTGGTCTGAGTTTAGAGCTCACTGACCTCCACTGCTGAAGTTATCAACTTTTAAAACAGAACAAGAAAATTTGGATGTAAGTGTTGCATCAGTGGTGAAAGAGGAGGCTTGAAAAGTTTTAGAAGAAATGAACTGTAGGGACCATTCCAAATGAAAAAGTCTTCCAGCTTAGCTTCATGTTACTTCCAAAGCAGAAGTTAAGACATTTGATGCCATCCCCTACAGCAAAGATATTTTCTGATAATCTATTACATTAATGATAGATTTCCACAGTTGTCTCTTGTGAATCTTTGCTGATTTCTTTTCTGATTTCTCATCAGACTGGCAAACTTTCCAGACTTGCTGCATATTGCTGGTTTCAATGCAAAAGATTTCTAAGAAGCATTTGACTTTGTGCCACTTGACGGTTTAGATGAGAACTTTAAAAGCTAACATGGTTTGAATTCAGTGGATTAACTGGTTTTCAGAGGAGATTAATACTAAAAATTTTAGTGGGGTAATGTTTATTTGAATAAAATGCACATCAGTGTTGATTTGGTAAGACATTTGCAGCAGGAATTGGTTTTTAGACTGGAAAGAGGTAAAGAAAATTGGTCTGTGTTTTGCTGGCCAATATGGGCACTGAGAATGAGGGGACACAACCAGAACACAGCCACATGCAGAGAGAGGAGCTGAGAATCAGGACTGATTCCTGCCTGAAAAAGAGTTAGCCAAGCAATGCTGCTGATGTCCAGAAAGAAGAATCTCAAATAATACTGTTTCCCACTGATGAGACTGCTGATCAAATCTTGTACTTTAATCGTCAATTCAGACCTCAGGAAGAATAACAGAATCTGAAGAAAATTAAGGAATATGCTTTTAAGTTTGGAAAAAAATACTTTAAAGCAAAAGACTCAAGTTTATGAGGAAGAACTTTGAGCTTGGTCTAAAAATATCTACTCAGAACACAGAAATTTAATGCTAGGAATCTCTTTGACATAGGAACATGATCTGAAGCTGTTAGAGTGCAATAGAGACCTGCTTCAGACAGAGTATAAAACATGCCCTCCACATGCCCCTGCAGACTTCAGGTCACACAGTATCATTAAATACTCTAGAGCAAATTTAAAATGCCTGTGACAGGCCAAAAGCAAATCTATAATGTCTGGAGATACTTCAGGAAGATATCCAGAACAATGCCACAGCCTTGAATGAGCAGGGGATTTTTAAAATAAACCAACCTGAGGAAGCAGGTCATCCCCTTGCTATGAATGTCAGAGTTCTTCTGCCTACCTGAACTAGAGGAAAAATTTCATGATGACTCCAGCCCTGGTGACTGACTTAAAGCTGAACCTGTGATTATGATACACAGCCAAGCAGCTGAGAATTTTATAAATTACTAATGGATCTTTTTGACATATTGTCTCCAGCTGTGAAAATCTCCAGTGACTCAAAGGGAAGGGAAAAATACCAATCTGCTCCTCCTCTCTGCCTCCTGAGGCAAAGAAGGCATCAAAGGGACACCTAAGGAATAGTTCCTGTTTCATCAGGTGAGAATGTGGCATTAAAGCAATGGGAATTAAATAGGTGAGCAGTGCTCCTATAACTTCTGATATAGTCCCTGTTAATTTTCAGAGACTGCTTCTAGGTCTGGCACCCTTCTGGTAGTAGGGGCAGTGGGTCCTTCAATCTTATAAATAAAAGAAATAAACTGTTTCATTTGTTAGCACCAGGTTTGAAATGCTTTTAAGGACCTTGCCATATCCCTGATCCCAACTAAAGCTTTTGATTGTCATAAGAGTAACTAATAAATTACACATTATGTAATTTTATGTGGGTTTTTTTTCTGGTAAGTTTGAAAAGAACAAGCATTTAATTTTGCTTCCTTTCTACTGTGCTGCAAGACTGGACTGTTGAAGAACTCAGCTCCAAAATCATACAAAAAAAGTAAGAACTAGATCTTCCTAACCATCTTCAATTTGACCTTTTTTTTGTCCTCTTTTCTATTGCACTTCCTGTCATGTTACTCCTTAGTCTTAAAACATTACTTAACCTGTTCCTTCAGCTGCCTCAGCTCCTTCTTGGTATACTTTTTTTGATCCTGCCTTCCTCTTTTCAGCCATCCATCCCCCACACTATTTTTTTTTCATTTAAAATGACACATGACACTACAGCTGAAATATCAAATATATTCACTCATGTAGTTTTTTACATGTCCCTCATATTTCTAACAAACAGAAAGCCATTTACTAAGTTCTTTGTTACCAAGGAAAGAAAGAAGAAACCATACTAAACACATCCAAAATATTTGTTAAATATTAATTTTTGTCCTGATCTATGAAAACTTAATAAAGAAGCTGAGTAACACTTTTAATGTTTTTTAATTATTTCATTTTAATAATAATTTTTAATTTTGGTAGTGGTGATGTATTTTTTTTTCCTGTGGAGTTCTTTTTCCAAATTGACTTGGACATTTTTAAAAGAATGAAGATTGACTGACAGAAAGCCAAGCTGTGTTAATTACACAGTGTATTGTTGTTGGAGATTATTTTCAGTTTAGTTGAAAATAATATTAAAACTGGAAGTTGTGCTGAGGTTGTACATTCCTTATTCTGAATTACTGCATCTTTTGCCATAAGTCCTGGCAGTGAGACCCTATGGGAACAAAGCTGTGCCTACCTAATATCTTCCACTGGATCTCTTTTTGTTCACCACTGAAGGGCCTCCACAATTCAGATAACACATTTTACACCAGTGTCCTCTCTCTGTCAAAATAGAATAACTTCTGATATAGAAAGGACCAAATGGAGCAGAAAAAAAAAAAAAAAAAAGACAAAAACCCAAATATCTATCAGTCCTTTCCAGTCGTGGACAGGATTAATACGAAACACACCATGATCATAGAGTCATAGAATAACCTGAGTTAGAAAAAAAAGAAGCTGAACTGGCTCAAGAAACCATTTTGAGCTGAAATGAGTTTCAAATGGCTGGTTCCCCACCAGGACCACTGGATAGCTCACAATTCCTCTTGGGAAAAATATGAAGAAGCAGAAACCATGGAAATGACAGTGAATTGCTGGTAGCAGAGGTGAGCAGGAATGCCTCTTTCAGAAGCCTTGCTGTCTTAGAGTATTGATAAATTTGTGGGTCCAAATGAGACTCTGGTGCCCTCTGTCCATCTCAACAACATTTGAGTGCATTGGACATTTGAGCCATTTTGACCAACGTACAACAGTTAAAGATATGCTCATATTTTTCTAAATATAAAAGACCAAGTCAGAGCAATTCATTAGTGCGTGGAGAGCAAAAGGAACTGAAGACCTCTGTGAGGGATGCTGTGCTCTTCTGTTCCCCTTCCCAGTTCAAGACAGAATTGGCTCAGCAGGAGGTGGACCCAGGACTGCATTCACTACTGCTCCATTGCTACTGTCTCATCTCCTGTTTTCCTTCCTCCACAATTCTCATCTCACTGTCATTGTAAGAATTTGAATATGCTGCAGAGAAAACTGCACTGGGCTCCTCACGTGCTGCCTGCTCACCTGGTAGGTGACACCAATATGTGCAAAACCCAACAGAAAACTAGGCGAAGACTACCTTTCCAAAGCCCCTTTCTTCCTTACACTTCTAAACCTGTTAAATAATTTTTTATCTGCCAGATGAGATGTTTAGACAGTTTATAAAATGCTGTGAAAAATGTGTTACTAAGGCTAGTGGATCTAAGATAAGATCTCCTTGGCCCAGACAAAGACCCTTAGCCATTTGAGGAGAAAGACTAAGATTAGGGATAGCCTGCCACGCTGCCTGCCTGCAACATATGAGCCTTTACTAAATCTGATTTCACAAAGTTTAACTTACTGGGATGTAAGCCCTAATAAGTATTTGAAGATTAAAAACAAGCAAACAAACTGACCTCTTTTTGCTTTGTATGACAAAGTGTCAGCTCTGTAAGGCAGAAGAATAAATACTGCAGACAATACTGGAGAAGAAAGCAGAATATGGATGTCTCTGACAAATGGCTCCAGTGACACAGTCAAATCACTCCCACTTGGTTATCTGAAACAGCTACCTACCTAAAGTGAAATTTGCAGGTACTTCAATCCCTATCCCAATTTTCCCTCAGTAGAGGATTACTGAAACGACAAAATGATGAAAACTAAACAAGGACTTCATGGTCCCATTAGGTGCCATTGCCTTCTTCAGTTCTGTTCACTTCACCTTTGTCTCTATGGTCTCTTTTTATATTGTCAGGTTCATTGGCAGAGATCTCTTTTGCTTTCTATGGAAGGCTTCTTTTCTACTGTTATTATTAACAATAATAACACTGAATGAGTCAAGGAGAGAATTTAACTAGGGAAGATAACAAGCTAGTGGAGGAGGTAGAGAAAAAATTGAAAAGAATATTGAGTGAGTACAGAGAGGAGCAGTGATGCAGGGAGGAGGAAAGATGCTGGGCACAGAAGGGTTAAAAGAGGAGCAGAATAAAGTCTGAGTCAATGCAGAGTAGGAGGAGGTAATTGAGAAGAAATCAAAAAGTTGAATGTGAAAAGGAAGGAAGATTTTTCTTAGAGTGAAATCAGAAGGGCAAGGAGAAAGAAATGGAAAGACAGAACAGGCTGAATAGGCTGAAGGAAGGAAGTTTTGCTCCACAGCTTTTTCATAAAGTGAAGAAACTGAAGCAAATTGAGACAGGATGAAGGAATTGGAATACATGAGGTAGACAAGAAGAAAAGAATAGTGGGCTGCGGTAGGAAAGGAAATTATGAAAAGCAAAAATCATGTGTTTGACATACAAAGGGGAAGAAGCTGAAATATTGGTTTAAATATTATATTCACTGTATTTTCCTAGAAAATGAAGGGGTCTTTTTACAGGAGAGTTAAGTTGGAATTGAACACCTGAAGATGGGAGTTAAAAATCCCAAGTTAAAACCTTTTATAAACTGAGGGAGAGGTGTTTACTAGAGAAATACCACTTTAAATATAATAATTTGTGGAGAAAGAGCACTGTCAAAATGTCACCAAATACATACCTGAAACGCATATGGACAGGTCAGATTCTTTTCATGCACTCTTCTCAAATATGAATTGTGCTAAATAAATTTTGGTTGGTATGTTAGTTGGACTTTATGTCATTTAATAGCTGAAAAAAATCCCAAAGCAAAACATTTTGTCTGGCATAGGGCAGTATAGAGGTATTTTGTTTGCTACTGAGGTAAATGAAGGATGATGAACTTGTCTTTGCTGTTGCATAACCAGGGGTGATGTTCCCTTAGCTATGCTCCACTCATGCAACAATGCTGAGCTTTTATAAATTGGCTCTGAGCGTTTCTGCAGCAGGACACACTTATAGCTTTCTATGCCTAAAAGCTGGCTCAGGGTTTCCCCCCAGCTTCTTCCCATTCTCTGAGATCATTTCTATCCTCCTGAAAGGCCCTGCTTGCTCATATATTGAAATACCTGAGTGTCTTTCACTATTCAGCTTTCAGGACCCCTGTGGCTCTTTTTCAGTTTTTCTTGAGCCCTATTTGAATATGGTTCTGATACATTGGCACATCCTGGAAGTGTGCTGAGCACACATTAGTGTAGGTGCAGCTAAAGGGAACATTTGAGAAGAACACTCCTGCATGCCACAGAAAATTACTTGTTTTACTGAGGAAAATTACTTTTTGTCCCTGAAGGATCGCTGCTCCATGTGGAAGTATGAATTAAACAGCACGTATGAATCCTGCAGGAGTCCATAAAAAATTCAACAGAAATAACACAGGTTTCCTTCTACAAGGCTCCAGCCAGCTGGCAGTGGGGTGGCGAGGTTGCCTGCTCCCCATAATCCTGCACTTGCTCCTTTTTGGGAAGAAAAGGAGCCTGGCAGCTAGCAAATCACAAGAGATATTAGAAGGATCACATTCCCATGAAAAGTGTCAGCTTTCTGACTTTTCATCCATACCCAGGATGAAATATATACATGTGTGTACATATGTTGATATATAAGCAAAAAAAAAAGTCATATATGTCTCCATATAAGTACACCTGTTTAAAAATGCTACTTTTTGTGAGAAATTAAATCCTTATCCCAGTTGAGCATAATGAATTTTTGCTGTTCTCTGTCATGAAGTTTCTAAGGAGTCAGCTGAAGGCCAAAATTAGGCAAGAAAATTTCAGGGACCACAGCTGATTATAAAAAATGTCATGATGTTGTCACTGCACATTATCACAATAAGATATCATCCAGGGCATGAGGTTAAATTGATAGAGCAGAGATTTTTTAGTCCTGCATTAAACAACCATCACTAAATGCTTTTTCAAGCTTGATTAAGTATGAGGAAAATAGGAAGGCAAAAGGAAAAAATGTAAGCAATTTAATTAAATTTTAAAATATATATTTATGTGAAGTAGGGCTTCCGTGTCAGCAATATTTGCTCCTACATTTCTCCTGTTCCTGTTTGTAAAAAAAAAAAATTCCTCCGTTTGGCAACATTGAGAAAAAAAATAAAGCACGAGCTGAGAGGATAATAAGCTCATTCTGAGGACTTTCTGATCCTGGCTCTTTAAACCAAAGGGCAAATTAATGGAAATACTAAAAAACAAACAATAGCAAAGGCTGAAAATGCTGTAATGCATACATCACTGCTTCAGACAGAGGAGCAAGCTCTCAATTTTGGCAGCTACTGATGGAGGTGGCCAGCAGAGCCACAGAAATGTCCTGAGGGTGCTGCTTTCAGCTGGCCAAAGGCACAAAAGCAGTGTTTTGAGGACTGCAGTCCTGGCTGGCTGGACCAATCAGTCAGTGGTTTTGTCCAGCCAATGCACAGAGCAAGAAGGAGAAAGAAGACCGAGGCAGAGACACACAGGTGTGTACTCTGTGAGTGACCCTGCACTGGAACACAGTGCCCAGAGAGGTTGTGGAGTATCCCTCTCTGAAGATATTCAAGAGCCATCTGGATACAATCCTTTCAATGTTCTCCAGTGACCCTACTCCAACAGGGAGGTCGGACCAGATGGCCCACTGTGGTCACTTCCCACCTGATCCATTCTGTGGTTCTGTGTCATTCTGGGTCTGGAAAGCACAAGTGACTGGCCTGAAGGAACAAAACCACAATTACTGTGTTTTAGAAACACCCTTGTATGCAGAACAAGGGGAAATTATAACAAGAAAGAAGTGTGAAAGATGCAGGAAATCTCTCCATATGAAGACTTTTTGTCTTGCATATGGAAATCGCTCCTTCCCCTAAGCCTTAAACAAGTACAGAAAAATATTACATTTTGTATTCTTTTAAAGAAAAAAATAAAATAATTGAATATTATTTCATAGAATCATAGAATACACTGTATTTTAAGGGACACACCTGGATCCTCAAGTCCACCTCATGGCCCTGTGCAGAACACCCCAAGGGTCACACCATGTACCTGAGAGCATTGTCCAAACACTCCTTGAACTCTGTCAGGCTTGGTTCCTTGGCCATTTTCCTGGGGAGCCCATTTCAGTATTCAACCATGCTCTGGGTGAAAAACTTTTCCCTGGTATCCACCCTAAATGTCCCCTGACACAACTTCAGGCCATTCCCTTGGGTCCTCTCACTGGACATGAGGGTGAAGAGATTGTTACCTGTCCCTCCTCTTTTCCTTCTTCTTTCCTCACTGAACTTCAGATTGCTGGTGATTGCCCAGGCCTCTAATTTATCTAGGTCTCTCTGAAGAGCCTCTCTGCCCTGAAGGAGTTGACAGGTCCTCCCAGTTTGCTGTTGACAGAAAATTCATTAGATAATGACAAATTAAGAAGACTTTCTTTTCAAAGAGAAAGAAGTGTAAACCAAAGTTAACAATATAATATTTCTTCTATTGATAGTGAATTTTTCTTCTCTTCTGAAACACCTCAATAATTTAATACAGTAAACCTGCAACATAAATATATCCATTGATGCCAGCATGCTTTGATCCCCTTAATACTGGCAGGCCTCTGTTGCCTCCCACTCTTGATTTTGTTAACAGTAATTTAAGCAGCAATCCTTTCAAGATAAAAGGATTACAACTATATGAAAATTTTCTCTTACAGAATTCAAACAGCCATTCATAAAGCTTGTCAGGCAGCTTTACTTGCCTTGTATTTCCGTAGCACAAGACCCTGAAATCCTTAGTCTATGCTGAGCAGTTTCCTCCTACAAGCTAGTAATCTTCAATTTTATTTTAATTTATGGTTCAAGTTGACAAAGTTTTGTTTACTGCTCCGAACACCTGAAAAACATTCATCTTAAATGAATGAGAAATGAAATTTTAGGCTATTTGAATCACCATTCTGCTTTTGCATCTGTTGGCATCTTACTTGGTGAATGTGCAGTGGTCGTTTAGGGGAAAGGATGTCAGCTGAAGTAATTGCAATCTATAATTGGAACACAAATATGGAGGAAATTTGGGGCTTCTGAAAAAATCCATCTGTTAATTTTCAAGAGAAACTAACAACCTTGAATGTGTTTAGCAAGGTCTATACACCATTGACAACAAATTGGAAAAAAACTTCCTTCTTCCAAATTTGTTTTGACTAATTCCTAAATTTATAGTCGCAATAATGCCACTGAAGTATAAATTTATACACAACAGAAAAACTTATATTTGTGTTAGTTGCAACACAATTGCAGCAATGGCATCACTCATGGTAAATTTATATTATGTCTTTCTAGAATAAATAGCTCCAACTTCTAATAAAGTTAGTGACATTGAGCCATAGAGAATGTGTCTAAAATTAGCTTTGAATTATTTATATACAGGTATGAAAATCTTGTAAACACTGAACATTCAAAATAAAAGTGTTGAAAAACATTACTTAGTGCATTATTACACTTGTTAGTTCTGTACAATTAGTACCCCTAAATATTCAGATATCAAAGAAAATATTTAAGATATTAATAAGGGGTTTATCATTTACTTTGTTTTGCCTGTGATTAATTTCATAGCTGCTGGTAGGGACAGTTCTCCTTTACATGTTTAAATTAGTAGAACTCCCATGATGCAAGCCTTTTCCTTTCTTTGCTCTTAAGACCAGTGTACTAATAATGAACAAAATGTGACAGTGCATTTCTTTTAGAAGATCTTGTGATGTTTCTTCTCACAAGATTTGTGCCATGAGCAAGGAACTGAATGTGGTGCTCAGTGCCTTCTTTGAGAAGATCTTATGGTGTTTCTTCTCACAAGATTTGTGTCATGAGCATGAATTTTTTCCCTCAAGCAACCAAGTTATCTCATACTTGGAAATTTCAATTTTTCAATCTCTCGAAGATGTCCTAGCCATGTGTTTGCTGGAAACAGGAGCACAATCTCATGCAAATCATATAAATGGATATTTGTGTTTTAAGAGACAAAAACATCCAACTAAGACAAAGAAAACTAGCATAAGAAGTGCACATTTCACATGGAGTAATATTGTCATTAAAAGAAAAAAAGAAAAACAAAAAACTTTAACAGCAGTACTTTCAATTTCAGGTCAATTGTGTAATTTCTAGCGTATTTTCTCAGTGGGATAGTAATGTTAGCTTATTTGTTGCCAATAGATGGCAGTGATCACTCAGTTTCCTGCAGGAATAAAAATTCTGTTACAAATTAAGCGTTGGGAGATGGGTAGGTATTCAGGCAGATCCTTCTATAAATCCTGAAGTTATTACTGTTGGGAGTTTAACCAGAACATTTCCTTACTTTCATGTCTTCCAACATCAGGTAGTCCTTTGATTGAGGAAACCTCTTTTGGTGCTTCCTTTGAAGCCAATTTCATGGCCTGGTGTCAGGCTGAGCTGAAGCCCTCCCAGTGCACTGCTCCTCCCTCCTCAGGAGGCACATGGGCAGGTGTTCTTCCTTTGCTAGCTCATACCCTATGGTTTTTAGGCACCTCTTCCCTGCAGTCTTCCCTTTCTGCTTTCTGACATGTCCTTCTTGCTTAATGGGCAGCTGCCAAGGGCAGCTCAGCAGCCACTGGCCACTCTCTTTGGAAAGGTACAGTCAAAAGCAGACTTGATGGACAGGAAGCTTTGGGGTTTGAGGATAGCGAATTGCCTGAATTGTTTTGTCACTGGTGGTGCAAAGGATCTCCTCATCTGGCATATGAAATAGATTCAAAATTTCCCCTTTCACTCACATCCTGTAAGCAAAACAGAAATCAGCTGGGATTCCTATGACATCAGCATGAAAGCAAGAGAAGAGAACAGCAAATCCTCACCAATTCACTGGTGGGGTTTTTTCTGATCCAGATGGTACCTACTGTGCTTGAATTCTGTGTAGGTCTCAGCAGTATGGATGTGTTTTCTTTGTGTGACTCAGAGGACACAAATATTCACTCTTTTACAAAGTTCAGACAGCCTCCTGAAGGGTCTGAGTATGCAAATGGTGAAATATGCAGCACATTCAAAATTTTCTGTTTCAGCAGTTGCACAGCTTGCCAAGACACAAGGTGACTTCAGCTCAAATATTATCTCTGACAGATGTGTCTTCTCACAGCTTATTTCAGTCCACATCAAAACATCTCACAGCTTTGGTAAAGGAGTTAACTGCTTTCTTTGTTTTAACTACTTCCACTCTCAGTTGTTTTCTTTCCACTGTGTTAGAGGAAAATGAACCCTTCCCAAACATTTCTTGAGACTTCAGGAGCCTTTGCATAGACTAATCACCACAGATCCATTAAGGGACTTAGACATTTTACTTCTCCTTTAAATACCTAAGTCAAATCTCTAGATCCTCAAAGCGCCACACTTATCTATCACCTAATCATGGTTCCATCTGTAGTCTGAAGCCACTTTTGGTTTTACAGAGTCTTTATATATTTGATGATCAGCCGGACATTTTCACTGCACCAGAGCTCCAGCAAAATTAACAAATTAAGAGCTTCTCTTCCAAGTTGGATGAGACTGCCCTCAGAACAGTATTTGTACACACATCAGCAAAACAGAAGCAAAAATGGCAGCATACTTTTGCTTATTAATACTGTGGTTAAAAATTTACTTGGAATGAAGAAAATCAAAGCTAGCTTCCTTTCCTGCTTGAAAATAAAAAGCTTTGAAATTTGACAGCTGCTCTAATCTGTACAGCTGCAAATTCACAGGAATTCACAGGAGGTGAGCACACTTTTCCTCCTTTCTAAAAATTACCCAAGCCATTCACTCATCATTTCAATACCCCTTTTCTCTTCCCTACCACCATTTGTACTGCATTACTGTTTTCGTAACTACAGGACAAACGTCATGGATATGAACATCCTAAAAAGAAATACCTATTTTCCAGCCTTGAGATAAATGTCAGACTTCCTAGAGGAAGTAGTGGTGGCTGAATATCCATGTCCAAGACTTACAGAAATAAAAAGGGGATGTGTACCTATAGTACTGCAAGTACCAACTTGAGTTTCTGTTTAATTTCTAGTACACCTGACTGAATTTGGATCCAGCACACATTCCCTAGTCACAAAGGTCTCTTCTAATCAAAGAAATAGCTTCTCCAGGTCTCATCTGTAGTACTGATTAGCATGAACCAGTATGTACATGAGGAGAACTACTTACCACATTTGGTGTCTTAGAGTGGGAATATCTCGGGGATTTAAGATGGATCATGGTAGGGATGAACAGGCATTTCTCATCTACCAAGCTTCTAATACATTAATGCAAACACATATATGGTAATTTTCTCTCTGTGACTCAGTAATGACTCAGCTGATACAGTAGGTTTTTCATTTAGATCTGATATATCACCAAAACCAAACTATTTCAATATTTGCAGTCACATGCTCATCTGGTCTGGTAGAAACAGGTGTGTTCCGATACTACTTCCCATGTAAAATAATCCAGTCTCAGTATGCCCAGGAAAACTAATAACTATCATGGTACAAGCAGCTCATGAAAGACAAAAGGAAAATAAAAAATAATCCACTGTATTTTCAGGATGTCTCCAACATAACAGGTTCAGCAGAATTGGACAAAATTGGAACCCAAACCACAGAACTTGTATCTAATGTCCTTTATAACATCTCATTCCTTTATTGCACCTGTTTCATAGTTGATACCAATAATATTCAGCATCATTCCCCTTTCAACACTATTCAAAAGAAGAGAATAGAAAAGAAGGGAGAGAATCTGAAACAGAAAACAAAGAAAATTAGTTGAATTTTCTCTGCCCTTCTGCCTTAGCTTTCAAAACTAATTAGCCATGAAGCTTTTAATGAGTGTACATATATTGCCTAATTTCTCTTCATATACATCTGCGTTTAATTTCTCAGTACACTTCTTCTCTGCATTGAGTCTGAAGAATCAGCCAGAATCATAGATCATAGTTTTGACATGTGTTTTACTGGACTTTATTCCAGTGTAAAATTTTAACTTATCTGTGGCCCAGACTTTCACAGCTGACTCAGTGTATGGCATCCATAAATAATGTAATTTATGACACAGAGCTTAAACCATCAAGACAAGATGCCAGGAAGTCTTCTCAGTTCAGAATCCTTTTTTCTCATTTGAGCCTTGATTAGTGTCAACAATTTTTCTTTGACCTTTTTAGAAAGGAATTCAGACTTCTCACTCTTAAAGTCCAGCTAAAGATTGCCTTGATATTTTGAGTCTCCAGACTGTGCCAGAAGAGTTGCCAGAACAGCAGTACTTCTGTTTATTTATGAATTCCATTGGTTTCTCATTCACCTCTGAATAATTCCAGAGTCGTTATTGCATGCTTTAAATCCGCCTGAGGGTTTTTTGCTTTGTTTTGTTTAGGCAGAAACCTAAGGATCTACCTCATTTTTTGATCTGATACAGTAGCTCTGAGACATACATGCTCTTCATCTAATTGGCTTCAGAAGAACTGTTATGGTTTTACTGACTTCAAGATCCGAGTGCCAGATTTGTTGTTGTGATCTAAGATAAATCTGAATGGAAAAGAAGTCATTAAGAGTCTGAAAAAACATTTTTAAAATTTTGAATTCTTGGAAAAGTAGGAACACATTATTAGATATTTAATTCTATATTGAGTTCTATAAAAACCATATATCATAATGCACTTAATATATTAGAACCAAACCATTCATAATAAAGATTAGTAAACTAAGATCGGTAATTGAGAACAGATGTCAAACAATCTGTTGCTCTAACCATACAGTCCTTGATTCAGTGAAGAGAGAATACAACAGCAGCCCAGCAATATATATATATATATGATCTATATTTGGGTGAGGAACAGCTCCTATTTGATGAGGTCCCATGCATAACACACAGGCTTTTAAAAGGGAAAATCAACCCAGAATAGTTAGTCACTGACAGAAATGTATTTTGGTCATTGGTTGGTATCTCTTTAGAAAAGCAAACCATTTCAAGGTTTTCAAAAATCAGAGCTCCTCTGTTCATCCCTGGTTTACAACAGAGGTTGTACTTGAATTGGAAAAATACTTAATTGTAACATTAGTTGAGTTAATATAGAAGGGTCTTTTACCAAATGCACGAGGACAGGAGGGAAGGCAAAGTGATACAACCTGGGACTGATGCTATCACAGCTTGACAGTCAGGATCACTTCCAGGTCACTCAGAGAAGTTCCAGTGGATGCTCACCCTGTTAACTGTAGCTGGATGCTCACTCTGTTAACTGTAGGTGGTTTAGCTCCTTCAGTAGCTTTTTAAAGATTCCTTTCCTCTTGTGTGTTCTAAGTTAGAATAAAGTTTACAAAAGACTTGGGGCTAGGTTTAAATCTACTCATTTCAATGGAATGGCTATGTTAAAATAGAACATCAAATTCAACACACCATAAAACAAAAAATGCACTTTAATATTTCACCCAAAATTTGTAACTGTTATATTAAATCTGTTCTAGAACAATTATCTTGGTGATAATGACATAGATTTGTTTGATCATTACAGATATGTATGTTATTATTTCTCTCTTGGTTTCTGACCAACTTGCTATGGCTCTGATTATAAAAATCTCATTTGTGAACTGCAAACATTTCATATTAACCCATTAATATTAAAACACAACACAACATCTTCATAAACAGCAATTAAATCTTAGAATAAACACATTCTCAGGCATATAAATAGAGGCTAAAATCTCACAACACCTTCTATTAAAACACTATGCACAGTTCTAACCTACAAAGTTTAGTAAGGGTAAATGCAATAAAGATCACACTACTAAAACAAAATTATCATCTGGGAAAAATAATTAGTTAAAATCTCTAAATAAATTTTGAAAATATTAGATCTAGAGTTGACCAAGTTATTGAGAGTACAAGCGGCTGCAAATGGAAAAAAGGTAATCAAAACAGTAATATTACAGCCACAGACCGTAGGGATATACAACTGGATGACAAAAAAAAAAAAAAAGGTTTACATGGCTTACATACCAACATTCACTTGAGAATCCAAATGCCCTAAATAGGACTCTGGGAGAAAAAGTAATTCCCTAGTAGGCAATACATCTATTGCCTTTGAGACAAAACCTCCCTGATCTACTTCCTTTTGAGCTCTGATCAAGTCTGCTCAAGAGGATGGTGGAGTCAGATGGTCTTTATTTCAGAAAAGAGATGGTAGGAAGATAACTTTCACATCCATCCCCTCTGACTCACTTCTCTTGCCACTTTTCTTTCAAAGGGGCCTGTGACAGATCTTCTCTGCAGTCACCCATCATAGTTAGTAGAATTGTAAATTCAGGATCAGGAAAGGCTTTACAAACATGTAACTACTTGCTGTCCTGACTGTGAGGCACAGAGATAGCACAAGCAGCAGGTACTTAAAGAAACAAAGGTTCATTCATCTCATAAAGGAAGGGATCAGCAGTAACATCCAAGGGAAAAATGGGAATTGTGCCAATTGAACTTCAGACTGGGTTTGCAGAGTGAACTTTCCAGTAGGCTTCTTAGTTTTCAATTTCACCAAAATTTTAATGTAGCTCTAGTTTAAATTTGACATGTTTTACTGGAGTCCACCACAGGGAATGTAAACCCCAAGGCACTGATGGGATATACAAGGGGAAAAGCCTGGTTTTGAAATATTTTTGCACAAATTTAGTCTCTCAAAATTATAGCAACATCACTACCATCAGTAAAATGTACTTAAAATCATCCATTTTATTTAATTTTTGTTGTACCTCCATTGCTGTTTTAAACATGTTAAAAGAATCCTCCTAGTTTGGCATTATGTTTAGTCACAGAGACTCATGGAACTGTAAGGGTTGGAAAATACCTCTGAGATAATTGGGTTGAGCCTTTAACTCAGCACCACCATGATCATCACTAAACCATGTTCTCAACTGACACATCCACAAGTCTTTTAAAGACCTCTGGGGAGAAGACATTATTTCACTGTTCTGCATTTATTGAGGCTGGAATTAATCAACACATGTAAGGAAGGCTTAAACTTGAAGAAGTCTCAACAAATTTCTTTGAGGGTCCTCTGGGGATACACGCTGGTTCCTTCACCAACAGGGCTTCATTCAGGTAAAAACTGCAGAGCAAATTCCTGTGTTTTACCCAAGGCTGACAGGGAGTGAGCACCTGCCTGCTTTTGTGTGGTTTTGAGCTGTCACTCAGGCACTCCATGAGCCACTTCCTTTCTCTGTGAAATGGGGTGAAATTGCTTGAGTAGCACCCTGAGCTCCTGAGCAGAGACTTTGTGTAAATGTGGCTGTGCCGTGCTCGGCTGAGCCGCAACTGCTGGGGGCCAGAAGCAGCAGCTGAGCTCTCAGAGCCTGGTGCCTGCAGGGATGGCACAGGAATTGTGTCAGTGCCTCCTCTGGAGACAGCCTGCAGCTGGCAAATGCTTCCTCCTCCATTAGCACAGATGAAAGCAGAGGGAGCTTAGTGCTTGCAGGCACAATAGAGAAATGGCACTGCCTTCCTCGTCCTCATCCTCATCCTTCCATTATGGATCATAATGCTGCTCTCCCACTTGCCTTACGTATGGGTTGATGGTCTAGCACTGGCACCATGGGAAGCACACTCTCCACTCTCCTCTTCTAGAAGAGTGTTACTCTTTCTACGTGCAGCTCTTGAGCTCCCGCTTCCCACAGCAAAGTAGGGCTGGAAGTGCTTATCACATTATATCTGGTCTCTCAGCCTTCTCCAAAACACAGCACTGGCATTTGTGATGGATTCTTGCACAGTCTACTCTGAAGAGCCTACAGTGCTGGGAGACTCTCTCATCTCTAAAAGCAAACTACTTCAATGTTGTAAGAAAGTTTTACTCTATATAATTTATTGTCACTTATTATCATTTTAATCTTCTATTACTATTCCCAATTAAAACAGGGTGAGTGCTTACTCTTCCACATCTACCTTTAACAAAACTGAAGGCTATTATCAAATCTTCCTCGAGTCTTCTCTTCCCTTAAGTAACAGTCATCCTTGTGGAGGACAAGTGACCGTGTTTTTTTTTCTTATTTCTGACATAATAAGAATCCAGGAAAAGCTTTCTGCCTTTTTATTGTTTGGCGGTTTTTTATGCAAAAAAATTCCCATGAATATTGCTGCAGGCTTGGCTCTTGTTGTGGCTAGTAAAACAACAAAGTCTGCACCAACTCCCAAAATATAAAAATATTTTAAAGGCAAATATTACTGTCTAGAAATATTAAATCATATCACTAAGAATTACCTAACCCTTGAACCAGGTTTTAAACTGTGATTCACTGAAGACATCAATCAATGATAGAAATAAGCATTTTTCCAGGAAGGCAGAAACCCCTTAATAGAAGACTAAGGCAAATAAAAAAATATCTGTCTCTTAAATCATTGTCCACCTTACAGAAAAGCCAAGAATCTATAACATTGCTGTATTACTGAAATTGCCAATTAGAGTCCTTTGAGAATTTTCCTTAAGACTTTTGGAACATTGAGACTGAGAAAAGAACAGGAATAAAAGTGCTCTTGATTTTGGTCTTGCGTTATTTAACTTGAAAGCAAATATAAAGCAAGGCAGAGAATTCAGCTGGAGGCATTATTTTTGGAAGATGTATTTACTTGGAATATTCTGAGAGTAGCAGTTAGAAGAGAAAGGGAATTTAATGTAAAAGTATCAGCATTTTCACAGATCTGGGGCACTTGCTAGTGTTGCTTTGCCTCAGCTTAGCAAATATGACTCTAGCTGCACAAAGAGCCTTATTGAAAGGGTTCCTCCAAAACTTAGTTTCCTCAAAATCCCCTTTTTTCTCCTTCGCTTTTCTGTCCAAGATGTATTGGATGTTTATCCAAAGCACGACTTTCATTACATGTCCATCTACAAACAGTGTACTTGAGCAGCAAACAGACATGGAGGAAAAGATCATTACTTAGTGGCCAAAACACTATTCTGCTTCATGGTATGTGACTGGTAAAAACAAACTAAAACACAGTGTTTGCTCTAGAAAGCTCCAAATGATGTCTCCACCTGATAGAGATTTTCCCATAGCAATGCTATCCCCCTGTTCATTCAAGACAAAGTAAAATGAAAGATTGTCACCTCTGTGGAGATTATATACTACCCGTGAAATATTGATTTTCTCTGTTTTACTTACTAAATACTCAGAAGTCCACCGAGAAAGGTGATATGATCACAATCATAAATTTTGTAGCTCTAGTGCTCTGATTTTCTGTCTAGGAATTGTAAATCACTTTTAAAATAGAAGCTTAGCACAGAAGAAAAGGTAGTCCCCATTGGTACCTCTATGTGATCTGACAGACTATGAAATAGACTCACAGAACCAATGTGTAATCTGTCTAGAAAAGACATTTTGTAGCATGGTATAAATTTCTGCTGAAGAAACTGCAGGAAAGGCTAAAGCTACCTAATTCCTCAGAGAACTTCTTAAAGCCACTCAAGAAAAAGCACTGGGCAGGAACAAGAAAGATGCAGATTCCCTCCCCACCATCTTAAACCACTTATGAAACAGCCCAAACTTTTTTAAAAGAACACCTTGATCAACTGAGCTTTTTCGTCTTTTTCAGTTTTAATTTTCCTCTTATTAATCAGCTAAGAATTAGAAATATGTTTTTTTCTTACAAGCTTGTTTGTATCTCAGAGTACTAACAGGGAAAATCTGGAGACTACTTGAATAATAAAAAACAATGGTTGAACAGTTCTTTTCCTTCTAGTCTAACCTTTCCAAAACCTGATGCCAATACCTAAAGCCAAATTTTTCATGAATGGCTTTGTAAAAGTGGAAAACAAAATCTGTGTTGAAGTCCCTGAAATCAAGCAAAATATTAAAAAAATCTACAAAAAGGAAAATAATTTAAGTCAGTATTTACATAAGAAAGTTTAAAAATTTGAGGTTTTAAAAATTGCATCCAAAGGTCAGAAAAAACTCCAATAACACACAGAACAGATCTTTGTTAAAATAAATGATGCATCTTCATTCATTAGAAGTTTTGTAACTTCTGATATTCAGTATTTGGCAAATAATACCCAACACATAAAAAATAAGGATAATATTTTATTTTTTTAATTAATAAGGCACCAACTATAAGAGTGAGAAAGAGGTATTGCAGGCATTTTATAGATACCTGTAATGTGTCATCCCCTTCCTTAAAAAGCTCAAGTGCTTCGTTTATACGACACGAATATATACAATTTATAATTCTCAATATAATTTCCCTCCCCAAAAAAGTGAAACCATTTTAATTCACATTAATAAAAAAGTTTAGTAGTGCAAGAATAAAAGTGTAAATACAACTAAAATCTATAAAGCAGGGTATATCTTCATAATATACATTAGTTTTGTACACCAGCTCCAATATATCAATAATCTCTGCACAAGCACGGCCTTGTTACAACTTTTTCAAAAGAACACTTCACTTTGAGCATTGAGGCTCCCTTTGTGTGGCAGGTTCTATTTTCTGTGACTAACAGTTTAATTCAATCACAAAGACTCATTCAGCAGCACTAAATATTGTAACTCCAGTGGCAGTATGAGCTGTTAAGAAACACTTCAATGTGACAGCCATAAGTTTTAAGCCCATCATCAAAAATTTAATTGCATAACATAGGGACAGGAGCTGGTTGCAGATGTAGCTCTCTCACTTGATGACTCATATTATTGACTCATTTTAATGATCTTAATGACTCATTGTGATGATTTCAGCAACATAAATTCAGTTTGTTTTGTCAGCAACATACAGATATCAGTGACACACTTCAGAAAGAACAACATAAGCAGCTGAAATTAAATAGAAAAAATGGAAAACCTTTTTTGAGTATTAGCATTGATGTCAAACACATAAACCCAGGGTTGTTTACAATACCCCTAATTTGCTTGTGGCATTCTTCCCAGAAGAAAGTGGCTGCTCACTTGTTGAAGGGCGTTTCTGTTGTCCTTGATTGATGAGGGCCATGCTCTGAAAGGTGTAGGCCACCACAGGTTAGCCTCTGTGACTCTAAGCATGTAATTAATTTGTGACAGCTGACATGTCCATATCTGTACATGTTTGCTCACTTGAATAGTGATAGGAAGAAGAAATCACCGCCCACCCTTGTCCCCATGGAAGCTGCCAGACTGACACCTGCTCTTCCTGAGCTGCCTGAGCCTGCAGCACCCAGCTCCCCTGAGGGGTCAGTGAAACCCCAGAGCAGTCTGCATCACCATTTCCTCACAGAGCTGAGAACTGCAAGATGGGAATATCTCAGTCACTCCCCAGTTTTCTCTGGGTTACTGAGAGCCTGGGCAGGAGGACACCGACTTCATTCCCCGGGTCCTGGTGATCACAGACGTCCCCAGCAATGGGGGTGCCAGAGGAGAGGAGATTTCCACAGCTATGACAAAGAGAAGTGTTGCCTAAATCACACATGGGCTACCAGGCATCTTGGGTATCTACACATAGATTCAGCCATAACTGCTAATAAGTTTAAAAACTGCGAAAAAAAGTTGTGAACCGAATTAAAACCATGAATTGTTTAGCTCAGCAGCAAACAAGGACTGGGGACAGAGTGCCCCCAGCTATGCCATAGGCCAGTTGTCTCTTAAATTTTCAGTACCCACATTCTCAATTAGGCTCATCTTTGAATTCACCTTTGAAGACGTAGCCTAATATGTGTGTAAAGCATGCTCAGATACTTTACACAGTAAAGTATATGAGGATGCTTTACACTTTACACTACCAGAGATTAACTGTCATCCACTTCACTAAAATCACAAAAAGTGATACTTTTCTAATAACAAGTCTAATCTATTTTTTATCATTATAATCTTTATATGCAAAATCTTGATCGTAGCAAAGTAGCATTTTGTTTCCAGTGCTGATAAATAAAACTGAGATCTTTAAATACATCAACCTTTTTACACAGCTTTTAACAGTCCTAGAGTACCTATCTTGTTAAGGTAAAATACTTAAATTTTTCAAATTCTTCTTTTGTAACAATATAGCAAATTTTGTTGTGAGGAATACACTGATTACTGAGCTAACTATTCAAGTACTGATGCTTTGGTCTGATCTCTTTTTCTTCACATGGAACCTTTTACATAGCAGTTTTACCCAGATCTGTGGATAACATGTCTGAAGGGCATCCTCTGAGAAATGCTGTCATTCTTTCTGTGGCAGACACCTGCAAATGAACAGATAGAAAAGCTCCTCAGAGTTCATCACACTGCAAACTTCCTTGCAAAATGCTCTGTTGGACAGAAAGTTATGGCAAAATAGCTCAAAATGTGTGATCTTCTCACTGTTGAAACCACATCACTTTGATTAAAAAATAATTGTTAGTCAGATTAGAAGCTACTGAAAATAAAAGTAACAAAACACATGTGGCTCTGAAAGTTGCGGAAAAGGCATTTTTTTCCGGGTCTGAATCTCATAAAATACCATGGAATCTTCACAGACTCAAAATTTATAGAAATTCTAGTTGTTTCTCATACCTAGGTTAAACTACCTTTTCCTTCTCTTCTTTACCTCCTTCTATTTCCATGTCAGATGAATGACAGTAAATGCTTCCTTTCATCAAGCAAATACACCAAATGGCTTGGCCCTATTACAGAAAGCATCCCAGCAGCTCCTCCTGGCTCCACTGAGAGTGACACTACAAAGAAATTCTCCAAAAAAAGTGCACAGCCCGTCACAGCTGGAAGTCCAATCAGTTTCTTTAAGACTCTTCAGCTGGGCCCACTTTTCTCCTCTTCAGTGCAGGGCTCAGATCAACAGAAAATTTTCTTCAGAAATTCATCAGAAATTTTTCTAATGATAAGTAGAGAAGATAGCATCCTATTCTATTCCAGTTTTTGCAACAATAAAAAGAAAATAAAGGATGAACATTTGTTCTTTCTGACCATGATTGGTCTTACAAATGGAGAGCTACTAATAGCTTCATTTGGGTTTTGTTTCTCTAATAGACTTTTTTTTTTTTCTAGAAAATAAGTTTTCTAAAGGATTTATCATTCCCTGTGGCTACAGCTCTCTTCACAGAGAGTAGCAGGCACAAATTCTCCAAGGATTTTTCTGGGGAAAGCAGTGAAAACCTCAGAGAACAAGAGAAAACAATTCTTATCTCTATTCACTGCACCTGTTGTTTTGCACATGTGGAATGTGTTATAGAGATTGTTTACCCAAAGCAATTTGTTAATTTGTGAAGGTTGTTTTGATTCCTTGGCCTATTGGGTCAAAGCTGTGTCCTGGCCGTCTCAGACAGTCATGGGTTTTTCTTTAGTAGCATTTTAGTATAGTATCTCTTTAATATAATACAGTATTAGTGTAACATAACATAGCTCAATAAAGCAATTGTTCAGCCTTCTGAATCACGGAGTCAGAGCACATTATTCCCTGGCTGGGGGCTCCCTGCATCGATAATTCCCCAGAAACTGACTTTGTTTACTTTTACCACAGTGTGAGTATGGAGTAAAAAGCCAATAAAAGATAGCTAAACTTTAAAAACAAAGCTTTCATTTACCTTGGAAGAGCAGTCTTTGTCAGTGAGCATCCAAATCACTACCCTACTTATTAACTTTAACAATCATGTCCTTTGAAATAAAAGAATTTTTGTTTGTTCTGCAATGCTGTTTATTGAGTTAGTGTGAAAAAGATGAGTCCAGCAGCAACTGAATTCAGGAGGGAAGGACTTGCTCCCTTACAAAAATACAAAGCAGGACCAACTCAGGCCTGCCTGGTGAGTTGACAGCAACCCATTCTGGTCTAAGACAATTGGGGGACAAGGAATCAGCACAATCGAATAGAGGAGAGAAAACAGCTTTAGGAACCTTAAAATTCCTCTACCTCACTGGTCAAATGGAACTGTAAAATCTTTAAAGTCAGACATATTAATGTGCATTAGTGCCAGCAAATCACTCCAGCCTTCAAAGCACAAAATGCCCTGAAAATTCACAGTCCTGCTGCCTGTGCTGGTGCTACTCATGCTCTCTGCAGTCACCAAAAGCTTTGGCTTAATGAAGGCCTTCAGGAACAAGGCACCAGTATAAATTTTAAAACTTCTTTGAGAGGAAGTTTGAGCTTCAAACAAAAGTACCTCTAAAGTGGTGTCATCAAATAGAGTTTTGAAAAAGACTTTTGGAAATGGCATAATCAGTTTAAACCAGCATATGAGGCTGTATGGGTACAGACAGAGTTAATTAAATCCATATTTTTAATGGGCAAAACCCATAAAAGTGGGGGGAATTTGGTGATCAGTTAAATTTTCAAGTGATAAGGCAGAATAGTGACATAGATTTTGCCCCACAGGATGGACTGTCTAAGAGGAAATGGAACCCCTGAATGCTTTGAGGCCAAGCACCGACTGCATCGCACAGGGCATGAGCCACCCTCTAAAGATAACCTGGAGGAAGTCTGCAAAACTCTTCCCTGTTATACCTGCTCCCTAAATAGACAGCAGCTTCCAGAATTCAGAAGTTCCTTTCTGTTATTTTTCCAGCAGGACTAATGTATGTCTTTACATTGGAAACGGGGAGCAGGGCGGGCTGCGGACTCTTTCCAGAACAGATTGGGTTGCCTTCAATAAACTGAAATTCAGACATTTGGCTACATCCCAATAGCAAAGAGAAAAAAAGGTCATCAGCCTGTAAACAGTTTCCTATAGAATTTAGAGCTCTCAGGGCAAGCAAAAAATTACCATTTTACCATCTTTGTAATTAAGGCAGAATGTAACCTCCAAATACCTCTGATTTATATACTAAATACCTCAAATGGTAAACTTTGCAATCCCTTAATTCCAAACTCACAATATCCAACATACTCATCCAAAAGGTGACAAAATGTTAAAATAAAAGTGGTGTGAATAAAATCTAATTTCCTGATGAAGATGCCAAAACAGAAGTTTCACCAAAATTTTTTGCTTGTCAAAGAATATTTGAATTTTGAATTGAATATGGTAGTTTTAGAATAAGAGTACACTTAGAGAGAGTAAACAGATTTCTGTAGTACCAAGCCAAAGAACACTATGGACAGCAAAGAAGAACCCTCCTGTTAATTTGCATGTGGAAAGTGACATTTTTTCCTATACTGAAAATGCAGCGTTTTCTATTTTCTGTTCTTGTAATATTTTAAGTGTCTTCAAAGAAACACAAATTTAAGAACATCCTTGCGATAAATCATTATGAAAAGACAGACTTATTTTCTACATGTCAATTTAGCCAGTTCAGCCATTAATTTTAAGTGTGTGATTGCTTCAGTTAACAGTCAGAAAACTCAGAAGCTTTCACCATAAGACCATGGCAGGAAATTACCTAGTTCATTATGATTTATAAGACACATAAAAGAATTTAATAGTGAAGGATTGCCTAGGAAAGGATGTCTTTTTAATGAAGTACAAGAGCACAAAGCTCAGCAGGAATCACTCCTACTAAATCTCCTTTAATCATTCACAATTTACTATTTTTTCTCTAAATTATAAGTTTCTGTTTGAATGTTTTTATAACTTGTACATAAAAAACCCAATATTTTGAAGAATTTTGCTCCTCCCAATTTAATTATAGCAATTTCTGTTAAAAATATCAATGAATATTTGAATTGTCTTAGAACAGTTAGAGGTGGTTAGAAGGAGGTGATTTCTACAGCAGCAAAATATCTATTGAAAACTGGAAAAGTGATTTTTATTCAATTCAGATTAAGCAGCTGTGTTTTAACCTGTACTGCCTATTTCTATTACAGTTGAAAAACACTTCAAAGTTTTGAACTAGCAGAAGTTTAATTTTTACTTCTGTATAAAGTCTAAAGTCACCACTTAAGGTGAGCACCAAGCCCAGAAGCTTCTGAAACCCCAGCTGCAGTGCCCAGAAGGCAATAGATTTCTACTCCTTGTTTCACCACTCCATCCATAAACCTTAAGGCTTAAGAACTGAATCTAAACTGTATTTATTAGAATTAGATTTAGAACTGTGTGTAGGACTAGAATTGAGTTTTAGAGCTTTAACAGCCCCATAGAAGATGCAGTATCACAGCAAGTAAACAGGAAATCAGCTAAGGAAGGATATTAAACACTTTATCAAACAGGCTGTATTTCAGATCTCACACAATTACAGTTCCTTCCATTTGTGTTGATCTTTAAAAAAAGTTGGGCTCGCTCATGGGAACATTTTGCTCTCTGTTAAAGCCTGGAGGTGAAAAGACAGAGCTTGGATTCATCAAGTTATCACAAAATTTAGGTTTATAATACTGGCAACACAGTATAATAATGTGAGCATTCTTACAGATATTGCTAACTCCTTGAGATTTTAATAGTCTCTGGCACATATTGATTTCTCAATTTATTTTATTTGCATAAACTGTTCCATAATCTAGATAGAAATACACACATAGACCAAAGCTAGGAAAGCCTATTCAAATGCCTTTTCCTCGTGGGCCCCTTTTGGGCCAGAATTAAGTTCAGTAGAACCTGAAGAGAAACCAGAAGGTCACTAACACAGACCCATCTCCTAACAGGGCTGATGATGTTTTAGTCATCGCTTGTGTGACTGTCTTTCCTTAAAGATTTATGGAAAATGGTCACATGCAATGGGAACTTCAAGGATTCCTCAGGTGATGTCTGAGAACCTTTGACTTAGACTGGTTTCACCGGATAGACATAAACCCAGCCCATCTCATTGCCCCAGGAGTGACACTGAAGAAAGAGCAAGACATTTGATAAGTATATGGATACAGTAATTTTCACACTGAGAATGATCTGAAAAAAGCTGTGAGAGCAATAAATCAGAGAAAAAACCCACAACGCTTCATTTTAATTTAGTGTTTTTAAAATTTCTCCTTTTTTTCCTTTATTTTTTTAAAAGTATACTGAAGTGAGAAAAAGTTTTCTCTTTAAAATACTTGTTACTGAGTTGCTTCCAGATAAAGCATGGCACCTCACCGGGTAACTAGAAAAAATACAAAATTTATGTAGGGAGTTTTCACCTTTATTATTTGCAGGTGCTTTGACACTTTGAAAACACTGTTGGATCCTGAACTGTCAGGTGAGCAGCTGCTTCTCTGCCCATAGCATCACTACAACACAAGTGAGAAGATATTTAATGTAAATTTGCAACCCCAGGTTGGTTTGGAGGTACTTTGGGGAAGGGGGTTGGTAGGTTGGTTTCTTTGGCTTCATTTAACTTACTTTACGTGGAATCACAAGCATTTGTCTGGTGAAACACTTGTGGAAAAAACAAAGAAGCCAATAATAATTCTTAAATGATTGCGTGTGAAACAATTAAACTCCTGCAAAGCTCCACTTCATCAAGCTAAGCAACTGGGAGTGACCATAAGGTCGCGACAAAGGTCCTCAGCTCAGGTGCTTTGCCCCAGTTAGTTCTCATGATGGTCAGTAGCAAAAGAGAAGAGAAGGAATTTAAGTATGAGCACAGTCTGTGCCCAATTTTCAGCACCCCAAGGAGCAGTTGTGTTGACACCTTTATGTACAGACATATCTCACTGTATTAAGCAACACAATTTTACTAGGCTTTATTTAAAAAAAAACATACTTGCTTTCACTTTACATTTGCTGCCTACTAATTGCATTTGGTTACCCCACTTTTTGTATCAAGAAACCCAGTGAATAATTGTTGCTTTAATGTAGCTTTATGGTAGCCTCAGAGAAAGTTTTCTGCTACCCTCAGGTGTACCATGGCATCACAAGAGTGGCCAGCAAGGTCACCCACCTGGCTGGTTACAGTGGTTTGCAAAGCAAGGAGAATTGCAGTGACCCTCGTGTGACAGGCCTGACAAGTATTTTGGGCACAGCACATGGACTGCTGAGAACTGCATTTTCCTACTGTGAAAGAGTAAAGAAATTATTCAAACAACTGTACATGGTCTGAAAACCAATTTCAGATATACCAGGCGCCCACATGTGATTCTTTGAAAGAGGCTGAAATATTGTTACAGACAAAACCAGCCCTCAGCTGCAGCTACTATACAAAAAGTAGGCAACAGAGGTTTGACTGTGGTTGGAAATGGTTTCAGTCTTTACTGCTGTTTGTATTTTAATGCAAACCCTTTTAGGCAATTTAGCATAGATAAACTCAACAGGCCAAAAATACCCTAAAAACAAGAGGAAAATTTGGTGCCATTATAACAGCATACACAATGACTATCACAGAAATAACCAGTGCTCTAGAGCATGTAGTCAGGAAATTTCTCTGCTCCTTCACAGTTAAGACAGGACAAAGCAGACTTCCAAAACTGCTTTCACCCCAAGTGCAATTGGGGTATGGATGAAATGAAAAACTATTGGGGTCAAGACATCAACAAAGTTTGAGGAGAGAGTGGTCATTTCTGCAGATGACAGGAACTTCCACAGCATCACTCACTACAACTGATTCAGGACAAGTGACATTAAACCACAGCCTTCAGGATTTAAGCAAATTTCAAATGATTACAACTCAGAATAAGCCTTCAAATGTCTGTGTATTAGCCAAGACCACGTAATCCCATTTTCTACTGATGTATATGACACTAATCATTGCTGGAGACATGGTATGGGATTAGGTGAGGTCTGGACCTAATGCAAGATGTATTTCCTCTATGCCAGCTCAATTCTACTTTTAGCTTTTCTGCCAAGCCCCTCCAGGGTGCCCAGAAGCAGAGAAACTATTGCCAGCATTTGTTTTACCTTGCAGCCTTGAGACTAAAACTGCCTTGAAGACACACAAAGAACCAGTGCATCATGTAAGAGTCAGGAATCCTCACCCCAAGGAAAAAAATATATCAAAATATCTCCCAGTTTTCATATTTTTAAGAACTGCAAAGGGAGAATCAAATATTCAGGGAAAACAGAGAACAGATCAAAACTTTTAGAAGTTCAAATGTGCTGTCTGAACTATACTTACTGATTTAATATTTTTTTCTGAACTCTGAGTTTTTCATGCTGGATTTGGGTAGAAATGGCAAAGACCTCTAGCCAACTTTTGCACCACCAAGAAGGCTGTTTTGAAAGACATCTGGGTTTGAGAAGCCTGGGGAGATCCAAGACTGTCTTTTCCAAGCATTCCAGTACTATGGGTCAGCATCCCTTCATACACTTAAAAGTGTAATAATTTCTTCTCAATAATTAAATTTCAATCTACTAATCTGAAATTAAAAAACTTGGTCAAGCTAATTTTCCAGGTTTACAAATACCCATAAAGCATTAAATTCCATGGTTAAAGGTTTTGGGATTTTTTTTTTTAAGTAATCACAAAATGACAAGGGCTGGCAGTTCTCAGTTCTAATGACACTATAAACATTCAGCATACCTGCACTTTTTTCTTTTTTTCCTCTTCTCTGATCAAGCTGTGAAACAAACGAAAAAACAGAGCAAAGTCCTGATAGCAAATAAAACTATCAAGCTACTATTTGATCTCCTGGAGCCAGACTTTCATCTCATGGACTGTTATAACATGGCCAAGAATTATACTTAGCTATTGTTCAACTAATCCAACATCCCCTTCATAGCAAACCCTTGAGATTCAGCACAAATCAGCACCCAGAACTATGAAAGAATTCCTGGGAAACCTCTAAGTCATCAACTCTGTAAAAAACATCGAATGTGATTGAAGATAACAAAACATAAGCAAGGCCTCACAATGTTGTGCTTTTCTTCCTAGAACTTTCCTTTCTCATTCAAAATTAACCAATTCACACAGTATTTTTTTCTCTTCTTCATGCCTTGTTCATCTGCCCCGGTTTCTTTGCTGCTTCTGAAGCTGCTGAAGCCTTATCTTCACCTTTTTTGATACTTCCCAACTGCTAATATACTTCACACATCTGTTTTCCCAGAGTAACAGATGTTGTTGCTCAGCGAAGACAACAGTCTCTGTGTTTAGGCTATGAAGTGCAGAAAAAGCATTCAGAGCTAGTTTCTGCTTTTTCTCAGTAGATGCTTCAAAAATATAGATTCTGCAAAGAAAAGTGTACTTCCAGTGCATGTGTCCAGGGTTTACAAAGCCAACCAAACTGAAATGGATCTAGAAAATTGCTACTCGAGAGGGCAAAGAGCAGCATCTTTCTCATATATAGTTAAAAAAAAAAAAAATCTATGTTTTAGGCCTCAAGTGGCCATTAATTGCATGCAATTAAATCCACTACAATTATTTTACTTTGAGCAAGATAATAATGTATGATGTATTAATGCATGCTAATTGTATTGATGTGATTCTGCTCTATTCCTTCACACTCTGGTTTTGGGTCTTGCTGCTCACTAACACAGTGCAACATTTAGCAACAAAATATTTCCAAACTGAGACGGAGAAAATAGTTTTCAACTGGTGTCCAGCAACCCAGCCAGCAGAGCCCAGAGATTGTCATTCTGCTCATGGTTGTTATTCCCCATCATGACTGTTGTTTTCATGAATTTTTGGGAATCCTGTGCCAAAAGGCAGGAGAAATTGGTAGGGCAGATGTTCAGTGGGCATCAGGGGCAGGAGTGCCCAGGCACAGTGCAGTGCACAGAGTGCACATACCTGGGACCGTGGGCTCACCCTGTGACTCGGTGCAGGAGCTGCCCCCAAGTGTCCCCTCAGCACGGAGCAGCAGCAGGGGAGCCCAGAGACCCCCTGCTTTTTCTGGATGCACCACTCCTGATCCCACTCCAGATACATCCTGGCTGCTTCTGGGACCACACTCTATGTGGAACAGAATAGTAACAGACTGTGTATCAACATGGTCTGCAGACACAGGCCAGCTGTCTCTTCAGTAGAGATGTTGAAATACAAACAATGGAAATGTAGCACAATGCTCTAAAAGACTTCCTTAGGACTAAATGTCTGTGATCCTGTAACTTAATTATCTAATTTTCTTAGAATTTTGGTTTTTGCAGAGAGCTTACATGTATTTGGAAAAAAGTAAGTGTTTGCCCATTTGGGTTTGCTCAGCAGTTATAATAAGAACTTCCTCAATTTCTATACTCCTCTCTGGAAAAAATGTCACAGCACTCAACTGAAAATAAAAATATTTCTAGGTGGTTGTGGATGTTTTCCCTTTACAGAAACTTGATATTTTCTCATCACATTTTGAAGGCTGCCAGCCTTTTCCCATAATACATTTTGTAAAACTCTTCTCCCCACCTGTGTCATCTCTAACTCATTCTGCTAAACATTCACTTTTAAGAATATTGTTCCAACTTTACCCTCACCTTTCTCCTTCATTTACTATTAAGGCTGCTGTCACTTATGGGCTAGTTTCTGGAGATCAACTGCAGCACTATTTATTACCCATATTTGGATAAATTCTTTCCAATTTTATTTGCCTATCCCTTCCAGTTTCAAGAGGAAGAGATAAAACATCTAGCGACAAAATATTTCCAAGAAATATTTTGAGAAAAATATTTCTGAGAAAAATACACAAGAATGATCAAAATAATACACAGGTATAGTTTTGGCAGAAGCTAACAGAGTACCAAAAACTTGATAATGTTATTTCAAACCAGCTCAGTGCATAAACTGTTTCCACAAGGCTTCAAAGTCAAATAGTAATTAACTAATTCATATTTACTTATGAGAACTATCATTATTCTAGGAGAGAATTAATTTAAACTACTAAACCAGATCAATTATTTTTATGACAGCCAAAATCAAAATGTATGTATGTTGCACCTACATATTATATACTCTCTTACAATTGAATCTCTTACATTTATGAAAAAACCTAAATGTCAGACAGTAAATGCATGAAATTTCATTATGCCTTTCTCTGAAAATATGTCCTCTCACTTGTAGCAGTGTAGAAGCAGCACCTTTCACAGGAAAATGGTAACAAAATGCAAACAAAATACTGCCCCCACCTACAAACTCTCGTTGCTCTCAGTAGCACAGGAGCACAGCTCAGATTTCCAGTATAACAAAATGCTGTATTAGCCTAAGGTTTTCATAAATACAGGTCAAGGCTGTGCTATGAAGCACTTCACAGCTGGGATGCACTTGTCTCTAATGAGGTAAAACTATCAAAGCTGGAAGTTTCTTACAGACAGTTTACATTTTGTGATGACATTCCCTTGAATCACAAATGCAGCAGCCTTTCTTGTTTGTGGGCCTAGAGCTCTCCTCTGGGAATGGAAACATTAGCTACTGATGAAAATATTCATGAACTCTTTGTCATGCTGTTTTTATGGAAGGAAATTCCATCTATATCATGATCACAAACTGAGAAGTAAACTAATCTTTGCTCCTATGTATTAGTCATATTTTCCCTTATGCTCTTTGTAGAGCTAGTGGCACATGCGTATTTAATTTAATTCTGTATAAATATTCAACAGGGCCTTTATCTTATCACCTTGATAGCTCATTTGGCCTAATAGCAATTAGCCTTAGAGCCAGAAAAACAATCAATTTTTTACACTTAATACAACAACATGTGACGCTTATCAGCAGCCAGCCTTGCAGAAAGTGCACTGCTGATTTAAGAGTAACTAATCCTAACTCTGCACGTCTTAAGGAGCTGGCCAATGACAACCAGGATCTCTGCTTTTTTTGTTCACTTTGAGTCACAGTATTCATTGATTTATTTACTCATTATTGTGTTCAAGCATTATTCGACTAAGCATTCAAGCAATGATGATGCACTTGAATTCTGCAGATAGGAAGTGAGGTGATTAAATAAATTAAAGGTGGCTAAATGGTTAATTGTGAAGAGTGTAGAGTCTGAATATATTCTGTGTATGGCATTGATTATCGTTTAATACTCAAAACAACTTTGTGACACAAGACAAATAAACAAAATCTATCTAACATGCCCTCAGAACAGTGCCTGCAGCTTTCTGGAGATTTGTGTTTCCAGCTCACCAAACACCTCTGAGAGTGCATAGAGAACTTCTCACTTTCATCTTCCCCAACAGGACACATTTCTGCACCACTGTGAACATTACATTTGCCATTTGCCATTTCAGGGCAGGCACTTTCACTACAGGCAGCTGCACAGTTTACTTAGGAAGTGTTGAAGAGAATCCTCCCACCTATTCTGCCTCTTCTTTGGAGGATACACCAAGCACTGTTCTAGCCCTTCAAAATGCCACAGCTAACAGGGATGGAAGGGGAGAGAGCCACAACCTCCTGCTGCACTGACTGTGCATGGGATGGGGCACAGGGAAGCAGCCTTGGAGCTCTGTGCACTACCTTGAAATCTCTGGCTCTGCTCCTGCTTGCCATTGCCAACGTTACATCACTGCACTAGGCCAGCCAGACCAGTTTTCAAGCTGCCATTGAACTAGAGGACAACTGAGTTCATCTTTCCCACCTGTGCTATTTATATGCAGGATGTTCAGGAAGTGTATGTTGCACACTGCTCTATTTCTGACCAAAACATATGCTTTCAAGGCAGCCTACAACCAGACACAGTGTGATAGGGGGGAAAAAAATTTCTTACATAAGCTCCAGCATCACCTCCTGTAATACCAATTGAATTTGTCCTGAAAGCTAGTGACAGTGAGCTCAGAGGTACCAAAAGTGAGTTCAACAATCCAAGGAATGTGTCTGAGCAGCCTATTTCCATGATGACCCATTCTGGGGGAAGATGCTCTAACTGTTTAACTTCATCTCACTGGAATGTGTTTTGCAAATGTTTTAATAAGTTATGACCCTACTTGTCTATGCAATGCAGTTCCTCAAATACCTCAGCTGCTCCTTTCAGCTGTTTAAGCTGCAAATTCCATAATGCCTGTGATGTTTAGGAAAAAGGGAAGTTTATATCTTGCTAAATAGGGCTGTTGCTATCCCAGTGACAAATTCTCTGGATGGACTAATATCTGAGAAAATATCTTTTTTAAAGGTGTACTTATTATCTTTCATGGCTTCTAAGAACCTTTCACACTCTACTGGATGTTTTCCACCTCCCACAGCATGAGTGTCACAGGAGATGCAGCCTGTTTGGAGATCTCAGCACATCTGGAATCTACAGCAGCAGCAACAAAGATGCTCACAGAGGAGGAGCACACTACCTCCCACTCGACTGCTCCTTCCCAGAACCGGCACTGTGTTCCTCAAAGACTCAAATCCCAAGGTGTAGGAACCTTTGCCATTCATTTGCTGTCAAGAAGCCCATCATCTCTATTTAAATGATTCCTGAATGTTACCTATACTATCACAATCATTAGGCAATCATTTTACTTAACAAAACCAATCAGAGAAATATCAAAAGGCTAAATATAGCTTCAAATATAGTTAAGGGGAAGGAAACCCAAACAATAAACCCAGCTTATCATGTTCATCATGTTTCAAGAAGGCCAGCATGAGGAGACTGAAAAATTATTTTGCCACCACATCTAATGGGACTTGGGGGGAATCATCTCTTGGGAGGTTTGTCGGTCATGTGAGCACTGACAGAGTCACTTTTTGTCAGTACACTCAACTTGCTCTCAACACATCAGTTATTGCTTTTGAATTTAACAGAGACTAATTGTAAACATATCCTAATTTCTAAAATTTCTAATTAAGTACTTCAGTATGATGGCTAAACATTGAACACAATGAGAGCACATCCAGCTATTTTCTCCCCTGGCGACAGAGCACTGAGCCAATGAAGATCTGCCCTAGAGATTGTTTGAAATCCACCCTCAGGACTGGCAGTCAGCTCTGGGGCTTCTAGTGACAGAGCTGGAGACTGTACGAGCACTGAAGGAGCACGGGCAAAGACACACAGAGCAGACACAGGAACTGCGCCACTTGTCCCTCCTGAGAGATGGGGCATCTCTGCCCTTGGAGGTGCATCTGGCTAGAGGAATAATCAGGCTGGTAGATTTTTGTGAATGGACCTTAGATTTCCAGACAGCAAAAAAAAAAAACAAAAACCAAACAAACACAAACCACCAACATCTTACATACTTCTAGAGATCAATCTATGCAAGCCAGTCAAAAAACAGGAATACAACACAAAGACCTTCTGGAAGAGAAGATGCTTTCCTGCTCTACATAGGCCAGCAGACACAGGCTCACTCAACCATTTTCTGAGCACAACACACCCTCCAGGCCCTCTCTGAAGTATCCTGGGCCAGCAACCAGCAAAACTAGAACATGAGCTGGAAAACAAGCCACATGCATTGGATTTAGAAGTCAGGTCCTTTTTTTTTTCCTTATTTTTAGAAGGTAAGATTTACCACTGTTACAAATACTTATGAACTAGTGGGAGCCTTGACATCAAGACCGAGTGTCCTTGTGGAAGACAGACTTGTGTTTTAAGCTATTTTTATTTTGGCAAGTTGAGTTCAGTTCTGTCCTGAACTGAATAGAGAAAAAAATATAATGGCCTGTAGAGTGCCAAACTAAAGCCAAATTAAGTGATCTAATCAGTTTTCTGACTTACATGCTATAAAATTAAAAAAAAAAACAACATAATTAATTATGAAATAACTCATTAGAGCAGCAGCAAAAGAAGCTATCCCATTCTTTTCTGGCAGATGGAAGAATTCCTCATGCTAGCTGAAGACAGTTACTCTAAAACCTTTCTTTAACACCATAGAAATAGATCCATCTAAAAAAAAAACTATTATTAATGTTTTTCATTATTTACTTTTTAACACAAGGTCTTCTATTGAATTTCTAAAAATTGATTCGTATTTATCCATAATTGAGACACTTTGTCACCCCAAAGATTAATCTAAGAACATAAATTCTAGCTAATGTTCACTGCTCAATGGCTGTTTTTGTCTCTGAAGGCACTTCATCTAATTATCTTGTAGTGGAAGACTGCTCTAAAGGGTCAGCTTCCAAAATAGTTATCTAGATGTTTAAGATCATTATAATGAATGCACACTTGTTTAGTCTCAGAACATAATGCCAAGATTTTTACATGACTGTTTTATTTTTCCCAAGATAAATTATCATCAGCTTTTTTCCCCTCTTCTTTTTTTTTTTTTTTTTTCTCCTTCAATACCTTCTTCAAGTATCAGATGTGCAGGATGATTTCTAAGAACGTATTTGGAGCAAATTTAAAATTCTTTTTCAGACATGAGATTAGATTTATTTTTTAATTTTGAAAACCCAAACATTAAATTAGGTAAAACAGATAGACAGCTTTAGTAGAATTCTGAAAGGCAGCCTTTCTTAACAAGAGTATTTTTATTTTGGTGCATCTATTTCGTTGTAGAAGGTTGTTGATTTCCTCATTATTTTAAAGATGTTGGAGAAATGTTGCTGCACCATTTTTCTGACCAAGCTTCATGATCTTGCAACATCTTCCATGGTGTGTTTAATATCCAGGAGTGCTTGAATTCGTGCAGAGCACTCCATAGCAGTTAACAGACAACCTTGTCCATGGCATTACAGATGTTAGAGCAGTCAAAGGTTCATCTCAGCAAGACAGTAATAGAAACCATTCTTACTAAAGATAAGACTTCTCATGAATTATGAAAAAAAGAAATCAAAGTCAATTTAATCAGTTGTCTCTTGGCTCATATTTCCTGTCACAGGCAACTTTTTCCTAATTTGGAAAACAGTATTTCAAAGCAATAGCAGTTTTTTATTAGTTTCCTAATGGGAAAATTCATGGGAATTTTCATGGGAATTTCCTACTATGGTGGTTGCAATATTCAGACCTATAAAGCAACAAAAAAACCTTGTTTTTCTCACAGATGTCCATCCAGTTGTGACTGCTTTCCCAAAGAATAATCTCTATCCCTTTCCTCCACTAATAAAGAAAGAGTTGTGCAAACTTACAAATTCCTACTATAGGCAAAGAAAAAAAAAAAGATAAATCCACGTCTCCTAAAAATTGACAAAAAACATTCCAAACTTAGGATTGTTAGGATCATTCTTCTAAATTCAGTTTATAGGTGATGTTTTGCTGTTGCCTGGATTTGTGGGTCTTTCTTTAAATAGTACTGCTCTGCCATCAGGAGACATTACATTAATTTCATTTGGCATCACTGGGCCTCAAAGCAAGAGAGATGCTTTCCTTCAGCAGGACAGAAAGATCTGGCATTTTTAATTCACTTTCTTGTGTGTCTTGAAGTAATTTAATTCTCTATTTGCCCTTCTCAGAAGATAATCTTGTAAGGAAATGAAGGTAACTTTTTTGTAAACATTGTTATCAGAAAGCACCACCTTTCTCTCTGCATCTCTCATGCTGCTGCCACAGTGTCAGCTCCTGGCATCCTAAATAACAAAGGATTGATTGATCCATTTTTTTAATTTTTAAGCACTGCATGCTTTGACACTTCAATGTGAGATGAATGGCAGATGGGTTTCTAACATTTTTACTCCGGGTTTCTCTTTTAAGAAATCAGAAAATGGCAAAAAAAAAAACAAAAAAAAAAAAACAACTCGAGGGTACAGATCCTAGATCTTTGAATGCTATGGAAATTTTCTTCCCTCCCATTGCTTTGGGATGAGGAATCCTAAAGGAATCATGTATCTAAGCCTGAACTTCTCTGCAAAGTCCTGCACTTCATGCTCAAACTGTGACTCATTGCAAACATTAGACTACCTTTCATCTGAAGTCCTTGTGAGGTTTTTCTGTAGTAGGTACTCACTGCACCAAAGGCTAAACAAGGGTAATGGTGCAAGAACTCAAAGGTCAATGGTAAGGCAAGGGTCTATTTTTTCCCCACAAACCAGTCAGCATAACATTGATCTTTCCTTTTTTCCTAAGCCACTAGCCTGGGGTTTTCTTGCTTGTCTTGATCTTTATTTTTAACATGCGCAGCAGAACCTTGAGCATTTCTTCAGGATTTCTAGCCAAAGCTGTATTTGGAAAGGGCTCCTCAAACTCTGAAATGGTCAGTGACTTCCACATATTATTTTAATGTGTTTTTCTGTAACACGTGAGGAAATGTCACTCTGCTCTGGAAATACCACCCCATGCAGGATCAGATGTCTTTATGAACTACTCCATGTATTTGCATCTTAGGAACAGGGAGGATTATGGGAACCTTCTTCCATGCCAGAAAACCAGAGACACTGGCAAAATGAGGACCGGTTGGAATACTCAGTGAAGCACCTGGGAGCCTTCAGAAAAAAATTCCTTCCTCCTTCAAAGTGAAAGCTATTTCTGTCACAGAAATATCTAATCTGTGAAATTCCAGGACCATTCTAGAATCTGTATCACATTGCCAATATTTACCTCTAACCTGAACAGCATCATTTCCATTTTGGTATTCCTTAAAAATACTGCAGCTTTTCCAAGTAGCTAATGCCACAAATAATCTATTTTCACTTTTACTCTGAAGAAAACAATTTTTTTCTTGCCTCTTCATAGCTTCAAAACCTTCCTGAAATGCAAGCAGGCCTTTTCTCTTTTAATTTGCCATCAAAGAGTCACGCAAAGTGTGTAGTCTTCAGATCAGAAGCAAACCATCAGCAAGATGACCTTAGCTGCCTGCCAGGGCACTGATTGTTTTTCTTCTTTCACAGTTCAGCACTTCAGGGTAGCAAGGGATACAATTCTTCAAGGTAAAAGAAAAAAAAATCAATATATATTCTCTCACAGAATCAAATAATAGTGATTAGAAATCACGAGATAAGGAAAAAAAATGAAGGCTAAGAAGGTGGAAAAAAATCTCAAACTGGAGAATAGGAAAAATATGCCAAGCTGTTGCAGACTTTTAAGGCCTGATTTATATGAGACAGGGACCTGGACAAACAACTCAATTGAGACCCTTATTTTCACCTACCAAAAAGTGATACAGAGGAGTGACTGAAATTATGAGTAACAGCTCTTAAGGAGTGAAACTACAGTATAGTAAATCAGTGTTACTTATCCTAAAGAAATTATCCTCTATATTAAAATATTGTTAGTTATTCTTAGGAAAGTATTTTCTTGTGGCTAGTCAGCACATTACTTTATCCATTATCTGTAGCTCTCCCCTTGGGATTTGCTCCAAAATTCATATTTCTCAAAAAGTTGTGGGTTTTGTTTCTTACAAAGCACAAAGATTGTGTAAACCCATTCTTGCCTTACAATTCATTTCATGTAACTTTATAAGTAGAATATATTTTCACTTACGAGTCAAAATTAGAACTTGGTGGAAAGAGAGGAAACAGAGGCTAAACTAATTCCTTGCAGGAAATTACTCTTTTTTCATGTCCATCTCCAACACATGCAACTTTTAAAAGCAGGCCTAGAGGAAGTTGGTCTAATGAAAGGACTAATCTCAAGTCAGACAGAAACAGACAAAGGGAATTATCAGCGTTACATTAAGCACATTCAAAACATCACAGAGTCACACAGCTTTTCATCAGTATCACAGAGTAACAGCAATGCTGTTTCTATGCTACACAACCTATATAGAAATATATGTTGAAGTCACAGCTCAGGCATATTGCCTTAGTGAAAGGATGAAGCACAGAAGGAAGAAAGCAGGCAATTCCGTTGAAGGGATTTTCACATTTATTCTCTACTTTTACTGATCACCAAAAACAACCAGAAATTGTCTCAAACCCACAAAATAACTCCTTAACTACCCTGCATACATAATTGGATGCAGTTCAATAAAAGAGAATTTTATTTTTTAATATGGTTTTAAAATAAGAAAGCACCTAATTCTATAAACTTAAACGTTACTAATGTCAAAGAATTGCATGAGAATAATAGCGTGCTTTTATTTTTTTGCTTTTCATTGAAGTAACCCACAGATTTTGTGTTATATAAAGAATTCTGGATTCTTGGGACACATTTAAAATAGTAACTTACCACAATTCATTTTATGCATTCAAAAATTTAATAAGAGACCATCCCTGAGTTGGAATTTCCTTTTTTTTTTTTTCCACATCTAGAAAGCCTTTCAAGTGAAAATAACTACTAAATCAACCCCTTCCACTTTCATGTGGAAGCATAGTCACATGCTTGTTTAAAAAGGAGTAACTAAGCATGCTACTATTGCTCTGTCATTTATCTAATAACTGTGCTCATAGACTTAAAAAAATATTCTCTCGGAAAGAACTCAACAGAGGTTATGCAACAGTGACAGACATCATCCTGTTGAAATTATCCATCTATTTCAGGAAGGTAAAAATGTGGAGACTGTACCTTCTGGAGGTGTGTTAAGGATGGAAATGCCACAACCACAAGTCACTGGAACTGAATATTTGCGATTGGGAAACGTCAGAGCTTGTAGAGCAGCCAACTGCATTTTTGAGGGGACCCATAAGTCTCTACCTCTTGCAGCATCACACTTTATAAAAGGGAGTGAGCTTTAAACAGCATCCTGGGATTCCTTTCTTTCAGAACAACATGTGCAGAATTACTTTACCAGCGATCCTGCAGAGGACATGCTTCAGGGTTAAACTTCAAGAACAGTTTCAAAAATTACTTTTAGTTCCCCTGGTCAAGACTCTAAAACTTGTGCTAAAATGGCTTTTCTATGTTAGTACTAATTTCTGGGATTAATGTTAAGAGGAATCACAGGATGCCTCTGGCACAGCTGTTTCAACCCCCTCCTCTTCCTGATGTCATTTTCCTCACCCCTACACCCAGGGTCAGAACAGCCACAGAAGCCTGGATCAATGCAAGAAGAGACCTGCAGCGAATCAGCATCCTACAGAACCTGCCTGTGACCCTGTGCTGTATGACCACAGGCCACTGCCAGCATCAGAGCTCTGATCCCACTGGGGTCCACTGCTCCTGAGCACACATCCAACATCCACTCCCTCCCTTGTGCCACATTTCCTGAACATGTGCCATACAGCAAAACAACATCCAGCCTATTGCAAAGAAACTCAAGTTTCTGCAGAAATCCCACAAGGGAAAAAGAGATTAAAATCCCACCAACCCAGGGAAACAATTCAACAAGTTAAACATAACAAATTTGAAGCAACTAAATTCATGAAGGGCAGGTGAGGAGTATTTATGGAAGATGATCTAAATTCTGTGCAAGGAGAAGGCAAAATGTCACCAGTGAAGATGGTTATCATAAACTCTTAAGGATATTCTTCTCTCAATGGTCAACATGCAAAGTTCAGCAAATGAGAAATGCAGCCATCAGCACAACAGCAGCAGATTTGTCATTTTTCTCACCTAAATCAAGTGTCCAAGAAATCTACTGGGTAATGACTAAACAACTCCCTCATTACATTTCCTTCTTATTTATATTAATTTATGCTTAGAAGTACAAGACATACTTTACATATTTATTTTTCTCACAATAAAAAAATAATTCCTAGTATAATTTTAGTTCTCTATATCAATATTGAGGATGCTTGAACAAAAAATTCTGTATTTAGGAAAAAATCAAATTATGCACTGAACACCTGAATAGGTTTATGACTTCATCTTCTATAGCTGTCATAGGAAGCAAGAAGGGAATAGACATTGCCGTCTCTAAAATGTTGGTTTTTGTCTCAAAATTTGATTGCCAGTGAAATTACAGAATTATCTAAGCTAGGCTGAGAGTCTGTGGCATCCTAAGATGTTCCTGCAGAATAAACTGTTGTAGCCTGCTGTTTAAAACAAAAGATAAGCTAAAAGATGTATTGATTTCAGTTGCTTGAGAAACACAAAACCAATAAATAAGTCACTGTGAGATGGATAAAGGAACACAACATAACAAAATAAGGAAAAAAGTATGAAAATACACTTATGGTAAAAAAGTTGAAAAAGTTTAAAATACACTTATTTTTTTTAATAGTTACAGAAAATAAAATCATTTTAATATCTACCCTTCTCATTGTTTCTTAATGTATCCATTAGATACATTGACTTGATTATAAGAATGTTTTGTAGTCAGGAGACTGGTGCTACCAATGCATACTAAACAGCTATTCCTCTTTACAGAAAGCATTGCAGTTTTGATGCTTAGCTCTTGGAGTTAAAGAGAAAAAAAAACCAAAGAAACCCAACCAAACCCCAAACACCAAGCCTCCTTGGAGAAAGCTATTTGATCATTGGCCCAGCAGTTAGAAGTGAGGTGTCTTCCCTCAAGAGCCACATGGCCCCTTTCATGCCAGACCACACTGTGGCATCTCTACTCACAGCAGCTTCCATTTCTATCCATGGAACTTTGCAAGATCCCAAGAGTGCAGATTTTCCAAAAACGATCTTTGTACTACACCCTAACCAATCAGCTCCAGCACATCAAAGTTTCTGCCCAACTTGATTTTTTGTCACCAATGAGTAGGTTAAATTACCTGTGTGCAATGGAAAATGTGATTCATCTATTCAATGAGACAAACATTTGCTTCATTTAACCATACAGGGATATAGGGAATGGACTTGAGTTGCCAATGTTAAGTTCCTGATTCTGAGCTCACTGAAGAACTGGGAAGAGGACATGTGACACTAAAAAGGTTTAGGAAGAAACATTAAAATAGACAGTCCAAAGGCACCATGTAAGAATCACGGCTCATCCTGTTTCCTGTGCAGTACTGGGTCATAACTTAAACAAAATTTCTCAAGATGATTTCTAGGTGACTATATGAACAAAAAGTCTGAAAGTTCAAAATGACACTTGTAGCTTGGCAAAGAAATAATTTGGCAGATGGAGAAATGCCAAGATTGATTTTTTTCTTCCTTTTTTTGAATAAATTAAGGAAGTCTAATATAAAGCTGAAAAATCCAGATCTCTAGACAGAAATTGAAACCTATGGAAGTCCACTAAAAATAAATTAACATTTTCAAGTAAAAAATTGTAAAAAATTGATTTTTTGCTGTATTAGGTCTCAGTCAAAGAAAAGTAATAAGTATGTGATTTAACACACACGCCACACTACAACAGTGCATCTTGCATTAATATGGAGAACTGGTTTACAGAGTAAGAACTGACCCACACAGATACCAACAGTTTCCAGAGGTGCCTGAGAATCACAAGTATCAGAGCACAGAACAAGGCTGTAAGTTTTACTTGAAGCGTCACATGCCTTTGAGCACACTGCTTTACCTACTTTCTTACATAATGGAGAGAACAAAATGGTGAGAGCACAGGATTTGAAGATATAAAACTGCTGTGGTATGAAAGAGCAGCCCAAGTATCTGAAATTGGTCACCCTGGTTGTCAGGTACCAAAAATAAGTAAATTATCTGGAGAAACTCAGGTCTTACGTAAGAGATACATAGCAAGCATTCTGCTCAGAAATTGCCACCATAAAAAGGACAAGAATGTAATCATATGTTCAAGGCAAGGTTTTTAGCATAACTGGGAACAGATGTGGAAGCACAAGCACAGGAAAAGAGCACCTAATTAGCTAATTGAAAAGCGCATCCTCAGGCATATAAAATCCAAGTTTGACAAGCAGTCATAAGCTGACATTTCTCAATTTTTCAGTGCTTTAAAACTGCCAAAATAGAAGCATATGCCATCACAGTATATAAACACATTCTGTAATCATACACAGAATTGGGGAACATTCTGGATTGGCAGGGCTTTTCTAAAGAATGTCTAGTCCAACTCCCACTAATCTGAATGGACATCTTCAACTAGATCAAGTTGCTTAGAGCCCCATCCAGTCTGACACTGAATGTTTCCAGGGATTAAGCACACACCACCTCCCTGGGCAACCTATCCCAGTGTTCCACCACCCTCATAGTAAAGAATTGTTTTTATCTGGTTTGAATCTACCCTCTTTTCATTTAAAACCATTACCAATCACCCTATCCTATACTTATGTTCAAAAGCTCTAGTGGAACTCCGGTGTTCCAGAGTAGCAACAACAATGAATATATGCTTACATTCTACTGGTAATATGGAAATATTTTTTCAAACTCTACAATGCCCTGTTAGAAGGTCAACAGAAGCATATTTAACTGCATGTATCATAGCTGGGGCAAATTATTTGAGCTTCCAAAAATATACTTATAAGTAAGAGCTACAAACATAAGGAATAGAAATATTATTAGTATTACATGGCCTAAAATTAAAATAAAAAATATTTTACTTCTTAGCTGTTTTGTTGATTTTAAAAAATACAACCTCTGAAAAATTACTTCAGCCTAATTTAAGAAATCTTAGTATATACCAAAAAAGGCTATTTCTATTTTACAGCCTTTTAAAAGCAGACAGTTGGTTTTAGTCAGCTGATTTGAACTGAAAATAAATACCTGTTTTTTTTCTGTATAGTTACATAAAATAAATGTCTCTTCTGAAGCTTAAAAAGCTATCAATTGTCTACAAAACTATCACTTGTTATTTGCAGTATTCTGCACTGTATTCAATATAAGTACAACCTTTTTCTACCATTTCAATCATTATTAAATCATTGCTAAAAATACACCCCACCAGTCACAAGAGACATGGCAGACAATTATTGCTGACCAGCACCCCACAAGAAGCATAACTTAGCAGTCTCCTCGTGAGCACTTTGATTATATTAGACATTAAGAGCTGACATTTCAGCTGCTTAAATTAACTGGCTCAGAGATGGACTGGTACTTAAAACTGACTGCTACCCTTAAGGATCCAGCATCTTCAGGCCATTTTTTTGGTCCCCCCTTGATAACTGACATATAAACATTTTTATGTCCTTGATAACGACTATAAAATGTGTAAACTCATAACTGTAAAAATCCAACACAGAATATTTTGGTTATATGTAACTCATAGCTCTGTACCTAATCTTCATTAAAAAATAAAAATGAGTCATTACTTATCCATCTTTTCTGCACCTTTAATGCAACCAACACAGGAGCTTGTGTTGTGTGCACAAGCATGCAGCCCTGTGTTCAGAACAGATAGATCTCATGTAGAGATCTGGGGCAGAAACAGGACTTACTGTTCTGAGCATGGTTCTTCATTAACACCCTTTTGCAAACAGCACCAATTTTTGACTAGGAGGTAAGAAAATAACTCTTCTCAGTGCAGAAAAAAAATCTGCTACTTACTAAATAATTTTGCCTAAAAAGTCAAACCCACAGTGAATTTAAGTCCAAAGAAGCAAAAGTCAAGAAAAGGAAAGCAAGGATGCCAGAGATGATTAATTTCAGAAAATTGAGCCAGAAATAAGGGAGAATTTAAAAATTACTCAAATTACAACAGCAGTTTCAATCCAGGCTTCAAAACAAAGGACTAAATTGAATGTTGAAAACATTAAATTGCCAAATCAGTTGCAAACTGAAGACCCTTACTAAAAACATTGCAGGATTTCAGTCCTAGCAGAGAGTTGGGCAATACAATCTCAGGAGGTTCTTTACAACCTCAACTGTTCTCTAAATCTAATGCTGCTTGAGAGCACCAATATTGAACTCAATTCTTAGCCAGTATTTGGAGTCTGGGGACTAGACTTTCCCATGCTCCTCAGTATTTTATGTGGATGTTGTTAATATGAGTGATTGTTAAAAGAGCTAGAGTTAAAGGAAGTAACTGTTTACCATTTCCCATTTATCATCACTGTTTCAGGACTGCAGAATGGCTGTAAAGTGAGATAAAGAAATCAGTGACCTTAAAATGCAGCACTGAGATAGATCACTGAAGTTTAAAAGGCTTGGGAAGGAAAAGGAGCTCTTATATGGAGAATGCTCTATTGCTGAATTATTAATTTGACACTAAGCAGTAATTGCCTGCACTTATTGATTTAAAAATTATTAATTAATAATAATTTATTATAATATTAACTATAATAATAAGCTATAATTAAAATAATAATTAAATGACAATTTATTAATTAAAAAATATAGAAACTATACAGCACTCCAAAGTACTAACCAATTTTTGCTGTACCTGCTCACAGCCAATCTGCCTTCTAGCTAAACTCCACAAAATAAGGCTGCAATGTAGGTCACAAAGAAAACTAGTGCTGCAAAAAGGCACAGAATAATTTTGCAGAGGGCAGATTTCCCAGTTCCACTATATAACATAAGTAACTTAGGGAAAAGTATATACTTCAGTAAAAATGGTCCTACTCAGATCATCTTAAGATTCAAATGCAACACAGCTGAATTGTAAACAGCACAAGCTCCTGACAAGAAACTGACTGCAGAGCAGTGCAAAAACTAATATGCTTCTCATAGTATTCAAATGGATATAGCTTTCCAAGAACACTGGAAAAAATCCCTTTTAAATTATTACATCCCTTCTGTGTTAAGTCTGCAGGAGAGCATTTGCTTTCAATCAACTTTTTCTACCATTCATTTTCCCTTCTGCAGTTCAGAAAAATAAATTTCCTCTCTCTAAAGCCAGACTTTGGAATAAACATGTATTAGCAGTAGCACAAGAGGCTTTTATTTTTAGTATCTGTTATGTTTCCAACATGCTGCTCCAGAAAAGAATTAGAGAAATTTGAGATCATCAAATTTATCCTCCCACTTCTCTCCCATCTCTTCTGACCATGCTCCTCTTCCAAATCATACAGCTATATACAAATTTTTATTATGGTGCAAGACAAAACACATAGGTGGTACATAACGAACATACTTTCAAGAACTAGTAGGGCTGTGACATACAAAAATATGTAAACTACATTTTTCTCAATGACTGTTCAGAATCATTACTGAATATGTTGGGAGTTTGTTTGACAGAATTTCCATTTTGAATATACATAAAGATTATAAAATGAAACACATGACAAATATTCCTAAAACCCAAAGGCACTGCTGTTTATTTATATTTTTAAAATATTATGTCATGTAACAATAACAAATACATCCTGGCATTCTATTAAGTGGCAGATATCAGCAGGGAAGAAGTTTTTCTTCCCTCATAGTTTGCATTACAGCACTTTATTTTAATCAATTTATTTAGGTGCTTCCCAAGTTCACTTTCATATATTGCTCATGTGTTTCTGAGTTAAATAAACCTCAGTCATGCCTTTTTATCTTAAACTAGAAATCAAGCCAGCTTTCATAGTATCATAAATCATTGCTGCTACTGTCCATATATAAGCTTAAAAGTACGTATTTTTAATCTAAGCAACAGTAAAACAAGACTAGAAAGTTTAGATGTTTTTATAGACAAAAATAAGGAATTTATGAGGTTTTTTGGATTTTTTGGTGAGGAAGTTAATTTTCAGCACGAGTTCTGTACTCACCTCACTTCAGCACTCAGGGCACCATCTCAGAGCCTACAACAAATGAACTTCACGTATGTCATCAACACAAAGCAGAAAGACACACAAACCTTAGTGATTAATGATTCACAGTGTAAGAAAAATCTGTATTTTTGTATGCCCTAAAAGGAGGAGTGCCCCTTGTAGGTGCTCTGTCATGCAGGGCCATCATCAAACCAGCAATTTTACCCAACTTGGAAGGACTTGATTGACAACACATCATTTCCTCCACTGAGAAATTTCTAGGCAACATTTTATTTACCTTTGAAGTAGATTATTCAATAACAAGAGTGGGGCCTTATGTTATAGCACTGGATTGCCCCTTGCCACACAGATTCACTGCTGCTACTCAAGGAATAACTGCCCTCCCAGAAATGGAAGGAGATTCACTGCCTCTTAGCAAAGCCTGATGGCTTCCAACTAATCCCTGCAAGACTTTCAATATTCACAGCAGTAGTATCTGAGGCTGGGAAAGTTTTGTCAATGGGTAAAAGACATCAAGGCTTCTAAACATTTGGCATAATTAAAGAAATGAGTTACACTATGTGTGCAACTTCTTAAACCACTTGTGACTAAGTTGACTTAAGGAACAAGACTGCACTAAATTGCAGACAGAACTGAATTCCAATATAGCTGAGGGTGAAAAATTCAATGATTAAAAAAAATTGCATCATGGGTTGTTTCTCTGCATTAAACCTATCCTATAGATCTATGTTATTTACGTATTTGACACTGGGCAGTACTCAACTATGGTAATACTATTCTTGACGAACAAGGCACATTAGAAAACTAATTTTAAAAAGTCAGTACCTCAACTAGTAAATTTAACAACCAGGTAAGAAGGCAACTTGACGAAATGACATTCTGTTTTCCACAGATCAATTGTCTTAGATTTATTTAATCAAAGATATGATACAGTTACAAGCCCATGCATTTAATAAAAATCTGAACTTAAAAATTTTATGGAACAAAATTTTAAATAAGGCATATACAGATGTTCCTGGGTATTCAACTGGACTGGTTAGTATAGAGAAATATTATTTGAAACATATGACCAGAAGCATTGAGATTTTCATGTGATCGTTTCTTTACCTCTTCCTCTTCCACTCCACACCTGAAGATAAATCATAGCTGAATAACGCCATGGACTGAATTCTAGGCATGAGCTCATAACTGAACTCATAAATTCCCTTCCCATTGGTTACATATTTATAGTATATCCCTTTTATACTGTTATTAAAAATAAAATAAATAAGACTACATTTAAAAAATGTAGGCGGTATAACTACTAAAAATGTCATTTATGCATTTAATATGCAGGCAAAATTAAAATTTCTGTCTACTTAAATTCATTTTTATGATTACAAGGTAATTCTTGTAATTCCCAAATGCTTTTGAAAATTACTACCTCTCAGAAAATTTGGGTATATCTATGTAATGAGACTGCCGGAGAAACCACAGAGAAGATGCAACAGATTAACGTGAAATAAATACTAGAGATAGTATTTAAAAGGCACACAAATACTTCAAACACATACAGTTTCAAATCTTTATTGTTTTAAAATTCTACATGTCTTTTACAATTACAATAATTTGTTACTTAAATGACTCTTGTATGGTTAATGTACAATGAGTTTTTTCCTGAAACTCAACCATGAAATACAATTTCATCAATATGATTTTTCTAAATAGATTAATACAAGACTTCTGTTTTGTTGGGAAGAACAAGTGCTTCACCTTGAATAAACAGCACAGGTGTCTTCCCTTCAGAATCTGTGTGATCAATCCATCGAAAGTGCTTTTGAAGATTGCAGATCTAACTGTGACTGATTTTCAAAATCAGTGCATCAAATTACAAGGGTTTTTTAACATTAAAGAGCATTTTCATGTAATGAAACAAGCTGCAGTAGTTATTTTTATTCATCTACTGAGGCAAACTCATGTTGAAGAAAAATTATATGATTATCGGCATGCAATGAACACCTTCTTTAAATAGTTGATGAATTTTACACATACAAAGAATCTGTTAAAGAGTGCAAGTACTTTGATAATGATTTCACAAAAGGACATATGCTGGTAATAATGGTAACTAACATTTAACATCTAAATACAAGCTAATGTATATTTAACAGGCAATTAACATGGCAAACAAACCATGTTTCATGTGGTTGCCCTTAGAGAAAATGAACTCATTTGGTCCACACTCTTAAAGTTATCTGGGTAAAAAAATCGAAGCAGTTAGGGCCAGAGTTTTTGATGAATTTCTAAAATGTCACCTGTTAAAAAGTAAAAGCAGTACATCAATGACGTATCTTGTCACATGACCTCAGTATAAAAAGATGGCCTGGTATTTGGAGCGATGAACGAGCACTGAAGGACAAGTCAAAAAAGAATGGAGACAGAATGAACTAAAACTTTGTTGTGTTATACTTTCTTGTTCCATGGTACTGCTTTCACTCTGTAGAATTTTGTACCCAAAGGAACTTTGAATCTGTTTTGTGCCTACAAAAAAAGAATAAAAAAATTAAAATGTGGAATTATTCTACTGGTTTTTGTACTTGTAAGCTCAAACTGATTCCCACTACTCAGTATTCAGGAGACCCTTAGGAGTCTGGCAAGGCTCTGGACAGTGTGGATGCCAATATCCAACCCACTGCTCACTCAACTCTTCTGGTTCCCCTACTCTTGCTATTCACTGACTCAAAAGAAAAGCAGGAATAGCAGAATTTAGGACAATTTTCATCCAACTTCTTATGCAGAGAGAATCTGTCGTAACTGTTAAAAATACTAAAATATACTTTTTTCTCTATTAATCACAGATGATTTCTCATTACTATTTTCTTACCTTTTTTGCCTGGCAATACTCCTTTTCCATCACTTTTCCTAGCACCCACGGTCTCCTAGATGCACCCGATGCTAAAGAGAAAATGTATGCAATATTTTGGATAAGCAACTACAGGTACCAGGATATTACATTATCTTTTCATTAAAAGCAGATTTTTTTAACAGTTTAAATAAATAAACAAACATTAAGTAAGATCAGATTTAAATGCAACATTTTGGTGGCCCTTAGAAGAATAACTTGCAGTACCTAGGCCAACACCAATTTTAACCTATCACAAATACAACCTATCACAAGTGTTCTGATATTTCACTTTCCCACTTCCCTGATGCAGGAATAGAATCAAGACAGTTTCCTGAAGCAATGAGACAGAGACAAATGTGTCCCTCAGGCAGTTGTTAGGTCTTGATATTTATTTTATCGGCAGTTTTCTTAGATTTGTGATTAACTCTATTCAGCAACTGGTAAGGACCAGAGCAAGCCAAGTCAATTTGAAAACAGGTCAGTGAATTAAGTACTCACAGTAACATACAAACTGACATGGCTTTTATCTTATGTATGTCAAAAACCAGTAAGAAAAGTCTACCATATTTCACACAGCTATATATGCACTACTAATGCCATGGGTCAGAATCTCTGCAAGTAAGACAGGCATTTTCCCCTCAGGTTTCACAGATGACAGCAGACTCACAATCCAGTTAGCGCTTAGTGGTCTTCTGGAGAATACACAGTTATTCAAGATCTATCATCTTTCATCATAACTGCAATCTACAGAGAGTCTGCTCAGGGAAATTATTTCACAGCTTGTGACATGCAATAACACAGAAACTTTCACTGGTAAGTTGGGATTAATACAAATTTTCTTTTGATGCATATTCTAAGATGTTTTTACAAAGCTGGGAGCACAGGTGGGTTTGCAAAAAAACATGACTGTTTAAAGACATTTCCATTAATTCATTGGAGCCCATGGTTTAGTGCAAAGCATTGTTATTTTTCCTCATTTAAAAAGATTTCAATTTTGCTAAGTTTAGATAGCTGCCAAAAAAAAGTGAACAAAAATCCTTCAAAATTATGGGACAAAAAAAGTAAATGTGTCATCAACTTGAACATAAAGAAATACTCGAAGTCTTCTCTGAAAATATTATAATAAATACCACTTTAATTTGGTAATATGAGCAAAAATACTGATTGCAAACTCCCATGTACTGTTGCCTACATGTTTTTATTTATTATTTATGCTGAGTAGGTAAAGCAGCCTGATGGGAATGTTAACATACTCTGTGTGTGTACCAAATAGGCATATTCTCCCTGGTTTTTTTTCCCCACAGCTTACTTTGAAGATGCAGATATTTTTTCCAATTTTCCAAGATATTAACATCTATATAAATTTTTAATTTAAAATGTTCTGCTTTGAAAAATATTTTGCACCAGAACAAGTAGCAAAAGCTACAAAGATAGCGGACAACTATTACATGCTTCTTATATTTATCACATACATATAAAAATCACTTAGTGTTAGAAAGTTAAGACTGTTAGTTGTAAGAGGAGATAATAATTAGAAAAAAATCTGACACTTACCACACTCACCTGGTTTGAGATCCAGTGCAGCAAGGGACTCTGAGTGCAAGAAATACAAGGTTGGACTAACAGTAAACAACACGTAGTTGTCATGCCTTTCATCCAAGATAATGAGTACCAAATCGCCAACCTGAAAACTAGGGAAAAAAAGAAAATCACAGAAACTTAACTAAACAAACAGCACAGAAGCCTAAAGCTACATTTATTCCCCATGTATTGCATGAGACCGACTAGGTTGAAGAGCAGCAGACATTTCCACGTGCTATACCAACTCATATACATTTCCTATTTTCTGAGGACAACAAAAGCAGGCTACCTTTAAAAAGTGTTTTTGAAACGTTCTACACCCATCAGCTCAGATTCTTTTTCTCAAAATAACTTTCATTTTTTCTTTAAAACACAATCAGAAATACCTAACTAAATGCCAGTGTTTCAATTTTGTACTGTTTTTTTTCCACTGGTACTTAAGGTAATCATCACTGTAGTGGTGTTTACAAACATTTTTTTGTTGTTTTAAACTGAAAAAAATATGAACACAGAAAAATACAGCAAGAACATTTATGCAGCTTCCAATCTTAAAATTCTAAGCACACAAGACAAGTAAGGAATGAAGTGTTTACCTTTGATAAAATGATGAAAAACCAAAGAAACACTGTGGCAACTGTACATAAAACATTTTAAAATTCCGCTTTTCTGACACCAGGGAACACAAAAACCAAGTTCTCAAGCAAAGTTTCAACTACAGAATTCAGAGAGCAACTTCTGTCTCCAAACTTCTTGTTCCACAGTGTAAAGTGTTGCGAGTAAATTATTTACCCATTAATGAAATGAAATCTAAATTAGCATTAGATCACAAATTAAGCATTAGATCACAAGGGAGCTCTAGGAATAAATATTTCTACTCCTCTGAGGATAAGGGAGGAAGTGCAAAGAAAGTGAAAAACCTCTCAATAGAAGGAGACTACAGATACAAAGACAATCAAATGAGTAAATCTAGAGAAATTTAGGTCATCATCTTTAAAGTTCATTTTTGTATTAAATAAACAATACTCCAAACTTTTCTGCCTAGACTTACTAACTATGAAGACAAGCTATATTGACTTAAAAACATCTCTACTGGACAGATGAATTCTTCTGTCACACAATTTTCCTCCTCAAAATCTACCAAGACACTTGGGACAATTTTCAGATGCTACAGGGAAAAAAATTATTCTTCACATCCTGATCTTGTTACATCAAAAATGAAAACTGGTGTAATTCACAAAACATTAATAGAAAAATCTGTGCAGATTCTCTCTTTCTCCAAAGATTATTTTTATATTATTCAAGAAATATATAAGCCTAATATTAATTGAAAGTTGTCTGAAGCTTTCACATTTTACAAGCATACTTCTTTTTCCAGCAACAATTCTAAATGCAGCTGCTAACAGATTGATGCTATAGCATCATTATGTTTTAGCAAACAAAAAAGTAATCTAAAAAAAGCCTCAGAGAATGCTAGAAATCCTATGGAGTATGGAATTCAAGAAAGTTACTGACAGAGAATTCAAAAAGGCCCTTTCATTGTTTATAAAAATGTTTTATAAAATTTGATTTATGCTCAACTGGGACTGTTTAATAGCTGATGGCTAAATTACAGTGATCTGTGCATCCTTTCACCACAAAGCAAGAACAGTAGAAGTATAACATTAACTATACACTATGTTATTGCAAGCATATCCATCTATATATATGAAAATTAACATGTACTTACTCTCTAATTGCTATTTTTTCAGAATGTCTTGAGGATACTGATGACATGCTTTGAGACATCTATAAAAAGAGAAAAGCTATTAAGTAAAAAGAGAATAGCTATTAAGCTATTAAGTACATACTTCCTATTAAGCAAGCTATGATGAAATGTACATTGCAGGTAAGAGCACAGCAAGATGATTTTTCATTGATTTCAAACACTGCCTAGTCTTGCAGATTTTATACTCACTCAGAAAACCCACCATCCTTTTGTGATCCTGTTCTGTAGTGGGTTTGGTTACTTGTGGTTCGGTTTTGGTTTTTATTATTGTACTTTTTTTTAATGGCTACCTTTGAGTATAAATGTTCCAGCATAACTAACTTCTTCCTCATTATTTAAAACTGGGAAGAGCTTTTCATATCAGTGCCAGTGAAGATTTACTCCGGGCATACACAAGACTTATCATAAATGTGTTCATTCTAACAGAGAAGTCACTGGCACCAGAAAAGGCTGATGGCAGAACACCACAGATTAAACATGTTTATTACAATTAAACTCTATATGTTGAGCTTAAGATAGTCTCTCAGTTTTTCTACAGCCATAAAATCTCAAGTTTATTGTAATCAACAGGGCAGCACTCCCTGGAACAAAACTGGAGTCAGATTTACTAAGACCAAACCAAGGTTCAATTCTGTAACGTTTTGGACATAAGAGTTATCTCCTACATGTATATTTTCCTTTAATTCTGTTTAAATTAATAAAATACTAGCACATGGAACAACTTCAATAGGACAAACTAGACCTAAAAATAAACATAAGTGCACACAAAGTTTCTACGAGAACTGTGACAAGAAATGACAATGGGTAATTAACGCTACTTCTATCTCCAAGGGAACACCCATCCCCTGGGCAGGCAAGTAGCTGGGGAAGCTGCTCAGACATAAATGTATCAGTTCCACTACCCTCTGGTAACCTCCTTACAACAGATAATTCATAATTATTCCACAGAAACTCTGACTAGAGGTAGGTCTTGCAGTTTTTCCACCCATTCCTATGTCCTGGATCATTCATAAATGTTATTCAAATCTAGATTGCTCACACTTGAAGTTCAGCATGTGATTTTTTCAGCTGTAACTCAGATATTGTTCCCTACAGCGAATTTCCTTCCTATTGTCAATCTTGCCCCCTGCCTTCCCCAGAGGCAGTACCAGCCTGTTTTCGTATGAGCCTGAAGCCTATCCACAGCTCATTTTCTTCATTTCTTCAAAGAATGGGTCCAAATTGAATGCAGTGCATCACAGAATGCTCTCAAATTCTGATGACACTTTCAGCAGTTTTATTTACAGGATCCAACTTCAGAATTTTGTTTTTAATTTTTATTTTTTTATTTTAAAAAAGTTTTAGAGGCTACCTTTCTTTCTTGAAAAAGTCACAGCTAGCATGAAATTTGTCAAATTTGTTTAGATTGTTCACAGAAGAGTTTGAGAGTTCTCCTCAGATATACAGACCAGGTATTTTCTTGTTGTTTTTTCAAACTGGAATAAGTGTTAAATGAAAACACAAAATAGCTTGATTTCTGCAGTTTTCCTTAACTTCTAACTTCAAGATAAACAGAACAAACTAGAATGTTGAGAATAATTACATTAAAACCTAGTAAGGAATATTTTATTAATACAATTGTAATAGCCTTTATATAGAAAAAATTGTTCCCTTTCTCAATAACTCATTTACTATAACAAAAATCCAGTAATAACATTCCATGTATTAAAAGGAGCTCCTTTTTGTTCCTTGTAGAAGTAACCTACAAGTTCTTCTGCAAAAGCCCATGACCTATGAAGATTTTCTTTTTCACACATAATGCCTTCTGAGCTCCTTATCTGAAGTACCTCAATAGAAATAAACATGGATATTGAAGTGTTGATGCATATCTCAATTTTAGAAGTGCATTTAAAAGGAGGGGGAGAGGGAAAGAAGGATGAAGAGATAAATGATAAAAACTCACTATGTAAAAACTCACTTTATAAGTAAGGAATTAAAAAGCCATGAAGTTCCATTTAAAAATCAAATTTGAATTGCTTTAGAGACCAAAGAACCACTAATTTCTCCTACATGCCTTTCTATTAATCATAACAAGAATAATCCTCTAGTTGTCTCATACACAGTGTTTCTTCCATTTTATTTTACTCTAATATGACAAGATATCTACAGAGAGGTTTACAAAACTGTCTGGGTGTATTTAGAGTTTTTATTGTAAAAATTACACTTAAATAAATTCTGTGTATTTCACTGATATTCTGAATTAAAAATTATCCTTGAAAAATTATACTTTTAGATGTCTTGCAATCTTTCCCTACACCTGGTATGAAGTCTAACTTTCCACTATAGAGGTATCAGTTCCTACCAAACTTTTAGGTATCACCAGTCACTTAAAGAAAGTGTGATCTCCATGGCCAGTCCAACCAAAGGATGTGCCTGTTTCCTATACACACAGGAATTTTTTTAAGACTTAAAATTGAGACCTGCTAGCATGGACAAAGAGGGAATAAATAAAAGAAGAAGAATTTATACTACAGGAATCAAGGGCACTCTGTCACTAAATTATTTTTCCTTCCATAGGCATTTACTGTAGCATTTTATATGGTGCCTGCCTGGATTTCCAGCTACTAGGCAGAATTATAGTTTCACACCTTACTAAGGTGGCAGGTGCAGTTTTCCCAAAACAATCTGTAAGTTATTGTTAACACTCCCAATTATGCTTAAAGTGTAGGCATATTTATATTCATGTAAACTGGCCTTGAATCTACTGCTGCTGAAAGCTGAGTCATGGTGCCCTGGAAATTACCACCCCACTACCCCAACTCTGGATGGTCTGCGCTCTTTGGGAAGAAGTCACTTCTCAGTCCTGTGAATCTTCTTCCATGAGAAGACTAAGCTCATGTAATCTCTCGAAGGTTATCAGGTTCCCTATCCACCACTTGCCTTTACACTTTAAATATTTTTTAAATTAATAAAAAAAAGTTACATATTAACAAACTTAACATTTTTAAGCTTTTCTTACTTTTTCATGAGGCTTAAAAAATGGATTGCACAAATACTTACCAATCTTTGATTCAATCTCTTATTTTCCTCTTCTTTCAACTGCAAAGTCTAAAAGAAAAACTTAATCTGATTAACTGGATATTATACTTCATATAGTACAAAATTTTTTTTATAAAGTTCTAATATGACTAGAGACCAACTACTTGTACAATGCTACATCCTTCAGTTCTAAAACAATTATCAAAGCATCTTTTGAACAAAGACATGCAAAAAACCCCTTGAAGTCTAGGAATTATCCTAGGGCTACAAACCTTCATGCTATGATTGTACCTGCATAGTCATACTTCTCTTTCAGTTAGAAAAACATGTAAATGATAGAACAGCAAAAGAAATGTAATATATTATTATGTTATAGGTTCTACCCATGACAAATCCTTTGCAATCAAATGACAGAAAAAAGCATGTACATGCTCATAGTCAGAAACACCCAGGCAGTTGCTCCATACAGTGTCACAATCCATTAACAGAAAGCATTCCTGTTCTTTATGTGGTTCCAGTTTTCAGTCCAAGTGATCCTAAAAAGTTGGAAGCTAATGATACCTTTTTTTTAAATAAAAAAAAAAAGGTCAACTTCAAAGACAACTGAGATGAAGTTAGATATGACTGGCCAGTTAAAAATTACTAGAATCTGAAATACTCCAGCATAACTACTAGAGGTTAATCTCACATTTTACCAAGAAGACAGCCTATGAGGAAAAATTACCCATTTTTATGAGAAAGTGGCAAATCAATCTTAAATCCTGTCCAGCTGTTTTGTATTTCTTAATTAGGAAAAGGAGTTCTAACTTTTTTCTCTATAAATTCTCTGTATCAATGATCTGTCATTCCTAAAAAGAGTGACAGATCAGTCACTTGTACCAAAGCCCACATAAACATAACAAGGATAGGCCAAAAGCAATGTTTTAATAGTTAACTTGAATTATTTCAGTGAATTACAGTGATCCAAAAGTACAATGAAAAAAGATTCCCTGAAATCATATTGATAATCTCTGCAGACAATATGATGCATCAGAGCATATAATGGACCACAGCACAACTTCACATGTACATACTTTTAAATACTTAGTCAGAAGTACTTAACCTCACAAACAAACAATCTACTCACTCTTTCTAGCAACATTATCCTCTGCTTTTCTTCAGACATATGAACATTTTCACTAAAAGAGAAAGAAAACGGACAGGTTAAAAACTAACCTTTTTTGAATAATCAAAAATTGTCTTTTCCACACTGACCTGTTATCTTCACTCAGTGGAGAGTGTTATATATTTGCTAGCACAGAAGAAACATCATAGAAAGACACTTAGGAATCAGCATCGATATTTCTGGATGGGGTTTTGGATTTTTTTCTTCCTTCTCTTTAAACCAAAGAGGTTCTTTGTCGCAACAAGCCAGTGAATTTTCAGCCACTGATTAGTTTATCAACCTACATCAGGGCATTTCTTCGTATTTTGCATTGTTTTCAAGACACCAGGATGAAAGATACAGCCCCACATGCTTTGACAGTTAATCCCTGATATTGCAGTTCAGCTCTATCATGTCCCATCTTCCTGGTCTGTAGCTAAAAAGCTACTGGGGAGTATTCCGAAGTGCCCTGGTACTCTCTGGTAGAGACACTAATGTGAACTTGCTACTTGTTGCCTTTCATCTGTGGGATAAACTGAGTACTGGAGCATGATAAAATAAATGCTAACAGCCCAAGTAATTGCTTAAGAACATCAACAGTAATTCCTAAAACAGTTATAATGTACTTTAAAAGCAGTTTAAATAGGGAAGAAACAACGATTTTCTAGTCCAAACCGATTTGGTTGAGAAAACAGACAAGTTTCGGGATGAAACATGCTATAAATCCAATCAAAATTATCAGAAAACTAACAGATTAGAAATAAACAAACCATACTAATCATTACTTCATTTCAGTTAAAAGGCTGTTTAGCTCTCATGCAATAGGAAGCAGTCAACAGAAACCTGTGAAAGTTTCTGTCTAATCATACATTGGGTCATAATTTTTTTGTTCACAAGCTCACCCTAAATTTTTTTCCGTACATCTGTTTTGAAAGTTATAGCAGGGCTATAATGATTACTATAAGAAAGAGCTCTTTTTTAAAATATGGGGTACTTCCTGGTTTTATTATCAGAGCAAGTTTAGCTTGGCAAGGACAAGTTTTCATCTTTACTTCTACAAAGCTGTTAAGTGCTCTGGGTATGTGATTCTGGGTTAGGCAGCATTGGTTGTGATGCACACTGACTAAAGTCAATGTAAGTACATCTAACTATTTTGCTCTTGTCCTCTGATAAAAACCTTGCTCCTCTTGTGTGGTTGTCAGTCAGGTTTCTTACTTCTGTGAAAGGTATGGAGGAGAAGCCTGGGGTTCTTTACAATGCTAGTGGCATGAAAGTGAGACACTGTTCAAGATATGTCAGTAAAATGCAGTAAAATTGTAAAATTACAATTTTCCTTCTGTTTGACTTAAGTTTTGAATACTTAGGTATATTCTTTTACATCATGATTGTGGGGCCAAGTTCCACCTTGAAGCTGCATACTTGAAAGTCATCAAACCCACACATTCCTAATGATTGTGACACCACAACTGTATGTACATGTATGTTTAAAAGAATATTTTCAGGAACAGCACCAAAGGCAGGAGAGTTAAACACGCTCATCTGTACTTCACACTGCCCAAGAGCACACATTTCCAGAATAAGAGCATGCTTTATTTCTGCTCTAATGCTCCATACTTACTGCACAGCCATCATACTGGTTTCCATCGTGGAATCCATTCTCCCCTCAGCCCCAAAGTCAGCAACCAATCTCTCTGTGTCTGTGGGCACATCAGCTGCACAGGCTCCACAAGCTTCTGATGCTGCTGCCAAGTAGGTTGATGGAGAAAAATTACTACTTCTCAGTTTATTAACTTCTTCTTCAAGTTTCTTCTTCTCCTCAAGTAAGCGAGCTCTATCTTCAGAAAGTGTTTCAATCAAATCTATGACATAAACAAACAGAATTTCTTTTAATTACAGCAACACCAAGGATCAAAGCCAATCTGCAAATGGAATGGAACAGTCCTATTAGAAAGGATAAAACTTCCTCAGAACTTTGCTTACCCTTATCTTTTTCTTGCTGTTGTGAAAGCACTTTTAATTTGTCACTAAGATCATTAATTATGTTTTCTTTTTTCATTTTCTCTCTTGCCAGAACAGTGTTAAAGTTGGTCTGAAAACAGAGAGGAAGTATTACTGAAATAAGGAACGTACTGTAAGAATGTAATGCAAGATAGTACAAAAAGACAGCATGTATTTCAGTTTTCTACAATAAAAGAAGAAATCAAAACTTTACTTATTGCTTTGGTGAAGAAATAAAATGTCAGTACATTTTATTTTTATGTTTTTCTTTAAAAGTTTTAGTAATTAATTTTACTTTTAACCCTCTCATTCCCTCAAGCCTGATACATTCAAGCAGTATAGCAAAAATAATTTTTAAAAACCATAAATTGATTTTTTTTAATACTTTTTATTCTAGTTAATGTAAATTACTTGAGCATTCTATATTTAAAACAGTTACTTGAAGGGTTCATATTATTAAGATAAAGCTGAACTGCATCCAGATATGTTACATAAAATGAAAAAGGAAAAATACCCTTATGAATACACTATAAACTGAAATAAAAATACATTTCAAGTCATGCATTAATTCTTCAGTGAACAATTAATTATTGCAAAAGATACACAGGAATCCTGGTTAATAGCTTGAATAGGTGAACATAAGAAGTGGCCAGCATAGCCTTCAGTACCAGTCTAACAAATCTTTCCAGTTCTCCAGTACTTCTATTGATCATTGTGCCCTTTAACTCTTAGGGTGCTGCTGAAGAGACAGACAAAACCTACTAAAAACCATCTACTAAAGGATATTTCAAATTACTTTTAATTTTTCTGTGACTTTGAAGATTCTCTTGATATATGCCTATCAACTCTTAAAATGCAAACTATTTGGTGGGCTGCACAACTTACATAGGGCACAGCAGCCTTTGTTATATGTCTGCATAACATAACTCTGTTATACATATATATATGACATCTATACATATATATAACTTTGTTATATGTCTACATATAACAAGTGACACCTCTGAGGAAACTTCCCAGAGGAAAAAAAAAAAAAAAAACAAAACCCAAAAAAGACAAAGGCAAGACTAAACAGACAAAGTATTCAGTAATCAGCAGAGGCAGTGAAGTAAACTCTCAGCACTGACTGATACACCCTTTTTCTGGGTTTGGAGTGTTTGTTTGCTTTGGTTGGGGTCTCTTTTGGGGTTGTTCATTGTTTGTTGTTTTTTTTAAAAAGATCCAGCTTTCCCTGGAATTTGCTGCCAATGCCTCAGAACCTTCCCTTCCACGCTCTGTTCAAGAAATGAAGAATACTCTTAGATAATGAGGAAACTAGAATACTACGGAATATTGGAAAAATAAATCAAATTATTACCAATCTAGGAAAAAATTTCCTATTAGATCTACTATGTAAGGCTAACTTCAGCATTAATGCCTGTAGCCCAATTGCAGTAAGACCCCTTTCTTTATAGTCATCTGCAATTTTGTGTTCCCTACTCCCTGTATCACGTGATTAATTGCATTCATTCACCAAGCTGGCTGATCACCACCCTTGTCTCTATGTCCTTATGTGATCCTACCACAGCTACAGTAGGGAGAAGTGCTTAAAACAGAAAATCCTTTCTCAGTGTTTAAATGCAACAAAGCTGCAGATAATAGCTGTTACTAACAGATTTAATTTAAGAACTTGAGACTCCTCTACAGAAACTAAGAACCCCAAGATGTTTTGAAAGGAAAAAATGTGCGGATTCAGATGTAAAATAATAATCCAGTGCAATGCGATTTTTATCAAGATAAGGACTACACAGTGGCTTTAAGTTTATTACGTAAAATGCAACATACATTGCTTGAACCTCAAAATACAATATGTTTATGCTTTGAACCTCAAAACACCATCTGTCCATGGTAATATACTTTAAAAGCTAGTGAAATACTAATTGATTCCAGATCAATTAGTATTTCAAATAATTATGTGGTGTCCACAAATTTTTTAATACCTGGTCTTTCTGCAGTTAAAGAAATGAATAAATATAGATTCCAAGCACTTCAGCAAAAGAAGTCACAAAAACTGAATCTGGATTGCCAGTTGTTTGGTAATTGGTTTTGCCTTCTGTTTGTTTTTTTTTTTTTTTTTTGTGGAGTTTTTTTGTTTGTTTCTTTGTTGTATTTTTTCTCCTTAACGCTTAAATGTTTGATTACATTAACACATCATATCCTGGCTTCAGATAATCACACAAGTTTAGAATGTGCAAGTGTTACAGAGCAAAAGAGAAAACCGTACTCTAACTTCAAAGCAGCAAAAGAACACAATTGTTCTGGGAGCAAAAATAATTTTTAAAAAATTCAGCTTTACCTGCTGCTCTGCAGTGAGTGATGTTCTGATGTTCTGCATTTCTTCATTTTTTCTTTTCTCTTGTTCTTCAAGTTGCTCTAAGAATTTCATTTTTTCTTCCTGAAGCTTCTCCTGAAGTTCAGCGACTAAGTTTGATTCAGCAGATGATTCAGCAGGAGGACTTAAAAGAAAATGTTTAGGCTTTAAGTGTGCAGCATATACCAAGCCCCACAATACATGAAATAAACATACACACAAAAAGTCAGACGTTCATTTTGAGACATTATTTCTGAAATATTTAATAAATACTATATTATAAATAAACCATTACTAACTTCAGTTCTACTTTTTAATCATGAGCATCTCACCAATTCTTACTCGAGTTTTCTCTCTTTTTAGCATAGCATGCTGGCTCTAATTTTGAAGTTTTGTGGTGGGGGAGGACTTTTGTTTATACTTTTAGTAATGTAAAAAAGTCAGGAAAGTGGTAAAAAGAAACTATCAACTTCACAAAAATACTTAGTATGTCAAAATGCAAAGTCTTCAGAAATATCACATAAGGAAAATAATTCAGCGGAAATCTGATGCTAAGGAATCAAGATGTGAAACTCAAAACTCCGGATTGCAGAATCTGGAGGACAGCAGTGATGATCATAAAAGAAGGAAACCGTCACAGTCACAAAGGCAGGATAATGACCTTAAATGGCTTTTGACACAATGTTACATAAGCCAAGTATTTCTCACTACTGAAACAAAAACTAACTACACTCTTCTGTGCTTTGGCTTGAGTTATCAAGAATGCCTCTGAAGAACTTTAGAATAGAGAAACCCTGTTGTTGGGCAACAATTGTGAAAAATTGTATTATTTTAAGTTTCTATTATTCATCTGCACCAGAATCATATTAAAACCATATTGATATTACAACTAATAATATTTAAACCCAAAGCTCTTAGCTGAACTAAACCAAAGCAGAAATCATCTGCCTCTCAGATGGATTGCCTGCACTACTGCTTGCAAATGACAGCCAAGTAAAAGATATTGCTGCTCTGCAAAGGATGCTAGCACATTACCAGTTCTCATACCTCATCACTCTACCAGGCAGTAGGTTTAAATACTTACTCTGAAAAGGTCTTGTCAACTACAGCAACAGTGACAATGGCTAACTTTATTATTTTCAAGATACCAAAAGCACATATCTTCAGATATGTGGGGTTTCTTTGCAAGCAAACACTTGCATTGCTCTAAGATGAATGTACTTAACAACACTGTTACTTTTTTTACCACATGGGGATATAGTGAATATACAAACTATTATGCAGCAGCTAAGCACTCAAAAAGCCCATAAGAAGCTCTAAATAAAAGAGCTCTAAAAGCCAACTGAAGTTCTCAAGAGTAGCTAAACAGCCTCTGACATTCTAGAAGTCAGAAGTAAAATAAGCAGAGAAAACAAAGTCATGAAACACTCAGGCAAATATTTTTTTGTGCCACCAAGTAAACATTTTCATGCTTGATTAAATTTCAATTTATTTCTAAGGGAAGCCTAGCTAGGAGAGAGAGGACATGCACTTGGTGAAGCTCCACTACATATGGTGGTGTGACAGAAGTGGCTGGGCAATACTAAGACTGCAACATACCAAAGCAGTAATTCCATCTTTAAAGCAGTTGGGATTCCTATTCTACTTTTAACATTCTTTAGAGTATTATAGATATTTTAACTAACCAGAAAACTGCTTCAAAATGCTTAACAACAAGTCATTAAAAATATTGTGGTTTTCTCTACTGTTTTACACTACTACATAGTGCAGAAAGAGGAAATGAAACCACAAATGCCTTGCAGTTTTACTATCTTTCTTAATCAAAATGACTTGATTTTCAGACACACCAAACTATGTTAATTTTTATACTGTGGTAATGCATGGATAGCAAACATTCCTTTGTTGCCTCTTAATATTTTTGTTAATTTCCATGGAAAACCCTAAATTCCTGATACCAATACAGTATCCAGGTAAAATTTAACAATCTGTCTCTTCATCTGTACCTTCTGAATGGCTTACGTAACATTACTCTTGCAGAAAACAACAAACATATAGTCACATGCCAAATAAAAGCTGTTTTCTACCATTACAACTGCTAAACAATGAGTGAGAATAACAAATCAACCTGAGTTATTGACATAGCTTGGGGTTTTAAGAATTCAAAAATCAAACAGTAAATAGTGACTTTGAAATCTTAGGACAGATTTACTCAACATATAAGCACTCTGGAGATAAAAACATAGTATATATCTTGATTCCTAGAGAAAAAAAAAATAACAGCAGAACAAAGGCATAAAAAGAAGCCTGAGGAGGCAAAATATATTTCAATGTCACACTAAAACTTAAATTATTTTACAGAATTTTGTAACAAACTAACAGCACTTCTTTGGATTGAAACAGATAATATTTCTTTGAAATACATTATCTATTTTATCCAGTTTGGATAAGAATACACACAGCTGTAATCACAAGTTGAAAGTTAAGTGTAGGTGGATTTTTAAAAAAAGTCTGATGACACAGCTACATCTTTTTCCTGTTGAGTCAAGTTCTTCAAATTTCTACAATGCATAAATACACAGAAAATGAAAAGAATGCAGAATTTATCTTTTTTTCTTCTCATCACACCATATTTCATTGAGAGAATATTTCCTTCAATTAAGAAGGGCTGTTCTTAGATTTCATTATCCCAAACTTAATTCAAAGCAGCAATATTATCTTGATGCATTTCTTTATACACTGACAAGCAAACACAGGCACTAACACAACATCACATAATCATGCACTTGCTTGCACATGAAAATCCTGAGGTAGCAGACAATTCCAGTGAAGCAGATATTCTCATTTCCCTTGGACTATGACTATGCTGTTGGACTCTGCATGACCTCCCCTCTCCTATCTTTTTTTCTTTTAACAGTACCTTGATACTAAAAATTTAAAAGCTAACTTAAGTCTGTACTCATTTTTTTGCAATATTCTTGCTTTTATGTCAATTCTGTCCATTTTATTGGTCTTTTCCCATTTCACATACTTGGTATAGCCTAATACCTGGGAAAAAATTTCTCTATTAAGATATTTTACAAACAAGATTGATCTGCTGCATTGATTCACACCACAAGAACATAAATGATAAATGCTAGCATTTAAAAAAAATACTGTTGCTAAGCCTTAGTCACATGGAAAAATTCTACTATTTCCATTCTATAACAACATAATGTAGGCTGCTGGCAGGCATTACAAACTCATAAGTATGTAAGATACAATAGAAAGAGTAATTCTACGCATTCTTGGCTAGGGAAAAACATATTTTTAAAATGGAAAAATCTCTCCAGAAATTAACAAAGAAAAATGGTGATGTTAGGATGTTATTTAAGAATATGTTGCACCTTTGTGTTTCATTATGAAACTCAAACTGAAGACACTGAAATAGGTAAGTGGGGCAGCAAAGGTCATTGGAAGTGCATGTGGCCATGGGACAGCTCTCAGTCAATCCTGTATAAACTCCCACACAAGTTTTCATGCCCCATTATCACCAAGCTGGTGTACAGTTAGCCAATAAGGAAAGTTATCAGGCTACCCAAAAGCCAGCCACTGCATGCTCCCACAGTGCTAGCAGAGCAAGGATGGGAAAAGAGAGGGGCTGAGACCATCAAAATTGCAATTTGCTACTGTGAAAACACTCCTTCAACATGACTGAAATATAAAACTTTCGTTGCTGTCTTGAAATAATCCTGTGTAACATATTTTACAGTCCTTGAAATAAACTACAGAAATGAGAACACCACTACCTATAAATATTTTGAAATGTGAATATAGAAACCAATACAGATAAACACTACTACAAATACAACAATCTTAGTTACTGCACAGCATGTAATAAATATACCATATTGATTAAAATACTAGGAAAACACAATAACTTAATTCTTACAGTACCTCTGATTCACTTGCATCTCAAGTTGCAGTATTTTTTCCAAAAGTCCTTTTTCAGCAGCTTCCCTCTGTAATTCCAACTCTTTACAAGCAGTTTGTACTGCATCCTCTTTTTCACAATTGAGCTTCTGAATGAGCAACTGCCTGTCTTGTTCTTGGTTAGATATTAACAGTTCTTTCTCTTCCTTTAGCTTATGGATAATAGCTTCATATTTTTCCTGCTGCTCACAGAGAGACAATTTTTCTGTTTTTTCCTTCTCTAGGGCAGTCATTTCCAACTCTAACTTACTTTGCAGTTCTGTTATTTGCTCTGAAAGTCTTTTTTCTGCCTCAGCAGTTTTTTGATGAAGAAGCGTTACTTTATTTAACTCAGTTCTAAGCAAATTTGATTCTTCTTCATACCTATTTACTAGCTCAGAAATACACTGATCTTTCTCAATTGTCATCAGAGTCCTTAGTTCTGATAAGCCCACTTGATGTTCATCACTGCTGATTTGTATTTTATTGTTTAATTTATCTATCTCCTTTCTTAAGCTTTCAGTTTCCTTGTCAACCTGAGATCTTAAGGTCTCTTGTTGCTGATTTCTGCTTTCTTCCAAAAGAAGCTTCATTTCATCAGTTTCTGCCTCTTTCAGGGCAAGTTCAACTTCTAGTTTGCACCTCAAATCAGACAGATCTGAAACCTTCAGTTGTAACTCTTCTACTTGTTGTTGTTTCTCTTTCATAACTACCTCATGAGATTCCTGCATTTGTTCAAGTCTATGCTCGTTCTCTTTTTTTAACTTATCCAAACAGTCCTTGTGCTCAGCTAGGACCTTCTCAAATTCCTGTAAATGCCTGGCTTGTAGGTTGCTTTCCAGTTCTTTTAAATGGCTTTGCTCTAAACTCTCAAGTTCTGCCCTCAGGAGTTGTAGTTTCTCGTTGTTTTCAACATGAAGTTTTTTCAAGTCTTCAAGTACAATTTCACGTGACTGCCTCAGCTCCTTGATTTCAGAATTTTGTGTCTCCATTTGGCATTCCAATTCAAGTAATTTCTGGTCTTTTTCATTCTGAAGGCAAACCACAGCTTCTTTCTCATTCTTTACTATTGCAAATTCATCATTCTTATTCTGAAGAACTTCCTCAAGACCTAACAGGTCACCTTTTAACTTTTTGATTTTCTTTTTACTTTCTTCACCATCCTCCAGTAATTTGTTAATTTTAGATTCATACTCACTTCTCAAAGACTGTAATTCATTTTGATGTTTATCATTTAGCGTTTTTTCAAGTGAAAGCTTTACCTTTTCAATCGTATTTACTATTTCTAAGGAAGTACATTTTAAAGAATTAGAAAAGTCACACTGTTCTCTTTGTACAAGTGTTTTGAAATGGCAAAGATCTTCTTTTATACCTCTTAAATGTACCTTCGAGTCTTGTGCAATAACTCTACACTTCTCCACACAAACACTGAGAGAAGCATTTTCTACTGAAACATCCTTTACACAAGAACTTGTATCTTGCATACGCCTACTGTCTATTGCATTGATAACTGAAGAATAAAGAGATTCCACCATCATTTCTGGGCTTTGTGGGTCACTTACGACATTAGGAGACACTAGATTTTCTTCTATTACAAATTCATTTACTGCTGACATAAAGTCAGATTCTGGGCTCTCTGCCAATGAATCCAAGTCTAATGATCCTTGCTTAAGAGCTTGCTCCAAGTTTGGATGGGCAATAGTTTCAAAATCGAACGTGTGAGCATCAATGCTGTCTGGAGACAATTCTTCCAATGGAGCTGGGGGACACACAGGAGGACACAGGGGACCCTGAAGACTGAGTGATGGAGGAGTTCTTGAAGAGGTAGCAATTGCGGTTCCTGTAGCACTTTCCGTCCTTGGCGTGGTAGCAGATTGTGGCGATGCTTGACTATTGGAGGCCTACAAGTTATAAAACAAGAAATAAATATCAAATGATAATCAGAACTGTTAATATTAAAAATTAATTCAAAATCACAAGACAAAACAAGAACTTTAAAAAATCAGCCTTATTATTTGTAACGATTCAAAATATGTACTACTAAAACTTAAGCAAAAATTGCAGAAAATCAAGGAGATCTTCCATTAAGTTTCAGAAAAGCATCATTTGTTAACACATAAATACTAAATGTTCACCTACCCCAAAGTCCTATGTAGAGCATAGTCAACTGTATCTTACCAGTCAGAAACAGTCACTGGTTCTTTACAGCCTACGTATTTCAGTTTTCCTAATAATTTCATTAGTAAAATATTTTTATTCTATTATTGCCAATATTGTAATTAAAAACTCCTTTATGCTATTAACTATTATACACAACATGGAATATGGAAGCCCTAAAGCCAACAATACATCTATAGATTCTTAAGACAAAAATATAAAACTTCAGGTTCAGCAAGTGCAAAACACTTTCCAGTGTAAGCCAAAAAGCAATGTACAGCCTCAGTATCCACCAAGGACACATTCCTGAAACAGTCTGTAATAGGATGGATAGAGAAGCCATTTTTCCTAGGAAAATTATAGTGAAACACACACAGTTAAAATACATATGGCAAGTAGTGTGACACACAATTGAGGGGTATGCACAGGATCATCAGGATCACAAGCTGGAAGAGATGCAAAGCTTTCTGAACATATCAGTGCTCTGAAAGATCCCAGATGCATTCTCTGTAACACCATAGCTCAACTATTACCTCCTTGCTCTTCCATCCTTCATCACTAAGAACTTGCTTGATTTTATTCATTTAAGAAATCTAACAACCTTGAAAAGAAAGAGTTCCTGAAGAAAAACTCATGGGAATTTTTCTAGCAGAAAATTCCCATAAAATGTTCAGTCTCAAAGTGCTGGAAATCTGGGGGTGCTCTTCAACACTCCAACACTGTCTCCAGCTGATAATTCTGTGATCTTGCTCATGCCTCTTTCCCAAACCATCTACACTGCCTCAATGCAACTAGAATGCATGTCTGGTGTTATTTACTATGTTAGCTATTACTGAAAAACCTCTGCCATCCACTGAATTCAGCTACTTGACTGGCAACAGTTAGTGGAGCTCAGCAATACATGTTCAGCAACAGCAAAAATCCCAGAAAGTGACAGACATTGACCTGCTGTTGTATAAATAGCCATTTTTTGCTGTTTCTATCTTGTACAAATGATTGTTACTCAAAAAGGGACCTTACCCTCCTCTGCACCAAGGAAATATTCCTTAAAGGAGATATAGCATGTTTAACAATTCACAGCTGTGATTTAAGAAGAATCCATTTCCAGTTTCAATGCTCATCTATTTAGCAGAGTTGCATTTGCACCTCAGCTCCCTTAGCTTTGCATCTTTATGAATCTAAATCATACAATGATTTTTTGAATACATTGTAAAAAATCCTTGTGATCATTGCATACAGAATACTGTATTTACAAAAAGTGAACAGGACGAGACAAAAAAAAATGAAAAGGAAATGCTCCTTTTTGAATTATTCTGTTAGCCCATGTTTAGGCATTTCCCTTGGACTTCATTTCTGCTTGTTGTTTATCTAAGAAAACTTACAATAATATATGTTGAAGGGTACTGTGTATGCTGATTAATGTCTAGGTTCAAAGCATACTTTAGGTGACAAATATCTACCATTAATATACCAGAAACAGTAACAAAAACTATCATCACAGGTATCAACCACACACTAGAAAAAGCAATTCAAAGACTTTGAATATGGGAAAGTCTTACAGAAACCCACATGCAAAGGAATGATAGTATCTGCTTTTGGCAACCCTGCAGAATCATCCTAGAAGATAAAAAGTAAGGACTTAGCATAAAGAAGAAAAAAAAAATAGTCACTCTGTGGAGCAATAATGAACTCTGTTTCCTCATGACCTGGGTCTGTAGCACACTACATGCCTCAGCAGCGGCTTTTGTGAGTTGGGAGTCGAGTGAGAGCACCAGATTACTGCTTAGAGAAGAGTTAAACCTCACATTTGGAGTATCTGAAACTCTATGAAGACTTTATTTACTGAGGAGCCTGAGCCTGCCATCTAGTCTGTTTACAGTCTACAGGCAGCAATGTATGCACTTGTCATAGACTAATTTTTGTAATGACAAAGGAAGAGGAGTCAAGAGCAAACAACAAAAAAAATAGAGATAGAAAACCAGAATTAATTTCCAAGTTCTCAGGCATTGCAAGACTACGTGCCTTGCTCTAATTATGTTACTACAAAAAAAAAAATAATCAGGGATGCTCCAATTCTCAGGAAGATTACAAGCAGTGTTTCAATTCCAAACTCAACTAGAAGAAATGGTACATTTATGATCTGATTTGAAAAGCCAGCTTCCAACAAAAACTTTTAACACCAAAGGATTGCATATGTTAATTACCTACTAATCACCGAGAAGACACCTTAATCACCTTACCCATGGGCACCTTAGCTTTTCCTGGACACCTTTAACCCAACTGCTGACCTGCTTAAACTTTGTATTATGGAAATAAGAGGGCACAGCAACATCTTTGAGGCTATTAAATTACAAAGAACAAGCAGAAGGTCTTAAAAATGAAAACAGATTTCAAAGTATTAACAAATTAAACAAATATCCACAAAAACGTCATTTAACTACTCCAATGTAACACTAAAGTAAAAAAATATCATTAATGTTCTATGAACTTGAAAACTGAAATAATAAGAGCTATGGAGACACTTGAAAAGAAATACTCTCAACACCCCCAGTAAGTAATTCAATCTCCTCTGACTTGCTCTTTATTCCCTTATCTGCAGCCACAACATTTCCCTCCTGCCTAAAGCAACTATCAAAGAACAGTTGCTGTGGCTGATGCAGTAGGATGAACTTCCACTTGATCCAGACAGAATTAAACTGCTGTACTACCAACAAGCCAGGGAAAGTATCCCAGTCAAATCTGAAGAACAAAGCTTCTGCTGCCACTAGTATGGAAAGGGAAATGCCAGTGTCTCTTTTGTAGAGTATGAGAATAATAATATGGGCAGCATTCAACACCTGCACAGCCAACTCTGCACCAAGCTGGGACAGTTCACCACCAGAAAAAGTGGATGCTTGAAGATGTAGGTATCTTCATGACAATTATCAAATGTTTATTTATTCTTCTAATTATTTATTGTGAATTCTCAGCAATACTGAAGATATAAAAAGGAGCATTTTAAATTTTACTTCAGTAATTCTACACAGGCAAAAGTAGTACAATTTAAAAAAACACTTCTATATTAGCTGCAGAGCAAACCAACACAGAGAAAGACCTTGTGTCTTTCATCAAGTAGCAAAAAAGAACATTTGAAAAGTAAAAAAAATCTCTGACAAATCTGTTTGCTTCAATTCCAAAAAGAGTTCAAATGAATCACTGAAATGACACACAGAGATGGGCATTTTCAAGCTGACATCATGAATGGCCCAGCTCTGATTGTGCAATGCAATTTGTTCCAAGGAAAGAGACAATTATCCAAATCTGTCTAAGCACCTGAAATTTCTGTGTGACTGAAGAATCCAAATTAGTCAAACAAAAGCAAAATAAGAGAGCGTATTTTCCTGATTTGGCAAACACCTTTTTCAGTACAGCTAGATACTTAGAATTTTTTTTCAGATAAGTACGTCTGAAGTAAGAAGGGGAAATTATAAACTTCACAAATTCAGATATATTTCCTGCTTATCTTTCTAATGTACTTGTGTATATTTTGAATTAAAACCTAAATTTCACATTCTTCTGACACTGAAAGTCTTTGTGAAAAAATTAATTTATTAGAACAACTGTTACTATCCTAATTTCTTATGAGATAAATTTCAGGATTTGGGACTCCATATTGGGAGTGAATGCCTATATTCTAGATCAAGGTCTGTTGTAAGGGCATGTTCAGAAAACACCAAAATTTCACAGAATTTCACTTCCAGCAATTTCAATGTCTGTCACAGTGTTCAGGCCCAAATAGTCTTATTCTTAATGGCTGTTCATTTGAAAAACAATCTTCATAAAAAGAGAAAATAGCTGGGAAATAATACTTAAGTAATACACCTTTTCAATATTACAGACCAAAAAGCAGCCCAGATTTCATATTTTACATAAATAAAAGACTTTCAATAAATATCCTGTTCAAATCCCAGAGAACTTCATGTCACTTGTTTAAGCAGGAAATTGTTATTCAAAATTAAACATGACCATAGCTTTATCTGTTATATAAGATGCTTCCCAGTCAGCCAAGTGCATACAAGAATTTACAATGCAGACAATAACACAGACCCTGGAAAAACCTACTGATTTTCTACAGCAAAAGAAACCCAGTTTGAAGCAGTTAACTGCACAAAAAATAATCTTAAGCATTGCTAAATTCACCCAGTGTTTCCCTGAGAAAGGCCACAGTCAGAAGCTAAAAGGAACCTATTGGGTGTACTATGGAATTTAGAGGCTGCATGCACAGAAGCAGAAGTGATTGGCAGAAACACAGTTTCTAGGGGAAGGAATCCGCTTGACAGGCAGAGCGAAACTAGGAAGGGATCTTTTTTCCCATCTGTTCCTTCTGCACTCAAAGAGAAAGACTGCACAACAGCCAACCAAAGTCCTAAAATCTCCTTAACTGCTTGTGCCAAAAGGGCCTAAGAAACAACGCAGAAATCCAGAGAAGTAACAAATTCACTGAATACAAACTAAAGCAATGCATTCTGCAGACAGAAGATTTGAAAGTGACAGAAAACAAAAATGTAAACAGAGCAACTCTACCCCTACAACTTCTGTGGAATACAAACATCTATAAAATATTCTCAGAATATTTACTACTTCATTATTAGGAAGAAAACTTATGCAGTTAATCTTCACATCAAGGAAAAAAAAAAAAGATGCATTCCAAAGTGTTTGATAAAACAATGTTATGAAAATATTCTACTGTTTTACATTTAATATTCTCTTTTTTATTGATAAAGAAAAGCAAAAATACCTTTTGCTCATTCAGCAGGTCTGTAATAGTTTGTGACATTTCATCCAAACTCTGTGCTGCCTTGACCAGGTTATGTAGAGCACGTACATGCTGGTGAAGAGGTTCAAAGTCACAAAGTATGGGAACCCTTAAAAACAGTACAGGATTACTTTTTTTCCACACTGTTTGTTTAATATTCCAATCTACTAAATTATTATGTGTATATTTCAACAATACTAAGCTTGCCTCTCTATAAAGTCTGTATTTTCCTAATTTCATCTATTTTATATGAAAAAAAAAGTCTATGAAGACTCCCTGGTATTTTGTTTAAAATTTAAAACTTAGGCACTTTTAAGGAGTTCATAACAATAAACACAGTAATGACCAAGTAATTCCAGTCTTTCCTCCCAAGGAAAGCATTTGCCAGTAGTACCTAGAGTTCCAATGACAGTAACAGATGTGATTAGATATCTAATTGAAGCACTTGTGTTTGCAAATGACTATATTTTGTCTCTAGTTGGATGCTCTCCAATCCAGCTCTTCCTCTGAACAAGCAATTAATTCTCTACTGTTTTATTTTCATGACAGGTAACCTAAAATTAAACAACTGATTAATGCATCCTGATCACATTTCAAGTGTGGCAAGATAAGCTGAAAACATGAAGCAACAGTTCATCTAGACTAACAATATAGTAAAAGCAGATTACACTTCAATGTATTCTGCATTCTCTATTCAATATATAGGGCAAGTGGCATTAAGTGTATTTTTGCAGAATTAAGATTTCAATCATTGCTCAAACACAATTTAAAAGACAGAAGCACTGTAAGTAAATTAAAACATCATTTTAATTATGCTGCTGAGAGGTTCAGTGCTGATAGAAAAAGACTTTGTGCTGGGTCTCAGTTTTGCTTATTGCTTACTCTTTACATGTAAAATGAAAACACCAAATAAAGTACTGCTCTCAAGTTTCTTCTGAAGATCAGCATCGACCCAAGGTGTGCGACAGCTTTTACCCACATAAGTTTAAAGCTCAACACTATTCTCTATATTTTTCACCAAATGCAACCATGAGCCCAGAAACCAGGAGGAATGACATAATCCCACCTCTATTGCCATCAAGTGGAAAGCTATGTCACTACAATTCAAACAAAATGAAATGTCTTAAATCAGTGATTGGTTTTCTGACAATAGCAGGGCAAAATTCTTCCTGAACTCAGTATAAACTTCCAGGAAGATTGTAAAATTCTTGCAGATTAAAAAAATCAGGTAAACATTAGGAATAAGATCGTATATTTGCACTTTGTTCCCCACAAAATTGATGAGGAGCAACCCAAGGAGCAGAACACGATAAATTAAAAGGGTACATCAGCTATAAAATTACTTATGGCAAATCCACTATGATGGTGACTAAGCTCACTACATTCGCTAACTCCACCAACGCTACCCTAAAGATAGCCAGGAATTCTAAATCAAAAAGAATGCCAGTCCAAAGGACAGGTGAACAAAGGCAGTGAATCCAGCTCCTGCCTTATGCACCAATAACAGGTATTAGGTTGACACTGTTGGTGGACCTGACAAATGGCAGTGAAGCATCCTCCTCTTGCATTTACCCTTGTAAATGCAATCCCAATTTTGTGGGACTGTGGCCTTGGGGCTAAAAAAAATCCAAAACAAACAAACAAATAAAAAACCAAAAAAGAGGAATCACAGCAAATCTCAAATCTCTAACTGCAGATCTCTTTTAGGAAGAGGATGATGATCTGAATGTGGTCATACTGATAGCTCTCCTCCTAGGCAGGACCTTACACACAACTTGCTGTTACCCATTTCTGGCCCATTATCTTGGTTGGCATTTCTCCACCTTGACTGCTCTGAGTTTGGAAGCTCACACTAGCAGTCATCTTTTTCACTAAGATATCTCCAAGTTCTAGATAAGGAACTAATCCCATAAACTGCTTTTGAGACAAACCAGTAGCTTTCCTGTCTACATATGCATGTCTGCCTCACTGTTGGGAAGTAAGAAACATAGAAATAGAGCTTCTACTCAAAATGATGGATTTCCATTGACAGCAGAGGCACTTAAGAAAATACACTTTTTAGCAAATTCAGTCTAATAAAATTGGAGAAAAAGTAGTAATTGAATATAGGAGATCTCTATGATCTCATGCTGAGCTAAAGACATTTATTTTATTTCCTACAGAATACCACACAAAGAAAAAAAGTATCAAATCTCATTCTGATCTGACAAAACATAGTTATGAGTTTATTTCAGTTTAAAACTGATAGCAATTGTTTTGGTCTTTAGCTCTAGGCAGATCAAAGGAACACCTAAAATCCTTTACATCTCAATACAGAATAGATATGTTCAAACCATCAGAACCTGAATACATATGTATCTGCATTAAGTCAGTGAAGATCATTGCTTAAGAATGGTAATAAGATCAGAAAATCCTCGCTTGTTTTTTATGGAAGATGACCTAAGGGGGTGGAAAACTGATGAGGATAGGACCCCCAGGAAACCTATTTCTGTAACACACAAAGTGTAAAGAGGTGCCTTACCTGAGTAATGGCTGTACTTCTGAAGGACAGAAAGACTGCAAAAACTGCAAGTCACTCAACGAGATATCTGGAAGCTCACTGTCAAATCTGCGAGGTTTTCGTGTCTGTAAAGAAGATATTAATTTACACACTGCTGTAAAGTATCAGATGACTAAAGAAGGATCAAGAAGAGCTTAATAAATAACACGGAAAAGTCAGCAGTAAACTGATCTCTTCCTCTTAAAAATCTTAAAAAGATTTTAATTTTTAAGAAATCATGTCTAGTCCTTTGCCCCTAAAAAACACTCCTTACTCTTGTAATGATTAATTATGCATAGTACTTGGGCAGCAGTAGAATAGAGTATTCCAGCTGGAAGGGAACTACAATGAGCATCTAGTCCAAATTCCTCCCTATTACCAAGCTTCATAAACATTATAGATGTGTTTAGAAGTTAAGGGATATGAAATGGCACTGAAGCTTTATTTATTGTGCTGCTACACATACAAATATTAATTCAGTTTGGTATTTGAGATACTGAAGTGAGTACAATTCTTATTTCCCAAGTATCCCTTAAATTACAAAAAAGGCTGAAAAGGAGAAGCTGAAAAGGTTAAAAAGGCAAAGTGAGATGGCAACATTAGAATCAAGGAGTTAGCTTACTTCAATTAACCAAGCTGTATGAAATCAAAGCTAACAGGCAATACTTAATTACAGCGCCCTCATGTTATCAGCTAATGAGGAGGCAAAAATGCTTTTCCACTCATCCACTGATTACATGGAAAACTTTTACTTGCTTTTACCATCCAATTAATTTTATTGCTCTATTATTCACAAGACAATTAGATGATCAAATTATTCCTCCTGGCTTCTTTTTTCTGATCATTACGATTAATTTTTTTTCAATACCACAGACTAAAAAAGGACTGCACTACTAAAAAGGAGAGCTGACATTTCCTCTCCCACTGCACTGCAAGTTACAAGCCAATGTTAACATAGGTCACTTGAAATGGCAGAGAACACTAGCTCCCAGTTTCTTCATGTGTCACAGCAATGCAAAGGGCATATAGCTTCAATGAAAAGCCCAGGTTTTTAATTTATAAAACTATTTAGAAATGAAATAAACCCAAAAATATGAATACATACACAAAAGGATGGAGGCCAGGAGTCAAGTCCTCTAAACAAACGATTCCTTAGAAAAGACTTCCCTGAAGAAAGAACCCAAACAAATAACTCATTTAAAGGAAGAAATGCAGCATCTCAAGAGAAATCAACTGAAGTTATTGCAGTTTAGTAGCTGAACTACATTTGGAAGCATTACTACTTATATTGATGTCCACATAAAACCGCAAACGACCTCAGAACATCACACAAAACCCACCATTCAAGCAGAACTCCCTTCACAGAAGTCTCTTTTTGCTTAATGTACACACAGGCAAAAGCCTCAACTTATTTTTGAAATTTTCACTGTAATCTTCCTCATTTCCTTTCAAAAAAAAATTTATAAACTTTCATTAGATTTTCTTATTTTAGCTGTTTATTCAGAACACAAGTGGCAGACTTTGCAAAAAAAGTAATCAAAACTCTTTTTGTAGAATCTTTATTTTTAATTATGTTCCTAAAACTTCTAGTGAAGGTCATTAGACATGGGCCTTAGTTTTTGGATTTTCCTGGAGTAGTACAGAGAAAGTCATAGCAGTACCCAAATATTCAGTAATGGTTTTACAAGTGTTATTTAAAAGAACAATAAGGCTCATAAAAGCTCACAAGGCATGTTTAAGCACAAACTGCTTTTAAGTGTGATAATGAGAAACCATATCTTTTATAATAATTTTACAACTTTCACATTATTTTCAATTAATCTCTATTAACTAGTTAATTGATTTGATCAATGGAAAAATATTTTCTTTTAATAATATGACCAGCATGCACTTCCTATTTAAATAAAAGAAAATGTTCAAGTCTTGAAATAAGAATATGATGAAAATTATTTTAACTACAAAGACAAGAGACATACTTTAACACAATTCAACTTCACCAAAGAGAAAGTACTTACTAAAGAGTTTACCAAAAGATTCCCTTTTTGCCTTTTCGGCTTCATATAGATGTTTCCCATCTTTTATTAAAGCACCTGCCCACTGTGAAAGGGGAAAATACATAGTTACTTGTTAATTTATATGCTGATATAAAGGTTTGGTCTCAAAGTTTTATTCACTTACCTCCCTGTAGTGTTTTATGAACATTTTTCTCCTCACAACTTCAACAACAGCTAAACAGTACATCTGAGGAACAGTGCTGAGAGCCTCCACAACTTTGACCCTTTCTAGGAGCTCTGTTACAAGACGAAGCAGTGCTTGTAGTTTCTCTCCATCTTGGTCAGCATGAAGCATTACAAAACAACACCACCTACAAAAGCAGATTACACTTTAGAAGATCACATCTTGCCAATTTTTTTTTTTTTCATTTAAATTAGATAAGCAACATGTCTGGATGAAATAAACAATGTCATCATTTCACATGGGACAACAACAGGCTAACAACAGTACCAAGCTGTACAGAATTCAGTAGTCACCTTGCAGTTTCCTATTAATTTCTCACACAGAATATCCAGACACCTAAAACATATATCTACCACCATTTGAGTTAAGTCATTGGTTTTGAATGTCTTGGTAAGACATTCAAGTTATTAGCATAAATAACTTTAGGAGTAGTACTAATGCAACTTTCTCCAGTAGAATTAAAAAACGCTGATACATCCTGGGCAAAAAAAAAAGACTACTTCTTGTTTATAGATCTTAAAAATACTTACTGAAAATCTTTAGTAAAAGGTATTAAAGATTAGAATGCTATCAAAGAAATAAGAACGTAACACTGTTTGTGAAGTCCACACAATGTACTCACGCACTACAAGCAACAGCCACTGTAACAAATTCTCACATCTTGTAACCCCATCTTCAATTCCCTTAATCATATAATAAGTACAAAAATTTCAAGCACAGACATCAATATAACTAAACCACAGGATAACTATTGGGAAGGTGATCAATTGGTGTGCTTGAGGAGAAATATTACAGCAACTTTGCCACCAGAAAAGACTTAAGGTGGAAGTATATGCCACAAGTAACAAAAAACATAGAATTGCTTTTACTGACAGAACTGAAGCAAAAGTGAAACAACAAATACACACAAGTCAACATAAACTATCGGGAATATATACTAACAGAGACACTACAAGATTTGCACTCTTGACCTTTTCATAGTAATGATTTCCTTCAGACACACATTCCTTAAACTGACTTGCTTCAAGTGGAAGTACTATAAAGTTGAGAAGTTTTAACTTACTTCAGTCTGACTTGCAGATTATTTGCAAGCTCCTGTTTGGCAGTGGTACATTTCTGTTTAATATCTAACAGTTTTCTGTGATTAGTTAACATAATCATCAGCTGATTTGCATGACTCAAACACAAATCAGGCAGCACAGAAGGATCTTTCAAGTTCTCAGCTCTCTTCTGATTAGCCAAAAATCCCTAGAGGAAGAGAGACATTGTTACACAAGCTTTGTGACAATCAAGAAGTGTGAAAGTGATACATCTTTGAGAACAAAGAATGCAAGAATTTTAACAAACTTACTGTAACCACTGAGAAGTATAACAGAATGATACATAGAGAAAGCAAGTGTCAGAGCTGCTTTCTTTCAGTTCTATAATCCAGTCCAATCAATTTTGTTCCATATTTCCCTACCAAACAGCTACCAACACAACCCTAACAGAACTTCACATAACTAACCAACACCAGTGAAAGACCACAAAACTTAATCAGCAGAAACATAGCTACTAGGATGGAGGGGATCAACCATCATTCTAACTTCTGCTAACAACCTTCCTCGCAATTCTGGCATTTGAAAGATTAAACATCAACTTGGAGCATGTTCAATACTACCGTGGGCTAAAGAATTTCTATTTCTTGCATAAAGAAATTCCCACATGATACTAATTCTTCTCAAGAGCCAAAATCAAGCGCAACACATCTTATCTGCATGCAAACTGTACACTTACATCATAAGTAAAGGAATAGACAATTTATAAAAGGAAATGTCAAGGAAGAAGGTTTGAAAGCTGAAGTCTCTGCCAAGTCTTGAAAAGGTACAAATTCTAAATTTACAGTAGCATTTAAACAAGGTGACAAAGTCTCTTTCCAGCTGACTGTAACGCTTCTTACTCCAAAGTGGGATTCAAACTTGAGGCAGGCTCTTCATCCAAGTGAAGAAGGAAAAAATAGCTAAAAGCACCACTCACAGTAAAGGGCAACCAAGCATAGGGATGGGAAGACTAGCTTAGCCATCATGCTAAATTCACTTGAGTTTAGTACTGGCCTACAATATAAAGTCCACAAGACTGAGATTCAGCATTTGCTTCTAAACTTACTCATTGAATTTACTGGGAGAGAGGCTCCACTTTTAAACAATGCTGCCAGAAGTACTGGTTGTATCCACCTTCATATACCAGACCAAAGAGGCAACAGGGAGCATGGTCCTACACAACTTTCAGCCCAGCACTGCCCTCCTCAAAAGGGGCCTCTAAGCTCCCTCAAAATAGAGAGGCAAGATTGTTCATTTATCCCTACCAATAATATATCAGTGTATAAGCAGGAGTAAGAAACTCATGCCTTTTTTCAGAGTCAACTCCAAGGTCATGGTGAAAATCTGAACATCATCATGTATTGCCAAATAGACTTTTATTTACTTTCAGTAGCAAACAAGACATTAAAGAACAATCCTAATTATCAAGCTAACAAGCTTTTTACAGAAACTCTATTTAATAAAATAACTTTCATATGATACTGAAGTGTTCATTAAAAATAGGAGCTACATATTTTATATTTAGTATTTAACTAAATTTCTTATCACTTAAAATGACACTGTCCTGTGAAGGCATACTACTTTTTCTTACTATAACACTGATGATCAACCATTAACCTATTCCCTGATCCTGTATGACTGAGTGATAAATTACCAAGGATTCAATATCTCCTTTCAAAATTAAAACTGATCTACTTAACACTTAACACCTATCTCTAACTGAAGTTCTGATTTTCTAGCTGTAGCTTTAGACCACACAAAAACATGACAAGATGTAAAAATTGCTAATATTTAAATGTCATTATAATGAAATAGCACCATATTTACCCTGTGTGATATGTTGAAAACTATCTTGCAGAAAGACATGCAACTGGTTCATTGTAACTTTAACATCATACACGTATGAAAAGCCCACCATCTTTCCATGCTGCACACACAATTGTGTATTACCTGAGCAAGTTCCTTTTGTTCATTCACCAGTCTGCTGCAGCTTGCTATCATCTGGTCCAATGCATAGAGTCTATCCTCAAGACCTTTAATAGCCTTCATGTTCTGATTATCTAGTTTGGTGATAGTTTGGTGACATTCTGCCAGAAAGGGTTGGATGATCCTTGGATCAAGCTAAAAAAAGAAATTTATTAGTATTTGACAAACTGAAAGGTGATTTAAGTTAGCCAAATGAGGTTTTTTAACCTCAAATATTTTCCTTTTTAATTTTTTTAATCTAATGTATGACTACATCTATCATCTGTTTCAGAATTCTGAGTAAATGAGTATGTGGATTCTATATCACAGCATGAATTTTTCTGAAGTATTCCAACCAGACCATCAGAGCAATGTGGATCCTTATAAAGAGAAGGAACACTGGGACAAGGTGAGGTGCAGATGGAAGAGGCACTTTGTAGCTAATGGACAGTCTGACCTGTGACAGTCTACACAGCTACAATCAAAACCCATCATGACTGTGGCTCAATGGAAAATGAAGAAGGGAGGGTAGCCAGAAAAAGCTGCAAGAACTGCAAATCTTTTCCCACTAAATGAGTGTTTTAATTGACTACTTAAAGCAGGTAATTTCTAAGCAACTGGAAAAGACCTAATGGAAAAAGAGCATATTTGTCATACTTTTAGCTAGAGGTTTTTTTTCTGAACAGAAACATGTTTTTGAAGTTGTTTCATAATATCTGAGAAAAAAAGGAAGTATTGGAAACATTAAGAGTCTACCAATATCTACATATATTAAGGGTGACTCTTTACACTTCACTGTAAGAGTAGTGAATTAAAATAACAGTTCTAGAAACAACATAGGCAATTGCTGCTTCCTATGAAGGTCAGAGTTTAGTGCAAACCTGAAATACATTAGTTAAGAACATAGTTAAAACCATTAGGTGATAGCAGAAGATGAACAAATTTGCCCAAATTTATCCAAAATGGTTATGGTATGCCATCTCTTACATGAGAATCCAGTGAAAAAGATGCCATTTGTGAGGTCACACTGGCTGTTACAGCACTGGTTTCTTTCATCAACATGCAGGCTTTATGCCACTTACAGAGCATACAAATGAACCCCACCCTCAAAAAAAAGCAATTATTTGACTCAGTAGCATAAGTAAAAGTGTATTTCCCCCTCAATCGACTATTTAACTAAAGTTTTCACACACAGAGCTTCATCCTGGGAACAACCTTCTGGGGGAGCTAGAGAGAGCAATCTGGAGAGGAGAAACATTAAAAATTAAGGAGTGACTATAAAGAATAGGTCTTCCATTCACTTCAAACAAACAAAGAAACAAAAAAACCAAAACAGCCAACCAAGAACTTCATGGCAAAGTACCAAAACCTAGTAATAGCCCAGAACTCCTTAGAATAAACACCAAGTGCTGTTATTAATGTGACAAAATGCATGCAAACTCTCTGAAATCAAAGGTTAATTTTTCATATGCAATGTCTTCTGAATCTTAATCTTTTCTCAAGTCACTTGTCCATCTTCAAGAAACAGTAACAGAAGTATTTAACCAGATTGATTTTACAGGATCATCTTCACTGCCATCCTACTCAAGATTACTCCCTAAGACATCCTGAATTAGTCCACTGCAGAATCCAGAGAAGTTTCTTAAAAAACAAAATACTAAAGAACAATATAGTGGGTTTTTTTTTCTTTTTGTGTTCTTAAACTTATGCTGCGTTATCTCTTTTTACAAAGAGTGGCTATTCCTCTCATTCTTTTCTTACCTATTTCTTCCATCCAATCTTTTTATCCCATCTTTACCCTAACTGCATCTGAAGCATTCATCTCTACTTTCACTGGCAGATAATACTGCTCTTTTCATCACTTTAAAGTAACTTCCATTTCTAGCCTCTTACTTAAGAGGCTATAACAGCACTTAACAAAAACATCTGGTTAGCTCCTACTTACCCAGTGCTTTTACTGCAGCCAAGAAGTAGAAGTGCCATTTCGTAGAAACATTTAGAGGCTAGAAGCACCAGAAACTTAGCAGCACTCTGTGCAACACACCAATTATGTCAAGACTACCTCTTACTCTTGTGCTTTAAGCTTTCAGGAAAATCTTACCTGAATTCAGTTTTTGAAATAAGAATTGCAATTACAAACCATTTGTATGGCTCATATTTCTGAGAAGGAAAGGGCACGGGGAGAATGCAGGCAAAACAGCAAAACTATTTTAAAAAGCTAGTGCCATTTTATTCTATTATTCTTTTTTTTTTTATATTAAAGTGTCACCACAAATGAATATTAAAAGAAAAATTATGTCGCAAGATATTTATTTAGGATTTTTTTTTTTCATTTTCAGCTGCAAGCCACTTCTGTTTTCAACTAATTCTAAACCAATGGTAAGCAAAGATTCAATGCTTTGTCAGCTTTTGCTGCTATCCAAACAAAGTAAATCAAACAAAGTAAATCAGTTTTCCTGTGGAGAATCGGGAACGCATTACTTCAAAGCTCTGGGAGCTTTTCATGAACCAAAATGAATTGGGACTGATCAATCACAACTGCTCTGGTGATGGCCAGAATACTCAGACTGAAACACCTTCCCTACCTGCCAATTCTGCTTATGCCACAAATACAAAAAGAAACTGCATTTTTTGCAGGTTCAATCACAACTTTTTCCCATAAAAATTGACTGCAGTTAAAAAACAATTACAATAGTCAAAAATAAAGGATTTCTGCCTAATCTTCAATAAGACAAGGACAGAAAAACCAAGTACAAGACAGAGCCTCTAAAACACATGATATGTGTCAGATAAGACTACAAGCTGATCAAAAAAGGTAGAGTATGTACTTAACCACAGTGTTCTTAGCATTTTTGTTTCTTTTGGAATGCTATAATTTATTTGGAACCAATTGTTTAATATCCATCTCATCAATACTGATTTTTAGAACTTTTAGAACACATCTGTGTTCCGTTAATATTATGTAGAAATGGAATTTATTGTCTCACAACCCATCTAGCGGGTTCTGTTACTCTTGCTTTGTAATAGTAGAAAGCACCTTACAGCCTTACTGAACAAATAGCATGGAGAACTGTCTCAGGCTTCAGCCAATAGGAAGTCTTTAGCACACAAAATTAATTATTGTTTTTGTTGAAGAAAAAACCAAACTTATAATGGCCAATCTTTTCCTTAGCCTTTTCTGCACTACTAAAATCTTAGCCCTTAAAATTAAGCCAAATTCTCCAATTAATTTTAAGACAGAATCAAAATATCAATGCACAGAACTGACCATACCATGATGTTCCCTACAACAAATGAGTTTTAGAAATCATGATTCAGTCTTCCAGTCCTACCTTACAGAGGAAATAAAGTGTCAAAGACAACAGAAAATGTTTTCTTTGTTCCAGCTATGTTGTGTTGTAATAGTATATTACACCTATGCAAACAAGGCTAGACAATGTAAGAAATATCAGCTACAGTGAAATCAAAGAGAGAAGAAAAATTACAGGCAAAAGAAATTTAAAAGGTTATAATGCTCACTGATTAAAATATTAATTTTGAAAGTAAAGCAAGCACTGTTGTATAATTCCAGCAGCAGAAATACAAACTGGCTGACTGGGCCCTTCTGAACAACTCTGTATCAGGTAATAAAGAAGTTCAAGATATAAATTATAAATTTATCACAATTAACCACATATTTTTTTATATTTTAATAAAGACTTGACTATTTTGAACTAAACATTAATTTGGTCCAGGAAAATCTTTTTATTATAAATGTAGCTTCTATAAAAAAGACAAAGAAATAATAGTAGTGTCACTTTGCTTATACACTACAAGAAGCTTTTGGCTTTCAAAAAGAAATGGCTATTTGAAAAAGCAAGACAACAAGCATTCATAAAATTATACATCTTCCTAAAGATCAAATTCTTAACATTCAAACTCATAAAACACCTTCCCCACACTTATTCCCCCCAGTCTCTGCTTTGGCTTTCATTCAGAAAGTTATCCGAGAAACAAGCCACAAAAGAGATGAGTCAGTCACTTCAAAAGCACCTGCATGTGGAAAAAAAAGTTGCAGCCTTCAATGCAATGCAATTTGATTTTAAAAAAAAATCATTAACTTACCCTGCTCATGGAATCAAAACATTTTCTGACCAGGGATTCAACATCATTAGGTCTATCTTGAACATTTATCCAGTCTAACAAAGACACATTGAAGGAAGGCTGATCATCATCTTTCAATTCTACTGACATTTCATTGTCCTGGACAGTAGCATTTTGACCAGATTCTTTATCATCTTTTACATTTTCACGATCTGTGCCTTCCAAAGCTGAATGTTCAACTGACTTGCAAAATGATGCTAACATTGATTTACTGTTCACTTTAGATATATCAGGATAAAGCACCAATTCAGGAGATTTCCCATCCTCAGTTTCTTCACTTTCTGCTCCTCCATGTTCAGGTGAAGACTCCAGCCTTCCTAAACACTCTCTGTAACTATGTCTTGTTAGGCACTCCAGCAGTGGTATCTTGGCCATGATAGAAACAGCAGAACCCAAGCTTTTTTAAAAAAGTGAAAAGAAAAAAAAATATCAGTATCTAGAAACCAACATGATATGAAATCTTAGTTAAAAATCACCCACAATATGAATTGTTATTCATTTTAGAATTGAAGCAGATTTCATAATTATTTTGCTACTACCCTTTAAAACTTCTGTTCTGAATATCAACATCATGGAAGGACAGTTAAAGAAGTCAAAATTTTGCTTATACTGAATGAAAAAAAGTGATAAACAGAGACACCCACTTCTTTGTTTAAATGCTCAACTGGGACTTGTGTGTCCCATATGCATGGATATCAACACTTCTTATCAGAGCTTTGAGTGTCCTCTGTCTGACTACTTCTGCAGAGTTTGAATAGTTTCTATTTGGTAAAAGCTATGAAGCTGAACTTTTGTTTTTAAGACAAAACATATTTAAAAATATTTTTTTAAGGATCCAATATCCATTTATATTCTGTTAAGCAAAGCACTCACAGAAATACCACAATACTACAGTGGATACAAATACATAAAAGATTTTCTTTGAAGTAACACCTGGAGTTTGCAGGACACAAGTACAGACACACACACAGACAATATCTACATACATGACCCCCATCCCTTTCAAAAATGTACAAATCCACTCAAAGTTTATGCTATGACTTCATACTTTCAACACAGATTGTAAGTCTAAATATCAGTTCAAGATGTTAAAAACCAATTAATTCAAAAGTGTAAATAGTTATTTAAAGATGCTGATGTCTAAATTTGTTATCCAGCTTTTTGTTGTGGACATTTGGAATGACTCCAGCTCTTAAGCAGCTGTTCATTAACGAGCTTATCTTCCACATAATTCAATACAGGTTTCTTTGTGCTGACAAATACAGGGGAAAATGTCAGTTAAAAAAAGTCACTAGCATAGAACAAAAAGAATGTTCTCCATGACACATAATCAAAGAAAGACATTCTTGATTAATCAGAATACGCACCAGACATAAAACACTTGAACAAACTAAGTTTAAAATTGAGTAAATTTGGAAACTGAGAATGAATTTAACAGCAAACCTACTGTGTAAGTTTCAATTTGATATCATCTATGGACTGCAAATAGCTTGAATACACATTTTCAAACTTGCAAAGCAGCTTTTGGTAAGAGTTTGTACAATCCTCCAAATTGGCCATTATAGCAGCCCAGCCTTGATGCTGTAGATGTTCATCATGTACAAGACCTTCACAAAAGGAGCAAAGCTTCTTGGCAACCTCATACATTTCCTGAAAAAACAATCAACAAAACACTAATCAGGCTGTTGTTGTAGCTTTATTTAAGATATTAACATAAAAGCATGAAATTCAGACAGCTAGGAAGTTGTACACCTTAAAACTTCATAAAAATAACACTTTTTAAAGAATTAAGAATAAAGGAAGTTAATTAGATGACAAAAAAGTATGTACTATTTACTGAGAACTCTTCAAAACAGAAAGATGAAAACTGTAGCTCCAAAACCACCTTACAAAATGAATCAAATGCTGATAATATGAAATATTCAGGGTACACACACATGAATAATAACCCTCATATTAATAATATGGTAGAAAAAACTGGCAATCAAGGTCCAACGAGGATCATTTTGATGAACCAAGCAGAAGCTGCGAACAAGACAATAAAAAGCATAATCAGCCAGCAAAATGCACAGGTGGATCAGGTGCAAGAACAGATGCATGAGGAAACAGAAGGGCAAATAATTTAAGTCTTTCATTGATTAATAAACCAAATGCAACATGATAAGAAGCAGTACAGTGTTCACAAAGCTCTAAAACATATCCTGAAACTTGGCATCTGCAAACCAATGTGGAAGTTAAGTTTTCTGTTAAAGCACTGGGTGACAGAGAGGCATTTTGCTGCCATAATAGGGTGACAATTTACTGCCCCACTTGGCAAAGTTAAAACAGAGGTCTACATATGGCAATTACCAGATCTTAATAAAAGTGTACTAACACCAATGCCCGTTATAATCAATTCCGAAGTTTCAACTAGTAAGAAGAGAAACTACTTTAAATTTGGCAATTTAAGAAAAAGGCTATTCCCCTCAAAGAGCCTATCAAGACATCAAAAAGTAATAAAAAGGTATAGAATAAATCCTTCAGCTCAGAACATTACCAGTAACAGACTCCTTGGAAAATACTTTCCTGCACACACCCGTACTTTAGGTTTTAGTATCTATCTAACCTACAAGAAAAAGGTCTTTTCACTTTTTGCAGGTTGAGCATGCTGTTAAATCAGGACTGAACACAACTCCCCTGTGCCATCATACATGTGAAAAAACCATGCATGGAAAAACAAGTTATACAAAATACAGTGAGAAAGCAGTGTTAAAAAGCTAACACATTCGTGTATTTCAGAATGCATTTGCTGCTGAACACATGGTTAGCAGCACATATGCACACTCAAAAAAATTTAAGGACCAACAACACTTACATTCTGAAATAAACCACAAAACTGTATGGCATTTTAAACAAACATACTGAAAGTTATGATCATCCTCCCTGTTTCAGAAGTCCAAGCCTTGTTTCAAGCAACATGACAAAATTCTACTGTCCTTCAAATCACTGATACCTGAGCTATCATCAGATGAATGATGAATATTCAAAAAAGCCATATATGCAACTCCAAGAAAATCCTAGGTTGTCAATACAAATTCCTATCACTTTGTAGTAAAGGTGGTATTTCTCTTCTTGTTTTCTGAATTTTGGCAGCTTCCTGTGCATGTGAGAATGATGATTTCCAGTTTGAAAAGAATGGTTATTTTAATTGCTCCAGGAACTCTTGCTTCCTAAGTCAAAAATCAACCAATAACACAACTGGGATGGTATCCAGACAATGCTGAAATCTGCAAGTCATTTTCTCCAACTATCCCATGTTTGGTTGTACAATTTAAATGTACATAAGCTGACTAATGTAATATTGACTTGAACATTTGAACATTTTTTTACTGTCTTAAATTGACTTTGTATACAAGTACAAAGGCAAATTGCAAAGCATATAAAAAAAAGCTGAATTACTGCTTCCTCAGTTATCATGTTAAGAACCAAAAGAACAGGCTGTTCTACCCTAAGATATACAAAAAAATTATACCAATAATATGAAGGTGAAAAGGTAACTGAATGCCTCTGCTGCATTCTAATGTACATCCTGAATATGTACACAAACATTTTACTTTCAAGTCACAAAAATTATTCTCTCTCAAAGTCAACCTTCTGCCAAATGAGGAGCCATACCTCTCCAAACCACTATGAGCCACAGTTCCAGAAGTGAGAGAATATACAAAAACACACATTAGTTTTAAACAGTTTAAATCAATATAAGCCACCTACAAAATCAAAACTAATCATGAAGTCTTTTTATGCAGTTCCTCCAAATGAGCATCAAGCAAAGTAAAGACTGGGCTCAGCTGCTCCTTTAAATGCACTGTGTAGTCGTTTTTGCCAGGTCTATTTTCCTTTGGACAAGCTCACTTAGCACAGCACAGCTCATGTGTTTAACACGTTAAAGTATGCACCAGGCTTCATATGACCACTTTCCACCTTGGGACATATTCTTAACTAGTGGGCAATGTTTGATTTTTCAGCTAGATCAATTTATTGTGTTCACAATAGAAGTCAAAAGTTACAAGTCAGAGCTGCTCTATGAAGCTTTATTATATGTCATTTTTGATAGTCGTTTCAGAACCTAAGTGTTGCAAATTTAATATTTTCATTTTAACAAGCTTGTTTCCCCAGCAAAACACTTTCAAACACAAAACGGAAGTTACAAGTAGAAAAAAAATCCTCACAATTGAGACCACTTGGTACACAACTGAAAACCAGCACTGACACTTTGTATCTAAAAGTCTACCCTGTGGCAATTTAAAAGTTAACCCAAACAGGAGCTCCTATCCCAGCAGTCTGGTTCCTAGAAAACCAAGGGTGAACAGTATTTCCCAGAGTAGCAAATTAATACTTGTTAATTTTTCAGAAACGTTGTAACAGGAGGACTTCCACTAAGTGTCAGAATCTCTCAAAGAAACAGATACAAGCCCAAAGGAACTATAATATAAAAATACTCCAAGGCTATCTAAGCATGCAACCAGGTATTCATTGTCAGATGAGCTGCAGCTTCTTAATGTACACACAGGAGACGTGGACATTAAAATTAAAATCCTCTTCTGAAAGCCATCATTAATATTGCTCATAAATCATTTCAATCATAAGCATTGAGACATACTAAGTCTCTCACAGGCAAAAGATTTTTTTCCTGAGCTAACTCTGAGATCAAAATTCATTGGAAAAGTTTCTTTCAAGTAACATGTATTCAAAGTTATCCATATGCTAATAGACTGCAAATCAGATTGTAGAAATGAACATACATGTTCCAGGGCACATATGCAAGGTATTACAACAGCACCCCATATTATCATCCCCTCTAAGTTATTTTTACATGTGCCAAAGAAATTCTGTCTAGGTGGTAGGAGGCAAACAGGAGAATTATGTCAGCATGGCATGCAATTAGAGTTCACAGAAACACAGCAGTGCCTTCAGTGCTTTTGATGTTGGTTTCTTAAGCTATATCATGAAATAAGCTCATTACATTAAATAGTAAAGAATATTACTCTGAATTCAGGAGGGTCCAAACAGATGGCTCTAATGAAGGTCAAACCACATGGAGTAACTATTTGTGCACATGCCAGAACTGTTTCAGACTTAGACTATACTGAGCAGATACTAGTGCATACGAGAAGAACACTATGTTAAACCAATATTTCATTTGTTTTGTTTTAGTCATCCTGCTTTCAAAATGTGAAAGCACACAGCAAGAAAACACAGCAGAGAAGTTGTTTTGCATCATTTGGAGTATCTATGCAATTTAACTATTTTCTTTGAAGTTATGAAATTAAAAGCTACACAAATGTACCTTTCTTATCTTGCCATCACTTCTGAAATAAACCTTCAGGTGATGTGGCTTGTTCTTCCTACATGCTGTCTACTTCCATAGACAACATTTTTGTGAGAGATCTCAAGCTACTTTAAAAGGCACTAGACCAATTTATTTTATATAACTGTATAGCTCTATACAAGAAAGAATTAAGCAGTTCTCTGCTAAATGAAGTCTAAAAACTGAATTATATCAAGCACAGAAATAAAGGCCTGCAATCCAACATATGTTTTAATGCTTCTCAGTAAGGTTGCCAGCTCCAGCACAGAAAAGGAAGCCTGCCTAACAACAGGCTTGCTTTTGTCATTGACTATTCACAGACACACTCAAGTCTTACTGGCAGACACCCAATGCTTCACAGAGCACAAAAGTTAACTTCAGTTGCCTTGTAGGGCTACAATCATCCTACAGAGAGAGGTACAGCAGCATGTCTAGAACAGCAATTGCCTCACTGCACCACTGGAATGAGAACCTAAAAGAGCACTACTAGCAGAACATGAATACCAAGACCCAGACTAATCCCTACGTGCTGTTATGTGAAGAGTAAATAATGATATCTTCATGACCAAATTTTTCAAGAAATCCACAGGGCCACCAGAATGCATTTAATCTTTGGCTAGGTGTTGTAACAGAGAGTGTAGCTGAACTATTTCCTTTGAGAATCACAAATTAAATGTAGGTGATTCTTCTGATGAAGAATCTTCTTATAATGAATTCTTTTTCCTAGGTTTCAACCAAAAATCAGTAGAATCAACAAAGTATGTTTTATTTAAAGCAGAAATTAACTGGTGAAGTGTTTAGTATTTCAAGACTGTCTCTGCATCCTGCTGTCATAAATCTGCTCATCTGAATGAGCAAAATCTGACAACGGTCTGTTTTGTCTTAAGTGGTCTTTGGACTTACCTCTAAAGAACAAAAGTTCTCAGGAAATGCAGGGTTCTTTCCATTTTCTAAAACCCTGTAGTAGAAGGAAATAAGTAAAAGTCCTCTATTGCCATGTGTCTGAATCCTGTAAAAGGGACTCCTTACAGGTTTCAATCAACCTCAGACCAACAGAAATGATCCTTGAAAGTAAAATTCCACAGATTTACTGCAACAGCAGATAAATGCTTTCACAACAAGGAATTGTTACCTTGTTTACCAAAATTAGTAACCATTATCTCTAATACATACACAGCTGTAACATGAAACTACTAAATTAAGGTACACTTCAACATTTAAGTTGCAAAAAAACCCTGTAATTGGAGCAGTTAACTTCACTGTGAGGGAGACTGATATTTCATGGTAACTTCTTTCCATAGACAGCTATTTATTCCATTCTCCTTTAATATTGGTTATTTTTGATGACTGTGTCCTTTGGACATTTGTCCACACAGTTCATAACTTATTTCCTACTCAGAAAGTACTTATTTCACCAGCGTAGCACAGTAGAAGTCATTTTCTAAGTGACAGATTAATTCCTTTCTTCAGTAACGCTTTCACTAGTTCTCTCTGATATTATAAGCAGATTTGGAGAAGTCAAGTGACAGAACTTCCCATCAAAAAACAGAGAAATTATATAAACCACCACATCAGGGAGTCAAACCATGGTATAAGGTAAGTGTTGGTTTCCACTAGCTTGATTCCAAGTCACTCAACTTTTTTCATTCTGATCAATTTTTTAAAAGCTTGATCTAAAATTTTGGTTACAAAGGTAAAAAAAAATTCTATAGTAGCATTTAGAAAGATCTACCTGGGAGTAAATCTTTCATTATACCTTGGGATAAACTAAAGCCCATTTTACCATACCCTGCTCAATTACTTTAAAAGATTGAGACTGATCTGAGTTACAGAGAAATCTGGGCTTCTTAGGAGGAGCCAGAAGTGTGCCTGACTATTAGACAAATATTTTAGCCAAAATTAATTTGGCCACACAATTATTTCAAACACTACACACCATGAAGAACATTAATATTTTAAAATAATTCTTTCCAGAGAGTCTCAAAGCAACTTTCTAGTAGAAAAGAGCATTTCTCTAAATAGTAGATCCACAATTTTCAGGAAGCATGACTATACTTCTTGGCTTAAATATCTGAAGTGAGAATGATCTATGACTATGCACTATGACTACAGTCGCGGTTTTACACAACCAAATGAAATGACCACACAGTTTCTCATCCTCATTTCCACTTCTCAAAGAAGAACTGACAGGAATTGACAGTTTGATTATGACAGCAGCAGCATCCCATGAAGTGTGAAAGATACCCACTCCCAAAAAGTTCAATATCCCTCCCAGAATAATGAACTTCAGTTGGATCACTTGGAAAAAAAAAAAATCCTTTCCTAAAGGCTAAGCTACCAGAAATTATTTTAAGTAGTGGTGTTAAAAGATCGTGAGATTGACACAACACAACCTATTGCACAATATTCTGTGTAGAGAACAGCTTGTTTTCTCAGCTGGTGTGCATGTAACTTTTTGCAAACACTGTGTGCACCTCACTGTCCACATACTGCAGCTCCCTGCAAGAACTGCTCAACTGCAAGAAAGGTGGGAGACCGGGCTAGCTGCAAAAAAGGCAACCTGGAGCCCTTCAGGCAGAAACATCTCAAATGTCAGTTTTTAGCCCAGGAGAAACCAGAATGCCAAGACATAAAATGAAAACAGGCTTAGAGAGTTGACTTTACTGAGATTTTTAAAAAACCATATGAACAAAGACATCATATTGCAAATGAAAAAATCTGTGACTAGAATTTCAGTTTAAATAGTAAAGGAATAAGTTAAGGGAACAGATGTATCTTCTTTAAAGCTACCTAATCTTTATGCTTTGAATTCTACATAACGAGATCATAGGTGGTGAACAGGAACTTAAGAAAATCCATAATAAATGTTAAAATCATGAAAACAAATAAACAGAAAATGGATGTCTGACACACACAGTACCATGGAAAACCAAATGCAAGATACATTCTGCACAGGAATAATTTTTGGTTAGCAGTTATGAAACATAAAAAAAGATTGTAACTTTTTTGATGCAGCTTTTTTTACTTTTTATGTAACTCAAAGAAATTAGTGTTAATTGTTGGGGGGGGGGGGGGGTGGAATGGCTGGTTTTACATATACTTATATCCTACAAATAAATATATGCAACAGGCCATAAGAATGCCAAGACTTCCACTATGAACTAAAATATGACTTCCATACCTGAGTAGTAACAACAGATTACAGAAAAAAAGAAAGGCAGAAAGCAAAAAAATAACTTAATTCAATAACAGACAGAAAAATAACAGACAGACAGAAAAATAAGAGACATAGAAAAAATGATGGAGAGGCCACAATGCATGGATTCATAAAAATACTTATTAAAGGAGACCCTAGAACTACTTTTACTGAGAGGAAAAAAAATTAGAGGCCATATATCACTCTATGTTTTCAACTTCCTATCAAATCTGATTTTAAAGATCATATACTATAGTCTCTGGGCAGAGCAGATACCAGATTAAATAGAAACAAATATTCTTCCTTTCTTTTAATATTTATACATCACTGCTTCTTGTTGTTGACAAAAACAGGTAAGACTTTTTCATAAGCAATAATTTAGAATGTAACCTTTATTTTCCTACTACATTATCATATAATAGCACATGTATTAGTAGTAAATATTATTTAGTCAAATTTAATTAATTAAAATGCTCTAATTACAACAGGCAAAAACCTCTCCATCATCAAGTACTGCCATTCTGTTTTTCTGGTAAAGCAGGTTACTATTTCTCTAGAATTAATAAAAAGACAAAGCTTGGATTATTTTGTAGGAACTCTCCCATACAGTACTCTCAGTGTGACTTTGAGTGCATCAATCACACAACCACAGAGGTTCAGAGCCTTTCTAGCTCTCCCCAGATCTTAATCAATTTTGAGAAGGATTAATATCCCATGTTCCTTCTTCCTCCCAGGCAAGAGGCTTATGGTGAACCTTGGAGAAGATTAATGATCTAACCACATTCCCAGTCCTCCCTCAGTTTCTTCTGAATTACTGTTCAATATTCTTCAAGCAGGCATCATGAAAAACTACTTTAGTACAACTGCAATACTTCTTTACACAGGCTTCACACCTTGGTACATCTAAAAATCACAACAGACTATTTACTAATCTTCTATTACACATGATGGATTTATCAGTCCCCTGATATTCCAGAGAAGTACTCAATTCATTTTCACAGCCTAACACAGAGCCTGTGGCTTTAGAACATTTAAAATCTTGGATAAAATAAAATGTCAATGTAAAGGTGAGTCAGATTTAAGAATATTACTACCTATTTAATCTTTACATAAATTTCCAAGTTTTTCATAAGAAAACAAATACCATCACTATAACCATTTTATAAGGAGGGAAGAACTCTCAAAAGTGGGGAACAAATAATAATCTTCCTGAAAATAAATCTGCAAGCTAAAAATAACACCTGAATTCTACCTGGACCCTTGTTTAAAGATAATTCCTACCCCCGCTTCCTCCAGTCCTGCAATACTACTAATAGGTGACACTGAGTATGGAAAGATTTATTTTCTCCTTGCAAATCAACTCATGATCGCTCTTGTATTGTTTTCCAGTCTGTAGCTAAATATTAATAGTATTATAGACCTGCACCCAGAATGTAGAAACAACTATAAATGTGTTATTTAGATCTTTAGAAAGATCTTCTAAGTAACATATTTAAAAGGCATAAATACTGAAATGAACTTGCATGCACTGTGTATTAATACAGTCTTCAGACTCAAAGGGGGAATATTAGGCAGCATCAACAGTTCAAGTCTAAATAGGAGTATTTTTTATAAAACCTTGGAATATAAAAAAAGCTTACTCCAGAGGGACTAAATATGTTCCATTGTTGTATAGTAATTTTACCAAACTGAAAGCCAAATTAAGAATCTAAGAGCAAAAAACAGGGTACAGAACAGAGAAACCAGATAAAACAACAGTGAGAAACATGAAACTGAGTATCATCACCCTTCACTTCCATTATCCTCAACAAAACACAAAGACTGTAGCAATTACTACAGCCCCACCTTCACATCAAATCAATGTGAAGTATTTAGAAGCTATCAGTCTTCCTTACTTTTATAACCTCCTCTTAATACTTCACAAAGAATGGTTTTAAAGCACTTTCAGTTTCAGCTGGTAAAACCAGAGCACAACTGAAAACCTCCTACTCCTTAGCTGAACTCACACTGGTATCTACTCTTGCCTGTGACAGTCATATGACTCACAGACACCTAATAACTCAAGGTCCTATTTACAAAGTCAGCTCTAACTGTCAACAGGTGGGGGAGAGAGAAAGAGAGAGTCTATGGGACTCAATCCTTACCTTATGTCAAGGTCACATTATTTCACATTATTCAGGAGAACCCTCCCCCTCCTGACAGGCCAGGATGCCAAAATCCCTGTTCTCTATACAACAGTTAACAAGCTTCTCTAAATTCTGCTTTGTAGTATTAAATCCCAGCCACTTCAAGTGCTACATGTTCTTCTTAGCTGCATTAGAGCTGTCACTAAAACTAAGAAACTTTTTACCAAGACAAAAAAGATATCACTATTCATTTTGTGTGAGGCGCTCCACATAACCATTCTCCTGCTGCCACTAACTGGAATAATCTTTAGAGATATGAAAAATGCTTAATAAATTTAAATGTAAAATTTGTAAAGAAAAAGAGATCAGTTTTTAATACAGAAACAATCTGTAAAAATAAAACATAACTACTGAAGGCATTGTGTCAGTGTCTTGAACATGCAGCTGTTTTTTACTGCATGCACATGAGTATTTAACTGAACATGTTGCAGTGAGACAATTTTCCCTATCAAAACAACACAGAAATAATCCAATTGCATTTCTGACCAACTTGCAAGTAAATATATGCAATATGCAAGTAAGAGGCAGTACTCAATAATAAGCAACCTGAAGGTTTTCCAACCTGTGGGAAAAAGCATTGTTTTATTAATTCCTCACCAGTTTAAACATAAAATATGAGCATAAAACAGAAGAGTGGCAACACGCTTTTAAAAATCATAGTGTTAATTTTCTACTTGAGTTAACATCGCTTCCAAAGTTACTTTTCTCATTTCAGGCTGAGGTGGACTAAAAGTTGTTGGAAAATAAGGCAGTGCATTAAGGCATGGTCCAAGCAATCTGATCATTTTTGTTTTGTAAATACTTTTGCAAATGTACACATTCAAAAGGTGCCTCACACTACAGTTCTGAAAGAAGCTCTGAACATGCTGAAGAAGCAAGCACATCTCTCAAAACTTACCTTGAAACTCTGAGACAAAGACTCTGAAGAGTACATCACCACTAATACAGCATTTTTACTGCCTTTTGAAGAAACTATTTCATGTTTTACATCAAGCTTTCCCTCTGACATATTTTCCTTTGGTGTGCAAATCCAGTAACAATCTACTTACCACAGCAAGCTGTGTTCGTGATGCTACTGTATGAAACACTGCAGGCATCATAAGAGATTCTTCTACTTTCAATTCCATCTCATTCTCTGCTGAAAATGTGGTTTTGGGGATAGCTGGTGGACGTTCACACAAGATCATTTCTTTGTTGAATAAAAATATTGGGTTGGTGTCCTACACTCAAAAAGGAAACAAAACCAAACACTGAGTAAAGGTAACTTGCTGTTTAATTATCAATTATTTCCTCATGTGAGTAATGTGTCTTGAGAACAAGTTAAAATCTACACTTAGAAGCTGAATACATAAACACCTGTTTCTCAAATGAAAGAAATCCAGCAAACTATGGAAGAAAAATTAAGGCATGGTCCTTAATTATTCTTTTTCTTCCCCTATAAATGAAAGTTTAGGCTAAGAATGCAGCATGAACTTACTGTTCCAGCACTGTAACTACACACTCTTCTGTCTGGTGCCATACACTCTCCTCCACTGACAACCAGTACTTGGTGCTGAATGGCAATCTTATACTTTGTTTGAATTGCATATTTCAGATCAGCCACACTGAAAAAAAAATGGAAGAGAAGTTGATGCTATCAGATTACTCATGTCTCAAATTTTACGTATTTCTGTAAGAGACACAGGTGACTTATCTGTGTCTAAGCAGAACATTTTTTAAAAAAGTATTTTTATTCTGTACAATTACATATTTCTAAATTTTATAAGTGCTATGATGTGTTGCATTCTGGATATCCAATCAATACGCTATCAGCTAAAAGAAAACAGCCTCTGCATTGCTGATATATCACCAGCAATATTTTTTCCCAGATCTGCTGGCATGCTGAAATTCTGGATTAAGTCACACCAAGCATTTAGGATAGCAACTGTGAAAGTCATATTGTGTTCCTTGAATTTATACTGTACAACCAAACAGCTGACTTGCTAAGGCCCTAGAAGTCAAGACTATCAACACTTCATTATTCACAGCACAACTACAATTCCACCTAATAAACTCTGACTGATTTACTGTACATAAAGCACTTAACAATAACAGGAAATTCAACAACCAATATGTATATAACAAATTAACATATATATCACAGATTTTAACAGAGAAACAGTGTAGCAATAGACCATTTCTGGTCTTCCTTCACCAGCCTTACACATTTAAATCTAGCTGACAACATCTTAACATTACTGCATATTTTAGACAGTTCTAGACTGTCATTAAGACACTTGTAAACAGCAAAGTAAACAAGATTTCACTAATCTGATACAGTCACTGACCCCAGCTAACATAACACACTGTGGTAGCAACTGTGCAAAGGTATAAAAAAGCTTCAGAATACGAAGTGAATAATATAAGCATCAACAGTTTTTATGTAACTAGTAGGAAGAATAACAGTGTTACTGTTACTTGAAAAAGATCATAAAGATCTGTTATTTAAAACAACCATGATTCAGCATGACATCACAAATGCATTACAAACCTCTCATGAGTGCAAGCTTGTACTTGCTAGCTGTGTTACAGCAGCCATTCACCTAGCACTTCCCTGGGCTTTAGGAAGATAACTTGGCCATGTACAAGGAGACAGGTGAAGAACCCAGTAAAGTCAGTCTTACTAGAAAATGCAATTTTATATATGCAGATATACAGAATAAGTTATACTGTTCAACTGAAGAGTCTGATTTTGCATGGTCCAGTTGTTGGAAAGCTTTCTCAAAGAACAATTCAACTGAGCAAAAAGTGAGCCCATAGCAAACTATTAAGAGTCTGGCATGGCAGCTTAGATGCTGCACCTCACTTATCATGATTTAAAAATGTAATGTCTAACTGTATCAGACAGCTTACAGGGGGGTGGGCACACCTGTAAACGACCTAGCAGAAACAGAATGGCTGCAACACTATTTCATGTTCAGTAATAGCCTGTCTGTCAGCTGGCTTTAGAGAAGAGCACACAGAAATAGTCTGGACAGTCTTTTTTCAGTCATGAAAATTACAAACAGGAATCCAAGAGAAAGGAAACAATGAATTATTAAAAAAAAAAATCCATGGTAGAAAACTTTCTTACCCTATTACTTGCAACACATCCATAACCAACAAACTATGAAGACAGCAGGTGAGATTGGCCCTTGCTACCCCCAAGGTCTTGCACGTGAGAACAATGAAAAAGGATACAATACAAACCTCTCTAAAAAGTATCTATACATTTACAAGATGCTTTTAGCATGCAGTGAAAAAAAAAAAATAGAAACAGTAAATTTGTTGGGACTTAACCATGATCCTCCTAATACTGATCATGCTCCAGGCAGATGGGCATTCAGAAGTTCATGGTTTACATATAAAACCATGTAAAATAGTCTGGAGCCTTACAACTTGGCACAAAACCAACTTTTACCCATCTAGCCATGAGACAAAAACTGTCATGCCAATTCTTTAGCATCCAGAAACATTCCAGTGCACACACTTTCTTCAGGATAAATGTACTGACAAGAGAAAGGACAACCTCCAGAACTCCCTCTATGATGTCAGACAGTAAAAAAGAAGCCTTTACTAGAGAAATTCCACATAAAAATATTATTCAAAAAAAAAAAAGGGAACAAATCATCAGAAGTCATTCAGACAGTTTTTTCAAAAATCACCAAACACACCACACTCAGTGAGGAGCAGGTCAGCCTCTGCCACTATCCCAGAAAGTAACTTCTCTACTCGCACACACACAATCAACCTGGCAAGGCAATGAAAATGCTAATCATAAAAAAAAAAAAAAAAAAAAAAAAAAAAAAAAAAAAAAAGGAAAAAACACACCAAAATTCACTCAAATACCAGAAAATCTAGAGGAAAACTACAATGACATATTAAAAAAACCCTAATCTTCATCTGTCAAATACTTACTATATAAAAGTATACACACTTCTTAATTTAAAACAAGCAATACACAATTAATTTACTCTCTTACTTTTGTACAGCAAGTTCAGTATCAAATGTAAGGGTAGTTCCAGTGTTGACCAAAAATACATATAGCTTCATGATGATTTCTTTAGGTCTCTGAAGTTTGTAACTTCCACTGCTAAAATCATTTAGAAACTGAAACAAAAATGTCAAGTGTTAGTTTCACAGGAGTTATGAAAAAGACAGACATATGTTTTCAAAAACACTCTTTCAGATATATAGGGTGTGAATACATCAGTGCTCACATTCCACAGCTCCTTATTCATTACCAAAGACAGAGATGTTGTTCCTCTTGCCAGAAACATAGGCAAGGTAACATATACACATACATATGCATATACAGACAGTTAGGAGAATACATGAGAATATACACTGAGAAGAATAGAAGAAACTAAATTAGAAAAATACAAGAAAATATGACTTCCAAATGCAGAAGCCATCATCCCAGATCATTACCTGGCTTTTCTCAATTATGAAATACCTTTTAAATCCCAGATAGTAATTTCCAGACATCTTTTTTTAGATTTTACAAACAGCAACACAATCTAGTAACTCCTCAACTTACAGCTACTAAGTCTATCTGCTAACTGCTATCCCTATCCATACTTTTTCCCTCAGAAATTGAAGCATTGGCAAAAAAAAAAAAAAAAAAAAAAAAAAAAGGAAAGAAAAAGAAAAAAGGCAAAATCCCTTTTTGTATTTCTCTACAATAAGTAATAGCTTTAAAAATCTTTTCTTCTATTATCAGCATTAGCTAAATCTGTAGCTTCTTTCTTTGTTACTGATAGCAAACATGAAGTATTCAAGCAAGAAGGTCAAGACATATTTTCAGTCCTGTGCCCTACAAGAACTTGGATGAGTAACTCTATGCATGTGTTTTGCCAGAGTATGTGACAGATGAAAAACTTTACCCTGCCTCATAAAGCACTGAGCTTTAATTTGAGATTCTATTACTAAAGTACTTCACTCTCCTGAGCCTTTTTCTCTTCTCCTTCGGAGCTAGGAAGCTTATGAGTAATTTCCACCACACTACCAAAGCTGCTGCTGCAGAAATACAAGCACTGCAGTCACTAATGACCTGAGATCTTTATGTGGAAGGAATTACAGAAAGTTAAGCTGTAAGTTTTAGCCACTAAGCAATATTTTTATATAATTCTAAAAATGACTTTTTGGATTAAATTACTACACAGGTAATATAAGTCATCCCTTTTTCCTTGAAATATTAATAGGACACACAGCTATCCATGCAGCCAATCATATTACTTGAAAATTAGTCTAAATGCGCATTTATCTCTTTGTCTAGACAAAGAAAAATTGACAAACCACAGAGAAAAATAACAAACATGCCATTAATATGTGCAGGGGGGAGAGGTTTTATGAGACTATTCCAGAAAGTCATGAGTTTGCTTACAAGAGAGCAGCTATCCTCGTGCTTTTCAAGCCTTAACTACAGACATAGTTAAAATATGTATTTTTACAAAAAGGTTTCAGAAACAGAAGCACATCAAATAAAAAAAAACCAGTTAAACAATTTGATCTGAAGAGAGTTTTGTTGCCCTTACACCTGAACTCTACTGTACTCAGTGGCACCAACTTAATTTTGAATCAGAAAAAGAACATACTCTATAAACTAAGCTATTAGACAGGTAAAAACTGCTGAACACCAAGAACAAAGTAAAAGTTTTTTATTTTATTAATAAAATTCTTTGGACTATGTTTCACAATTATCAGTCTCATGCACACTCTTCTTTTCCCAAAGGGTATTCGTGACTGTGATCCAGGTAGAATTAGAAACAAGGATTAAATAATACAATGTTCCAAGCACAGACCACATGACAAAAAAAAAAAAAAAAGAAAAAAAAAAAGAAGCTCTTTCCCATCTAAGCATAGTAAAAGGCAAAGGCTTGTATAGTACCTAGTTTTCATATGGACATTGCTACCCAAGCTAAAGCAATATTCAAGAGAGAATGCGTCCAAGACACACACAAAGCAGAATTTTAATCAAGCATTTACCCATCCATACCACAACACTAAACCTAACTAAAACACAGAAAGAAGAAACATTATTAAGACCAACCCTATTTATGACAGCATCTGCCACACATCAGGAGTCTCTAACTTTTTAACTTCTGACAAAGAAAGAATTACCTTCAGGCATTATACAGAGCTACCGCCTTCAAATTCAAGCACACACTCACTTTCCTTGATTTTTGGCAACAGAGTAGCATGGCTGTTCAAAGCCAGAGAAGAAGATCTGTAAAGAAAAGATTCAGAATGCAATTATTACTAAAATGTCAGGATTTTATGACCCTAATTGCATTTAATATAGAAATCAGTGTATGTTAATGCCAGAAGAATAATTATGCGGTAGTTGTTTGGGGTTTTGTTAATTAACAATACTCTCCAGTCACAAGTCTGCCCAGATCTGCTATATGTCTGAATACTTCTGCTCATCATTTCTGTTTAAAATAATTGTTAATCAAAATTTTGAGTGTTTACAAAGAGAGAAATTTAGTTCACTATAAAGAACTGTTTGCTTTTTCATTAACCGAAATTATTTTCAGCACTCATGCAGAATGCTGGTATACTGATGCTGAGAGCAATAGAGAAAGTTTTAGCAATGCAATTTATCTAAGAAAATCCAGCACCATAAGGTATACATGCTACTGCTGTTGAATGAACAGTCTTACCCAGCAGCTGCCTCCCCCAGATTCCTTCAGGAATCAGTATCACCTTCCTTACCTGACACGTTACCTATTTTGCTAAGCCACTCACCCACTTTCAAAGCATGTGTTAGATTTATTGATTCTATTTTTTTAAATACACCTGAAGATGTTACCACTCCCAAACTGTCACTACATCTTGGTCAGGGGCTTCCTCTCCCAGAACTGGTTCTTAAACTACAAAATGAGCCAGATCAGCAAAGGTGACCTTTCCTAAGCTACCCTAGTTCATTTTAACTGTGTTCAGTTAAGTAGCAGTACCAAAGGAGAAGGAGCCTTGGCAAAGAACATGTGGGTGACTTGTTGGGCTCAGGGCAGTGAAGCAAATGCACAAATTCCAGACTGCAAACAAACATTATTTCTATCATGTTAATGCCCTAGCAAGCTTTCTGAGAAGATGATCAGGCACTATAAAGGGTGATAATCCATTACTAAAAATAGGCTTGCTGAAGCCTGAAAACCATTAGAACATGTAAACGATTTTACTCAACCTGTGCTACTACAGATAAATCAAAAACACTCCACCCTACATTCTAAAACCTTAATAAATGAAAAAATTATCTTATTGTCATGGAATAGAAGAATTATCTTCCTCCCTTTTGTCCACTCCCTCATCAAACCCATGCAAAATGCACACATGACATTTTATCAGAAGCAAAGGTACAATAAAAGGGAAATAACCAGTGTGCTTAAGTGCTACCATTAAAAAAACTATAATTGAACTGTCCTCCTCCTGTTTAGCTACCAGTAGTCAGTAGCTGTACTTGAGCAAAATGAATTTCTGAATACTTGCCTAAGGTTAAAGTAATGCACATTAACACAAAACTGCTGAAATACTTCTGCCACAAACCAGGAATACAACCCAACAATCTCTTGCCTTGTAATTGCTTTGCAACCACTAAGACAGAAAAAACAGGTGCTGCTTCTTCACCCAACATCTCATGAAATCATGCTGGGGGAAAAGAACTACACTAACACAGGTAGGAAAAATTTGTATTAAACTTCTCTTTAAGAAAAAAAAAAAGAAGATAGAATTCACAAAATTCCACTAAATTTACCTACTCTCAAGGCTGTTAGAAATTTCAGTGAACACTTCAGGGAAGAGGGGAATGATGTAAAGCAAAGTTCCAGAGAATACATGCCTTAAGCAGCTACCTTTCCTGCAGATTCACTGATGTCCAACAAACACATGCTGCAGCATGTCCTTCCTCCCTTCAGCAGGAACTATGTTAACTGCCTCTCTCCAGCTGCCTGTCTTCACAGCTTTGGAACAAAACTAATTTTGAGAGCTCTCCCTAGTCTTGCATCTCTGGACAACATCTCCCTGTGTTCAAAGTTACAGGGGATATGCATGAAAACCTATCACAGTTGCCTAAGTTTCTTTTCTTTCAAAGGCCAGGTTATTGCTGATTGTTACAGGCAAGGTCAGCTACGTATCACAAATTAGCCTTTAAGTTTGTTCCCAATATTCCAGAATCATCCAGCAGCAACACAAGTTCTTAACATAATCAAGGAGTGAAAGTCACACCATCAAGTTACAACAGAATATATCCACACACATTTTGTTCTTCTTCTGTTTATATTACCACAACAGGCCATTAGGAGAGTATCAGGCTTTATTTATTCATTTTTAGCTTTAAACTCTTAGGTAGTGTTAAAAGTTTCATGGCTTTTATAATGTTACATAGCTGAAATTATTTTCATTTGTTTTAATAGAGGTTCAACAACTACACAATTTGACAGCTAATGAAGACAGAGCTGCTACCTGTGTAATCAAACAAAACCACAAACAATAATCAACTCACATTATTTGTTTAAACTGTGTGACTTGCAGCATTAAATTCATGCTATCATATAAACTAGATCCTTCACACTATGGTATAGAAGTCTGTATGACCAACTGTCATGAATTATCAGTAATACCAAAAAAAAAAAAATAGCTGAACATTTGAAATTTTCTTTAACAGCTGCCAGATCAGACAGAATATGGTAGGTATTAATAAAAGAAAATCAATGAGATGACAAGAATGGAAGAATAGCACAAAGTATAAAAAGTTTCCACAATTAACTGAAAATATGTATAGTGTCACATCAGGTAATAAAACAGCAAAACCAGCCATGAATACATTGTGCTGGCTCCAATATATTTCACTGCTCTACACTCTACATTGCAATGCAATTACTGCAATCTTTTCTTGTATAATATAAACTCTTCAACAACCAACTGCTTTAGAATTCAGTGTTGATCAATACTTTCAACACGTGCTGTTTAAAAGCATTCAGATGTATTTTGGTTCAGAACTTGCTCATTGTTACATCTCTAAAAGAAATTAATGTCTGCTTACAGACTCTTATCGTAATTACAGCAGAGGCATCACAGGTTTCACACCACCCTACATATAATCCTCTGGCTACATTAACCATCCATTTCTGCCCTTAAATGCAGAATCCCTACTTCTAATTACCTAATGTTGACTGTTCCATTGTTTCATGGTACAATTCTTTCCAACTTCACAAACTCAAACACTGAATCATGGCATTCAGAGTGGGACAAAGACAGAAATCAACACTTACGCTGTTTGGGTTTAATGGGACATTAATCAACTTCACTTTGGTCATTAAATTCCCTGTATTATCTTAATTGTTCACGTTCATGCTTCTGACATCTCACTTTCCATACTTCCTTTATAATCTGGATTACAAATTAACTTGAGCAAACAGAGATACTGATAAATTTTCTTTAACACCATAAAATTTAAACTGAACTATGCCAAAGGAATGGTTTTCCTTTAAACCCAGTGGTGTGAAATTCCATCCACAACAGCAACATACAAACAGTACATGGTATCTTGCTTTTTGTTGCCAGGGAAGAGCAGGGAAATGTGGCACCACATCTGTATGCTAAGTGTTGTACCCATCAATGCTTCATCTGCCAGGTCAGACAGAACCAAGAGGCCCAAATTCTTTTCCCCTTGTGGGTATCTCCAGGTCAAAATGGGCTCAAGTCTGAAAGCAGACAGAACTAGCTGAATTACCTGATCAAGGCAAGACTGTTCACTCAGTGCCTGCATTTCCACATTGCTACTAGACATTGACATATTTCTGTGTGATCACCATCTGTGTGCGGCTGATAAAGAAGTTTCACTTCCCTTACTGCAGAAGCGCTGAGGCTACACCACAGGTAACAGTGTCTCCTATATGAGTCATAAATGTTACCCCCAATTACCAGGGTCAGGAGTCTCACAGACACCACCACAGAATTCCTGACTGTTGAAAGGGCAATCCATCTGAGGCAAAGGCTGACAAGTCTGTGACATGCTTAAAAAGACTCAAGTGCTATTCATCATTCAGTAAATATCTTATCTGGGTAACATCTCACCTCAAGGCAAACATACCTTTATTACCTCTCAAGATTGAGTCAACTTTGGAGCACATTACCATGTTATTAAATTGTGCTTCATTTCCATACCACAATTCTTAAGGTTTGCCTCTCAGATGCTACAGTTTCTGTGATTTCACCTTTCAGAGCAGGATTTCCTGCGTCACCTCGACTTAATACACTCTATAATAGACAAAGATACAAGACCAGTGCAGAATATTCCTTACAATTCATTTTTTCTTCTATAAACCTGCATTCAACCTCCACTTTCCTTGTTTTTTCCAAGGGCCCTTCTCAAAAAATGCTCTCTTGCTTCAACTTGCAGACCCCAGAAGCACAGTATTTTATAGCACATAAATCAAATGAAAATAGAAACTGAAGCTAAATTTAATCCAACTAACACCTTTCTTAATGTCAGTTGTAAGATCCTCTCTAAAAGTAGGCTTTAAGGACCTTTCTTCAATACTGCAAACAACCTAATGCATCTAACCAGAAATACCTTAATTTTGCAGAACATTACAACTACCACAAAGAAGAAATAGAAAGAATAGAAAGTTTGACCTCATTCTGAGGGCATACATTCTTTAGTAATGCTTTATGCAACAGAAATGGCTATGTTTCTAAAATACAGTGCAAATGCATATAATTTTCTGGATAGCCAACTGTTGAAAGGAAATATACTTTAAAAGGCACTAAAAGAACTTAAAAGAAAAATTAAAAAATAAAAAAAACACCCCTAAGCCATGTGATTAATAAGTAGTAGGGCTCCTCCTGACCCAGGTACAGAGAATAATTTAATTCTCCTACTCCTTCAAAATAAATTTAATGAGAAGATCACATTTAATCATAAGATACATATTACTGAAGGTGGAGATCCTATCTTGTATCAAAGCCTATAAACCTCATGTTCAAGCCACACTGCAGTCTCAAAGAAAGGCTGTCAGTCCCTGACATCTGTAAGGTTGCAGCCATCTGGAGCTCTATTTATATGTTGAGATGTGCATCAGGCACAGAGGCGGTCACTTAATTACAGCATCTCCAACAGTCACTGTGTTTGTTCTTAACAGCTCTCACTCTGCTGCTGGGCAGCACAGGGACCCTTTTCCACTCAACCCAAGAGCCAGGCTGCAATCCTGCAGAGCAGCCAAGACACATTCCTGAACCCCTACTTCCCAATGCACTAAAGAGGAATTTCAAAAGTCAGTAATTCAGTATTTCATAGTCTAAGACGCTTCTTCCTTCCTTCCCCTCCTTTAAGATGAATCATTTTATATATTACTACCCTAATACTTCAGTTACATATGGGCCATCATATTCAGAATTGCTCCTATAACTCTGAATTACATGGAAGCTCCTCATTTAGCCAAGTAGGTGCTGCAATGCCTTCAGAAGTCCTCAGCAACATCAAGGGTGAAAGAGCAGATCAAAAGCAAATCTGGGCAGGTAAGAAAACACTGTGCATTAAAGAGTGCTTTGAAATCAGTGTGGGCCAAAACAATGCAGCTTCTCACAAGTTCAGACAAAACTTACACTGAATTTTAGGAATGCGATAGTTTCAAACATGTTCATAAGACAACAAGCACATGATCAGGCACTGGGTCATGACTACATATGGATGAGATTGTAAAGCTTCAAATCTGATGGTTAGCATCTATTCACACTGCTGTTTTCACTGATTTGAGCTGCCAAAACACAGTCCATATAAAAGACCAGACAAAAGCTCTCCTCTTCCAATAGTAAATACAATTTTACCCCATTTTTCAAAACCTTGCATCTCTTACATGATAAAAAGTGAAACTTATGTGCCTCAGTTAACAGGTACAAGCCAGAAAACAAACCTAGGATTTCTGACAATCTTATTGCTAGGAAACAGCCCACAGCCTACAGAAGTATCCCTTCTCTTTCTTTATTTTTAATTGATGGAAACAAGTCTTTCCACAGCTGTCTGCGCCTTACTTTTGACAAAGTTAACTGAAGGTTTTGTCAGATTTTCCTTTTTTAAATGTATAACTTTGCCATTTCAGAGCATTTGTGGAGTGCAAGCCTCCCATGAATTACAGAGATTAATACATTCTCTTTGCAAAGATTGGTACTCTCAGGTACATGGAGCTTCAGGTGGTTTTATTCAAGTTACTGACTGACTCCATAGTGGTGCAAAGGTTCTTCCTGTAGGTACATACTCTTTAAAATAATTAGCATGTAAAATCTTCCAGTGTTTGCAAACAATACTGCAAGAAACAAACAACAAAAAATTCATTCTTTCTTATACCCAACTCAGACAAGTCACCAACACTTCTTCCACTAACACTCTCTCTGATCAACCAAGAACACCAACTCTGGAACACAAACAAAAGGTGCACCAGACTTCTTCCCCTTCTTCAGCCAGTTGTTCTTCTGGCTCCTTTCCCTGCATCAACTTTCAGTGGTGCAACTACCTGGATATCTGTGCAATAAACTGGATGACTTTGCTGTAGTAAGTTAGAAACACCATTCTCCAGGATACTGATAGCTCAAATTGGTTCCATGATCTGGTTCATCACATAGACTCCACAAACTACACTCAACTAAGGCTGGAGAAAAGCCAGTGAATACAGCAGTTACTCAACATCAGAACCATCACTCAAGAAGACAAGTGAAAATTTTCAGAAGGCATCATTCATATTTCTAACTGCCCTTGCCATCCTCAGTTACTAACAGACCACTTCTTAGAAACCTAGTAAAAAAGCCAAAACCAGTACCCTCTTAAAAAGCAGGCTAAGATAACTTAAAAATTTGCAATTACTATAGATGCAACCAAAGACAGAGTTTCTCAAAATTTAGTCCAAGAGGCCATTTCCCCTGTTCTTCCCTCTTCAGATACAACATCCTGATGCTACAACAATTTTTTTTTATTTCTTGTTTTCTTTTATATGGAAAAGAGAAAAATCTAGGCCAGAACTTTTTAAAATATGAAAATACAGAACACAGGACTGATTAAATGGCATTTACTTCACAGGAATGAAAACACTACAGATGGAAAAGAAAGTCAAAGTCTGACAATAATGAAATGTAAGGCAAGTAAAGATTCTTGTGATTTAGTCTGACTGCCTACATAAAAGTCACAGGTTCTTCCTTAATTGCTATTCATAAGCAATCAGATTTTAAAAGAACCATTAAAGTTTTCTAGCAATAAGGAAATCCTCTACCATCTTGGAAAACTGTTTAATTGCTTTGCAACTTTACAACTTGTTTCAAACTTTTCTTATCCTACATTAATTATAAAATCATTATTTGAACTTTCAAGATCTAAAGATAGAATTTATCAAATTTCTCTTTAAGTTACTTATAACTCATACATCACCTACCAACTTCCTCATACATATTCATCCACCTTCTTTTATTTTTAGTGGTATCTGAAAGTAAATGACCATCAGCAAGATGCAGAGCTGATATAAACCCCAGTCTCCCTAGGTATACATATTCAAAAATGTCCAGATTCTTCTCAGATCGATTTATTAACTCTTTTTGGATATCATACATTTACAAATCGCCTTCATATCTCTACTGGCAACAGTGTGAAAGAAGATAACAGCAATGTGCTGAGAAATGAGAAAAACTGCAGGATAGTTTGCGGAATATTAAATTGCCTCTAATCTCAAGAAGGTGTTTTCTAATCTTCATCTGCCCTTCTTTACCTTCCTGGAATATAAATCATTAGTAGCTTATAACATCGAACAACATGCACCAATAAATTCTTTTATGTAGTTTTACCAATATAAGAACTATACAATCACCAAAGAAACTCCAGAGAAAACCACAACTTACAATGACTGAGACATTACAACTATATTCCTGCCTTATTGAACCCTGGTTGTGCTGTTTAGAGCCATACATGCATGTGAAAATGTTGTCACAATACATTTGCTTTTTGAAATGTACAGGTATTTTACCACCAAGCCTTTCATTTAAAAAGAAAAGTTTACACACTACCCCTCCCCCGCTTCATTCAGAAAGAACTGAGAATTTTGAGTCATTTTTTCAAACCATTCACTGGGTGAGAATCAAGTTTCTTTCAATCAGCAGACTACACAAGTACTTGTGAAGAATATTTTTAAATAGAGAAGTCATCTTGAATTTACTAGTAGAACACTTACAACACAGCATAAGCAGAGTGTATTAGAAGACAGCTTCTAGTCCTGTTACACAATATATTCTTATGTAAGAATCATCCCTTCATCTGAATTTAATAAAAATACACACTCTGGAGGATGGAAGAATAACTGTATAAACAAAAGCACCATTTTGTCAGTATGACCTGTTTATCCTAAGCCAACTACAATAAACAAGGGTCAAATTTTCACACTTTGGATGTACTAGCACAGCTACTTGGCCTCAACAAACTTGAAATAAAGTTCAAGACAAACCACTGACATTGAAAATCCCTGCAATATCAGGAAAAAACCCCACTATTCAAATGATATAGAGCAAAAAGTACTGCAGCTATAACTACAACACAAAAGGAGCATAACATGTTCAATCATAGAACTAAATCAAAATAGAAAACGGGAACTTAAAAACAGCTACCTCAAACATTCAAAAATCAGAGCTCAGCAAAGTGCAATTTCTACAGGATTTATATTTTTGCTTTGCTAAGGGTGGTATAATTTTTTTGAATCTATGATGTAAGTAAAACTCTCCCTATAATTAGTTCTCCAATGCTGTATTCTACCTCTAAAATGCATACAGTTTTCAATCTGTTCAAAATGAAAACAGCATACTGGCCTGTCAAATACTTCTTCAAAAAAATAATGAAGATTGATGTATCATACAGATACTAATTCCACCAGATCCCTCCAAATAAAAGCAATCAAAACACTGACCACACTATTTCACTATTGCCATCAGAGCTTTCCTACTCTCCTGAAAAGGCAAAAATTCTGTTTCAAAAGAAAGTCTTAAGAGGTAAGAAAACATGAGTTACTTCATAAAAAGAAAATACATCCACGCTCTGAAGTCAGTTAAAAAATCCTTAGAACATGACTTAGGCAGAGCTGCTCTCAAATATTCACTCACCACTCTTGTCATTGATCCTATAGCATTACACAGCAAGACAGATGCAGGACACTGGGAACCCAGCTGGCCAACAAAGCAGTTTCACATTTTACTTTCCATCAACAAGTAATTTACACAGGTCAGAAAGAAATTCATACAGCACTCAAACAAGCCTTTTTTTTTTACTTATTTGTACTAACTCATAGCAAACAGTCCACCACGTTCTACCACAGTTTATTTTCTAGATGCACAAACTACCAGAGCTTTATATATAGCACACCGTAAGCGTTTCACCTGGATGCGATAAAGACAGCAGGCCCAGCTGCAAAATCTCTTTCCAAAAGAAACTGTCAACATCTTGGACGGACATAAAAAGCTACACTAAGCTATTGCTTGAGCTCAGAACCCTCCTGAACCATGGACAGCAAACCTGAAGAACTAAAGGAAAATATACACTTGGAGATGGACACAAGAGTAGCAAGAACTGCCCTGACAGCCCTGGTGTTTCTCCTGACCAGCCCTGCCTCAATCTATGAGCATAAATGTGGTAACAATAAATTTGTTTTGATACTTCTATTGACAACTTCCAATAACTAGTATTGAAAAATTATTCATGTATTATTAACAAGATGAATCCTATTAGAAAATACAAAGCATATCTACTTCCAACCCTGCTCACAAATAGAAAAAATTTTAGAGCTGGTATGTGGCCATGATGTCTTCCAACTTGTCTTTCAACTGAACTACATTAAAAGTACTGAAAGTTAAATTAAAACAAAAAGAGTGGATCTGCACGATGAATTAACTCATAAATAAACAAGTGACCATCTCAGTAACCACAGAATGTTAATTAGCTCACAAAAATAATTGCTAGCAATTTCTTTATCACCATTAATTGTGCTATAGGCTTTTACAACACGCAATTCATGTGAAGATCTTTCAACTTGTACACCCAAAACATTAGTCTGGCAAATCAGCTAGAAAACAGGCACTCTGTAATTCTTGCAATTGGATTAGTAATTTACATATTAATGATTTTTGTGTGTGTGTGTTTGGTATCACTGCATTCAATCACATCCTGCAGTATAATACAATATTATTATGTAAGCTGGCATCTTGTAATCAAGTGTTTGCTACTCAGTAATACTGATTAGCAACTTTGCACCAGAATGCTACCTATTAATAGGGTCCTTAAAAGTAGTAAGGTATTAATTGTTTTTTCCCCTCCTCATCTTCAGAAACCGTTCATGTAATGTCACTGAGATGTGGACCACAAATCAGGAGCACAACTTTCTTGAGCAATATTGCAAATGCAGAAGGAGACACATGACTGCTTGGGCACTGTCCAAATGACTGAAGTAGCTCGTGTAACAACTGGGTACACACACTATAGTTTTTCATTTGAACTTGTTTCCCCTTTACCTCAACATGCTAATGAACCCATCCTGTGCAATTTAAGTCTCAAGCCTCTCACACCACTCTGTCACAGAAAGTAACTGCTAGTTTAAAAGCAAATAAAGACTTAAGGACACACTGATAACATAAAGAAAAATTCTTTCCAGTGATTCCACTGTTACTGCCACTCTTATCAAAAACAAATCAACTTGTGCTACTCCCTTATCCCCAACATACACTCAGTCCCCTATTTAAACAAAATAACTGAATTTCAGTTTAGAAATTGTTTTCTGCCTTAGTTTCTGCAAGGCCATGTAACAGCTGTGTTCAGACAACACGCAGGGACACACCGTTTTTTAAACGGACACCACAAAAGACCTCAAAATAACCCTTGCCCTCTCCTCCAGTCAGAGCACAAGTCTGCTGCATACACTTCTAATTATAAATATAGTAACCTGACATGGGGAGAGAGACAGCCCCTTGGACACGATCTCAGAAACTACTAACCCAAATCTGTGCTGAGCACAAGCCTAGAGCAACACAATTTGTGGCTAAGATAGATTGCTATTTTACAATCTACAAAAGATACAGCTACTTGTACAGAGTGGACAACAATAATGGACTTCCAAAGCACAATTAGGTCTATCTTACAATAATCCACTATCCCCATAGATCCTGCTTGCATTTCCTGCTCTAAAACTGGCATACTACATGTTCTTCAGCAAGTAATTTTCTTTACTACTTTCAGCATAATAAAATAAAGCCATTTAAGTTCCAGCATTTAGAGTAAGTATAAATACATCCTCTGCATACTTGAATCGAAACTTAATGATGCTAGAATATCTAAATCCTTTCTTGTTAATATTTGCTTCTTGGCACAAAAGTTTGTCTTAGACCACAAGATAAGAGAAAAGTAATTTCTTTATGTGCTTCATCTTTTAAAAACTTCCCAAGGTACTCCATACTAAATATTCTTAAAATTCACAATTGACATATATCATAATAGTGCACGTTTTCATTATCACTATTATTATGTAGTACTTCCACGATGTATGGAGATGAACTTTTTAAAAGAGTATGTATAGAAGACAAGGAGCAATAGCTTTAAACTGAAAGAGTATAATTTTAGATTGGATATAAGGAAGAAATTCCTTACTGTGAAGATGGTGAGACACTAGAACAGGTTGTCCAGAGAAGCAGTGCATGTCCCATGCCTGGAAGTCTTCAGGGACAGGTTGGATGGGGTTTTGAGCAACCAGGTCTAGTGGAGGGTGTCCCTGCCCATGGCAGACAGGTTGGAACTAGATGATCTTTAAGGTGCCTTCCAACCCAGGCCATTCCATAATTCTGATTCTATTTATAGTGTTATTCCTCACAATACTTCTCAGCTGTATGAAATTCAACTGCCTGAAACATGTTTTTCCATCCTTGCCATTTCTCCAGCATTGCTGAGGTACCTTTTACCATACAGTAAAACACCTCCAGAAGTGTGAGTCCTCCCATAAACCCAACAGCACAAACTACTTCTGACACACATATATGTGAATACAAGGAAAAAGAACCAAACCTCAACCTCCTCATTCTTCCCCACAAAGAATTAAAGGTGAAAGCTTAAAATATGAACCACAAGAAATGGCTCATGGCCAGGACATACCATGTAATTCCTTCAGACAAAAACATACGACACAAGAGAAAAAAAAGCTATGGTCATATGAAGTCTAAACTAACATTTCTGTGTTTCTCGGGAGCAGACATGACTTTTTGTTTCATGTCTAGGTGATGTTAAGTAAGAAACAGGAACATTACAAAGGTCAGCTCATTTAGTTCTCACAGCATTTATATTAGTCTATCTACCTCTGGATCACTGGCAGCCAGTACTTTCGGGGGTCAGTGAGAAAGAAAAGCGAGCACTGATCCAAAGAACATCCTGCGAGCCTACTACAGAGCCGTAAGAAAAAACCGAAGGGACAATTCATTACAGGACACATGCTTCCTCGGGAGCAGGACCAAGTAAACAACCGAGGGAGAGGCAGAACAACGTTTGTAAACACTCAACGCTTCTGCACGGAGCTCGCCCGACCGCCGCCGACGGCGGGCACGGCGGCGCTGCCAGGCTGAGTCATTCCTTGTAGTAACTTCACCGCGAATCGCTCGCCCTGGCAGCGGAGCCCTGGGCAGGCAGGGGCACCCCGGCCCGCCCGGCGCTGCTCCCCCTGACGCCGGGCAGCCACCGCCCCCCCACCCACCCAACAGCAGCAGCTGGGCTCACTCCGCCGCCCCGGGACCGGCTCCGGCCGCGGGATCCCGGTCCTCCCCGACCCCCGCTCCGCCGCCTCCCAGCTCTTTGTCGCCCGCCCCACGGGTGCAGCCCAGCGCCGGGACCGCCGCCCCTCGCCAGGCCGCCCTCCCGGTACCGGAGTCCCCGCCTTCCCCGCGGCTGGGAGGGGCTGAGCGGGGCGGCGGGGGGAGCCCACACGTCCCCGGCAGCGCTCGGCACTCACCCCCGGGTCCCGCGCGGGCAGCGCCGCTCATCCTGCGCCGGTGGCGGCGCGTCCCCCCCCGCGCCGCGCGGCCGGGCCCGGCGGCTCCGCGGGGGCGCGCAGCGCCTCGGCGGGGCCTGCGGCCGAGCGGGGAGAGGCGGCGAGCGGGAAGAGGCGGCTCGGCGGGGCGGGCTGGGGGCCGCGGGGAGCGGGGGAGCCCTGCCTGGGGCGGCCGCCGCCGCCGCCGGTGTTTGTTGTTGTCGTCAGCCGCTTCCGGCGCGAGGGCTGCCGGGAGGGGGCGGCGCGCGGGAGGGACCGCGCGGCGGAAGCGGCGGCGGCGGCGCGCGGGCCCGGGCGGGCGCAACCGGGAGGGGTTGGGGGTGGAGGGGCCCTGGAGGGCTCCGGTTCCAGCCCCTCTGCCCACGGCAGTCCGGGGGTGAAAGGGCCCTGGAGGGCTCCGGTTCCAGCCCCTCTGCCCACGGCAGTCTGAGGGTGAAAGGGCCCTGGAGGGCTCCGGTTCCAGCCCCTCTGCCCACGGCAGTCTGGGGGTGAAAGCGCCCTGGAGGGCTCCGGTTCCAGCCCCTCTGCCCACGGCAGTCCGGGGGTGGCCGGTGGTGGAAGGGCCCTGGAGGGCTCCGGTTCCAGCCCCTCTGCTCACGGCAGGAACACCGTCCGCTATACCAGGTTGCACAGAGCTCAATCCACCCCGGCCCTCAATACTTCCAGGGATGTGTTCAAGATCTTTTCACCTTACCTCTGGGCAGCCAGTTCCATTTCTTCCTCAGCGTCACACTAAAGAATTTCCTCCTAGTGACTGATGTAAACCTACCCTTTTTCAATTTAAACACATTCACCCTGTCCCTGCATGCCCTTGCAAAGAGTCCCGACCCGTGTTTCCTCCCTCCTTCCTTCCCTTAAGATCCTGGGAGGCCACAATCAGGTCACCATGAAGCCTTCTCTTTTCCAGGCTGAACAATCCCAGTTCTTTCAGCTTTTCTTCACAGGAGCAGTGCTCCATCCCTCTGATGAATTTGACTCCCAACCAGGTCTCTGTCCTTCCCTTGGTGGGACCCCGGAGCTGGAGGCAGCACTGCAGGTGGGGTCTCACCAGAGCAGTGGGGCAGAATCCCCTCCCTTGCCCTGCTGGCTGCGCTGCTTTTGATCCAACCCAGGACATGATTGGCATTTGGAAGTCAGGCCCATGGCCTTATCCGAGTGGGGGGCTTATTCAATTTCATTTTAATCTGGAATGATAAACAGTCAAAAGTTTAGGAAATCTACAGAGAGGTTTAAATATATGTCCTGTGTGTTTTGAGTTTTATTGTGAAGAGATATACTGAAAAAACTCACACGCTTCACTGACATTTGGAATTATAAAAAGAAACCTTAAAAAGAGATGGTTTTAGATGACACTTTCATAATGTTGTGGCCAGGGTATATTCAGATATAGAATATACTCTGCGCATAAGAGGAGAATTGCAAAAAAGAATTGCATGTCATGGTCCCAAGCACAGGAAGGACATCAACATACTGGAAAGAGTCCAGAGGAGGCCACCAGGTTGAGTAGAGGGATGGAGGATCTCTCCTATGAGGAAAAGCTGTGGGAATTTCCTTTGTTCATCCTGGAAAATAAAAGGCTTTGGGATGACCTGATTGTGGCCTTCCATACCTTAAGGTACTGCTCACAAGCTGGACCAAGCTTATGGTTTTCACAGTAAACTTGTAGTGGCCACCTCTGCTATGTTGGAGAGCTTCCTGCCTGTTTGACACATTAAAGACTATGTAGAATAGTCACAGCCTGTCCAGGCAGGAATTTCTTGGCCTTTTAGAACAAGCCCCCAGTTGCCACCTTGTGGCATCCCATAAACAAGTACTCCCCAACTCTGCAGCTTGTTGGGAGATGCATACAAATTCTGAAAGACACCTGTGGCACTTCAGACTACAACAATAAATTGGGCAGGAAAGACAGCAGTACTCAAATAGATGTAGTGTAATGGGAAGTACAATACAGACCAAGTGGCATGCACGCTATTGTCAGAAGTCAAGAAAAAAATCCCAAAATTTTGAGGCTTGGTAAGCCTGAAGCACAAATAAGTATCATTAAAATTCTCTTGAATTTGAGAAATGAAAATGAGAAACTACTGAGGGTGACCTCCTGAAGTCTGAGAAGCTGAGACATTGGCAAGAGAAGCAGCAGCACCTCTTCAAACACTGAAGCAGCAGTGCCAACAGGGTTTGTAGTTTTCTGTCAAAGCACCTCTGCCACTCAGGCTCTCAACAATTGCATAAAGTGAGGCTTCAGGCACTTGAGCATAGTTCTGGTTTTTACAGCACGTGTTGGACAACTGTTGATTGATTTGAGAGGCAGCTCAGGCAGGACTGAAGCAGGAACTTCAGTTCTGGGGAGTAAGCAAAGTGCTGCTAGCAGAGCAGGTTGTTCTGGCTTGTTCTTGTAACATTTCATTATGTTGCTTCCTCTCAAAGTGTTCCAGAGCCACTTCGTGCCAAACAACTAATTACAGGGTTTTTTCATGAGCCTGTCTGAACAAAACCTAAAATGTAGCATTATATTCTATCCTAAAAAAAAAAGCATCATTTTATGAAGTTTTTGCTCTAGGATATACAAAAAGAAAGCATTGAATCAGGGTTACTGAGAATTCTTCACTTTTTCAAGGTGTTGTACAAAATGTAGGTTATTATTCTTTCAAGATACTGTTTAGGATCCACCTGTACTTTTTTTCACATTCTATAAAATAAGCAAGAAGGTTGAAGGGGTTTTTCACTGCACTTTTAATTTTGGGTGCTAAATTTGGCATACCAAAGAACGTGTCTCTTAAACTACATATTTATGCAGCTGCAGACAGAGAGCAAAAAGAGCAGGCTGCTCTTTAAGGGAAAGCAAACTGGGAGCCAAGGCTGGCAGCAAGGGGCACTGTCATGGACAAGGGGCACAATCCCACAGTATCAGTGAGTCCTGGTGACTGTTTTTCTGTACAATTGTTATCTGCATGCTGGTAAGGGACCGATACTGTCAGTATTTATTTAGTTCCAAATGTACTTCAAAACCCACATCTTCCTATTTGCTTTAGCTCTGCTTGCCAGAAATTTGCCCTGTGTACTTCTGCTTCCCGTACTGCTGTGTCTTGGTTTAACCCCAGCCAGCCACCAAGTACCACAAAGCTGCTTGCTCACACAGTTCCCCTCTGTGGTGAGATGTGGAGGAGAAGCAGGAAATAATTGTAAAACACGTGAGTTGAGATATAAACAGTTTAATAATTCAAATAAATATAATAATAATTATAGAGACAACAACAAGAGAGATGAATAAAACCTGAAAGAGACAAGCAATGCCTAAATCAGTTGCTCACCACCCACTGACAGATGCCCAGCCCTGCCTTGATCTATGATCAGTCTCTCCCAGCCTCAAATCCCCCCAGTTTATATTCAGGTCAGCTGTCCCAGCCATTCTCCCTACTGGCTTCTTGTGCACCTGCTCGCTGCCAGAGCATGGGAAATTGGAAAGTCCTTGACTTGGGATAAGCCCTGCTTAGCAACAACTAAACCACCAGTGTGTTATCAACATTATTCTCACACTAAATTAAAAAACCACAGCACTGTACCAGATACTAAGAGGAAAATTAACTCTGCCCCAGTCAAAACCAAACACATTGCTATCTTCATCAATGTCCCTTGATTTTTGTTTTGTTGGGGGTTTTTTTGTTTGTTTGTTTTTTCCTTTTCCCCCTTTTCAAATACTGAAAACAGCTATATTCATTCCTCTGCTAGGTCAGGCTGATGCTTTAAACCCAAGTTCCTTCGTTCTCTGTTGACGCTTTGTGGCATCTTGCAAAGTGATTTTCAACAAGTATTTGTTTTCAATTTAAGTCTTCCTCCAACTAAACAACCACTTCAGAAAACAATATTTTTAAAGGACAAAGTACTGTTCTGACCTGGAATATGCAAAGTGAACAGCAGTATCCAACAACACCAGTGCTCCTGCGTGTTTTGACAGAGACTTCAAGAACTTCTGTTATCCTTTCACGTAGCCTAGCAGTCCATGGCAAACACACCAAGTCCTATCTCATCTCTTGCTTCTTTTTGAGAGCACTGACTGGTCCATAAGCAATCACTAATTTGTTTTTGAATGGTCAGTGACTCAAGAACAGCTGATGCCATTTTGAAAGCATGCCACTCCCTCTGACCTCGTTATGGATCATTCCTAACCAGTGATTTTAACATCGTGTGGCTTCCCAACATTTCAGTAGTTCTGACTCCACAAGTTTTGAATTCACAAGTGATTTTTCTTGTTTTCTGTGAGAGCTTCTTGCAGGAAGAGAATCGTTAGGTTCAATTTAACATCTAGGTCACGAGATCAGTCCTTGGCCCTGTGCAGAAATATGCAAAGGGCATTTAAATCTCAGATTTAAAAGTCAGAGTGGACATACCCTCAGAAGTGGTTATGGACAAAAGCTCTCAAGGGGAAACATGCAGCCTGAATAATCCTGTAAAAATCCCTTGTTGTGCATTTTCATTTAAGAGGCTCCATTTGTGTAAGGGACCTTCCAATACCACCACTTCTCCTCAGCACTCAGATGATAATGGGTACAACAAGGTCAAACAAGCATTACAGCACAGACTACGTAGAACAGTAATATTGTTAGTAATATTTATAGAAACTTATAGCTGTGTAAGCATTTGTGAATATTTAGTGTTACTGAGAATAGAATTCCCATTCTTTACTGTCTGTCAGCTTTGGTTTTTTATATTAAAGCACTGCAGTAATGTTCATATAATCTTAGAATGGTTTGGATTGGAAGGGACCTTAAAGAGCATCTACTTCCAACCCTCCTGTTTTGTGTAGGGACACCTTCAACCTGACCAGGTTGCTCAGAGCTCCATTCAACCTGACCTTGAATGTTTCCAGGCATGGGGTGTCCACCACCTCTAAGGAAAGCTATTCCATTATTTTAAAACCTTTGTTGTAAAAAACTTCTTTCTTAAATCTTAGAGCTTTAATAAGGACTGGAGTTGGGGAGACATTAGCAAGAAAATTGGTATTAGTCATAGGCCTGTAGTCCATTTTTCCTGTTTTGAAGGGATTTTCTCCCTCTTTCCCAGTTAATGGGAACTTCACTGGACTGCCATGACTTCTCAAATGTGATGGAAAGTAGCTCAGCCGCTCTCTGTGCTAGTTCCCTCAAGACTCATGGATGCAACTTATCAGGTCCCATGGACTTGTGTACCTTCAGGTTCCTTAGATGGTCTCAAACCTATTTTGCTACAGCTGGCAGTTCATTCTTCCAGTCCCTGCCTTTACCTTCTGCAACTCAGGTGGTGTGGCTGGAGCACTTGCCAGTGAAGACTGAAGCAAAAATATTCATTGAGTACCTCAACCTTCTCCATATCCTGGGTAACCAGCTCCCCCATTCCCTTCTGGAGAGGATGCACATTTTCCCTAGTCTTTCTTTTACTACTTATGTACCTAGAGAAGCTTTTACTGTTAAATTCTTTCAGGGCTTTACTTGTCCTAACCTTATCTCTGGTTGCTGGGACAATTTGCTAGCATTCTCAGGTTCCTCACTTCCACCCTCTGTCAGCTTCCCCTTTCTGCTTTTGTTCAGGAGCTCCTTGTTAATCCATGAAGGTTTCCTTGTTCACATATAAAATCATGTTTTTAAAATTTAAGTTTAGTTCCTGCTAACAAAAAATTATGACGTATGCAGATATTTCAGTTGAAGAAGGTATACCAGGAATTTGTTTGGCCTGTACTTCTAGAAACTTGATGTATTTTTTTCTTTTTACAGTCATGAAAAAAATATATTGTTCCCATTTACAAAATAGCATTCTAATGATCTTCTGTTCACAGATGACATATTCTGATCCTTTCATCATTCACATCACTCCCTCTCCTGGTTTGGTAACCATAAAGGCAGAATCTGTAAAGCAAGGGATAGAAGCTTCAGCTTCTCCCTTAGCCCTGCATGCCAGTGGACTTGTCTCTCCCTATAACCTGTGGAACAGTATGGGAATCCAGATCCAAATGGCCGTGCTGGGCCAGGAGCAGGGATTTTAGGCATCTCCAGCTGAAACCACAGGCCACAAGCCAGCCAGCATCACAGCACCTGGCCTGGAAATGTACCTCACCAGGCACTCTAGAGAGTTAAACTCAAATGCTTCTAGACTATGTCCACTCCTTCTATATTTAGCTCTTAATGTGCAGCCTATTTTTAGAGGCTAGAAAAGTATGGTTATATTTAATCTGAGTCACTAATTTAGACATTTGGGGTTTTTTTACATTTTTTTAATAAGTACTAATTGCCTTTTTTAAATGAGCATCTAAATTCCCCTCTCCTTCCCAGCCTTTCTAGTAATGCAAACTAGAAATTCATGATACCAAAACTCTTTGTTTAATATGTTTTATTAACATATTTAAAAAAACTAGAAAGAGCCTTAAACCAAATAAATAAAACCCACTGTGTACTTACATAAAGATGAATTGCTAACTGAAAATATAATCTGTTAACATATTGAATACTATTTGTCCTTTGTTCTGCTTACTTATACTATTCAATCCTTTTTCTTTCACTTTTATTTCTGAATGGAATAGAAACAAAACCATCTTCATTTTTTTTTTGCAGCTCCCAGGGTCTCAATTTAAAGCATTAGTCACTGGCCTCAATTTACAGAGTAAACTGAAATGATGATCTAAGTCCACTGAAATGGTGATTCTTTGCATTTCCAGAAGAGAATATACCTTTCAAATATTCCTAAATACCTAGCTACATTATTTTAAAAGATACTGTAGGAGTAGACTAATTTAAACTAGGTTTTAAATCATTAAAAAAAAAAAAAAAGAAAAAAAGAAATCTGACTATCCTAAGTGCACTTGCATTCATTACTCATTCTTGTTAGCTTTTTTATATTCATTGATGAGCTCAGGCGTGGGTGCTGGTGGAGTCCTCTTTCAGAGCTTTGCAGCTTTGGAATCTGCTCTTCACTTGAGCTTTCCAACACAGCAGCTCAGATGGCTTCTGCTTTGATTGCATCATTTATGTTTCCTATGCATTTTAAAAGCATGTATAAATTGCTCAAATCTGTGTAGACAGGGAATTCTTTGGAATGATGGAGATTGTGGTAGGCTCTTTTGCAGTTAGAAATGCCAAGGCTCTTAAATTAATGTCTTTCTAAAATAAATTTCTAAAATTATCTCATTTAGTACATTTTTATGCCAGTGTATGAAGGACAACCAAATAGAAACTGACACATGCAAATCTCTAGTAATTACTCTCTTTTACTGAAATAAGCAAGTTAGAGGTAATAGAGATCAATACTTGCCTAATTATTTGAGCACAGGAAAGAAAGAAAGAAAAATTGTGTCAAAACTGTAGAGCCAAGTCTGGCTGACTGGAGGGCCTGGTGATGTACATTTCCAGGCTGACTGCTGCAATATTGGCTGGCTTGTGGCTTGAGGTTTCAGCTAGAGATGCCCAAAATCCCTGCTCCTGGCACAATATTCCTGCTTCCTTGAAGACTGGTTTGGAGTTTTGATTTTCTTTTTTTTTCTTAAACACTCTAGGTACAAAATTGGATTTGTACATAAAGCTTAGCATTGTTTCTCATTTAACAAGGAAGAAATTAACTTCAGTGAGCAGTATGTGCTCTACTCAAATACGTAATTACAGTCAATTAAAATTTACTGGTTGGAGTCCATTTTCACAAAACCTTTCTGAGCAACACTGTTCTTAATCCTTTTATCTGTAGTAACTGAATTGCACCATTGGCAGCATAAAGGAAAAGTGGGTTGTAGACATCAGACTATAAATTAAGCAGTTTTATCTATATGCCCTTTTTGAACATTTCCCTAATACTAATACTTGCAGTTTTCTGAAGTTTCCTTGATTTTCACATTTTTATTAATACTAGCATTAGGAGACCACAGTGTAAAACCCCAAGTTAGATCAACTTCCTTAAATTCCAACTCTGTCCAGTCACTTTCTTAATTAGCAGCAGATAATTTTCATGTCATTAATACTTTCAGCCATTTTTTTTAAGCTCAATATTTAGTTCTAGGACTCTAGGGAAAAAAAGAGCAACTGACCCCTGCCTTGACTGGCTATGGACCATGTTTCATAGCTTCGAGTTCACATTACTCCTATCAGTTTCTCTTTTCCTCTGTTTTCCTCTATATTTTGTTACATAATACTGATTAAATTTGTTACTGCTGTTGTTTAATTTCGAACTGTATTTTTATATAGGTGATGAATCTGGAAAAGCTCTTAGCAGTAGCTCTCTCTAGATTGCAAAATTTGGGGGTTTTATCTGCTTATTAAATCCTTTTTAAGATACTCAATTTTTGTCTGTGTTTTAATTTGTATGTGTGCTCTCAATTAATTGTTCTCAGTACTTTGACCTCTGGAAACTTAGTCAAAAGTAATTGCTAAGTTTACACATGTCCCTAAATCTTAACAAAATATATCTGTTTTGAATGTAACATAAAACCTGTTGGTGGTCACTGAACAGTCACAAAGACTCAATTTATCTGGATTTATCTAAAGAAGAAATTGTTGGTGTTTTTCTTTCCAGCTTAGTTATGAGGCTATTTTTTAAAGACAGTGCTGGAGAAACTGTCATAAAAATTTTTGTTTATTATTTCTCTTCATGCTAACTCAATTTATGAGTTTTCTTAGGATGCAGAGGAGGAAAAACCTTGGTCTGTCCCAAATATTTCTTATAATCTGAACCTGCCTAAATTTGGGGTTGCATTATGCTCTCCAATGCCACATAGATATTCAAGAATTTTGTGCAATTATCTATAATTCAGAAATTTTCCAGACTACCATCTCAAAAAGCCTTTTTTTTTCCCCCACACAGCCTTAAGGTCCTTGTGTTTACTAAATTTTTTGTGATGTATATTCTAACATGAAGGGGGGTGTTCTAGTCTAAGGATGCTAGTCTAAGGATGAGCACACACCGCTAATGCTCTATATGGGATTTCAGACCATCAAAGCAGAGGGGAACTTGCTTCCCACAAGTGTAGGAAACATTGTGTGGCTCAGACAAGGCTGAGTGAAGGAGAAATCCACAAAGGGCCAGCCCAGCCTGAGCTCCGTGTTCTTGCAGCTATGGCACCACGGTGCTGCTATCAGTTTACAGCTAGCAGAGTCAAACCTGTGGCAGGAGGTGCTATGGTGTCTAACTACAGGATTACATTTCTAAAAGTCTGTGATAAAAATAATCTCAAATCGCAGATAAAGATTGGCTAGAGTATTGAACAGGTGTACTCGGAAAAAAACAACATATCCACGTTGATGTAGAAATTAGCAGTAAAATGGAGGCATTTAGACAAAACCAAAGTGATAAAAAGAGCACATGAAAACTTTTACGGTAAGGAACAACTCAGCAGTGTGTTTAACATTGTTGTTAGAGAGAAAAAAAAAGGAAATATTAAGAAGGACAAAAATGAGGCACAGGTGAGAGTAAGAAAGATCCAAAAGTGGAATTAAATGCAGAAACATTACTCTCTTCAGAGCTTGGTGACGAGAGGAAGCCCTGAAAAACCTTGAAAGATCACTTTGTAATTTCAGTTCATCTGTGTTTGGGATGTATCCCCCAATCATCAGGTAACCCACACAAGGATTTCTCAAATTTCATATGATCTTTTAAACTATTCTGCTGTGGCAATTTGTCCCTAAAGACAATTTTTCATATTTCACTGAAGCTGTGGAGTTTTTTGTTCAACATGTAGTAGAAAAAAAAGAAAAGGTCCTGCTTCTTAAATAGGCGAAAAAAAATCTAAAAGCAAGGTCTGAGCTGTAAGAGTAAGGCCAATAATTCTGTGGTATTACCAAAGACAAGTGGTGCATTTCCTCTCAAGCCTCAGTGGGCAATTGGTTTAAGTCCCAGTACTGTCATTTGTCATTTTATAACAACATTTTAGTATCAAGGCTTTTTCTGTTTACTCTCACAGCTAATAAAACCAATATACAACAGCATGGACATTTCCTTGTGGAGGGGACAGTAATGGCATGAAGGTCATCTAAGAAAACAATACTGCTTTGTCTATTCTCTGCAAATGGTCTAAAATATGTGTCCAGCAATAGTATTAAATATAATGCCTTCTTATTTACTCTTCCTCTTGAAATTTCATTCACTATCCCCTGCTCCCCTTGTCCTACTTGCCCTGGGCATATAATTACCAGCCAGAGTGACATTTCACCTGATACATAATCCTTGCTCTTGAAACAGGTGCAAAGAATAGTACAGAAAGTTACCCACTATATCATCAGATGCAAAAACTTTCAACTCAAACTGTAAACTATATTTTTTTAAACTGGAGAAATAGTTAAGTATTTCTGCTGCTGTTAGCTTTAGGTAACAGACAAAACATTTTCTATTTTTTAAAGGAGCTTTTTGTGTGCTGCACTAGTAACTGAAAAATGCAGTCTAAAATTCCCTGGATGCTCCATGGATGCTGTGGTTTATTGCTAGCAGGAGTATTTTGCAGTACTGAAACCACAACACTAGAGGTCATTGCTAGTCTTTACATTTTTAATCTGTCTGATCGCAAGTGTTGGGAGCTCTCAGTTTGGTGACAGGAAGTACTTTTTAAAATTTTCTAAACATGCATGGTGTGGAGTATGTCTGGTATCAATATCCATTCTTGATGTATGATTTCATAAGTTTTCACACTTCCTTTTGGAGTTTTTGGGAAATATTTTTAAAATAGTTCCTATATTTATTTTTTTTATTATTATTTTTAGGAGTAAGACAGCCATCCCAGAAGAGACAAGAAAATTTATACATTAAAAAGCATAATGGTCTTAGCAACCTGCATGCCAGTCTTGTGCAATTTATTTATTTCTCTCTAATTTGTTCTTAAGTAGTTTTCTAAACTCTCATTTAGCAAGGATGCATTTAGTTTTTGATATTTTTCATAATAGGACAATATTAGGAATATCTACTGAATTCCAATTCAGAATATCATATGTAGAATTCCTTGTGAGGCCAGGAGAGTTTTCAGAAAGTTATTTTAACTTTATTCTCTTTCTTTTATGGTCAAACGATTGCAAAGTTGTCTGATTTTTTTTTTATTTTTTTTTTCACTATTTATAAAAGTTATATGCATTAATATTTCTAATGCACTAAAAAAAAAAGCAAGCAGAAATTTAGAAGTCCAATGCAGTGTGACATCAAATGTTCAAGTGTTAATACAGAGATATTTTTCTAGATACATGTACTTAATTTCACAAAGGATTGAAGTTGATTGAACTGCTTAATGGATTTCAAGTTATGTTCCAATTAAAAATTACCATGTTCATAATTCAAAGATAACCATAGCCAAAAAAAAAATGCAAGGAAATGACACTTCAAATTTGAAGAAATTGTTTTCTTTACAGAAAATGACTTTAAATATTTTCAGAACCTTGAGCTAATGAAATTTTGTTAGTTACTAAGTAGAGAAATAGGAACAGTGTTTTCTTGCTCACTGAAAACTGATCTATGCCACTGATTATTTCTAGATATAGTAAATACAAGAAAAAATTAATTAAGAAAAGTAATATTAAGTAGACTCAAAATTTTATCTTCCTTACCCTTTTAAGTTCAATATCTACCTTAATCAAGAATGTTCAGTTTACTTTACTCTTCCACTAACTGCAAATATTATTATTTTAAAATGAAATTTTGTGAGAACTTTTTTTTTTATCTTAAATTGTATGGGCACCAATTCAGATTCCTACAGCTGAACCTGCAATAATATTTCTGCCACTTTGCAAGGATGAGAAGATGAATATGAATCCATTATTGTACAACTTTAAATCAGTACAACTTTAATCTGTTCTTCAATTATCATTATTATTACTCAAAGAATAATTGGTGGGGTTTTGTTGTTTTGTGGGTTTTTGGGTTGAGATTTTTGTTGCAAAGGGAATTTCTTTAGATATTATTTTTAAAAATCAACCTTTTATTAATGTTTTTTATGTTAATAAATTGCCCTTATGTAATTTTGGGTTACTTAGCTTCACTATACTGCCTTTGGCACCAACCTTACACTTAAGAACAGATATTAATGCTCTGCATTAAGTTTGTCATTTTAAGTATCTGGTGCCATGGCTCCTTGAGGCCAATTTTACCAGGACTGAATAGATTAACATCATCTCAAGTTACACCTTTATTTTTTAGTCCTATTTCCTTTTGGATGTGTGAATATAGTCCTGACTTTACTCAGAATAACTTGTGCAGTCTTTGAATGTTGTGAAGTGAAAACTGAATTTGATCATGTGGCTGTGGCAAGAGCATGTATGTAGAAGCAATAGTTACATATGATCTTTCATTTTGAAAAATTGTATTTCCTTGAAAAGGTGATCAGATACTTTCAGTGCAATATTGCTAATTAAAATTATAAACATGGGTGTTTGTGAAGGGTAAGGCTCAAACATATAAGCTATGAGCATGGCTCTGTTCTTCACTGTGCAAACAGAAACACTCCTCACTGAAATATCTCACAAATGCCCTAGGAGAGCTTGACTCAAACCTCCCATGTTTGCTTTTTTGCTATTTTATGTAAAAAGATGAACAATTCATGGGAACATATGAAATATATTCAATGCTTGTTTGGGCAATTAAATTTTTAGTTGTTGGTGTGGAGGAGCTTGGGGGTTTTATTTAGCAGTATATTCTAATGGTTTTCTTCACTAGGTACTTATTTCTTCTGTTCAAATTGACAGACAAATTTTGACTGTACTTTCCTGTAGCCCTTAGAGCCCTGATACAACTGAGACTGAAATCCCTGCTCCACTATGTTCTGTAATGGTATTGGTCTTTAAAGCTCTGTATTTTCCTCTCCATTTCATATTTCCTTGCTGGCCATGCGTGTTCAGCAATATAGACCTTTCAAGATTGAGTAACTAGATGGACAGAAGTAAACCTTAGAAATTACTTTCTGTTTAAAAGTTTTTAAATTAAGTTGGGAAAATTAGTGTTTCTTCTGTGCATTCTTTCATTCTTCTTCTTCACCAAGCACTTGCAGAAAATATTTTTGTACACTAGATGACAGTGAAAGATAGTAATTGCAAACAAGATTTTGATAACTGATAACTGGAAACACATTCTGTAAGGTTTTCTACTATGATCACTGATCATATTTATGCTGTTAGATATTTTGCATATAAAAAGGAATATTATCGATGTTGTCAATTTTGCTTAAATATGTTTTTGTTTCAGTATTTTGAATTTTATTTCTTTTCTTAGAAAGTTGTGGCATGTTTAATTCAAAGATAAATGGGATTACTGGTCCTGTGACACAGCTAAGAGCTGAACTAGTACAACAGAATGACAGGACCCATATTGCACTTTCATTTCATATTAGACTTGAAAGAAGAGGTTGATAATAGAAGGAAAAAATAAAAGTAATTGCATGGACAATAAAGAAACATTCTTTTTATTTCTAATTAACATATCTTGATAAGGCCAAAGATTTTTTTTGTTTTAGCCCGTGACTATTTCTGAAAATCACAGCTTCTGGGTGAAGTGAGCTTGTGCTTTGGCTCACAGTCATTTTAAAACTCAGTGTCCACCTCTGAAATTAATCCACTATCCGAAATCTTAGATGTTGAGTGTCTACATTAACTCTTGTTAAGGTACCATTCCATCATTTCCAATTTCCTTTTTCCTGCATCCAGCTCACAGCCAGAGTTAAGAGAACCAGATAAATGTAAAGTATACTCTGGTAAAAGATCTGCTTCTGAATTCTTTATTCGGGCAAAAAAAATGTTCCGTTGTGTACGAAAGGAAAACAACATTTTGCATCACTGGCAGTCTCATCATTAAGGGCTTGGAAAACTAGATTAAAACAAGTACTTTATCTATGAATTCAAATGCAAGACAACTCTGCAGTCTGAAAAAGCATTCATTCAATTTTTTCTTGCTATTCCTGCTATCAATAATAAATCCAGTGTAATAATAGATGAATAAAGGCACACTTTTTAATAAGCATCTTTGGAAGGAGCAAATTAAAAACAGTCAGAATAGTTAAACATGTGGCAAAGCCAAGAAACTGTCAACATTTTTCTGTTTCAGAGGAAAACAAGAAAAAATAATAGGGCCAACATAAATATGCTGTTTACAATAAAAATGAAAAAGTTATATAAATCTGTGAGAATGGGACACTACATTTTAGATGGATGAGAAAGACTACCAGAACTTAATTTTAAAAATCCTAATGCCTTTTGGCAAATGGAGACAGTATTTTTGGAAAATTAAATTGAAAATACTAGTTAACAGTCTTTTTTTCAAACATATAGCTGTCACTTAAAAAGGAAGCCTTCTCCAGAGGTTGTATCAGAACCCCTTCTCCAGGTCTCAGAAAACTTTGGAGTGTTTTGATATGAGAGGCAGATGGAGAGGCAGATCTAGACTGTAGAAGGGAAACTAGAAAATACTATTTCCAGTCTTATTAAAAAGTGACAAATTTACCCCCAAGATGTCTTTCAAGAATATTGAGGTTTTTATGAAACATGGTCTAGAGCAAATGACAAACAGAAGTACCTTAGATTTCTTCCGTGAGTCTAAATCAACATGTGAGTGAAAGTATGTCTTTTTTTTTTTAATATGCCACATGAGTTAATTGGTTTCAGGATAGTGGAGTAGTATATTGAGTACAACAGAGCAGTATGGGTTGTCTTAATGGTACAAAGAGCTCCTCATATCCAGCAGGCAGTTCTTACTGTAGCACAACAAATAATGCAAAAGTGATGGGTGAATTGTTTCATTACTGTCACACTCATGTAAGGTTAATGGTAAATGCTGATAAAAATTATGATTTCAAAAGGCAGCTAAAAAACTGAAGAGAGGACTGGCTATTTTCAGTCAAGGAAACTTTAAGGCAGAATGAAATATGCTAAACCAGTGTTTCCCCATATTTTTCTCTCTGAAAAGTGAGTGAAACTAAACACAGAGATATCTTTCCAAGCCACATACTATTTTGCAAGTCAGTGAGGAGTCCTGACAGAAGTCCTCTTAAGGAATGTCAAAAAGTCTTTCTGTGTTCAGAGGTAACCTGAAAATGGTGAAATGATGTTGCTCCAGGGCTACAGACAAACACAGTCACTGTCTGGATAGCGAATAATATGTGTCAGGGATTTTTGCCTGGGAATAATTTTTTTTTTAACCTTTTGCTCAAGTTTTATTTCACAGACTTAAAAAAGATAAAACTGTTAAACAGAGTCAGGAAGTATTCCTGGGAAATGGAAATACAGTCCAGCTGGTTTGTGTCATCATTTGGAAAAGATTCAAATTGAAGGCATTCCTGACATAATGCTGTTGTAGGTGTAGAAGCAAGTGAGACACAAAAAGAAATGGTTCATAGATAATGCATAAAATAATGCTAAACTCAAAAAATTTTATGCAACCTTTTAAAAGCATGAAGTATATTTTGACAGAACAGGAAACTTATTATGTGTGGACATACAACTTTTAATTTCTATACATTTGGGGTTAATAATTAAGCACAGTCTCATGTGGCATTTTTATGACACATATTCTCAGAGAGACATTCTGAATCTGATTTATAAAACTGCTGCAGCTACTACTGTTGAATAAATGACTGGGAAGAGTATTACTCATTCCTTATTTCAAGTGCTGGAAATAATTGTGGGTGTTTCTCTCCAGACTCTTCCCCATACACCATTTCCATGAAGAGGTGTGCATTCCTTACTGCAATTAGTGGGGATTAACCACTCGTTTCAATAAGGTCAAGATTACATTATTATGAAGACCTAAATTCATAAATATCAGTGTAATGCAGTACAGTAGTGCCTTTTTCATAGCTGTAAAAAGATAGAAGATACACAAAACCTTTCATCTCTGAGGCAGACTAATTGTAAGCCTAGAACATGGAGCGTCAATGAGATGATAGAGATGTTCAGGGAAGTTACACTAAAAGAAGTTTCACCTCTGCAATTGATACATTTATCTGAGAAATCATCACTGCCAAACTGTGTCACTAGACAATGAGCTGCAAAGAGTAGACAGATTGTGATAGCTCTAATGTTGGGTTAGCTGAAGGCAGTGTTTAATCCATTTTCAGCAGTTCTAGGGAGGCATTTATTGCTTTCGCTGACCTTATCAGAGTGTTTAAATGTAGCCATTTATTACTGTCCTGGGAAAGAGCTGATATCCTCTCTGTTTAACTTGACCTTAGAATCACAGAATATTTTAGTCCAGAAGGGATTTCTTGCCTTGTCCAGTCACCTTTCACATATCTGCAAGGATGGAGAAATCACATCTTTGGTTAACATATTCCGGTGCTTAACCACTCTCATTTTTATTTTTGTTTTCCCTTGTACCTGTCAGAATTTCCCCTGCTATTACCTGAGGGTACTTCCTGTCATTCTATGCACTGTAGAGAAGCTGGAATCAGAGTCTTCTATAGCCTGCATTTATGTAGCTGAAGACTAGTTACATTTTTAGTCTTCTCCAGCCTGAAACAAGCCATCCTCTTCAGTGTCTCCTCATGTTAAACTACAGCACCCCAGCCATGTTAGAATCTTTCTGCTGGACTTTTTCTGGTGCCTCAGACTGTCTTTTGTGCTGAGGAGGAGGAGGATGCTTGCAAATAGCGACTAGAAAGGAATAATCACTTCCCTTGACTTCTTGATGCATTCTTGCTAATGCAGCCACACCACCACTACAGGGGAACACTGCAACCTCACCTAAATTCTTGTCTTCCATCCTCCCAGGCCATTTTTTGCAGGGCTAATCCTCAGTCAGCCAGAGCCAAACCTCTACTCCTGACTTATTTGGGACTGCACATCCTTTATAACATGGAGGTAATAAAGCACACTAGTTAATTAAGAAATAAGATAATAAAAAAATTTATGTTTGTTTAAGTAAGTCAGCTCTAATTGAAATTCTGAAATACTACCTCATTCTTGTACTGGGACTTTATCAAATAATTTCCTGGGTGATAAAAGAACCGAGAATTTTGCAAGAGCAAATCAGATTTTTCTCCAGATTATAGATATAAAAATTCTCTAATTTTAATTTCAGTGTCTTGACAGATCATGAAGATCAATGACAGTAGGAAGTTTTGTTACAGAACAGTTATATTTTGTTAACTAGATTTCATAAACACAGCTTATTTTTCCTGAGAATAGAAATTGAATTATTTAAATGAAAACTTCGAGTTTTAGTTCAGCAAATGTATTAAGGCAGATTTCAGGGGCTGTAGATTGTCTTGTAAAACATTTATTGGAACAAAGCCATGTGTTTGTGGTTTAGCTTGTAAAACCTCAATTTGTATCAAGCCAGCTGCTCAGCAACAAGGCTGTGCATCAGTTGGGTTGGTATAGCAACAAGTGTTTGGGAACCTGAATAATCTTCCTTCAAACAGCAGCACCTTGGAACTGTGTCAGTGAGAAAAAGCTGATTTTCTGCAGGAGATGAGTCTGTGGTAATGAAAAACCAAGTAATGTAATGTGCATTTATGAAGGAAAGACACTTCCACTGATTAGATCCATAGTTTTGACTTAGCAAAATATGTGAAAGTTGAAAAATTTGCTTGAGTTACTGAAACAGCTAAAATTTTGTCAAGGAACAGAAACAGTTTTGGTGCTAGAGCGAATTCACTAGAAATTCTTCCTAGTGGTATCAGGCTAATAAATTCACTCAAGCCCATAGCTAATTCTTCCCAAATTGATGCCTAAAGCTAACCTGCAGGTTCAAAAGCAGCCATGTCATGAGAAATTAAAAAGTTGTACTGTAACTGTGATAACTTGTTTTCTTCAATTTTCCATCCCTGAGTACAAAGTCTATTTAAAAGTATGTTTTTCCTCCCCTCCAGAAATTCACTCTGCTGCTAGTAAAGGTGAATGAAGTTCAACTCAGTGAAAAGTAACTTCTTAGTATGGAAAGTCATGCTCAAGTTGATTTAGAGATGTCAAAATAAGGGATATGTGAGAAATAGTTGTCTAAAAAAATTTTGTCTTCCCATGTATATAATGTGAATCAGATGGGATACAGACAAAAAAGTTGAAGGGAGAAAATTAATTTTTAAAAAACCTTTCTTTGATTATTCTAACTAAAAGATAAAATATTTGCACAGCTTCTTCTTCCAAATTTCTTAAGAGATTTATTAGAAGATTTACTTAGAGATATTTATTTAAATATCTCTAGTTATTAAAGATAAATGACTGAAAACTAATTATACTCAATGAAATTCCAGGCTCAAAGAAATGCTCTGAAAAAGTACTTTCAAATCCATTCTTTAAAAACAAACACTTAAATTGAAGTTAATTTTTGAGCAATAAGGGCAATATACTGTAGCAACATAGACTTTGCACAAAGGAGCACAAATAGGAATGACAAACGTGGAAGAAGCAACACTACTCTGTACAGCTGTGGCTGAAATATAAACTGAGCATGCACCACTTTCACAAGTCATCACTAAATACAGATGTATGGTCACATGCATTTTGTATGAGCAAAGTAGGCCTCTTTCCCTCTAAATTAATAAGTAAATCAAAACCAACTCAAAATCTGTGGTCCTACTCCTGCATGCATTTGATCTAAAAGAGTTTAAATCCTGACCATTTACCTAAGTTTAAATTTTACAACAAAAAGTCAGTTGTATGACTTTCTGTGTTACAAAAGACTGCTGCAAAGCAAACTTTATTTTATCCATTTACAAGTAGAACTAATTTTTACAGTGGAAGTATTTAAGGATTCCTTTAGGTAATAGCATTTACATTATTTAATAAGAAATATGTCTTCGTAAGAGAAAAATATGCTATATGATTTTAGAGAGTTACACATGCTTTCTCAGTGTCTGATGAATATGTTCAGTGAATGTTTCATTACTGGCTTGAGAAGACAGTGCTGCATGTTAATGAGAGCAGAAAGAAACCATCTTAGATTGTTTGTCTGTCTTGTACATGGTGCCAGGAGATTGCTGCTATTTTGAGATAAATTGTCCTCAAGACAATTCAATAATCACATCACACAGCAGGAAAAATGAAACATGCAGAAAAGTTGAGGAGATTAAGAAAAGAATAACTTTAAGCAAGAGAGAAGAATGCAGTTAGGAGTTAGCTAGTTCTGAAAAGATGGCACAATATCTACTCAGTATTAATCTTTGCACAAAAATATGCTCAGGGGAGAAGACAGCATGAACCAATATTAATATCCATTTCACTATATATGTGTATTTAGGAAAGTCATAAAGTTCCAGTTGTTCAATAACAGATGCATCCATAAATTCTGGAAAGAAATTGAGTGAGGGAACAGGAACCTAAGAATTTCTTGGTAATTTTGCTGAGCGTTTTATGTACATTTGAGTTCCAAATATTTGAAATGGAAATGCAGAATCAGGAGAGGATCCCATTAAATGGCTGCTTCTGCTAGGATGAGCTGTGACAAAGCAATGTGCAGGATGAACCTTAACATTTTTAAATTTCAGAGTTAGTATTTCATTAAAATTAGTTCACAGTTCACAGCTCTCAAAAGATAATTTTTTAAGGGGAAAGACTCACAAGCACTTACACCCAGCTCATCATGATGAAGGAAAATTAGGAATTTATATTTATTTTTCTTTGAACAGTCATGTCAGCAATTGCTCCCGTTCATTGCTTCATTTGCATCACTTTGTGGAGCTTTTTGATAGGCAAGGAGCAGGGACAAGTTAAAAATAGCCTGCTTTCACTACTGGTTTGATTTTCAGCCATGAATTTCCACTTCCAGTTGATCACAATATATTAACAAGACAGTGGGACAGAAGCAGAGTTCAGGATTGGAAGCAGCCCATTCTTTTATTGTAAGAAATTACTTAATATTACTTAACTCTACTTGGAGTTACTTGGAGTTTGGCACAATTTGGCATCTGGAATGGACAAGACATGGAAATTGCTGTTTGAATTCAGCTTCAATCCTTCTGCTTGGGAACCTGGTTAAAATGTTTTCAGGTTGCTAATTTTCTCCACTAGTATTTTTCATCCTTTGAGATTTGTCTGTGCAACTTGATCACATTATTTACCCTCTCATAACATGATCAGGGAGAATTATGGAGGAGGCAATTCCTGGGTTTAAAAGGAACTGAAAAACAGAAATCCCATCCTGCAGAAAATTCCAAAATTAATTACTTTTACTTTCATTCCACATCAAATCCTCCTCTAGCTCACCCAGAGGAAAGAGGTCATGGTACACTGAGAAGCTGTGTTAAATACTTGGCAAGATAAGTTGATCTCTTGAAGACTGAAAGTGTGAATGAACAATAATTTTCATGAAATACAACAGCAAGTGACCTAGATATATTGATTGATATTGATAAAATACAAAATTCAGACTACATTTTGGGTCAGCACAATGCAACACTTGTGTCATTTCTTAAGAGAAATGACTCTGAAATACTTCTCCCATTATTTTTTTCCCCTATGAAATACTATTGCTATTAATAATGAAAAGGAGAGAGTATTAAGTAAAGAAATTACCCAAGATCTTACAGAAGAGAAGTGGAATTGTCTCTCTTCTTTTTAGATGATCAGTATAGAACAATAAATTAGGGGGGTTTTGATGCCTTTCCAAATGCCTAAATAAAATGTTCACACACAGGCTCTTCCATGTGCTTTAGCTATCTAAAGCATCCCTAAGGTGTTTTTGAGTTTGAACTATTTTTCTTATAAATCTTTCAGAATTCTTCAGGAAGAACTGAAACCCTCCAAAGGAGAGCTTGAATTTTTACCTATCCTGATTTTATGTCTATAAACCACATGCAAGGCTTAGTTACTTCACATGTTGCAGCTGAACAGGATGTGCTTTACCAGATCCAAGTAAGTGATGGATAATGTGTTACTCTATCCTACTGTTCCTATGAAAATGTTGAAAATGCCCCAGCATTCACTTCTCACAGACCAGTTTTAATTCTGAGCCTTAAAAAGGATATTTATTACTCATCTGCTTCACTCAGATGCCACCTTTAGGCAGCTTGGCGGGTAATTTGCAGAAAGCACTTAGGAACAACACTTTGTGTGTTCCCTGCCAATGAGAATGTCACAGCCACCACTTAAATACACATTTATAGACCTTAATTTTAAAATTAAGGGTCATTATGTGAGGAGTCTCATAACTAACCCTTCTTTAGCGCCTACTGAAGTCAAAGAAAATGTCAGTAGTTCTGACTTATCTTCAGGTAACTCTGATGCTTTGGATGTTGTTTAAGCTTAACAATCCTGCTGTGCTTAGCACTGCCTACCACATTTTTAAAGGTTTGTTACCATATGATGCACACTATTGGAAATATATTAAATGCATAAATGCAACTTTTTAAATCTGATTTAAACCTACGTATCTCAAATCACCTATTAAGTTTTTATTTACAGTGTCCTGAAAGCAAAAAAAAACAAGTCTCTTGATCCTGAGCAACAAAATCTAAGGAAAACAGAAGGAAACAGATATTGCAGGAATTTAATTATTTAGTTTGAACATTTTTTTCCCCAGAAAGATCCATAAAAAACAGATATAAGATTTGTCAGGTTTGTCAGAACCCAAGAAATTCCTCTGACTGCCCTGGAGGACTCGAGTCCCTGACAGGGGTCTCAGAGACCTTGGCACAGAGTCAAAAACACCTGTGCCTTTGATTTTAGCCCCTAGAAAAAATTACCAACTTTGTGCAAGGAGTTACAAGCCACAAGAGTTTGAGTAGAATGTTATTGAATTTATCACCAAGTGAAAATGTAGAATTTTGGGGTCTTTAGAATAGGAGGTCTAGAAGCAAGATAGAAGAATCTGAGCATGTTGTCTTTCTCCTCCTTCTTGTCCTCCATCTTCTGCTGCAATGATGGAGGACAAGAAGGATTAGTTTAGAGTAGAGACAAACTGTCTAACATAAGTGATAGGTATTGGAAAATTATTTTAAATAATGTACATGTAGTTTTTAGTATAAAAAGATAACACTGCCCCAAAGCAGTCTGTGTGCATGAACCAACATGCTAGACAGAGCTCAGCAGGTCAGAGAAAGAATGTTATGGATAAAAGCAAATAAACCAACTTGAGAATGAGAGCCAAAGAATTCTGCCTTCTCAGAGCTGAAAAAAAGAGACTTTCTAACACCTCAGGGTTATCTCAACACCAGAGACCTTGCCAAGGTTTTGTATTATTTTCCTTTTTTAGCTGTGATGTCTCTGAAAACCATGTGGCACAGCATCCCATCTCCACTTTTCTGTGTTAGTCTGTTAGTCACTGGTGGATCAGCCTCAAAACAGTTTTAAAAGCATTTCTACAAACACCAGAGACCTAATAATCTTCAAAAACTTTTAAAAGTATTTTATGTTACACCTCTTTTGGTGATCATCAATTCCAAAAAGAAATATTTTTCATTTTACTTTTGGAAGTTTTGTTTTTCTCAATCCAGTTGAATCACTTGGGGGAAAAAAACAATCAAACCATTTCATTGAATTGTATAGGATTTAAAGCTTTCTAATTACATTTTGTCAGTGATTTGGCTGTTTCTATAAAAGGCTCTTTTTTCTTTTTTATTTTTATTTCTTTAAAATATCAGTCCCCACATGAAGGTAAGCCCTTGGCCAGCTGTCCTACTTTTCATCATGGTAGGCAGTGTGTCTTGGAAAGTGCTCTTACTCCAAGTTCACTCCACAGATGCAAGTCAAAAGGTTTGTTTTACAGATTGTTTTTTTCTGTCAGTATCACTGCCACTCCTCAGAATCCTTCTCTGTTTCTGCTTCAACTGATTTCTTGTTCTTCCACTTGAACAACTCTTGGACATCTTCTTATTCCATTAAAATATATTGTTTTGTGTCATACCGATCTGCAGTGCAATTTGCAGCTGAGGAGGTAATATAGTGAAACACCAAATTAAATACCTGAGAAAAAATTAGTACAATAAAATTTATGGTTTTACATAGATTTTCACCTGTAAAGAAAAAGGAAATTAGCTAAGCAAGCAAAGAACAGTTACAGATTACTGTAGTAATGAAGTACTTTGGTTTTCTTAATACCCATTTGATTTAAACACCTCATTGTATACAGCCTAGATATTTGCACTTTCACATTTTAGTGAATATTATGTATCAATACTGGATTAAAGGTTTCAGCAAAAATTTGATAAATGCTAATAGATGCTTCAGGCTCTCTTCTATTTGGAAAAGTGTTCAGATGGGGTAATTTTCCTTCTGGCAACTTTGTTGTAAATACTCAGGAAAGATTTATGGTGTATGCAGCTTTCAGGCTTCAGATTAGTACAGGTTTTGTAATGAATTAAAAAGACTTTTAATAGCTCCATTTTGGCACAGTACAAATTTAATCCACAAAATCTATGCCCTTGCACTGAAAAACCCAACTGGGATATGACTCAAAGTCCATGGATATTTTGGTGTATAACAGCAAGTTTTACTAACCTCTGTTTATTTAATGGACATTCTATATATCACAGCAATTACCTTGCTTAAAGTCTGTGGATCAATTCAATGTATCTGTAATCAATACAAAATTACACACACAGAGACAAGAAGGAAGACTTTAAAAGTTTATTCCAAGAATTTCTGAAGCAGAATTAAGTAAATGACAAATATGGAAATTGTCTTTAAATATGATCTAATCCTATCCATTTGACCAGAGTTTGAAGAATCTTCTTGTGGCAAGTTACTCTGAGCACTACCTGAATTTACCAGCAATAGGCTAAAAAGATTAAGCAAAGTCATTGATGTGAATTGAAAGTGCAGACAGTATTTTAGGGACTGTGGTTCTAACTTCCCCAATAGGTTAGAAATTATGGTTGATTTCTTTCTCGTTTTCAGAAATTTAATGCTTCCTGGTGAGGTATTTGATGCTTTGTTTACAGAATTTTTCCCTTCTCAAGAAATCCTGCTGTTTTGTTCTAGTATTTTCATTAAAAACCAATAGCACATAAGGCATAATACAATTAATTTAATTTTCACTAATGATAGCCTTTCATATTAACCAGTACCCATCCCTTTTATTTTATGCAGTCCTGCTGTGGTCTGAAATATGTTATGTATGTGTGTAAGAAATAGACCAATAAAACAGGAAATTTAGTTTCCGTAAATATCTGGTATAATCAGGATTTCCAATAAAACTTATGCTATATTACAGTGGCACTTCTTTGATGGATGTATGAGAAATTGAAAAAAATCAAATTTCTAAAAAGTCTTTTTATGGAAGTCTATAATTTAAATAATAACAGCAGTGAAAGAAATGTTTTCTCTGGTTCAGAATGCAGTATTTGAGAACAAGAGAGGCTTGGGATCTTAACCAGTGTCTAAATAGCAGGGTTTTGGCTGCTTTTGAATAAAGTTTATTCTTGATTTTACTCTTCTTCTTGTGGAAGAAAACCAAGAGTTGGAACATCACTTTTTCATTAAACCAGAATTCTGCTTTTCTGAAAAGGCTATTTGTAAGTGGGTTTGGAAGTTATTATCCAGGTTGAAAAATCTTTTCAAAATTCAATTTCAAATTATCAATTTAAAAGGACAGAAAATTCTTTCAAATATACATAAGCCAAACCAAAATTTATCCAAAATCAATGATTTTCTTTCCCTTCCTCCCTGTCCCCAAATTGTGTTGAAGCTTCTTTTCAGCCTGAATCAAAATGTTTCATAAAATCGCGGTAATGAATGGTTTGGGTTGGAAGGGACTTGAAGGATCATCCCGTTCCACCTCCCCTGCTATGGGCAGTGATGCCACTAGACCGGGTTGCTTAAAACCCCATCCAAACTGGCCTTGACCACTTCCAGGGCTGGGGCAGCCACAGCTTCCCTGAGCATCCCCTGCCAGTGTTTCACCACCCTCACAGTAAAGAATTTCTTCCTAACATCTAATTAAATCTCTCCTCTATAGTAGGAGTCCCGGTAAAATATCTGTATTGTATTTGAATATCTGCATATAGGCCTTGCCCTGATAAACCCCAGTTGTTCTTGATGGGCTGCAGCTGTGATGTCCTTAATTGGGCAGCAGCTGTGGCTCGTGAAGATAACTGAGATAAAAGGGGCTGGGCTTGGCCAGTCAGGGAGAGCCTGGCAGGAGCTCTGATTAAGAAGCAGCAACAAGCAGAAGAAGTCAGAGCTGTGAAGAACTGCCCCAAGAAATATCGCCAAGAAGGTGCGAGACTTTAGAAATATGATTGCAACAGTATGGGACTTTAGAAATATGAAATATAACAACGCTCCTCTTTGCAGTTAAAACCATTCCATCCTTGTGCCATTTCCATACTTTCTATTTGACTGTTGCTCTACAGTTTCCATTCTTTTCATCCTATAACAGTGGCGAAGTAGAAAAAGTTATATATTCCATTTATATTACCTAGCCTTCTACTTTGAGTAAAGAGGAATATTTTATGTATTTCCTCCCACACACACTGAGATTTTATCTTACCTCACCTCCGGCCTGTTGCCTGATAGGACAGTGCATAACAAAAGGCACCACTCACTGTTACTGAGTTACCACAGCCACCCTGGGGTTTGAGCAAATGTAACCCTGATCTTTCACCCACTTTGACCTTGGTGTGATTGTCACGGATCACTTTGGTCTGCAGGGGTCTGCAGGCCATCACATCCTCTTCCCTAACAAAGTCTCCTAACCCTGTCTAGAAAACAGCAGGAAAGGACTCAAATTTCTGAATCTTTCTGTTTCAGACCTGATACACTAACAGGAAGACTCCATTCCTTTCTTCAGTACTTCAGTCCCTTTACTTCTAAGAGAGACAGATGCAACTTTTACTAGTTGATTCTTGTTCTTATTCTGCACACGTATATGTGATTCAAGATATCCTTCAGCAACTCAGAAATTACAATAATTCTCTGTCTCACCCCTGAGGAAATAGCCTTGTAGCGAGACAAGAAGTGGAAACATATGCTTCTACCTTGCTTCCCTGATCATGGCTCAGCAGCTTCAATTCATTCACCTTCACCAGTGGCCAATCCAACTGAGCAGGTATTTAAAAGGTGCAGTGAGGTGTGGGATCACAAATCATTCAGGCAACCTGCAGTTCACTCGGGCAGGGAGGTCAGCTGGGTGCTCAGCCACACATCCCCCAGGGCCCTTAGAAAATGTCAGAAGATTGATTTGCTCAGAGACAATCAGCTGGAGTGGCAAGTTGCACTGGGGCAATTAACAGCTCATTCTAATTACTTATGAATTCAGTTTATCTGCTATTGTCAATGTCCTTATAAAGGGCAAAAAAGAACAACTTTACAGATTATTATATTGCCATCTACCTAACTGTGTTTCAGCAACCAGCTCAAATTAAAAATGCACTGAAAGTGAAAGGGAGTGACTTAACTTTCTCCCTGGATCCAAAATAACCCCAGAAACCTCCATCCAGCTGCTCTCTCATCCTGGGGAATCAACGATTCCATAAAACCCAGCAGGAAGTGGGGGAGGGGGTTTGCATCCTAATTTCACCAAATACCGCTCTGCTATATGTGCAGAATTACCCACCAATAACATTGCTGAATAAGTAATTAGTATATTTAAACAAGTTCAAGAGCCACAAGGGAATCTCTTCTCTCCCAGAAGGGTTCTGTCTGGAATAGCCTGCCTCAAGCTGTAACATATTTGTTGGAACACTAATCCAAAATATTTCCACTTACCTCCTCTGCTTGATTACTGGTACACCTCCTGGATTCCCAGCACTCACATAAACAAAGTGGTTACATGATATGTTGTTTCTCTAAAAACACATCACTACTCTTTCTCCAGCTCTGAAGCTTTGAAGAAAGAAATTGAACATTCTTTATAACCTCTGGATTTAGGGATCCACCTGTAGCACTGAGCATCCTACCCTGGCTGGCCTGGTTTGAACTGAGGGCTGGACTGTTGTTTCCAGAACTGCTTTCCAACCTCACACATCTGGGTCTTGCAAAATAGAGAAGACCAAGATTCATGCTTCTGGTTTGAAGATTATCTCCCTGTTTTGCAGTAGGAAGATATTGTTTTAACTTCTACATCAAGACCCACCTGCCATGCCATGGTATCAGAAATCATAAGGAGGCTTGTTCATAAATATACCTCCAGATCACCAAACATTTAGGGTCAACGTAAAGTGAATCAAAATTTTTCTTTTTTGTAGCAATCTCACCTGTCTTGTCCTCATAGGGTTAGCATGAAAATAGGTACCTTTAATTTAACCATTTGTGTTTGGCTCTCTAAGAGACTTCCTGTTACTAGGTCTACAATCAAGGTATTACATGAATTTTATTTCAGACACATCCACTTTCTCAAGATGCTGACTGATTAGTTTAAAATTAATTTGCAACACCATGCAGATGATAAATTTATTGTGGGCTACACTAGGCTATATATTCATGACTCATTTTCCACCAAAGTGGGTCTCAGTGTGAATGGAAGATTTTCTCCTGTGTATCCCTTTACAAGGACACAGTTAGCATTAACTTGTGCTTTTGGGTTGCCTCTCCTGTGCAGGGCAGAAAGACAAAGGGGGAACAAGGAGAGTTTTCTAACCCTTTTTCTGAAGATGACAACCAAAAATAAAGGCAGTATTTCAGCATATTCATTAAAACGTATTTTTCTAACACAAGGGCTAGCATAATGATACTGATGAAATACAATTCAATTATTTCCTTACTATGTCCACGAGCCTTGGCATTTTGGTACATATATTTTTCTTCGTTATTGCCATTTTCTTTCTATTTCCTCCTTTACTCCTTGCTGTTGCATTTCCAATGTCATGTCTTCTCTTTGTGTACATGTGTATGCATAGTGGGAAGTAAAAAACTTTCCAAAGGATTTTGAACTTTTCCATTTTCCCTGACAGATATCACAAGTAAAAAGGAAATCTTGAGGTCAGCAATTCAGTTTCCCACATCCCTCATGTTTTCTTATGCTGTCGAAACAAAAGAGAAATGTTGTTCTCTGTTGGTCAATTCCCTCATACAATAAAGATTTCTTCAGAGTTAGTGACCTTCCTCCTCCACCTTCTGGTCACCTCAAGAAAGATTCTGTAGTTCAACAAAGAAAGAATTGCTGACATATTTTATTAATTTCATTCTATTCTTACTATTTATTAATAATCTATTTTAGTCTGCTAAACCTATTTTTTTCCTAGAATTGGTCTCAAAGAAAAAAATACCTTTAGAAACAAAAAAGGCAGTCCTCTAAAAGTTGTTGAGGTGTGGCAAATTCTTACAATATACAGCATATTTTCTTAAGACAAAACAAAGTTTACAGCTTTTAACTAAATTAATTACCTCTTTAAGATATGTACCTCTAAATGTGGACTAACATTAAACATATTCTAATTTTATTGTTTAACCTGGTTTAAAGTTTGAGAAATGTTCATCCCTATGTCCAATTTCATTCTGTAATGGATTTTTTTTAACCTGTATCATGGTAAGGGAATATTGTCTCAAATGATCAATATGGGCAGTATTTCCACGTACTCCTACACCTGCCCTTTAATGAGGTAAAATTTATCTCCTATTTATTTAGACTCTCAATATTTATGGATAGACTTCTTTCTTATTGAGTCATTTATATTCATGATGGTGCAGTTTCTTCTTTCTAGGATGTACTACCTTGATGCATTTATTGATTTCTCTAGATGATTTGATTAGTAAATCACTTATTTCCTTCATCCTTTCTTAATTTTCTGTCTCCCCCTCATAAGTGTTTAATTATAGTTAATATTTCCATTTCCTTGCAATCCATTAAATTGTGGTCTTCATTTCCTCTTTCTTATTCCGCATTCATTTGCTCCCCTAATTTAAATTTTTGACCCCTCTAAGCTGTGATATCTATTTCAGTCTTTGAACTTCCCACCTCTCCCTCCAGAAAAAAACTTCACCTTCTGAATACCTGTTGTGCCTGCTAACTTTTTTCGCTGTTATTCTTCCCCTAATTTTGAATGTGTGTTACGTGTTCAGCATAGAAACCTTTTGCTAGAACATAAAAGTTAGTGCCAGGATCTACTAATGTAAACCAGGATGCTTTCAGTACTTCTTCTAGGTGTCTCCAGTCTAGAGGAGCAGAAAGATATCTACAAACGTACTGTAAACCCTTGGATTTCTGGTGGCTTCTCCCATCAGCAGGGAGTCACTGTAGGGTCTTTTCACATGGAAGTATTCCCACCACAGAGAAGCTGTATTACAAATACAGGATATTTTAACTCCTCTAAACAAGAACCCGCCCCTGTTCTCCTTTAGGATCCCTAGAAATTTTATTAAGTATTTATCTACATGCTTTAGTGTTTGAAAAGCACATAGAATAAGTAAATATTAGTAATTCATTTCCACATCTAGAATTAGACAATAAAGTTACAAAGGTTTAATGAATAGGTTCAGAGAAATAAAACAAGCTGCAGGCTTTCATCAGTATCAGTGTCAGATCTCTCCTTTCTTGTCACCTAGCAGTTATCTCCCTTGTCATCTAACCACAAGCTCAGCTGTGTGTCTGCTCTTACATAAACCTTAGGACTGACACACTAGAAGGGTTCTGCAATCTGAGAACACAGGTAAATTCTAAACCTAAATCTCTCCTTGGATTTTGTTTTAGACATGTCCCTTTTCATAGCATAAGGATTTCTGAGAGCAGAAATCAGTCAAGACTTTGAATTCAGATTTTTCCTCAGGAAAACTTCTTCACATATCCATAAGTTAGGAAAACATTATTGTCTAAGTGAATATAAGCAGTTCATGAGTTTTCTGAGATCAAAATGTTCTTTTCTTCCTGGCAGAAAGAGATTGAGATCTCAAGACAAAGGCAGGAGATTATCCACCAACCAATTTATAAACTGGAAGTCTATGTTAGATGCATATAGACACATATATATATATGAGATTGTGTATACTTTTTAATTGAGCTATAGACAATAGTAATGAAGCATATTTTTTGATTACTGAATTCCGGACCCTGGTTTTAAGCCTACTATGGCAGACACCTCACATTTTCTCACAAACCAGTTTGTAAGAAGTTTCACTTTATTGTCTATGGCCAGTGAGGCAACACTTATTATCCTCTCATTGGACAATGGGGTGCTGCAGAAGGAGGATTTCTCTAACCATATTCCTTGCTAGTTAAATCACAGAATATTTGAGATGGAAATGATCTGCAAGGATCATCATGTCCTATTCTTAAATGATGGACCCATAAAGGGATGAAGCCCATGATCCTGGGGTTATTTCTTTGCTCTAACCAACTGAGTTAATCTCATGGTGTATTTATTCATACCTGCCGGTTTCTGTCTATTTCCAGGGCCCAAAACATCTGTTGTCTACTTGGAAATCTGCCTTCTTTCTGGTACCAAATACAAGTGATTCTTAAGCAGTGAGGAAGGACAATATTTCTCAGTTTTCTCTAAGAGAATCAGCCACTGTAAATATTGGTGATGCCATGAAATCCTGCCAACTAGAGATGAGAGAAAAGATTTATATGTAAAGTAACTGGTTGCTATAGCCCATGACTACAGGAGAATTTTCTGCTACTCCAGCTGTCATACCAAATGGGAATTTCATTTATTACCTGTCTTATTTATTTTGTAACTTTGTAATTGTAATAAGAAAACTAAAAGCAGTTACAAGCAATTAACACTTACTTTATTCTAAAAGTTTGTTCATACTTGCCAGTTTAATCTGCATATAAACTGATGGCCTGGCGAAGTTGGCCTTTGCAAAAAAACATATGCTAGAGTTAATCACTGTGAAATCATCAGAACTTTGCAAATCATTGGAAAGGCATCCAAGCAAGCTGTTCAGCACCATTAAATCTTAGCAGTTATATGCTAGGTACCATGTTCCAATATTTTATATCACCTAGTGATAAAAATCATCTGTCACTGATATTGGAAAAAAGTTACTCTGTATTGATCTGTGTTTGAATTACTGCTAAGTCCTTTTATTTGTTATGAATAATAAATCAGCTTCTATGGAATTGTTTCTGCATATTTATTCACCAATAAGTGTGAATCTATATATAAAGTGGTTGCTATGAAATTATTGCTCACTGAATTTCTCTGGGTATTTCTGTGGTGATAAATTTTTCTCTTGATAACTATGTAAAGATAAAGTATGTATGTAAGGCCTCTTGCACACAAATGTCTATGTAAAAACTTAAGACAAGCTGTTGCCAGGTCTATACTAATTACAGTGTCATGTGAAACCTTCTTCTAAGATGCATTTTCTTAGGGTAGTGGCAGATTTCTTATCCCAACCTCTTGTTCTTTTTATCACCATCTAAGAAAGGGATGTTGGATGCTTCCAACTGAAGTATTAATCATAAAAGCAGAAGGTACAGGTATTACCAGTCTATTTTTTAAGGTGGGGTGAAGTGTATTTTGTAGCTTCTTAAGGACTGAACATCACATGGTTGAACAATTCAGACTCCAGGGCTACAAATTCAGCTTTTTCAGAATCCTTCTCAAGCTTCAATGCATCACCTCACAGAGATGATATGAAATCCATGCACAATTTACATTTTCTCACAAATCAGGTTATTAATTACAGTTTGAAAGCACAGCTACAGAGTTACTTCTCTTTTTAAGTAGAGTTCTCTGCTGGAAAGTGGAATTGGACTTAAATAAAGGGGAAAAAAATGGTGCAGGTCAGTTTTGGCCATTTTAGTAAACAGCATCCAATAGCCAAGAAGTTACTTAGGCTAGTAACCAGGTAATTTGCTTTCTTAGTGGTGGGTCTAGAGGCAATGGACACAAACTGAAACTGAGGAGGTTCCTTCTGAGCAACAAAAAAATACTTTTTGACTGTGAGGATGACCAAGGAGTTTTGATCAGGAAGGTTTTGTAGAGCCTATCCCTGGAGAGAATCAAGAGCTGACTGGAGCCAATCCTAGTTCTAGGTCACCCTGCTTGAGTCAAAGGTTAAACCAGGTGCTTTCTAGAGGTCCCTTCCAACCTCAACCATTCAGTGATTGTGGGAACCATTAAAGAATTAAATACAATTTTGTCTAGCCTGTGGTCATTCTCCCATTTCCCAATTCTGCACAAAACATTTCTCCTCAAAGTCCTGAAAATCTCTTTTTTTTGTTTTCTAAAGGCAAATGGGAAATTTGTACCTGTCACACAACCAGAATTATATTTTGAAAGTTACATATTTCCCTACACCTGCAACTCAGAATACAAAACCTTTAAGCAGAAAGGAAGCTCCTGATCAAACCTACAGACTGGTTAACAAGATTTTTAGAGAAAATAATTATTCACATATTCTGAAAAGTCACTATTCAGCTCACTATGTCAGAAAATTTTCCTAGAATACATTTCAGTTCTTTGTCCAGTTCTGTGTAATAACTGAAAATTGCTTCCATTAGTCAGTGAACTTTTATGCAGTTTGATGGACCTTAACATTAAGTGTTTTTTCTAGCATTCAGCCCAGATTTCCCTTTGCTCCATTACTTTCCATCAGTTTTAATTATAAGCATTTATGGCCACCAACTGTTTTTCTTCCTTCCTCATGCACGCAGTCATTTAATAACTGTATAATGACTTGGGGTCATTTGCATAATGCTCAGTAAGTTTTTGCTCCGTCAGAAATCCCACTGACTTCAACAGGCTGTAATTATTGAACCAAATCTTCCATCATGACATTCACTCTTAACACCAAAATGTTCAGGAACTGCATTTAAATCATGGGTATTAATTCAGAGTGGCTCATTTTGGGATCAAGTCTGCAGGAGTTTTATCTTGTAGTTGAATGAAGGTGAACGAAGCAGGGAAGATGAGGAGAATAAGGTGGACACCATGCAGAAGAGAGAGCTGAAGAGACACATTTATCAGCTTCTAAGTAAACAGCATGAGGTTTGGAAGTCCCTGATGAACTGCTGCTCCTTACAGCAGCTTTCCACCTTGGAGTTCCTGTAGCAGATTTAAGTTTTGTGTCAAATGCTGCTACTGATACTCTATTAGCCTGGTCTGGAAATGATGGTTGCTGTCCAATAGTTAGGTTTTATGACTTTAACACTCTCAATAGCTGGGGAAAAAATATTTTAAGCAATGTAATCAGTGTAATTTAATTGACATTCCAAATGCTTAAAATCTTAATAATTGAAGATTCAACATCAGTTTAATCAGGCCTCAGACCTGCCTTGTGCATGTCTATAATTCTATTCTGAATTTAATGGATAATTTTTATATCAGGTGCTACTTAAAACCCATAAAATCTTTGTACTTTTGAGTTTATATGCCTTACTGAAGTGAAAAACTGCAGTATGAAGTGTTATAAAAGACAACAATTACCATTTTATTTGTTGAAATAGTCACATTAGGAATGATAAAAGAAATCCCTCAAACATCACAGAATGTTAAATCATTTAAAAAGAAAAAAAAAGACAAAAATAATTTTTTAAAGGCACCCTTTATACCCTACAGATAGAATTATGAAAAAACTGTACTAGGATTTGTCATATACAAAGAGGAAGCAGAAATTTACCAACACATTTAAAAAACATCGCTGAAAGGTAACTCAATAAATTATTTTTTGTCTGTTTCCTCAGAGGGAAGAGAAAAGCCTCACAGGGTATTAAATCTCATCTACCTAGAAAGTAGTGAGCCTATAGGCTGAAATCACCTACAAGATGATATGAACTATTTTACGCCAGAAAAATGGCACTTCCATCTAAAAAGACAGTATTGAGAAATTTATAAAATCAAAACTTTATCATTAGTAACTTTATTGAGTGCTGAAATTTTTTTCTGAGCTGTAGCCAAAATCAAATTGGATTTCCAGACAAACTGTCTCTAGCAAGTTAGCATCTAAGGAGCAGCCATGCTACCAAGGCAGTAGAGCAAAATGGAGGTAATTATCAAGCAGGGGTCCCAATAATGCTTACTCATTATTCAAGGAAGTGAAAAATTAGATGAGTATGACCTGAAATATGTACACATTACACAGTTTTACACTTGAAATACATTCCTCTGATAAAGAAATCCCATCCATCTTGTAGATTTTAGGGAGGGAAGCTTAAGAATTGCTTACTTGCTTTTAAAAACCAGAGAAGCTGGAGGCCTTACAACTTGCTAGGAGAATTCTGTTCTAATTGAAGTTTTACAGAAATACTGCAAATAAAAGAAAAAGATTTCTCTAAGTTTCCTTCAAAACCCAGTCTTGAAGTTCAGTTCTCACATTAACAGCAGTTGTAATAGATGTCATCTCACCTCTTCTTTAAAAAAAAAAGAAAGCCAAGTGATCAATATTTGGAACCAAGTGTCTCCAAAAGCTTGATCCGTCTTTCAAAGTTTGCAACCAATATGGAATCACTCCAGTGTGCCACAGCTGCGATAGGCATTTGACAACTTCACAACAGTCTTAGAAGAAAAAATTAGATATGCAACTGAGAGTCCAATGGTCAGAAAAAATGAGATTGAAGTAAAAAAATAGATCTAGTTTTAGCCTATAAACTAGAAGTTTATTATCACATAGTCAGAGATGGCCTGGCACAGACATTCCAGTCAAAACTTCAAATCCCGTGTATTTTTATCCTATTACATTCTTACTTTCACATCTCATTTTATTTTCAGTAAATAATGTCGTATTCTTTAATCAAGCTTCTTAATTCCTCTGGAAATCAATGCCTAGCAAAATGATTTGCATTTTTAAACAGACACATGGAAAAATGTTAAATCTTCCTTCTGGCTCTTTATTCAGCAAATAATTCAACAAATATTAAAAGATATCACAGCTTTCTTCATGCCTTCTCTACTCTTTTCAGTAAAAGCAAGCTGTGCTAGACTGAAAAATTAAAGATAGTGTCTTTATAAGTGATCTACTGTAGCAAAATATTAAAATATATAAAATATATTCTACTGTATAAAAATACAATTAGAATAAAATATTTGAACACATTCCTTCATCTAAGAATGACAAACTGCAAAGTCTCTCCATCTGTCCTGTAGACATCTGTATTTCCAAACACTTGTATCTGAAAATTATTTCGTTCAAGATGAAGCTGACTACTCTACACATTGCTTAAATTCAAACCTTTAAACTTGATTCTGTGCTTCAAAGTATAAAATAAATGTCGTCCTTAAGATATTAAATGTTGTATTCAGATATTGAGAGGGAGACTCATCTATGAGCAGATGAGTCTTCCCTCTAGAATTTCTGAACATTTGTTTTCCATCAAGCAGACCTCCTAGCCACCTCTCAGTTTTCAGATTACAGCGTTATGCCACTTTTCACAAGCTATTTATTTTATTCTGTCAATATTTACCTGTGACACCATTCAAGCTTTTCAGTATTTACTCAAGATCTTAACTTTTGTGGGAACAGAGACAGAATGTTTACTAGCTCAAAATCCTTGACATAGTTTACTAATCAAAATAAACATGCCAAAAAAATGAAAGAGTAACTTTTACCTTTGGAGTCAAAGTGAATGCAAGACTTCTCTCATTTAAGCTTGTTTCAAAGGGTTATGTGGATTTTCAGAGTTCCCAAAAGGTGGAGTGACTTAAAAGTAATAACAAGAGCTCACTGGAAAACTGTAGCTATGATATTTTCTGAAAAATCGTTTCTTTAGGATTTTTTCTCCTGAGAAGCTGAGAGGCCTCAGGAACAAAAGGTAAACAATGGTTATTTGCTGCTGTGCAATGCAACAGGTGGATCTATGATTGGTCTCATGTAGTTGTTTCTAATTAATGGTAAATCACAGTCAGCTGGCTCGGACTCTGTCCAAGACACAAGCCTTTGTTATTAATTCTTTTTCTATTCTTAGCTAGCTTTCTGATAAAATCTTTTCTTCTATGAGTTTAGTATAGTTTTAATATAATATATATCATGAAATAATAAATCAAGCCTTCTGAAACATAGAGTCAGATCCTTGTCTCTTCCCTCATCCTAAGACCCTGCGAACACAGTCACAGAAAGCCATGTCCTTCTTTCCAATGGAAAATGTTTGTTTTGCTTTCTGAAGGAGAATACATATTTTAAATCAAAGATGGATTTCCTAAAGAAACAGAAAGAGAATAAAATGTGGCAGAAATGTAAAATTTGTAGGAAACAACAAAAGTATGGATTGGTAATGGCTGGTAACTAAAGTTGAATTATTTGATAGGATGAAGGAGAACACTGGAAAGAAAAATATTTGCCTGTAGAAACTTCCCTACCAGAATTCCTGAAGGGTGGGAATTGGGAAATGGATCTGATTATTTTCATCTGTATTTTTTTTGGTACAAGGCATGCATCATGTTATTTTGATGTCAGTGACATTTGCTGATAAACCTATTCTAGGAGCACTGACAATACAGATGGAAATATTCTGTAGGAAAAATTAAGGGCACTCAATACTTAATTACATTTTTGTCACTGCTATAAATGACCAAAAGTTTGAGGTAGCTGAGAATGCCTGGATATGGCAAGCAATTTCCAACCACAAGTCAGTATTATGATCAGCCTGTGAAAAAGACAGATGTTATTCCCAGTTGCTTCCAAAGAGTCGGAGACTCATGAAATTCAACATGTCATGTGCATTCAAATTGCTGTATACAATGAGATCACATCAATTCAAATTATTGAATTAATTGAAATTTTAAAATACAGTGACGCCTATTAAAAGCCACAAAAGCTCTCATAAATTTTGTGTCCAAATGATGAGAAATAAAAACGGCCAAATGTAGAGTGAGGAGCTAATATATTGAAAATACTATTTCTAATACATACTCCCAGAAAAACTTTGGAAACACTTCTGAGGAAAAACTTCCAGTCACAGTTCAGGCCACCACTGAGCAGGATTAAGCTGGAAAAGAAAATAGAATCACAAACCAAGCAAAGCTGGATTTTTCTGTGGGAATTTTTTATTTATTGGCAGGGTGGTGGGGTGGCAGTGACAAAATTCAATGGCTTCTTTTACTCTGAGTCTCTTTTTTAACCAGTTCTTCTTCTCAGGCTCTTAGGAGAAGCTCTCAAAACCTCACTTCATAAAGATTAGACAGTACTTTTTGTATTCCAGATTTTTCTTTCCATTTCTCCATCTTCCAAACTCTGTTCCTTCCAATGTGTTTGATTAGCCTTCAAAAGTACCATTATCCCTACTTCTGCTGGAAATAATCCTTCTCCCTGGATATGGTCCTACTCTGAGGCTCAGACCTATGACTGATTGCCTGAACAGCTGCCTTACACAACAGGAAAATGAAAAGTTCACATTTTATTCTGCACGGTGTACCTCCTCCTATGTGGGGGAAGAAAAAAAGAGAGGGGCAAAATCAATAATGAATAGTTTTGCAGTTTGTTCAGATGTAGACAATTGCTCTCCCAGGACCAGGAACAGAACTCAGAAACCATTTTTTAATCAACATAATAAAGCTTGGCCTCATTATTCTGCCTCTATGAATTCAATGCTATTGGTACACTGGCATTGTTGCTGTGGCACCTGCAGCTTAAGAGGCTGAATTATAAGACTAGCTACTTAAAAACAGGACAGGTCTGTACTTTTTTCCTCAATACATTCCTACATTTTTCATTTTAAAAATTTGTTTATGCTAATTATCCCTAGGCCAAAGCATTGAAACAAATTATTTTTTCCATTCTACAATGGTTCCCCAAATAATAGGTGAGAGCTGCAGTCCTGCTTGTTTTTACCATGGAGCCCTCTCTGGTTTATGGAATTTCAATCTGTGAGGAAACTGGATAAAAGTCAAAGTTATTACCCTCTATCAAAAAAAGATTATTCAAAGGCAATTATGCTATTTTTGCTGCCAATGATCTCAATTCAAGGCTTTCATCAATGCTTATTATAGTGTAGATACAAAATTCTTCCTGTGGGGTCTCCAGTGGCCTTTTTGGAAGCTAAAGAACCTTGTAAAGACTCTAGGGATGTACTTTGCTTCAAAGGTGCCGTCAAAACTAAAGAAAAGTAATTAGCAACTTCTTACTATCTGTTAGGCCTTTACATATTCCAACTTGAGCCGCAAGGGATGCCCAAGTCTATTTGCCATTATCATTTTTTCTGAGTGTGTCTGCAGTTCTCACAATCTCCAGATTAATGCATTGTATTTATCAAGTATTATATGTATTATTTTAAAAAAAGACAAAAAAACCCACAAAACCAACCAAAAAAACCTTGTGAGAACTTGTGAGAACTTGTGAGAACCCTATATTTTCTAGCATGCTTTGTACATATATAGAGTATACTATATATATATATAGTGCATATATATATATATATATATATATGCTTTATGCATATTTTCCATTTCCAGATATGTTCCTGATTCTGTCTTCACACTATAATTTTTCTGTAAACAAAGTGCTGCAGTATACTGAAAATTCTCAAATGCTACTAAAAGTGTGAGTTATAGGCTTGAATAGTGTTGTGGGAGTAAGAATCAGTATTTAAGGCCTGGTTTTTAAATTCTGAGTTTGGTTTTGTGCTGCCACACATGTAAGTGAATTTTTGGCATGATTAAATCAACCCAGAGGAAAGCAGAAAGTGAACCAGACTTCGTGAATTTCAGAACAGGCAGAATAATCATCTAATATCCCACAGAACTCTGACCAAGTTATTAGGTACAGGAATTAACTTTGTACTTGTGGACCCCCAGAATTTTCCGTACACTGCACTCATTAAAAAGTTTGACCTTATATTGTGTTTTTTTGAAGAGAGTAACAGGACAATTTATCGTGTTTACTCATCTATGTGGGAACTATGAAAACTGGGATGCACCAAAATCTTAAATGTTTCTAAATGTACCATAGAATTAAAAATACACCTAAAAGGACCATGCCATTTTCTACAAAGCTTCTCAATAATTTATTCTTCTAAACTTGCTGCAGAACTGTGAGAGTTTGAATGCAGAAGTCGATCACCTCTTTAAAGGAAAATGAGGATTTCATTAGAACCCCCCATTCTTAACAGGGATAACAAAATCAAAACTCCAATTTGTATCAAGTTGCTCAGGGCCATGTCCAACTAAATTTGAGCATCCCAATGGATGAAGGTTATACAATCTGTCTGGTTACCTGCTCCAGTGATTTACCTCTCTCATTGCCAGAATATTTTCCTTGCACGCATCGGAAATTTTCATTGCTGAAAATGGTGACTGAAAAGACTGAAATTCCTGATGTCCCAGCTCCAAAAATCCTTCATGGCACTCTGCTCTACTGCTGCTAAACCTGTCATAACAGCTGAGAAAGGCTTTAACAAAAATTGGGAGAAAAGAGCCAGATAGCTGGTTAGAGGGCACAGATGATAAATGCATGTTTCCTCCTCTGGTCCCTGGTGGGATCATGCAAACACAATTGGGTAGCTACCAACAAGAGAAATGTGAGTTGGAATAGGCTTTTCAATTGTTCACTGTTTGACTCCAGGGAGATTATGTTATCTATTTACCATGGCATTTTGTCAGCTCCAGCAGATTGTGGAGCCCAGAAGCAGACAAAAAGGTCCCGAGATGCCCCTCTATCCTCCCGAAGCTTTAACATGGTGAAATAATTCTTCGACACATACCAAAAGAGTTTTTTTGCTGTGACACTGATTTCACAGACTAGTGTACAACCAGTGATGCAGCATAGGTCAGTGAGAATTAGTCCTTGGCTCCTGATGGCCAGCCATAGAAATCAAGTCCCTAGGAATTTGGGATATATGCCTAGCAAACATGAAAATTAACACATTCAAAATTTCTGATTTTAAAGGAATGGACAATAGCACTATATTGTATCTACAGCCTATATCAAAAGATCTTTTTGATATAGCAATATACAGTTTCAAAGTATTTATTGTGTTATGTATCACCATATTAGATACAAAGATAGACACAATACTGTAAGAAATGAAAGTTATATTACCATGGGTTGTACAGACTTATTGTATTTTAATTTTTACTAAATTGAAAAACAAAATTAAATAGAAATAATGATAAAGTTATTCCAACATTTCTTCCATTCCATACCTTGTAATTCTTATTCTTTGGTTTGAATATTGACATATAATGAAGAGAAGTTATTTCTCAATGTGTTTATCCAATGTCACTACACCCACAACAATGCTCCCAAAGTAGTTGAGGCTCATTAAAATTATGTATCTACTTCTATTTCTTTTTTCAGAATAAGAAACACTCTAGAGCTTTCAAAATACTGAGAAAAACATGCTACATTATTCACAAACACTTCTTTCAAGTCACCAGCTCAATTTATGCCAATTTATATCATACTGCCGTTTCAAAACTGTGCAAGTCTCTCCCCATTGACACTCCAGTCCCAGAAGGGTGAAAGGCTTCAAGTGAAAATATTTAAAGCTGAGCTGAGATTATACTTTGTAAGGGCACAGGGTTTAGAAAACAATATCAAACTCTGGCAACAAATCTATTTGCCTTTGAAAACGTGACTGAATCTTTTGAATTACTGAAGAAAACAACATGATACATCACTGCCTGTAGGCAGTAACTATATAGACCCATAGAGATGGTGGGGCTCTGCTGAGCAGCCTTACAGTGGGGCTGTGATGGATGAGGGCTCTGGTGAAATAAAACCAAATGATGGTTTGGTGCCTCAGCTCTGAGTGCTGAGATGAGCACTTCACAATAACTTCCAGGTTAGCTGAGGGGAGTGTAATAGATCTCAGCACAGCACCTAGTGATGTTTCCACCAGAACCTTTAAATTTATCCCATGAACTACTTTGGTTTCTAATTAGAGAATTTATGCTTTCCTCAAACAACACAGTCCAACCTGTTCCTGCAAGTTGTATTGAAAAATCTGTTTATAGGAATTGTTCAACAGCAAGGGCAGAATGTCTGTGAAAGCCCCAGCTACAATGAGGTGTTCTGTTTCACAGGAAGTCCCTTTAAATTAAATTTTTGATATGATTAGAAAGTGTAAATACAAAGGTTTATAGCTGAACAATAAATAGAATGACAGATAAATGTACTAATATAACAATAAGTATCTGAGTAAATTATACTGCAGGTATTTTATCCTGAAAAGCTCAGGTGATCCCTAGGGAAAAGTGGTGTTGACATTCAGAGGAACTCCTGCTTTGGTGATGGATACTGGCTGAGAATTCAGGACATCCAGGAAGATGTCAATGAACCATCTCAGCTTAAAAACAGCAGCACTGGTTTATTGCCTGGTTCCATGAGGGTACATAAGTCTGGCTGCAAGTCCTACCAAGGCAGCCAGACTTACTGACTCTGCCTGGAGACCCCATGAGTTAAGATAATGCTTTAGAAAATCCAGACTGACCTGACAAGCTCTTCTACTCCCATATGAGTACCTGGGTACTGCTTTCACCTAGCTACAGATATGATGCTGCCAGGGAAAAAAACACTCAGGTAACCAATCTGATGAAGCTGAAGGAAAAATCAGCATCTTCCTGCTCAGGCAAACACCTGCCACTGGTCACCTCACAGGGCTCAGAACAATTCCTCATTCTAAAGCTCGGGCACTTAGCATGATAAACTAATACTCTTTTCCAGTTCTTAATTTCTAATTCTACAACAAAACAGTACTTTGTTTCAGCAATAGGAAGGCTAGATCTGACAAGCTGTTGTTCTAAAAATTACTCACTCTTTTATTATTTTGGTTCTGAGGCCTGAGGACAAAAATATGCCATTCATCCTCTAAGACATCCCAATGCTCTTTCCTGAAGTACCAAACCAGATAAAAGACTTATTTTCTTTGTCAGCATACTTTGGGAAAAAAGTTTTTTAGTGATTTTATTATCACTCATTTTTAAATTTCCCTTTGATGCCATGAAGAGGGAGAGGAAGGATGAGTACACGGTTTAAACTGTTGGCCAAGCAGTCTAGAGTGGGCCCCAGCATCACTTGAATGCCTAGACATTGCATCAGTGTGCAGGTAAGGGTGTGGAAGAAAAACTTCCTCCAGCAGCCCCACTCAGGGTGCTGCTGTTGGATTCAGGCCATTTTGCATGTCTGGAAAAGAGCAAACCAAACTGAAATGATGACACCTTGTATAAAGTGCTCTTGGCTTAACTTGTATCACAGCACAATAGCCTGAAAGGAAAAAGCAGCCTTTATTTTTAACCATAGAGCAGATTGCTTTTTACTTACCAGGTTTCCATTTTAAATATTTACTATCCACAGTTTATTGCTGGGCAATTGTTCTTTGTGGCTTATGGGTGAGAGAGGTTTGGTTCCCCATGTGGGTCCACGGCGGTGTTGGCAACTTAGAGCCCGTGGAACCCCCATGGGCACTATAAAGAACATTCAATCAGAGCTTTGCTTTCCTTGCTTTTCACATGCTCTGAGTGAAGTCCAACTGTAAGTAATGCCAGGAAACACAACTGTGACAAATGATATTTTGGAAAATAATTTGTAGTGATGCTGGAGAATATTACTTTGAGAGAAAATTCAAAAATCTGAAGAACTGTTGTTACTCAGCTGCCTATCTGGACATCTCCAGCATCAGAACTTCTCCATGAAAAGCTGTTTGAGAGCTATTGTAAGAACATGAGAACATCTGCAAAATACTGTGCTGTAGAGCATATGAAAAGATTCAGAGGACCATTCATTTGCTGCACACATAGAATGAGCTAGGAAGCAAATTACTTTTAATCAAAACCACACTAAAATATCCTATAACAAAAGGCCTGAAAAAAATGTAATCTAAGTGCAGACAGATAGATTTTACACTAAAAGGCTGGTGTCTGGACTTTTACCAATCTTTTCCTTTTCATCTTTATTTTAGAGATAGAAAAGCATTCATTCAATTTGAGAAGCAATTTAAAAGGGCTTTATTTACCAATAGGTTTTGCTAGAAACATATGTCTCTGGTTGGTAACAAATTTTTCAAGTTCCAATAGCCTCATTTATCTAAGAGGAGATATTGGATTCAGAGTTGCAAGCCAGACAGTACAGACTTAATAGCCTTTGCTTGTCAGCAATCTACCTTTTTATTTAGGAGGCAGACTAATTTGGAGTGGTCAGCCTGCAAGACTAATAGGACTCAAAAACACAGTGCTATGTCTAGGCTTCATCAAAGGGAGCAGTATTTGTCCCTCAGACTTTCATTTTTAGTTTGCCAAAAAATTCTTTAAATTCTGGATGAATAAATCAAATAAAAGGACATTTTAATTGCTATTAAAATCTGCTCTATTTCATTTGCAACATCTTCTGTAGCTTTGGAAGAATAAAATAGCAAAAAAGTATAACCATATCTTTATTTTCTCTACATCCACTGATATAAAATTCACAATTTCTCATTAAGTGGTATTAATACTAATATATTATTGTTATTATTAATAATAATAATAATAATATTTGTAGAACCTATTCTAAATTCCCCTTTTTAGAATTCTTCGAAGTTTCAGCATGAAATACTTTCTTCTATTCAAATTCTAATCTCTATCTTATTTTCTATTTAATCTCTATGTTATTTCTGGTTGGATAATAAAGAGTGAGAAAATGTAAGAGATAAAAGTTTTGCTTTCCTTGAAAATACATAAACTTCAGAACTACCATCATCTTTTTTAGATCTTCACACTACTGACCCATAGTTAAGCATCAATCTATGATGAATGAATAGAGCACTAATAGGGTTATATAATCACAGAATCACAGAATCACAGAATTTCAAGACTGGAAGAGACCTATAAGATCATCTAGTCCAGCCGATGTTCTAACTGTTCAACTAGATCATGGCAGCAAGTGCCACATCCAGTCTTTTTTTGAATTCTTCAAGGGATGATGCCTCTACCACCTCACTGGGTAAATGATTCCAGTATCTGACCACTCTTTCTGTGAAGTATTTCCTTCTTACTTCTAACTTCTAACTAATCCTGAAGCATATCTCATTTCTGCTGCTTTGCTGAAGATACGTTCATCTGCGTATCTGAATATTTAAGGAACAAAGTAGGAGCGGCTGGATTTGGGTATGGCCGGAGATCCTTTCAGCCTGGTAACCTGGGTCAGCCATGAGGTCTAGCTGTAGCTCCTAGCTAGAAATTAGAGGACTAACCTCTTTAGCAGGAGAGGCAGACAAGTGAACAACTCCCACAAGTCCACTCAGCACATCCTGTTGAGTTTACCCTCTCCTCACCATTCAGGACAGAGTCCCTTCTCAATCTACCTCGATCTAACCATCGAGCTCAGCAGGCTTCAGTGTTTGTGCCAAGTGGCAAGTTCTTTCAGCCCCGCCACCATTCATTTCAGCAAAAAGGGTTTTCTCTATTTCCCCCTTTATTTCACTAATCAAGTCTAAAGAGGTCTCTGTACATTTTTGTACGACAGAAAGCCATCAAGGTTTCAGCTGCTGCACATCTTCTCTGTCTTTTAATATTGTGTGTGAGAGTTAAGATGACAAATAAAAGTTATAGTAAGAAAAGGAGGTCTTGTGGTTCTCACACTAGAAAAAAAGATGTTTAAAGTAATTTTTTCAGTAATATGATTCCAGTAGAGCAACAACATTAATGTGGACTTGAAAGAAAGATTCAATTCGGTCATCTTCAGAATTTGCAGCCACTCTGCAGCTAACAGGAGGAAACTACAGATATTCATTCCTTAATCCTGTGCAGATTGTGAGATTCAGTCTTGGCAGATCTCTTAATTTTTAATTTCTTAATTTAAAACAAACCAAAAAAACCCCAAATAAAGATGTTGTATAATGTCTTGCAATATCTTGTTTTCATTTAGAATGAAAATATATTATTGATAGCATGATTCTATTGAAGATGTAGGCTTGACAGAGATGAGTTTCTCTAATTTAGCAAGTAATTTATACCCCTGCTCCGACATTTTACAGTTTATATTCTCTTATGAAAAAATTAGCCATTAGGCCAAATAGTGAGTCACTATTTTATTTTCTTTGAAGTGAAAACTGAGAACAAAAGATGGTAAATTGCTGATCACCATGGATACCTGCTCCTTTCATAATACAGGTACTTTTATGATACTTACTTTGAAGAAAAAGTGCAAATTATCTGATAAGATACTGTTCTTTGGAAGAAAAAACCCCAGAATTTGTACATCTCCCTAAGCCTCAAAAAAACAAGAGTAAATTATTTTTCACAACATGGTGAGTGGCAAAACTCTCAAATGTATGGAGTGGGTGGGTAGAAATTGAAGGTTTTTCGATCATTTGACTTTTTTTGAGATTTAAAATTTCCATTAGCCAAAATTATCATTGCTATTAGTTTGCAGGTGTTTACTAAAAATACACATTCTTGCAGTGTGATTTGCAAAATCTCAGCATAACCCAGGTGACTTCCTGGTAAAAGCCTGTGGCATTAACAGGGGATCTGGTTACACTCCAGTGATACCTCTCTGTTCCAGATGACACCGTGGCTCTGTATTTGAAACTGCTGTACCTAAAGTGAGAAAGCAATTCTGAAACATTGCTGCCAACAGAACCTTTGACTCTGTTCAATTAATGTTTCTCTTTTTCTGGTATCTGAACAGCTTGACTTACGAGGTCTTGGTGCTAATGGGAACAGGAATCTTTGGTCTCTGTTAATGCCAACTGCAATTTTTTTTTCTGTTTTTGTTGGTTTTTCTTTTGGTTTTTCTTTGGGGGGGGGCAGGGGGTTGTTCACTTTTGGAGTGGTTTTTCTGTTTGGTTTTGGTTTTGGTTGTGGGGTTTTTTGTTGTTTGTTTTGGGGTTTTTGTTTGTTTATGGTTTATGGTTCTTATCCTAAGGATATAGACTACCAAAATGTCATTCCCTGAGTTCAAGAAGTTATCTTTCAGCAAGAATTTGACCTCTAGTAAATATGTTAATGTTACATTTGACTGCTTTTTTAGTAGCCACTCCACACACTCACAAGCTGATCCTTCTGTAAAGATTATTCTATACTTGCCAAAAGTTAACTTTAAAATTTGTGAATCCATTTTTCCAGCCCCATACTCATTGCTGGCTGTATCCAATTACCATGCTAAGTGTTGCTTCTTTTGGGTAAAGTCAATATAGATGTTCTAGAAACAGAAACACTTCCTGTGAAGAGCTCTGGATTTTCCTAGATTATAATACTTTATATTTTAAAAGGTGATTTTATGTTAAAATAGTTAGACATGAGAGATAGCAAATTTTTCAGCAGGAAAAAAAAGAATTCCAAAAGAAGAAAAGTAAACCTGGCCATATACCATCCAACAGTAAGTAGTTGAGGACTACTTTGTTTCTTGCTAAAGAATAATGTTGGGTTTAGCACCTGACAGTTCCCTTTTCTAGTATAAATTGTTCAACTGTAAAAGTAGAATCTGTTATTGATGAGCAAATAGCACTGTATTGGGGCATAATTAATGCCATGATTCCCTCCTTATTTTATTCATAAAAGAGAAAAGTAAATGTATGAAAGATAAGAGGAAGTACAACACACTGTAAATTGAATTTTTAAATGTTGCTCTCATGCTGCCTTGGGCCAAGGACAAGTTTTGCAATGTGCTTTTACACACATTGACTTTGCTAATTCCAGGTCTTTTGCTGTTTCCAATCCTGGAAATACGAATCCCAGCACACATGGCATGGAGAACTGTGACATTCAAACAGATTTACACAGGCCACCTTATCTGCTTTACCAGCTGTATACATCACTGTGCAGTCCAAGCCCGGAAAACTTCATTTCCATCACATCTGGTGTAGAAAAGACACTGTACTTGTGCAGCATCTGTGCAAGGTGAATGAGACATAAATGGGGCAAAGTCTGAATCCACCCAAAAAAATGGCACTCTGATACTCTATATCTAGGGCTAACCCTCTCCAAGACCCAGTGAAACCCTTGAAGTCTCTCCATCATTGTTTATTTCCCTCTGCAGAAAACAGGCATTAAGGAGCATAAATAAAAATATAAATAAATCAGAGTGGAGGACAATAAAAAACCCACAGAAAATCAAATTGCAGAATATTAAAAAGGGCTTGGTAATGTGGTAAACAAATGTCACTATCAATCACTTGACATGAGGGACATTGCATCTGACTGTTCTCATCCTGGGTTAATAGTGTACTGGGAGGCAGCTGTGGAAACACTCCATCAGTCCACATGCAGGGTGGTAAGGATGGACAATGACAGAGTGCTCACAGTCACTGCACACGGTATTTTTAAAATCATTTCTCCTTTGAAGATGTTAGGGGTTTTGTTTTTTTTTGTTTGATTTGGTTAAGAAATCAATTATGAAAATCAATACCTTCAGAACTAATAAGAAATTTCTAATTAGTTAGAAGAAAGGCTGGCTTCTGTCGCAGACATTTCTCCACAGAAATCCTTTCTTTTGGATTTCTGCGTCTTCGGGAGGCCAGAGGCCCCCGAAGAGAAGGTAAACAATTATTATCAGCTGCTGTGGAATGCAACAGGGACACCTTGATTGGTTCATTTCCTATGTTTATAATTAAGGGCCAATCACCAGTACAAGCTAGGGGACTGAGTCCCTGGACACAGCTTTGTTTGGGATTCTTTTCTATCTATTCTTAGCTTAGCTAGCAGCTCTGCAAACCTCTCTCTATATTCTATTAGTATAGTCATAATGTATTATATATAATATCTTAATAAATCAAGCCTTCTGATCAAGATACAAGAGTCACCGTCTCTCTATCACCAGCAGCGACCCACACAGGTCGCTGTAATAGGCTTCAGAGGAGATGCAGTTTTACTAATGAAGCTGAAGGGGTCTGAAGCCTCCCTTCAGAATTTTACTGAAAGAGCCAGAGTGGTATGGTGCATGTTAGCTTCCTGATGCAGAAATATTTGCACAACTGCACAGGGTTCCCGTATTTCCTGAAATGTCATGGATTTCCTAGTCCAAATTAAATGTGCTCACCAACTAGTGCAGTTATTTTATCATTATTATTATTCATATTAATATTATTTTCATTAACCTTAGAAACTGGAATTGTTTAAGGGAGACAAGAACTGCATCCAGGAGCTTTTCAGCACTGCAGTCTATTCCCCTGTCCCCAAGCATCAAATGATACTGATGAAAGTGGGGGTTCACAGCATGTATCTTATTCCTAATTGCCTCACTTTTCCCCCCCCCCCCCCCAAGCAGTAAAAATTTATGACTTGCAGAATGCAGAAATTGGGAAGCAAACAAAACTGACTTGGGATAAGCAGTTTGTGATCATTTTATCTGCAGAAGAAAAATTAACTGTTATCTGGAATTAATGATATCTGAAACTGAGAGCCAATGCATAGACCCACAGTTTAATATTTCTACCTGTAGAACCCTCCAAGCCAGGGAAATCACAGCTTTAACATTTCTATCTCAAAAGACATTACATTATAAACAGAGAATGATATATTTGTGTGGATTTATTTCTTAGTCACTGTCTTGCTGCATTTCATAGCATTATTTGATCAAAACTGTAAGAAAGACAACACAACGTCAACGTTTAACCACCAGTCAATAATCCCACAAGAATTAAAAGATACATCATTTTTCCCCTTGCCTGAGGATTGTATAAGTCTATTCTAGTATTTATTCCTAAAGATTGGCAAGATAAGGATGGGTTCTTGAGAAAGGTAAGAATAGATTTAGGGTAAGCTTCTTAAACAGCTTTGAACTATAGCAGTCTATTAGGACTAAGCTCCAAAAGGCATATTATTAATCATTTTATGTGGACGCATACTGGCCAGTGCTCATTAACATTTTTTTCAGCTGTTCATGGCTTTATTCTTACCAGATATATTTTTTTTATTGTTGTTGTTGTCCTTGTTATCATTATTGATAATTTATTATCAAGAAGTCCTCTGGAACAGTCTATGTTGGCCCTTAAGTCACTACCAGCCTATGTTGGAAGCTCTGGTTTGGTTGCTAGATTAAAAAAATAATGAATTTTCCCAGTTGCTGAAGCTCAGAGAAAATACTTTGATCTGCTCATCTGTGCCTAACTGAAGTCACAGACAGTAGTAATTTTTTTTTTGTTAGGCTAAGTTAAAGCATAATTTTTTTTCTCCCTACCTTCACACACTCCAAAGGAGCTAAAATTTAAGATGCAATGGACACACAGGCAACAAAAATGATTATTCACTGGTATTCTCATTCTGCAGCTGGCAAATGTGAGCATATGAAATGTGTAGTGGCTGATAATGGTACTAATGGAACAGATGTCTTTTCATATTGAAATTTTTAAAAAATGCTGTAGTTTTTCATCTGCTTCTGTGTGATACATTTGATGTCCCAGTGGACATGTTAAGTAGCAATACTTTTTGAAGATTCCTTGAGAACTGGCATCCTGACCATGGAAAAAAGACATAATCTTGGAATGAAGAAAACTCTTGGCATTTACCACCCTAGCCTAATTTCTGCCTTCTAAGACCTAATTTATTCTGAAAACAAATCCCCAGCTTCAGCTAAATGGAACACATCCCAAATTTTCCCTCCACGCCTTAAACCCACATTCCCTTTTGGGCAAGGTACTGTTTCCATGGCTCCAAAGCTACACGGTAGCAAAAGCCTTCTTTATGAATTTTCACATCAAATTCCATCAGAACTGAAAGGTGAGCATGCCTGTGAAACTCTGGCTGATTGGAAATGGGGATGAAAAGTGGCAGAAATAAAGTAGTGATTTTTTAAATATTTATGAAGATATACTGTATCCTTTCACTTGTGCTGAGACAAATCTCAGAAGTCTGCAAACCTCAGAAGATTGTAAGTATATTTTACTGGTCAAAATTAGCTGCCAGAGAAAATGAACAGTTTCTTATGGCAATGTTGAAGGCATGGAGTAGGGAATAGCCCCCTTAGGATCACTTGGAGGGGGCTGAAGCCAAGGCTTAGAAATTATGTGAAAACTTGAGACTCAATAACACAGAATACATGAAAACACATGGAGAGGGGAAAAAAAAGGAAGTGCTACATTGAGATTCAGGAAGGAAGATAACCAGATTTCCAGAGTGGTTATCTGTCAGAGTGAAGGGAACATTTCCAAGATTCACAGAGAAACTCAGCTTTCTCTTCCCTCTGACTTTTGATCTAAGTTTCCTACAGCAGGTTAAGAAGGTGAGACCAAGAACAGCCACGGACATGTTGGAGAGAAGGACCTGGAACAAATGCTCCTTCCTGCTCAGTCATATTCCTCCCCGGCCTGTATCCCCACCTCCCACACTGAGACACTCTGGCTCCTCTTCTGCCTCCAACTTGCTTCGTTTGCAACAAGAAAAAAAAAAAAAAAAAAAAAGGTGAGAACAGATGCTTTTGCCATGAGAAATTTTCCAGATCACCTCTTCCACAATCCCAACTGCTTCCCACGCTGTGACCAGCCTGGGTCTGCAGAGTTCAAGCTGCTCCCATTAGCTACTCCTTATACAATTTTCAAGCTGTTTTTAAGCTGTTCACACAAGCATTCTCAAGTAGCCTCAAAAAAACTTCTGCTATTGCAGTTGACTAAAAAATGCACCATTGATACCTCTAGAGTAATATAATTATTATGCTGTTCACGATAGAAAAAGGAAAGAAAAGTTGTTACCTACTTTAAAATGCTTAAATATGACATGGACATATTTCAGGCATACAAGAATCCCACTTCCTGTGGCTGAAATAAATGACAGGTCACTATTTGCAAGGAAATTTTCTGCTGGCCAAGAGACAGAGCTGGCAGATTTCTCATTGCTGACAGACATTGACTCCAGGCCTATGGCTCCCCACACACGTTGGATAAACAGCACCTAGAACAGTAATCTCACCATAATTAATTATTCCTTTTAGAAGGTGAAATAACCAATAACTCTTTTTTTTTCAATCTGAACTTTCCCTGATGTGTTGTCCACTTGGGCCAGCCAATTTTCCAAAGCAATTCCCTAGCACTGCTCAGGAGAGGCCAAGGACCATTCTTAGTGGGCAGCACCCCTCAAGCCAGTGACTTGGAGACAGGATTTAGAACTAAGGACTGGATCCTAAGACAGGATTTAACACTTTTGTAGTGTTCTTCCCTACTGGCCTCAGTGTCTGAAAAGCAATAAATAACTGCACATAACAGTTCATTGTCCCTGTGCAGACAAAAAATTGCACACTGCATATCTCAAATTAGTTTTGCTTGCATGCCAATTACAGCATTTTACAATTTAAGGTTTTATATTTTAGCACTTAGGGGAAAATTGAGTATTCAATACCTCAGTATTCAATATGAGGCAAAAATGGCTGGATGCTAAGTTTTACTGCAAGTCAGAATAGTTAATGATGTACCCATTTATCACAGTCTTGGCCACAAGCCTGACCTTTTTGCCTCTTTATACTGACTGGCAACATTTTGGGTCATAGGGAAAGACTTAAATCTATTCTTTGTTTGCTAGTCTGATATATTCTTTACAGGAGAATTGCTGTCTGCCTGCTGCTACCCAGATTGAGTTGAGGATGTCATGAATTTCTTTTTTTTTTTTTTTACTAAGAGAGAAAGAAAGAAACAAACTATTTTGGGAAACTCCATCTGTGTTAGTGCTACCATGATTAGAGATGGAAGTGCTTGAACTGTCTCACTCCTCATCCTATAAAAAGAGTTATGAGCAGAAAGGTTGAACATCCTCCTCTTTCTGTATCAAGAGATTGACTGGGGCAGTGAGGCAGGTCCTCCTCTTCAAGCTGTCTGTGAGAAATGCTAATGGTCCAGATCTACTCCTCTGGCTCTCTATATTATTTTAGCTTTTGCAGCCAACTGCAAGCATCTCCACTCCACCTTGAAAATTATTGAGTTTTATTTAAACATTAAAACAAATGACGCAAGAAACACAACTTACAATTAATCACAGAATTATAGCATGGTTTATATTGGAAGGGACCTTAAAGATTATCCAGTTCCAACACCCTTGTCATGGGCAGGGATGCCTTCCATGTTGCTCGAATGACAGGACAGGTAATGTCCCAGGACAGAGGGGATAGAAAGATTCCTAGGCTAGGGCAGTCCAGCTGGCAATTTAGGTATATCAGTCCATCAGCAGGTGCATTGCTCTGTGTTTACACATGGTGGAAACAACAGCAAGGTAGAATAATGCATCCCATATAAACCACAGTTTGCCTAAAATCATTGTTATGCACACGAGGCTGTGTTGGCCAACCCCCAGCAGCTGAGAATGCCAATGCTCCTGTGAATATACAGCAAACTGAAGAAGAAGACTCTGTGTCTAGGCTTGGCTTAGATCTAGAGCTGGTCAAAGAGGTGAAAACTATTGTAGGCCTTGCTGCAAAGTGGTCTCAGGCCACAAGTACAAATCACTTACCATAGCAATCAAACTTATGGCTTCCTGCTGAAGCCACAGATAGAAAACAGAAGCAATAGCAGTCAAGAAGCAATGAAAAATTTTCTGTCAAGGGCACTCATCACAAAATAGGTAATAGTATTCCAAAACTTCAGTGTCTTGGAAACGTAGGTAATCAACAGCTCATGCACAAGCAAAGCATGAAACAAGTACTGTGCTTGCTATTTGTGTGGCACAAATAACAAGTAACAAAGTAACACGAAGAGTTTAGAAGAAATTATTTTAGTTTTCTGAGAGAAGTGCCAGTAAGTCTTTGTATTTCAGCTCACATACATAAAACATTCATTAGCCAGCATATAAGCAGTAAGCTAGCGAGGAAATGGGGACTATATCTGTATACATATCCCCCTATATATGTATTAAAGCAACATGGTTTCTTCCTTGTTTATTTTCCCATTTTACATTTGTGGAAGATGTAGGTGCTGCTTCTTCATTTATTTCACTCTTTAAATTATTTTTTAGTAGGTGTCTTTTACAAAGTCTGCTTTTGTCTTCCCCAACCCACAGAAATCAAGACTGTATGTGATAACTTATTTTCATAGACCTCTTTTCTTCTTTTTTTTCTCAGTTCTTTCTGCCTATGATTTGGGGTTTTGAGGAAGGTTTTTTGGTGGGTTTTTCTGGGGGCATTTTTGGTGGGTTTTTAAAAATTTTATTTTACTTTGGGGAGTGGTCCACAAAAGAAATCTCTGGATTGTTTTTAAGCAGCTCTGAGGTTGGTTTTCCAGATAAAGGACTACAGGAGCTTTTTGTCTTCTGTCCCTACACTGTATTGCCAGGGCATTGCCTTAGAAGTACACAAATTTCTTCTTCATGCTTTGTGATGATTTGAATAACATGGGCTTTCTGACAATGTTCCTCATTCTGGAGAAGCTTTTTGTAGCCTGAGTGTGGTGATAAACACATCATGGTGAAGGGAGATGAAAGCTGAGCAGCAGCCCCAAGCCCAGAGTTGGCTTTGCCCCAGCACAGATGACTGCCTCTGGAAAGGGAACAAAACAAGTCACAAAGTGCCAGATGTTGGTGGTTCACAGACCAAAAAAGCTTGGAAGCATTTTATTTGAACACTTAACTGAAGGGAGAATAGTGGGGTGAAAAAGGCATGAAGGAAAATCTGGCTCTGAGACTGATAAGTTTGGCCTGATAAATATTCTAAAGAAAAGAAAAAAACAGCATGTAGTTTCATCATTATGTCAAATAATCAGTATTTGCTACTCTGCCTAGCTTCCTGATTTTTATTTCAACAAGGTTTTCTGCAGCAGGAAATTTTATTTGCCTTCACCCCCCAAGATCTGGCATGTTATCAATTATTGGACTGCACTTCAGCAATTGCTGAAGAATCTAACAATTTTATCACCTTTTTGGTGTAGTGTTACCAGATGGCTTCCACATTTCAGTCACAAAATTTTTCTTAGGAGAATTGCAAAGTTTAAGTGGCAGCTACACACTAATTCAGTCCTATAATCTGAGAGTTTAATAGTGAGCTAAGAAAACCAGCAGCAGATGGGAAACCATTTAAGGGTGTGAGCCTGCATACAATGTCAAATCTGACAGAGGGAAAAAGCAAAACCACTTGACTCTTTCCATCAGGTAGGAGGAGGAGTGATGCACCAGGATAGACTAAGGGTATAAGAAGAAACCTCACCATGCCCTACAATGTTCTTTAAATGTCAGAGATCTTGCCCAGGAAGCCTTCACTGTGTGTTGAAAACAGTTAAGAGTTAAGACTTGCTATGATGTCTCACCATGGCAAAGCTAAAAATTTAAACCAATTTTTGAAGCTTGCCAGGAAGACCTTAACTATCTTATGGTTTTGTTGTGTTTTATTAAAGATCTGCCTTAGAGAAAAAGAATTCCATAAGTTAGAGATCTTAATATGGAAGATAAAAAGCAGACATTTCTATTTCAGCATTTGTAGGCTGAAGAGTACTCAAGTCTTTCAGAAGTTTTGATCAAGTTTGGACAGCTGCATTTTGTATTGCAGTTACTTCTGTTCTGTTGCTAATTTTTTTGTCTTCAGAATGGATTCCTTTTCCTTAAAAATTTAAATGTCCTTCCAATTCTCATGTTAGAATAGCAAGGTAAATGAGGAATTTATGGAACTAATTTCCAACACAGCAAGCACAGAGTCTAATACAGGCCCAAAATATTTGTAAGTACCTACTGAAGTTAAGGGACTTAATTTCTAAGTTCACCAGACTGATGAGGCTGTACAGTTTCTCTCACAAATGGAAAACAAAAAGACCAAGAAATGTGATGAATCCATTGAAGTTGAGTGAATTTTCTATTACCAAAAACCCCAAACCCCAAAGACAACAAAAACATGCACATAGGCCTTGCTGTTGGATTTTTTTATTTATTATTATTCAGCTACTGCTTTTGCTTCTCTTCAATTACCCTTATTATACTTCACTCATAATGTACTAATTAACTTCTCTTTCTCACACACACACACATATATATATGTATATATATATATATAAACTGGGGTTAAGAACAAGCTGTCTTTTCTTTTGTTTTAAAAAAGCTCCTGGTACTAATCATGTTTTTAAAATGCTTAGAATTGATTTCCAAGGCCTGCATGGTCAGCTGTCCTTCCAGCATGCTGAGGTCTAACACTTATTCACACTGATGCAGTGCCAGAACTCAACTCCTCCCAGGGAATACAGGGCAGAGAGATAGTTTCCTCTGTGGGACACGAGCTCATTTTACTGGGGTGATTTTGAATTGAAACCAGTAAGATGTGATAGACACAGGTTGTTTTCTTGCTGAGTAATGCAGAGCAGAAGATGCTGTGCACATGTTGTTTTATCACAACTTCCCAGTGCTCCAGTCCTACCTCACAGGACTCTTTATTTCTCCAAATATTGAGTTTGCAGAAGCCTGCCAACCCTGGCTAAATCAAAACAATCTGAAGCTTTGCCACAGGCCTTGTTCACTGATGTGAAACCCTGCTTTGATACTTTGATACTATCAAAAACAAAGGACAGATAATAAATACTAAAAAGCCTGATAGAAGACACCACAAAAAACACACAAAAAAACCCCAAAACACAAAAAAAAAAAAAAAAAAAAGGACTGAATGGAAATAACCACTCCTCTCAAACAGTTTTGCCATATCTCAAACAGATATGGCAAAAGGAAATAGTAAGAACTGTGTTTTTCAGCTCTGGAGAAAAGACATTGAAGTATTCACACATGGAAAAAATCACCACAGGGGATAGAAAATGTTGTTACATTTGGGACAGGAAAATAACCAAAGGGGTTTTGGTTGTGACAAAAGGTCAGGGTCTGAAGAACAGATTTTGTTGAACAAACAGTCTGGAGAGCATGTAGTTCTGCCATCACTGGATGTTTCCTGAAAGAATTCATGCAAGACTGCAAAGATTGACAGAATTTGTGAAGACTGGAATAGAGAAGCCTGATCTTGAGGTCACCTGGCAATTTTATTCCTTTCTACCTAATAAATAGATCTACTAATCCAACATCACAGAGGGAGACTCTCAACTGAATATTTTTGAACTCCTTCACATCTGCACACTGTGTTGGTAAATAATTCAGGGCCAAAGGTAGAAAATTAGTGCATTGCAGAAGCTGCAGCCTTGCTCCACTGCTGAGCTGTTTTCTTTACTGATTGATGAGGCAGTCCTGCAAACAGAATTATGTAGTGCTTTTTCCCCACTTGAGATGATGGAAGTCCTTCAAAACTGACCCAGATCTCTACTCAAATGGATCTCTGTCAAATGGATTTAGCCCACAGGAAGAAAGGATATATTCTGAAATTCAGACATGGATCAATTCAATAAAGAAGGTCCAAGGCTTGTAGGCTCATTATGGTGAAATCTCATCTCTTAGTGGCAATTCATGAAGCCATTTTCTCCTTTGTTGCTCATCTAGATCACTAGACAATGATACTGAAATACAGCAAAGAACCAATTATGACTTAAACTGCTCAAAGAAAATGATATATGACTTCTTTTAACCTGGAGAGCACAAGCTGCTTGAAGTATCCAGAAGGAAACACAGTCAGAGATATTCTGTATGCAAGAGAATGATTACAAATCAGTATCTTCTCAAAGGCTGTGAACATGCCTAATGACCACCCAGTACAACTGTTTGTCAGCAGGCACAGCTCCACCAGAGGTATTGGGGTCACACTTCACTGGCCAAGAGCTGCATTTGCCCTACAGATTTTAATGGCTCCCACAGAATATGCTGTGGTTGTCAGTCTGAATTTACCAATCCCGACAGCCTCACCTTGTAGAAGTTATTCCTAACACTTCTCATTTCTGTTTGCTTTCAGCTGAAAGGAAGATGGTCTGTGCGCCTGCTGAGACATTGAGACACACTCTGTGGCTTGGAACTATCCACACAAAAAAGAGAATTTCTAAGTTTACAGAAGTCAGCTATAAATTTATAAAGGCCTTTGACTGCCTTTCTGGGAAACTGATGTTATAAAAGGGGAAAATAATTACTTCAACTGCTGTATATAAGACCTGATGTCTTTTGATGCCTTTAAACACTACACCAGTATCAGCAATGAACACCTGATAATGGAGGCAAGTTGTTTATAGATGTGCTGTACAGGCAGCTACAATTCCCTCAGTAATGACAGCAGTTCACATAAATGCATCAGATATTTAATAGGCCCAAAATCCATTTCTTCAGCTACCAGGAGAGAGGAAAAATGCAGATTCCTCCTAGTCAGCTTTCTATTAGGATTGCAATTTTAACCCTGCAGAGTCAAAAGACCCCAAGACATTAACTCCACAGAATAAAGTTATTGCTGAAGTTAGGGGATCTTTTTCTGGGAACAAGAAGGGGAACAAGAAGGGAACAAGATGGTTCCCTCTAGAACCAATGATAAACTGAAAGGTAGAGAGTGGGTACAAACACCATGGCAAAAGCATTGTGACAAAATTTTTGTACATGTTTAGGTGATGTCACCACCAGAACTTGCATGTAAGCAACTAAGTGCCTACAAAGCACCAGTGTGGAAGAAATCCCCAAGAACCTCAGAAGGGGCACCTCTGTCATACTACTGCTACAGTACGAGGAATAAGCACATTGACTTTCCAAAGCTACATTCACTTTAAGACAACTGTGCTTAAAACTTAAAACTAGGTCAAAAAACCTGGCTCAAATGCTAGCTTCTAATAAACTCCATAGCAAAGGTGATATTTTAATTACTTGGATTGTGAAACTATAGACAAAAAAAAGGGAAGCAGAACTCCATGATGACCCTGCAGCATTGTATTTCTGTCATTCTCATGGGAGTGCACAAGTGTGTGAGCACATTTTTATCTCAGATATTTCTGTAAAGGAAGTTAAGAATCACAGAGCACCATACTCTGTATGGTGAAGTATCCTTTGCTATATAATGTAGCTAGTAATATGAAATAATGTAAGACAGAGTGCTACAAAAAAATCATAGCCGTAATGAAGCAGAGGTACTTCTCATGCCCTTTTTCGTGGATTTACTTAATAATTTATTTGCTTGGATTTTGAGGTTTGTGCTATCCTGCTGATCTAGGTAATTATACATCATAATATGGGAGAATCAGAGCCAGGCTGTGTTTATCTCTCTCCATGGTACTAGCTTACAGATAATAAACAATAATGCCAGTTTGCCAAAAGATTCATTTATTATGCTATTAGTAATTTGTTAGTAGTTGTTGATAATGTATGTGGTCAGTCCTGCTTGTAGCATAAAAAAAAAGTTGTTTACACTTCCGATTTTAGAGATGCAGAAGTTTTGTCAAATGTACTACAATAGTAATGGTAATTACAAATGTGTTACAATGTATTACATAGAATTCTCACATTGAAAAGGCAACGAAAATGAAAATAAAATTAGATAGATTTTATGCCATGTACTTTTTGGAAAAAAGACTCTGATAATCAGGAGCTCTGAATTACCCTCTAAAAAAAGATTGCCTTCCCAGGGTTATATTTCAGTTTATTGCTAGCGCAGAGTGAAGGAGTCAAAGTGTCAGGCAGAACCACAACTACTGTGCATCCATCCTGCTTCTGAATCCCACATCCCATGAAAAATGTGTTTCCCTGGCCAGTTCCCAGAATCACAGATTATTTTGGGCCGGAAGGGAGCTGAAAGGCCACCCAGTCCAACCCCCCGCAGTGAGCAGGGGCACCTTCCCCTCGATGCTGTGGCTCGGAGCCTGATGCACAGCATCGCGCTGCCCCCGCCCCTCCCGGGACAGTCCCGGGGCCGGCCAGGCGCTCAGTGCTGAGCTCTCAGCCCCAGCAGGGGCGCAGACACCCCAGATGATCCAGCTGGCATCTCTGTCCCCATTGCTGCGCGGCCGGACCGCGGGAGGAGATGTGAGTCCAGGTAAAGCACAAACCTCTCCCAATGCTCCAGCTTCCGACTCTTGAACCATCCTCTGCTGTTCGCGTCGCCTGTTTCTTGCTGGCCAGATCGAGTCGGACGCGGCTGTAACTCTCAGAATCCGGCAAAGGAGCGGGGCCGGCACATTCCCCCCGCACGGACAGTGCATCCCGCCGCTCCGGGAGCCGCGCCGCCGCCGCCGGGCTGGAACAGGTCAGTGCATCCCTGATCCCCCTTCACAGCGCTCTCTCAGTCGGGATTGGGGTGCCTTTTGCTTTTCGGGGAGCACACCGAGGGCACCGGCTGCCCCCGAGAGCAGGACCCCCGCGGTCCGAGCAGCCCCGACCCAGAGGCGCCGCCGAGAGCCGGCGGGGAAGGGACCGAGCAGCGCCCCTGGGCTCCCAGGAGAGCGCTGTCCCCCTGGGATGGCTGGGACTTCGGGGAAGCTCCAGGCTGACCACTGTCACCCTGGGATGGCTGGGCACTTTGGGGAGCCCCAGGCTGAGCGCCGTCCCCTCGTGGCACTCCCACGATGCGGGAGGAGGGAAGGAGCAGCCGCTGGGACACTTGGCTGCTGGCAAAGCCCTTGGGGATCTTCCCTTGCTGCCGTCAGGGTGCCAGTGGGAAGCATATGTGAGATTTTGGCAGTTGGGTGTGCCAGAGGGGACAGCCTTGCAAAGAGCAGAGGTCTCACTTATTTTTCCCCACTTTCAGGTCATCCTTACCACCAGTGAGCCTAGCCATCCTCTCCTGTAGCCATGGAGAACTTCTCCCTCCCTGAAACCAATTCCTCATGTGCAGACTGCACTGGAAGAGGACATGGGAGTCTGAATATGTCCACTACTCCAGTAAGCCCCAGGTACTACATCACAGTGCCTGTCATCTACTCTGTCATCTGTGCCGTGGGATTGACAGGCAACACTGCTGTCATCTATGTCATCCTCAAAGCACCAAAGATGAAAACAGTAACCAACATCTTCATCCTCAACCTGGCCATTGCTGATGAACTTTTTACCTTGGTGCTGCCCATCAACATTGCTGACTACCTGCTCCTGCAGTGGCCCTTTGGAGAGCTCATGTGCAAGTTCATCATCTCCATAGACCAGTACAACATCTTCTCCAGCATCTATTTCCTCACTGTCATGAGCATTGACCGCTACCTCGTTGTGGCGGCCACCACCAAGTCCAGGAAGGTGTCCTACCGCACCTACCGAGCAGCCAAGATTGTCAGCCTCTGTGTCTGGTCCTTTGTCACCGTCATCATCCTGCCCTTCGCCGTCTTTGCCAAGATACACGAGGAGCAGGGGCGCTCCCACTGCGTCTTCGTGTTCCCCCACCCCGAGAGCGTGTGGTGGAAAGGCAGTCGGATCTACACCCTTATTTTAGGCTTTGTCATCCCCGTGTCCACCATCTGCACCCTGTACACCACCATGCTGTGCAGACTGAGACACGTGCAGCTCCACTGCAATGCAAAGGCTCTGGACAAAGCCAAAAAGAAGGTGACGCTGATGGTGGTTGCTATCCTGGGTGTGTGCCTGCTCTGCTGGACGCCCTTTCACCTTAGCACAGTGGTGGCCCTCATCATGGACATCCCACAAACTCCCCTGGTCATCGGGATTTCCTATTTCATCACCAGCCTAAGCTATGCCAACAGCTGCTTCAACCCTTTCCTGTATGCCTTTCTGGATGAAGGCTTCCGGAGGAGCTTTCGCAGACTGATCAATCGCAGAGCCACCTCATAAAGCCAGCCCAGCCCTCTCTCCTGTTCTGTCCTGTGTCCCTGCCACAGTCACCTGCTCTTCCTGGGTGATTCCAGCCCAGAGAGTGCTTTCTCTCCAGTCTCCTCGTGATGGCTCACTAGGCTTCAGGTTGTTGCACTACCCAGGACATGAATTGGGGACAGGTAGATCTTTCTCACCTCCTGCACTCATTTCCTTAGCGCTGCCCTGGCTTTTTGTTAGTTTGTTGTTGGTTTTTTTTAATTCCTTTTCTCTAGTGCTCACAGAGGTGCCGCAGGTCCCTTTTCCCTTTTGAAAGGCAATGCTTTGTGAACTCAAGCCACATGACTGTCTAAATTATCAGTGATTTGTAAAGCTCAATAAAAGTGTGTTACCAAGTGTCTTGCTTAATAATACCACAGCCTCTTCTCTACCTACAGGACCTGCTTACCAAAGTCTTGCAAACTTAGCAACAGCTCCAAAGGATAACAAATAAACAAAGGTATTGAGCTCATTTCACTTTAAAGGAGAATAAGATAAGGCAGCCAAAATCCATGAGAACATGTAAGAGAGATATCAGTCTGAACTTTAAAGAAAGAAGAGCAACCCCTCCCTAGTGAATAAAAGACGCAGATATGGGTTTGGAGCCACTTGCTGCAGAAAATAGCTTAACAGTACACTCGGTCATTGTAGTTTGTAAAAAATGCAACTTTTGTTTATATCAGAAGTTGTGATTACTATTTGTCATGTGTTTATGGGCTGTTGCACTTACAGATATTTATTTTGTGGTCCTAGAAAACAGAATCAGAGGCTATCTTCAGAACCAGTAACCTTCTAAGGGTTTGAAAAGATCCTTCTGAAACATGGGAATAACCTGAGTTCTTCCCTTAGAAATCACAAATAACTTGCAGTGGTTAGGCTACTTTTAAGCTATCTCTCACATACTTCCACCTTTTGGTAAGATTTATTAATATTTCTCTTAAAAAGGAGAAGTGAAATAAAAATAAATTTAAAAAAAATACCCAAAAGATAAGTGAATATTGCCTGAAGGAGGAGAGAGAGGGTGAATGAAAGTTTCACTAGAATTCACATGTCCAAACACTGTATGAGGAGGATTCTTCCTCCAGTCTCATCTCCTCTTTTAGCCCTCTAAGGAAAACTGCAAAAATTTTGAGGACTGAGAAAATATTTGCAATAAGTTAATATTTCTCACCTTAGTCGTCTTCACTGCACTTCCCTGTAGCAGATTCTAAATCAGTGTAACACAATTTTTGTTAGATATTTCCCCTCCACCGAACACAGAGAGATAGGGAGATGTGGTTAAGGATTTGCATTTCCACCCACACAGGAGGTCCTGATGGCTGTCAGAAGGTGCATGAGGATTTGTATGGCACATGCAGGTTGCTCCTGTGAGACTTTGCACCAGCTCCTTTCCCACTGCTGCAGTTTAAAGTTCTGCCATAGGCATGTGGAAAGTTTCTTTCACTAAATCCTCCCACAAAAACTCCAAATAAAAATTTTACTTACAGATTCTAGCAATTATGCACACCTGATGCTTTATAATAACATATAACTGGGTTGATAATTAAATAATTTCTCCTTATAAGACATTAATATTCCCTGGGACAGTCAGTGCTAAGTTCAACACCCAGTTTAGCTGTTATGGAGATGGAAGGACTCCTTTGGGGAATGACAGCGTTGTTCTGTTTCCCTGAGGGCTGAATGATCTGACTTCCATCAGCCACAGAAGCTGGGGTTTGAAAGAGCAAGCCCAAAAGGTGTGGAGTCCCCATTTCCACACCTCATAGGAAAAATGTGCTTCAAGAACCAGTATCCCACATTTTATCTTTCTGCCTGAAACAAAAGGTAGTTAGCTTCTCCCACCATCTGCCTGGTGATCAGTCACTTGCCATGGAGAGAGAATTTAGTCTGTATGGACCAAGCATCAAAATCTCTCTTTAAGCTGCTGCTACACACACCACCTCTCTTGTATTCTTTAGTCATCATCTTCACAAGAACATTATTTGCTTAAAGACTACATACAGCTTGAAAAGTAAACAGTTCTATTCTCAGAAAAGGCATGCAGCATCATTGTGCTCTCATGGGTGTGATCCTTCCCTGAAAACTGACAAATGGCAGGAAAATAAAATTCCCTGTCCAACAGTCACGTTAGTGGCACAGACTTGAACATTGTTTGTGACACCAACCACCCAAGTGCTTTGGTCATGCTTTTATGCAGCTACATTTGTCTCATCACCTGTCAGGGGTTCTTTTTACCCCAGAAAAATCACTGAAACTTCGGTAGCTTTGCTGTGCTTCTGAAAAATCTGCTCTGTACCTATACATCAAATGTGTTTCTAAGATGCTGATTGGTAGTAAGTTACAAGAACAGTCTGATTAGTCCATTTTTATCTATATTTGATTACCAAAATTTTAACTTTTCCTGAACAATCTAATCTGGTTCACGTTCTTAAATAAATAAACAAACAAACAACTTTCTAATCTATATCAATGTGGAGAGGGTTCTTCAAAATCTTTATATTTCTCAGGAAATGGGAAGGCATTTTAAAATATGCCTTTCCTCTTAGTCAATGTTTCATTTCATTGTCTTCCCCGTGATGGACATCTTTTATGAAAAATCCTTTCCTTAGGATTTTTCCTCCTGAGAAGATGAGAGGCCCCAGGAACAAAATGTAAACAATGGTTATCTGCTGCTGTGGAATGCAACAGGCGGGTCTGTGATTGGTCTCATAGAGTTGTTTCTAATTAATGGCCAATCACAGGGAGCTGGCTGGGACAGAGAGTCTGAGCCACAAACTTTTGTTATCATTCCTTCTTTTTCTATTCTTAGCTAGCCTTCTGATGAAATCCTTTCTTCTATTATTTTAGTATAGTTTTAACGTAATATGTATCATAAAATAATAAATCAAGCCTTCTAAAACATGGAGTCAGATCCTTGTCTCTTCCCTCATCGTCAGACCCCTGTGAATATTGCCACACTTCCCCATGCTCATTTTTAATTTTCCAAAGGGGAAAATATGAGAAGAATTATCTAATAGCAAATTTCACTTTGAGGTGTCTTGGACTGCTTGTCTTTTTTCAATTAGAATCATAAAAATGCAAACAGAGTACCACTCATGGTGATGTTATCCTTCACTAAATTCCTCCTCATTCTGAAGCCACATCTTAGCTGTCCTTCATAGTAGGGTGAACATCTGACAGAATTCACTGTTTGTCCAAGTGCCTGGAGTTTTCCCAGGGTTGTTGGTCACAGAGCTGGCTGAGGCTGGAGCAAAGCCCAGCTCTGACAGGGGTGCTCAGCTCCGTTTCAGGCCCTGGGCAGTGCCACCTTGCACAGCTCTGCTCTCTGCAGTGTCTGTGACACATCTGGGAGCCTTTCACTCCGTGGGCATTGCAGGCTGACTCCACTTGGAGGAGGAAGTTGAGCCTGGAGAGCCTGGGGAGGGTTTTCATTGTTAGGTAATGCCCCCTCTCATCTTGCAGGGCTTCAATATAGGAACACAAGTTCTTCTCTCAGCATATGGCCTTTTCATTTGGGACAGAGAACATCCTGGCAGAGCCTAAATGTGACCCAAACCAGCATTCAGCAGGAGAGGGAGAAGCTCAATTTTCAATACTGCTGGCAGCAAGGATAACTTGGTGTTGTATAGAAGCTGAACTTCAGCTCCCAGAGCAGGAATAGGTGATAATATAAAAATAAATTTATTCCCCTTAAACATATCTTTTTTATTTCTGGAGGAGGAAATAAAAATGCTCCTGTTCAGCCCATGTTTAACCAGCTATAATGAACAGTGGTACACTGTGAGACAGTAGAGTTGCTGTAAGGCAGGATTTTTTATATATGGAAGTATTTTATATGTATGAAAATTAGTAAAATAAAATTGAATCCTCAGCATAGCTATAACTTGCAACGGATGTTGCAGATATTTGATATAGACTTCCAGAGGAAAAGCAGAAAAAACAGAAAAACAGATTACATAAATGAATAAATAGAATAGAATTAAATTTTCTGGCTGCTCATGCTTCATAATAAATAGAATAGAATTAAATTTCCTAGCTGCTCATGCTTCATCCTTCCCCTCTGTTTGTACCACCCTGAATGGTGTTATATTCAGCATTTTGAGCTTTTGGCCACTGCTTAAAAGCATGCAGCAAATTTGGGGTGGAGGGGGGGTGGGTTAGGATTCTTGAGGGGGGAACAAGGTGGAAGGAGTAGACAGGGCTGTGTTCTCAGGGCTGTGGTTAGTTAGAGTATAAGGAGCACACACCTGTATGATGCCAGATGCCTTGCTCTGAGGAAAGCAGGGATGGGAAAAGTTCTGGGACCCAGAAGGGTGTGAGCCTTGGATAAGCACAAAGGATAACACCAGGTGTTTGCTGGTTTGATTGCAGTAAAGCCTCATAAGTCAAGGCAGGAAAGAACTGTGTCCTTTTTTTTCTGCTTAAGTCACCATTCAGCTTCTCATATGCCAAAAAAGTATGATTAAACAAAACCAGGCCTCCAGCTTGTGGCACACTGTCAGCGCCAAATCTTCTCAATGCCTTGACTTGTAAAAGACATGCACAGCTTTTCATGGGCATCTTCCTATAGTTTCTATACAGCAAGCTATGGCCAGCCAGAGGGTGACACTGTGTGTGATTGTCAAGCACCCCTTCAGCCAGGAACCCATGAGTCCCTTGGTGGCTGAGACACATCCTGGGAGCTCTGGTTAAAGACATCTGGCAAAACAGATATTCCATCAGGACCATGAGTTTTCTATAAATTTTGTTTAAAAATCACCCAGCATACTTTCACAGCAATAGCATTTTTGCCTGGCTACTCCTGATCCAGCTGCCCCAAACCCAAAGCTGATGTTGACCATCATTTCCAGTTCCAGAATATTTCCAAATCCTCCTTCTTTTTATCAATGAAAAAGATACTTTTTTCCTAACTTGAGAGCAAAATCTTCCACCCTTTTCTTGTACTTTGCCAAAATAAGTATGCCCACTAAAAAAAAAGTTAATACTCTATTTTTAAGTCTAATATTGTAGCAATATTTTTGTCATAAAGACTTTATCTTAAATGAAGGATACACTAATTTTACTGAGTTATATTTGAGCAGATGGAGCTTTTCTCTTTGAGTTCAGAAGCTCTGGAATTTTCAGAGCCTGGAAATGTAGTAAACATTCCTTTTCCAGAGATGACTTCCATGAGGCTCCCTTCAGTGACATGACATCCAAAATCTTTTTTAAAAATTGCTGATTAAACACAGTGGGAAAAAGAATCTTCTATTCACCCAGTGCAGACAGCAGATGAAACAGCAGTTTATAGGCTTGAATTTAACAGACCAACATTAAGTCTAACATTGATGCTGTTGTCTAACACACACAGCACAACTTGCAGCTGGCAAATGCCCTGTGAGTGTTCACATGTACAAAGTAGACAAGTTAGCATTAAAAGACTGTGATTCTTTTGCTCATTCTGGTAAGCAGCTGCTTATATGAGCAGCCCAATCATGACAGGGGAATAATTCTGTTCTTAACCCTGTCTGAGTGCCAATTGCTTACCAGTGTCAGTAAAGATCTTTCAGACAACCCCATCCCAGTTACAGAGCTCCCCAGCCCCCTCAGCTTTTTTAGTCTCTCTCTGCTTCAAAATAGATCCGCTATGGACAATAGAAAAATTTTCTTTCTCAACAGAGTAAGACTTTTACATTGTTTTGCCAATTTAAAGCATGATTGCAACACGAGGCAACCTCTTTTTCTGCTTTACAAAGTAAAAGAAAAATAAATTCTGCATAAGATTTATATATTTTCCATTTTCCCCACCTTCATTACTAGTCATCTTTAGGAAGCATGAAGAAGACACACAAACCACCAACTTATTGCTATTTGAAGCTCCACAAATGCTTCCAAAATCCTTTTCTACTTACAAAACCTTTATACCACCAGAGGGAGTTCAAAGACAAATTATTCAGCAAATGTACTGAGTGGAAACGAGTTTGTGCTGTCATGCCTGACACTAAGCATGCAGTTTTCTATGTAAGGTGCCTTTTCCTCAAATTTTATTCAATTCAGTATGCTATGATAAACAGAATTATAATAAAATAGCTTTAATAAAGGTCGGCATTTTCTAGAGGCGGGATCCTAAGCTTGCTTGCAATTTTCCTATTTCTTTTTAAGCATCTGCTTCCAGTGTACAGTTAGAATTCTCACAATGAAGAATGATGTCTGGATGCAAACACAGCAGGTCCTGCACATTCCCACTTGCAGTCAGTCAGCCCCCAGAGGGACTGGTTTGGGGGAGGACTGGGCGGGTGTCACTGACATAGAGAAGCAGCTGTGTCAGTTTGCAGAGGCCAACTCTCCTGCACCCCATTCCTCAAACCAGGACAGCCCCGTGGAGCCCCAGCAGCCTCTGGGCAAGGATTTGTGTGTCTCTGTATTCTGCTTCACACTATTTTCATTAGCTGGAAAATTCTTCCCCGTTTGCGTTTTTCCTGTCCCTGGTTCCTATTATGCCCAGACTGTGTTTAATATTTTGGACACTTCCCTTCCTTTCAGCTTTCAGCCCTGAGGTGGCACTGGTTCTTCACTGACAAACCATCACTGTTTTCCTAAACCAGAGTTAAAGAATAAAAAACCATGTTCCCAAGAGCTAATTTGGACACTATGTTAGAAGATAACACAAATCAGCAAGGGGAAATAAAAATACTGTTTCTCTTATTGTAAAATATATATAAAATGACATGAATCCTTATATATTTTTTTAAAAATGGAGATTAGTACTTTTTAACAGGTATTGGTTGAACAAAGTGTGCTGAAATCATAGGACTAGTTTGGGTTAATCCTACATTAAAATTCCCTTATGCTCTCAGATTCAAATTTTTAGTTCAGACACAAGGCAGATCAGTAAGGGAAGAGATTCTCAACTGAAATTCTCAAGTCCTTAAAGAAAACCGGGGATTTTCTTTAGAGAATATAAGTCCAAAATATTCAATTTTTAAGGTGTATATTGATGAAAAGAAAAGCTGTATGATTCTAATAAGGAGCAAGTAGCTTAATAATTTAAATTCTCAGCAGAATTCTCAGGAGCTCTAAGTAGTGCAATGGGCTTGGATACAGCTAGTGTGATTTTCATAAATGAATAGCCAACAGTGTAAGATGTCTTTATAGAATATTACAGGCTCAGGTGTTGCTACAGTCCCTCCAATACTGCAGTGTATATTTATGTTTGTTATTGGATGGAAGACCTACAACATGCCCCTGTGGCAGCAGCTCCCCGTGGGAGGAAATCTGGGCTACCAAGACACCCCTGCTGGGTGAGCACTCCCTAGCTCAAGCTCTGAGGGGTTTTCCCTCTGCATTACGTCCAAGGCCAACTCAAATAAGTAGGAAAATGTTGAAATAGTGGAGGTGCTTGTTGATTGTTATTTACTGCTGATACTGTGGTAGCACTGAGATCCTAACTAGTCTGGGTTATCATGGTAGACATTTACCCATGTACAGATGAGTAAAAACTGCACAAGAGAATTTGACAATGAAAAGATTTTACTTTTCTGGGGACACTGGTCTCCTGGAACACCAAGAGGATCCTGAGCCTGCTTCCCTCCTTGTCTCAGGAGAGACATGTGCTTCCCAAGGTGTATTTTTCACTTTGACTTTATATTCACCTTAGAACAAGCTGAAAAATTGCACATGAGCTTTTATGCCTCACTTGTTGAACCTGTGTTACAAAATGGATCTTCTTTATTTCTAAAGAAATACAAGGCTGGTTTCTGGTTGGCATAGTGACAGAGCAGCAGTAGCTATATAAAACTACCATGTGATTTATGTTAGGTACCTATAGAAGCTATTGTCTTCATTTTGGTGAGACTTAGAGTTTGGCATTTGTTCTCTGTGATGGGCTAAAGCTACTCAACTATCAGCAAGACCTAGTGGGATAGATCATTGCTGGTTTGTGGTGCTGCAACATGTTATGGGAAATTTGGACAACTAAATATGTAAATTTATTATAAAGAAAACATCTAGCTCTTGTTTTTGGACATACTTTGAACATTTCAAAAAATCAAACCCAAACCTAAAAAATCCTCACCAAACCTATCTTCTAAGGAGCACTGAAGTATGAAAAGGAAAAGATTCAATCTCTGATATGTTTGTTCATTCACAGAGGCTGTATGTGATAAATGGAATTCTGAAATGCTAAACATCTCAAAAACTGCTATTCCCAAAAAACTAAGAACAAACTTCAACTCTGTTGACAAACTTTCTTGGTGTGATGAAGAGTTTTGCTGACTATTACTTAAGATACACTACAATCAAAAGCACAGCAAGAAATATCCCCTAGCTAAATTAATCCTGGTAGAAATAACTTAGAATACTTCTAAATAAACCAAGTCAAACCAGTATATATGACTGAAGAACCAATGCAGAAATCACTCTAATAGACCCTACTGTAGTTAGTAAGCATGTTTTGATTTTTTTCCCTATATCAATTACTGGGCTCTTATTCAAGGTTGATTAAATCTGAAATGGCCAGTTTCCATCCTCTGTGACCAGGCAGCAAATGAAGTGGGTCTCAGTGGCTATACCACACATTTAATTTTTTCCCATGTTTTTAAGAACCACTACCACTGAGTCACAGTACTACAGTCAGAAGAATTCAAGAAAAAAAAATCCATTGTAAAATGCTGGAACAAATTCACTATTTCAGACTTACCATTCTGTATGAAACCAATGGTCTCTTATGTCAAGTAGTCTATTTTTAATGGATCTTAAATTATGCTTCTTGATGTGGTGATGTACAGCTGTTTTCAAGGACATTATTACATAATGTGCGTGGGCAGGTGGCAAACATTGCTACCTGTCAGAATTAAATCTGACAAGGCAGAAATAGAAACTTTTACAATTCTTTCTATTATTTGTACGAGAGCATACATTGTGCCAAATAGGATTCTTATGGACTGGGCATTCTGCAAAACACTGACTACAAAATTTTGGTCATAAATATTGTCAAATCTAGTCTCTTTAAGACAAGGAAATGAGTGGTGCTTAAACATCTAAAGGGTAGGAAAAGCAAATACAGAAATTATAGATAAAGTTAGATTTCTAAAATATGGCCTGAAAATTCAGAAGAAAAATTATAAAAGAGAAAACAGAAGCCCTCTAGCAAGATAGAAGCAGATGATCCACTCTAGCAAGCAGATGACCCCACTTGCTGCATATCCACAGGACGCAACTCTATTCACCAGTTATAATTGCTCTTGGAAGGAATGTGTTCCATCCACTCACCAGCTGATTCAGAGAGGGAGAATAAGGAAATACCTAAAGCAAGAATGACTACCTATTCTAGTTCATCATAGCATTTGAGACAAATGGACTTATATACAATGCCAATTTTTATCCAATATGTGACATTATTATCAGCACCTACATGCTATGTAGATTAACTCTTCAAAACAGCTCTACAGTTAAGACAAACCTCACATACTATTCTGGGGGAGTCCAGGTTCTGCTGGTTTTACTCAAGTTTAGAAATTGTTCACTTGGGATGTTAAGTCAGGATCTTCTTTTCCTTCTGTGCTTTCCTCGGCCCCATCAGTCATCCTGTCAATCTCTCTTTGCAAGCTCACAGGTGCTCTGCAAAAATAATTTCTTTTATTTTTTAGGGACTTTACATGTCTCTATCAGAGACCCAAACTTCACTGTGCATTTCCTCTTGTTTTCTGAATTGCCTCAGCAAAGTTTATGCTACCACTAAAATGGAATGAAGTAACATGTTTATTATTGATGTGTCAGCTGCTCTTCTGTTCCTCTCTTGTCTACTTTAAGGAGACTCCAGCACACCCTACACAATGTTTCCCACTGGTCCTGCAAGAGGAATTTATAATTTATAGTGTGCTGCCAAACTTTTAGGAATTGCAATCTACCTGCTAAGATGTACACACCTGTCGAGGGCCATGAAGAAAAGAAAAGCAAAGCAAGGCAGCAGCAGCAATGTTAATTCTCAGAGTATGGAAAAAGAATGTGGCATAAGTGAATAACTGCTTCATTTGTTGTTAAAACACGTTTGTACTGAGAAAGACATCTTGCAGCAGTTTCTTAAAAGAGAGTCTGACCCAAAGTAGCTGATATTAATAGGAATGGGGAGAAGAATGGCTCTCAGATTCTCCCATGCTGGGCATGCTGCACACTGTCTAAGGAACCCAATGCAGTTCTCAAACAAGGGTTATGAATCTCCTCAACATGCAATAGTAAAATTACCAGATGCTATTCTTGCATATATGTATAAATCATTGCTAAACATATAAATAAATGAAGCAATTTATGACACTAGATGAGGAATTTACAGACTTAATTTCTTTTTTATGAGATTGCAGAGAAAAAAAAAAAGAATGTTATGAACAAAAGATGTGGCTAAGCAGTAAAAGCTATAGTACTAATATGTACAAAGAATCAGCCAATCTAAATAATTTACTAAACTAACGAAAATCATCCAAATCTGATGTAAAATTTCCAACCACTTTCCCAGCAATTTTATTGCAATGAATAGATCCAAAAACTGTGTCTTCAACAGTCCTCATAATACATTATATACATATTATAACATAGTATATTAATTCAATTACTCCAAAGTTAAATTAAAAAGTTTGGGGTTTTTTTACTTTATAATGGAAGATTTTACTAGGCAATATTTTATTATTATTAAAAAAATATCTGATTGTCAGGTTTTATGTTTTTATTGCATGTTATATGTGTAGTACCGTAGCTACAAAATGCTAAGTAGAAAACTATGGCTAAAAATGAATTTTCTGCATATATGGAACTCTGCTTACAAAAATAAAAAGCAATTGCAAGTGCCTGAGAAATTTATGCACTGTGTAATTACAAGGTGCTAGAAGTACAATTATAGACTTGCTAATAAGCTTTTCATTTCCTTCCACTTTATTTTAAATATTGCTTCATCTTAGATGATTTCTTTCCTTCTTTCATAACAAGAGAAGGTTTTCCAAAATGAGGATTTTTATAGAGCTTTGCTATTTGTTTTACAAGGGAATAAGTTTCCAGAAACTGTTCATATTCAGCAATAAGCTCTTACATAACAACTTTATTTTAAATAGAGTAAGTTTATGAAAACCTCCTAGAGCACCTCAGTTCAATGAAAATTAAATCAGAGCTGTTCAGTATATTCCACTCCTTGGAATCAAATATAGTTTGGATGGGAAGAAAACAACAACCAAACAAAACAGCCTCCCCCAGTCTTTGAAATTACACATGCAAACCTTGGCTATATTTATCTGGAAGCAGCTACTTCACCACAGACAGAGTAAGGATGATTGTTCTTTCCATCACTAACCTGAAGATCAAGGGGGAAAATCAACTCTTCAGAGAAACAGGGAGCAACAGGAAAGAATTTGCTGTAGGAAGGATGATGAGCATACGCAAAAAGCAAGGACAAAACCCAAAATAGGAATCCTTGACCCTGTCCTTTCATGCTCACCTTTCAGTGAATAAATGATGCATTGTTTAAAAAGTCTCAGCTGCAAGGAAGGATGTGCAGTTGAGGTGCTCTTTGCAGTCTCATACAGTTTCCAGTCCAAAGGCTGCCTAATTCCACCTCTGTACCAGTTTAAAGCAGAGAGACCCTGCAGCAGGGATGTGCTAACAAAAAGCCTCCCTGAGGAACCTCAACACCAAAGACTGTGTTTTTCTACCACAAATCTAACGATTTCCTGGGGTGCAAATGGGTGTTTTTCAATCTAACCAGAGTTTGATCTCTATCCAAGACCTTTATTGTTTCCACTGCAGCTGCCATGTCTGAATGCAGAAAACCATTCTGAACAAATCTGCACTTTTTAGGAAGTTACTTTAACACAAGTATTTCCAATTGCCTCTGATATGGACTGTGTAAAAGCAATTTTATTTTTTCTGACTGTTTGCCTACATGGTAACAGAGATAAAAGAGCCATGTAGCACATCATACCTCCTGTGTTGTTTGTAAATACAACTTCAGTAACATGAGCACAACAGGCAGCACCTGGTCTGAGCAGCAAGCCTGAACCACTAATGGATGCAACAAAGACAGGTTGCAGGGACAGAATAATTTCTCTGTGGAAAAATACAAGAGTGAACACAGTATTTTCTCCACTTTGCAAATGGTGTCCCAAAGTAACAGCAGAAGCCAGGTCTTTTCAGAAGTCATATGGTAATCAAGAGCAACATAGGCTGTGAAAAACACTTACCTCAGTAAATCCCCTGCCACGCTCTCTCAGGTCAGCTCATGCTGGGATCACACAAATATTCCTTTCCTCTTCAAGAGTATGGCTTTGCCTTACAATAAAACTGCATGGTTTGCTCTTTTCACAGCAGCAGTGTATATGTATTTAACAACCTACTGAGACATCTGTATCAAAAATAAACAAATCGTATTAAATAAGAAGTTTTAGAAAAATGAGGCGTGTGTTGGTATTGTGTGTATGTGTATATATATATATATATATATATATATATATATATATATATATATGCACACTCACTTCTGCCTCTATCTCCAAAGCAACATCTGCTCAAAAGCCCTTTCAGCATGCAATACTGTGGTACAGCTGGAAACACCTTAATAACTTTGTGCAAAGAGCAGCTGAACTCTCTATAATAAAAAAACTTCTCTATCTGAACATATCTTACACACCTTTCCATTTCCCATGAAAATCCGAGTCAAAGGATTTTTTTCCTCTGCACAAATCAGGAACTTTTGAAATATACTAACCTGGATAAATAACGCAAACAAAAAGTAATTCTGAGCATGTGATCTCAGTAATTTAGTAATTTTTATTATCCCTCTCCTCTTATGAGAGATACCTACTCAGAATTCAATGAATGCCAAAAATCTAACCCAGAATAGTTGTGAAATTATAAATACTGTGAAGTACATTTCAAAGCAGTAGTGTTGTTCAGGGTTGGAAAAGTAGGAATAAATAAATAGAAAAGTTCTGCTAACATGCTTTTATCAAGGTCTGTCCAAATTTTGAGGTTGCTTTTGCCATCCTCTGTGAACCAGCACCTCAGGGGTGAATTCTGCCTAACTGAAAATACAATGACCAGATTCTGGCAATCTGCTTTAGCTGAGGTGAAGATGGAAATATCTTTAACTGTACTTTCTTGAAGTACAAACTGAGGAGTCATCCAGTTATCAAAAACCCTAAGAAGGAAAAATAATCTTTGCACTGTCAGAAAGGCATTTCAAGTTACCTTGTGGCTGTTACAGGCAGATTAATCACAATTTATATCAAGATGTTCACCTTCAAGAGGAAATAGTTTTTCATTGAAATATCCAAGAGACAGCATTTTATCCATATTCTCATATTCTTAAAAGAAAAAAAGTCTTCCTTTGAGTTGCTCTTCTACATTTTAGAATCTTCACCTTTTGACCCTACCTGAGTCCTTTGCAATATCTCAGAAGAAGTGTAAAATAATCTCTCCATGCAGGTACATCAGCATCAGGTTCTGAGAAAAAACTTGTTGCACTGAGAATATAAACACTGCAGAGTTAATGGGAAATGCCATTTACTCAGTTCCTCAATAGTGGAAGTTCACAGTAGTTTCAAGAGGACAGTAGCATTTTTAAAGGATTTTGTCATATGAGATTCAAGCCATACATTTATCTACAGTCACATATCCTCAAATCCATTTTACTGCACAGCAGCTGATTCTAACTTTTTTTTGTAGCACAGACGGTGCCACTGATGAGTTTTAAGACTGAGCTATTATCTCTAATTAAAGCTTTTAATGTTAACAAGGGTGCAGGCTACTTTACACTGTGTTGCCCACCCTGCAATATCAGTCTTGCAAACAAGGAAAATGGATAAAGACACAGTCACTCTCTCCATTCACATGAATATTTTCAACTTATCCATTGCATTGTGCACATCATGTTGGGCAAGATACAAATGTAACATTCCAAAGCTCATAATTTCTGGTTTTTTTAAAAAGTACTAGGTCATTTATAACCTCATGATGATCAGCAACAGCTTCCTCACAGCATAAAGAAATTACCATTCCTTAAATTACCTCCAGGGAGAATTTTTTTCTTTTTTTCAAGTTTGGTTTTCCAAGTTTAGAAAATCTCCCTCTTTTGAAAGCTTCAGTACTGCATTTGCTTGGCAGTTTCCACCTAAAAATTAAAACTAAAATCCATCAGATTTCAGTTCAAAATGAACAGTATTGAAACCCAGCTAGTATGATAAGGAGAGGAAAAAAGCCCTCTTAACCAAATTTTATATAGAGAGGAAAGCCTGCGTATCAGAACTGCCAAGTGATCACTGTTTGGGATTGGTGCTCTTTCCTATACAAGGATGTGGACTTTAGCAGGTGAATAAGTTATTTAGTTACTCATGGCAGTGTTGTCTCCTCTTCTTTAGGCAGCTTTTTGAATTCCTGCCTTTAACATGTGCTTTTTTCTTCAATGACTGATCAGTATGGATAAAGTCAGACCAAAGAATTAAAATCATCCTGACAAACATTAATTTAAATCATCCTGGCAAACACCAAATCTGGCAAACATTTTCTGCCATCTTATTTATGTACACTTGCAGTGTTTCTCAAACCTTGCCCTTCTTTCCCCTCCCCTGTGCTGTTCATCTACTCCTCTCTCTACCTAACTTATATGACAAAGGGGATAACTACCACTAAGTACAGATGAACCCCCAAATATTGGTGCTTTGGTGTCAGCAGCTGCCAAATCATTTGGACATGCTGGTGGCTGGAATTCCACCTCTTGAGAGCCTTTGGAGCTTGTTCAAGAATAGGACAGGAAGAGGCACCAGGACACCCTGGTGCCAGTGGAGTGCCCACAGCCCAACCCAAGTGACAACGATACAGGGCTAAGACATTTTCATGCACTACAGACTAGAGGGAACAGGGAAGAATTAAAAGTCTGAGGAGAGTCAGCAGTATTTCCCATGCTGTATTTCAGGCGACAGATATGACCAAAACAGTGAAAAAATGTGGAAAAATACAAGCCCCATCACCTTTCTGCCTTCTCCCTTCTGCAGGCAATGCACCTCCTTCCAAATTCTAGGCAAGTTGCTATGGAAACTATCAGCATGGCTAAAAAGATAAGGAGGAATTATAGATCTCATCCATATATACATTATTTCATTTCATCAAAGAAAGAGAAATGGTACAAGGTGGTGGACGCCGTTACTAAGACAGTTTCAACCTGGGGAAGGCAGGACCCTCAGCAGAAGGCATCTTAGCTGACAATCATCCCTTTGGCCAAGGCCACCCAGAGGAAAAGAACATCAGCAAACTCTGCCTCTCTCCAGCTGAGAACAGCTAGTGCAAGATGCCCATCAAGGACTTTCATTTGTTTGTTTTTTTGGACTTGCCAATAGAAGAGTCACATCACTCCTCTCCTCCTGTTTTGTACCTTGACATAGCATTAGGAATTTATTCCCATGTGTAAGCAAAGATATTCGGGGACAATCTCAAGCAAAGACCATGTCTCCACCTCAAACTTATGTCTCCACCTCAAACTTAGCTGTCTGAAAAGAAACAATGCAGGAAAAGGAAATACGAGAGGAAAAGGAGCAACACAGGGGCCTTCAAACAACAAGGTACACAGCTAGATCCAGCCTTTATATTTCTCCCATCCCTCTGAGAGTTCAAAATATTGTTTAATACACTTGAAGAAAGGCAAATCTAGCACTGTATATATAAGGAGACCTGTAGAAGAAGAAAAAGAGGAGGTAAGGCCCTCTATTAATTGTTCCTGGGTTTTATTTTACTTTTTTAAAATAAAATTCACTTAACACTTGATGAAAAACCACTTCAGAAATCCTTTGCAACTCAAAGCTTTTTAACGGCAGTTTACAGATGGGTGGAGTAAACTGGAAGACTCAAGACATTTTACTCTGTAGCTGTCCATGTTGGATGAACAGTCCTACATAGGGAGAACCTGACCAGAACCTGTACCTTCCTCTTTGTCTTCTTTTCCCCTTCAAACTCACAAAAATGTTTTCTAACCGGCAAAAAGGGTATGTATTTTTTGTAACTGTTTTACCTTCCTCTTAATTCTCTCTGCCATACTGGTTTTTTTAACCATTCTCTCTGTCCTACTTCAGTGAAAAGAAAAAAGAATTAATTACAAGGTAAATTACATTTCATGAAAAAACTTTTAAAGCTATAAAAAATAGGGAAGCATTGTAAGTTTAGGACTGGAAAAAGAAAGACTTGTCTTCTTAGGCCCCAAACCACTAAACAGTCATAAGCACATGAGTAATTTAAGTGAGCTCTTGGATTCCAGCCAAAAGATAAATGTTCAACATGTGCTTGTCCCAGCCAATGCACACAATCTGCTTTTAAATGTGACATTTACAGATATATATATATTTTTTGAAGTTGGGAAGATTAGAAAAGCTGTTTATAAATCAGAACATAAGGCTAAAATCGTGATTAAAATTGTCCTGAAAGCCTCTCTGGTGATATTGTGAAGCATTGTATAATTTTGTTTATAAAAGCTTGGGAAAAAAAAATTTAATGCAATTTATATTTAGTTCACTTTCCACTAAATATGACATGTAGACAAGCTATGAAGAGTAAAACAGATTCTATGCATGACAAAAAATTTCAAAACAACTAAAATCCATGGGGTGTTGTCGAGTGTTCCCTATTTCAGTGGCAATGAAAGACAGCTGTGAGTTAAAATTACAGTTTAATTTGCATTAATGCATTTATACAAAAATCACAGAAAGAGGAGAGCATCTTATCTTTTTTTTCAAATGAAATTCAGGGGAGGGATAAAAGAGGATGTTTTACTCTGCAAGAAAAATAATTGTTCGAGTTTGACAGGCAAATTGAACTAACTGCATTGAAGATGAGTGAATTTAATGTTTCCAGACTCAAAGTTTTTTCAGGCTTAACTGTCAGATATTAAAATAAATTTCAGCTTTTTGTGGCTTAGATGACATATTCATATTTTCATAAGTACATTTTCTGAAATCCAGGCAAAGATAGAGGTTAATAAACAGAGATGCTTCAGTGTTGCCACAGCATTAAAAGAAAGAAACTAACCCTGCATCCTTTGCATATGCCAATAACCTGATCCTGTGATAAATTTTTCTCAGTGGGACTTAGCTATTCCACCACACTCACAAATTCAAAGAGGCTCCTCAATAGCTTTTTAGCAAATCTTACTGATGTCCTTGCAGAGAACTTGAGCAGACCTTAAACTGGGTCTTAAAGAGACTTTATTTTCCTTATTGCTGTAGTTGGCCCTTACATATCTCATCCTACGGGAAATCTGCTGACACATTCACCATCAGATCAGGCAATACAAAGAAGATAGGATGGGGACACTGGCATAAGCCTTTGAGAAGAAGGGAATGTTTAAACTGGCCCACTGTTAGGGAGCTGCCACACTTTACAGCACACAAATCATCAACCTCTGCTAATGCTACCTACATGATTAATACTTTTCAAAATCAGCGTGGAGGCAGATGCTTTCTTCCAAAGATGACTGTGGCACTCATTTGTCCCCAGTCCAGCAGCCTAGGGGAAAGAGTTTAATAAGGAGGTAGAGGAGGTAGAACCAGTCAAGTTCAATGATCTCGTGCTTCAGGATCCTCTTGTCATCACAAAAGTACTGCAGGTCTGAGGACTTCATGAAACACACCAGCACTGCATAGGTGCTAAATGTTACATGACGGATTTTCCAGTTTATGTTCCCAGCTTGCAGCGAGATTAGATCAAAGTGCAAGCTGGGACACCATATCACTTCATCCTTGTGCGACATTAAGATATCCTCACAAGATGAAAAAAAAGGATGATGGGGCAAGCTGAGTAAGAGTATGTGTTGCAAGTGCTGCTTGAGTGTTATCCAAACGACTGCCACACATACACAGCCTACAAAAATGGTGTGCAGGGATGGAGCTGAGGACAGAGAGGATCACAGGTCACAGGCTCAGGCAGAAGGTCTGCCATGTTCACATGTTGGTTGGGTGGGGGTTAGTCCTTGTCGGTGAGAATTGTTGTGCGGATTCAAGGAATGCTTCACTTGTGGAGCAAAATGGAACAAGACTGGGTCATGCCAGGCATTGCAGAAGTGACGTGGGATCAACTTTTCCTGTGAGTTGTAGGAGTCTGAAATTTTAGCAGAGTACAAGATAGGTGGAGATCCACTTCAGCAGTGGTAAGGAATTTGTACAGCAGATGTCTGCTAGCATGCCTGCTCAGTTTGGAGCCAAAAGAGTCATGATTTCTCCTAAAAACACTAAGGTCTCTGCAAAAGACTGGAATCTAAGAGATACCTCTGGAGAAACTCCTCAGATCAAAGGATATGCCAGTCACATCACTTCCCTGAGGCATGGCAGAAGATGGCACTTTCCAGGATGTTCCATGTGAGACTTCCAGTCCTAGCCAAAGGAACACCTGTTAGTTCAGCTCAGTGAGAAGTAACCTGAGGTCTCAACAAAGGAGGCACTTGGTTGCGGCAAAATAGGGCAGGCTGGGCAAAGGATAAACCTCTATATGACTCATCAAAGGCCTGCACAGGTCCCAGCTTCACAAATTACTCTTGCAGCAGCACAGAGGGCAAGGAAGATCCAGATAAGTCAAGATGCAAACCAAGCACCTGCACGGAACACATGAAATACCTGTGATACATCCTGTCTTGTTTCTTCCCTGATCAAGGGACAAGAAGACAAGAAATAGGCAGCTCCCATATGTTAGGTGGAAAAGGCCACAAATCAGGAAAAATATTGTTACAGATACTCCAGCCCAGAAATTCCTACATCTGATCTCAGAGAATTGTGTTTCCCAGCACATACACTTCAGCTGGATGCCATTCCCTGAAATATTATAATTTTTGCTAAGGATCAATACTGAGTGCCAATTATCAGTTTGGGGAAATTTCTCCCCTTTAATGAAAGAATGTCTTCCTGCCTGAGAGTGGAAGAACTAATTCAAACAGCAGCAGAGTCCACAGCCCACACATCTCAGAATTCACAGTAAAATTGCATAATCAGCTTGTCAATGCCCTAGGGCTTTTTATGAGGTATTTTGGCAACAAGCCTCAAATAAAAGTATGAGTTTCATTGTCTTAATTCTTTACAGTGACCATTTTAAATCCATATAGGACCTACCAAGGACTACAATGAATGGAATATGAAAAGATGGGGTACACATGACCTCCAGACCTCTAGAAGTACTGCTGTCTTTTCCTGGACACAGGTGATATTCTTCTTGGCATCTCTGTTTACTTCCAGTCATTGGATACATGTCACGGTTCATAAGATACATATCCCAATAAACATAACATGGACACACAGCTGGACAAAGGCACCCCAAGCTTGATGCACTTCCAGAATCTGGACCTCATGCTACTTCTGATATTTGTTGCATGAATTGCCAGGGAAAATCAGAGAGATACCTCTGAGAAAGATAACCCAATACCACATCTCACCATTGGGTGATCCTGTACAAAGTCATTCCAAAAGAATCTGCTCCCTGTGTTTGTTCTCCACATCCTTCCCTCTTTGTTCTAGCGTAAAAGCAAACCTCTCCTCCAAACAGGGAAACAAAAAACTCCCAGAAAATCACTACTAAGCCCAAAACCTTGATATCATCCTTGCTGGAAAGCCAGTCTCACTGTAGAGTAGGGACAGACACCTCCTTGTCAGAGACAGGAGCTTGGAGAATTTTTGATTGTTTGCTTTCAAGTCTCCATTTCATGAAAGATGGTTTTAGAATTGCTGGATTTTGCTAGTGCAATCCCTTTGTATGACAGATATATGTAAATTCATTGTTGTACATGAACACATGTCATTCAAAGGCAAGTTTCTCCTCTAACAGCCACTAGCACAACCCTTTTCCAAAGGAGCAAAGAAATGAGACGCATATTGTCAGATTGAAATGGGTTCCAGGAAAATGTTTCTCCCTACAGTTTTTCACACATTTCCAAAACATGAAGCCTTCCAGCCCCCAGGAACTCCACATTTTCTCAGGTTCCTCCTAGGAACCCCACACACATTGAAACCATTCTGCTGTGGAGGTAGATAACATCATGCTATCTCCAAAACCAAAAAAACCCTAGAATTTGCTCGGCTTGAGTTATTGTTCTGCACAAGTTGTGCACGGCAGTCTTTATGGCATTGTGTAGGCCACCTGTGTTCCACACTGAGTCCCCCTACACCCTGGATGTGTTCCATATATGCTGGCAACTTTCATCCCAGCTCATACAAGCTCTGAGTTCTCCAGCTGGGAGAAAAGTGAGGAAAGGTGAAAACATTTACAATGATTATTGGTGACCAAGCTGGAAAGGAAACAGCCCACCTTTAGTAGTGTAGATGGTCACTCCTGAGCTTCATGTCCATCAGTGGGATCCACAGTATAATGCACTGTTCAGCTGTGGTTTAGATTTATCCCTTTCTCAAAGTGTAAGACTGGCAGTGCCACCACTTCAGGGTTCATGTCCTGGCAGCTTGATTCCCCACCTGCTCATCACCAAGGAAATCCATGAGGCTGGCCTCAGCTGCCTTCCCTGGCAAGCAGCAAGGACTTCTGTCACAATGCGTAATGCAAAAACTCTGAACCTGATATGAGAGCAATTAGGCCTTCTGCCTTCACGGGAGTTCCTCACAGACTACCAAGAATCACAATGTGAAGTGTTGGAAATTTAATGCTTTAAAGCTAATTTTATATTGCAAAGCTAATTTAATACTTTAAAGTATCACATTTTAAATCTTTCTCTGCACATACCTCAAAGTCACCTCTGCTTTGACCCCAAGTAAAATCTCACTTACTGTGTTAATACCACAAAATATTGTCAGAGAAGCAACATAACAGAGTTACAGACAGCTGGCATTTCTACTCACTGATCTGTTTTCAAGTATGAACTACCAAAAGACATCAGTAAAGAAAAGAAATTAAATTTAACAGAGCAAAATATGTCACTATAAGGCCTTTTTCACACCAGCAAAATTTGACAGCAACATGAGACAGTAGAAGTGATAGATTATCATATGGTGAACTGCTACACTCTTTTGGAAAACTATCCAAAAAAAAAAAAAAAAAAAAAACCACAATTTTACATGCTGAAATTTCACAATAAATATAATTAAGTGCTTCTATTGGTTGCTTCTATAGAGAAAGATCAAGCTCAAAACCCTCACCTATTACTTACAAGTTTCACTGAGCTTTAAAGAAATTTTTCCACAGCTTCAGCATTTTTTGCAAGTTTATGGCAATGAAAAACAGATTTTCTGGGATTAAAATAGCAAAGCTATCCACTACTGTATATTCAGTTTATGGCATGTCATAAAAACTTGACAGGTTTCAACACTGCCCACAGTACTCAACAAGTGAGCTTTTGCCTGCAAATTCTGAGCATCCTTCCATGAGGTTTTCAATTTCAGCTGGGGGTTTGTCCAAAGAACAGCAGAATTTGACTTATAAAGAAACATTTGGCATATGAAGGTTTCTTTCCTTGCTTAGAAGTTTAATTAATCATTATTGAATAATTTTTGTTCTCTCTCTTATTTGTGCTCCAAAACTATGTTACATTTCTAACTTCTTAAAGAGAACAATAACAAGTTGGGCCCCCAAAATTTCATTTTACCTCAGTATTTTTAAAATACTGTGAAGTCATGTATTTACAAGTATTGCTCTCTGAAAAAGATCTTTTCTCTGCATAATTAGTGGCCAAACACTTCAAAACCCACCAGGCATCATGAGTGCCTTTGAGATATTTTCCCATGCCAAAGGGTGAACTACAATTACACACTTGCTTTCATGAAGGTGACACGAGAATTTTGCACATGAAATAGTGACCAGCTGGAACAAACCTCCCGGTCTGGGGATTAAAAGTTGTTCCTGATAAAGCTTTTGGTTTTGTTTTGATTTAATAATGGGACTTGGCCATACACTTCAGGAATGCCCCAAAATAGTTTAAAATTTAATCCAAATTACTTCAAAATCTTGTAGTTTTGTGGGTATTTTCTTACTCAGGAAAACATTTCTCTGTCAGCTCTTTATAAGAGAAGGAAGAATTATTGCCTTTCCCAAAGAAGAATGAACATGTTAAGAAAGTACAAGTATGATCTTGTCTCATTTATTTTTACATATATATTTCTTCTTGGTTTGGGAGGAATAGGAAAGTGGATCCCAAATAAAGCAGATGCTATGGAAAAGTCTATTCCCTCACAGGGAATAAACTCTATTCCTGACTGGGAAGAGAGTTGTTTGGTAGTGAAACCAACATCTACCAGCTGGTGCAGTCTAAAAGAGATTTCATCAATTTACATCTAATCCTCAAAGCACAGTGAAAAATATCTGAGGGTAAATCATTCCTCATTTGGCCAATAACAAACTTAATGGGGTGAATAGCTATAGGCAGAAGTAAAAGAAAATTTCCTAAGAAAACGGACTTTTTAAGGTTGTTGTATGGGAGAGGAAGATAGGAAAAGGAAGAAGGAATGAATTTTATTTCCTCACCACATGCATATTTCTGCCTGGTTAGTCCCTATGGCCCTGATCATGCAACTGAACCTAGACCAAAAAGAAATAGTTACGCCTTCAAGCATACTAGAAAGATATTTGATACATTTTTAAGTAAAGCTTAATAAAAACCCCCAAATCATTAATGACCTTCAAGACTAGACATAAGACCAGGAGCAAAAGTCCTTTCTCTCAATTGTCTTCTAATTTAAAGTAGATTCTTGAAAGGTATAATCTAATGAAGTCTAATTTTTGATTTAGAAATGACATAGTTAGCTCAACATGCTCACTAACTCTATGGCTTGTTTGCTATTAAAAGTGTTAATATTTGGATTAATTTAATTTCAATAAATATTGATTTAATTTAAATTGAAGCTGAGTGCAATTTTACCCATATTGCAATTACATTATTGCTTTACAGTATCATAATATAAAGTAACTCTGTTAATGTAGACAAAAATACAGCTTTCATCTGCTCTGGAGAATAAATATCATTAAAATCAGGATAAAATTCTCAATAATCCACATGAGGATACCATAATCTCTCAATTCAAAATTCAGCTATATTTTATGTCCTAGACAGATATATATGTCAGTAGTTAATGTTAGCAGTCAGAGTTTTTAATGAGAGATCCTGAACAGACTGTATTTCCTGGCTCAATGCTGATAGATTGATAGGTTTCTATCTATATAAAAGCCCATCAGTGCTTTAATTCTACTTGTTTTCTCACTCAACTTTTGGAACCCCATTTCAGTGAAAAAAAAAGTTTTAGAAACTCATCTTTCAATATAATCCTTCACATATTCTGGCCTATTGCTAAAGCATCTGTTGGAAGTGTTGGCCAATGGTAAAACACACATTTTTCTTTTATCTCTGCCATAGCTTCATTCCAAACCTGACTGTATTTTGGCAGAAAAACACTATTCCCTTTTTTTGGGCAAGATCATTTCTTATTTCCCCATGCCTAGAAGCTCCTGCTACCTGTGAAATCCCCACTTTGCAGCAGTAGCTGGCTGTGCCATGCAACAGCAGGGACTCAGAGAAGATCACTGGTGACTGAAGGAAGAAGGTGTAATGACAATTTTATCCTTCTGTGCTCCCTTCCCTCTGCTGCACGTTGCTTCTCTCCAACCTTGTCAGCACTCACACATTTTCCTACTGAGTTTTTCAATGTGCTCCTCATCTCTTCCATGCTGTGAGGGCATAGCTTGTACTTTTAGGCCAGGATATGTCACACACCTCTATATCTATGGTGAGAATCTGGAGTACACTGAGGTAAATTCACATCTCAGGTTTTATCCATTGATTTTTTTGTTTGACTCTATCAGGAACACACAGACAGAGTTGTTTAGGCTTTTCCATCCTCCTTCTCCAGATGGAAAACTACCTTTGAAAAACTACTCTGTCAAACTATTTTTGCAGTGTTTTTGAGGATATTCAGCCTTTCTGGTAAGAGACACTTTCAATTTTCCTTTAACAATTTATATAATGGGTCTTTTACTGATATAAAATTATTGCTAAGAAAAAACAATCACCAACAGTGTTTATTCTAATGACTAGAAATTATAAAAAATTCACACTGCTTTAATCAAATTCATAGAATCTTTAACGAAGAAAAAGACCTCTTAAGATCGCCAAGTCCAACCCTCAAACCAACATCAGCCTCATGCTCACCACAAAACCCTGTCCTCAAGTGACATACCCACATATTATTTGTACAATTCCAGTGCTCAACAACCCTTTCATGAAGAAATTTTTTCTAATAACTTATCTAACTTATAGAATTTTTTTCTAATAACTTATCTAAACCTGTTGAGGTTGTTTCCCTTTGTCTCATCATTTGTTACTGAGGAGAAGAGACCAGCTCCCACCTGGCTATGCCCTCCTCTCAGGCTGGTGTAGAGAGCAATAAGGTCCCATCTGAGGCTTCTTTTCTCTTGGCTTAAACAGCCCCAGCTCCCTCAGCCAACTTCCAGTCACCTGGAACCTCCTCAGTTCACCAGGACTACTGATAATGACGGGATGTGGTTTGGTGAGCTCTTCTACAATCCCCATCAATGCCCTTGCATGGATCCTGTCCAACTCCATGGGTGTGTGAGGGTTTCAGTGGTGTAGCAGGTCACTGGCTGTCCCCTCCTGGATTATGAGGCCTTCATTCTGCCCCCTGTCTCTGCCTCCCAGCTCAGGGTGCTGGGTACCAGTAACACCACTGCCCTTGCTGCTAAAGCCTGAGGCAAAGAAGGCACTAAATACCTCAGTTTTTTCCTCATCCGTTGTGTCTGTGTTTCCCCCACACATCCAATAAAGGATGGGTATTCTCCCTAGCTTTCCTTTTCTTTCTGATGGATTTTTAGAGACATTTTTAATGGTCGTTTACATTCCATCTGGGCTTTGACCCCTCGAATTTTCTCCCTGTACAACCTTACAACATCCTTGTAGCCCTCCTAAGTTATCTGTCTGTTTTTATAAAGGTTAAAATCTCTCTTTTTCTCCCCGAGTTGCAGACAAAGCTTTCTGTTCAGTCAGGTTGGCCTTCAACCCCACCAGCTCATCTCTTGGCACATGGCAACAGTCTGTTTATGTGCCTTTGAGATTTCCCTTCTAAAAGGGTACCTGACCTTCCTGGACTATTTTGGTCTTCAAGATTGCCTCACAAGGGACCTTCTCAGCCAGTATCTTAAAATTTCAGCTAAATTATAAAAGAGAAAAAATACCTAAATTACAAATAGTGTCAACATAAACATCAATAATTTTTTTTTCTTAAACTGGCAGCATCCATTCAATCAGAATCTTTATCATAGCATTTATTTTCAGTTAAGGCAATATATTTAGCCCATTTATTTTTCTCTTCTTCAGCTATGAAACACCACAAAATTTGACATTTTTGTATAATTCCAATCAGTAAATATTTGATAAGGGAAACTAAAAAGCAGAAATCATTGGAATCACCAGATAAATTGGCTTGTTAACAACTAAACTAAACTATAATCCCCCTTTTCTGTAATTTTTCCAAGAAGAGTCATCATTAGGGGTGATTATAAACCATAACTGAACTGAAATTATTACATTTAAAATTCACAGTTCATTGCAGACTGAATTCAGTTTTTGACAATATGAATCTTGAATAACACTTTTGGCTTTTTCTTACTTTAAGGTAATATTCCTTTGTGATTCTTCCTTTTCACTATTTTTTACTTTGTAGCTGATTCATTATCTCAAACTGATGGGTTTAGAAGACAAAGGCTTAACAATTATTTTAACTTATTTAGCTGAGAGAAGCTCTCTTCTTTAACAAAACCCTATCTTCCTTCTCAGGGGAAGATGCTGTTTATACCTGACTGCAAGAAAAATGCCTTTTGGGGCTAGTGACAAGGTATGGCCACTCCTGTTCACTGGCAGAGGAGCCTAAAGGCCCTAATTTTTCTTCTCCCCAGGTGAATCCATCCATTCTTTTTATTTTTCTTCTGAGGCTGGACACTGCTGAAGTCTATTAGCAAAACTGCTAGAATCATCTCTTATTATTATTGAATCAGGAACCACTGCAAAACTGAGCCCTTGGGTCATTCTCTTTTTCTATTTTAAACTACACGACATAAACAAGCAGTCTTCTGTGACTTGGGACTTCCTGTTCTCTGACCTCTGCCAGCATTACTACTCCTGCATAAATACAGCCTGAGTGTGTTGCTGCCCTGCCTTCTCACTATTTTTTGCTTGTTCACAGAGTTAGGTAGAAACAAAGCAAGGGCTTTGGTCTTTTGGAAGGGTTTATTCATTCAGCAAATAACAGTTTCTAATTGGAAGCCACTGACTCAGCCACCCCTGCTGATGTTTCAAAGTCCCTCATCACAAATAGATGCTCATGAAAGTAATCTAATGTGCATTAAAATTCCTTACTTCTCCCACCCTGGCAGCAGAAGCTGCAAATACCCCTTACAGCACAGTTCTGTTACCTGGGTGATGTTGTCAGGGGGAAAGCAAGACCAGCCCAGGGTACCTTGGTGGCAGGAAGGGTGACACAGCTCCTGAGCCACGGCCACTACAGGGAGTGGGGACCTTCCACAAGCACAAGAACTCAGGAGAGGGCTTGGGAATCAACTTCAGCTCAGTTACTGCATCAGCCAGGTGCTCCAACCCAGTAACACATACAGATTGCTTGTGCCATTTTAGCTTTTCATTTTGGGGTACTACTTTGAAATTAGCTCTACCAGATGTGTTTTTAAACCTCAGAGACCGGACATTTCCCTGCATCAGTGTTCTACTTTTTGCTCTCAGAAAATACTATAACGCATGAACTGTTGAAGTTGTTCAATATTAATCATAACAAAGTTATTCTCATTTAGAACATACAGTTTCTTTTAATGCCTACTTGACATGATTCAATTTCATGTCCTGTCCTTTCTGTAAGCCATATATCTCCCCATTTTTTAAATGTTTCCTCAGCAGAGGCAAAGGAAAAGAGAACAAAATGTTTAGAAACCCCAGTCATTCAGGATTACTGTGCTTTGCACAGTGATGATAATAATCACTTGAATTTAATAGAAGCAATATTTCCACAGCTGGGATAATTTCACGTAGCTCCTAGAAGTCCTTATTTACAATTTCTTTCTAAGTGCTTATTGTAATAAATGCTGGGTCTTTTCTTGAGCACCAGGTTGTTTTCACAAAATGAAAATAAATTCCATGACTTTGCTAGAAAGATTAAAAGGATCTGTGTTAAAAAAGAGAACACGAATGTTACATATCCCTTTCCAAGTGAATTTAAATGAGAATTAGATTCATAACACCTCCCACAGATCCAGATGTAAGTTACTGTATCCCTGTATTACTGATCCTAACCAGTATCACCTATATGAACTTCCAACACACTGCAGCTGCTCTTCTATGATATTTTCAATCTTAAATATCCATTGCTACCTTCTGTTCACTATAATTTTTTTATTTTCCCTTCTTCTTCTCAACAACAACAATTAAAAAGCCATAATACTTTTGTATTTGCTACATAAAGTCTCTTTTTTGTCTGTATATTTTTAACACTGTGACTTTTCTTACACAAATAGAAAAAGCTTATTTTTACACTATAGTGCACTGGTCCCTCTTTTTTCTTAAAATAAGTATCCTGAGCAGAAAATCTTATTTGTGTTCTCCATTCTTAGCTAGTGAGGAAGACCTTGTTACCAACAGTATGAAATTGGATGGATACCAACCCTCCCGGAAGATATCAACACAGCTTCTCAAACAGTCACCACCTTGTCTGAAAATAACTATGGCCTCCAAAAGTGCCAAAAAATGAATAATAGTTTGATAAATGCTGATAAAAATTGAAATTAGTCGTTTACTAACTGCTTCTAAACATTGTGTTCTTTTATTCTTCTTCTGACCACAAGGTGTTACAGCAAAATTAATCAAGGGGGCCAAAACAGCTTTCCCTTCAGGGAGGTGAATGAATAGCAAGAGATGTGCATTAAAAAGTTTTAATCTCTTTAACCTTTACTTACCTTTATTTAAAAAGCTGATAAAGAAAGGAGCTTTGGTAGAATAGGTGAATTATGCTAAGGGCAAGGGGTAAGAACAATGCTTAAAGGAAGACAAAGGCATTATTATGCAACAGCAGGAAAAGGAGAATAAGAAGGAGGGAGAAGACTATCAGGCAAGCTATTTTCAGTAGCTGAACTAATATGGTCAATAAGGCTCAAAAGTTGATTCAGGATGTCTCAATACAGAGCTCAAATCTACCTCTTCATAAATAAACCCCCTAGGCTCCATCTAATTTAGGAGACTGCATAGAAACTATGCAAAATATTTATTTTAAAATATTCACTTTAAAAATGTGTACAACTACATTTTTCTGCAAATGTTTTGAAGTATGGAACATTATAGCAAAATGTGTTTCAGATATTCTTCCACTGGTGTTGCAAAATTACACTGAAGATATATATGGCCTAATAATGTGATTTTAATAATTATTTCTCAGCTCCTGGTAAGTGATATAATAATAAATACTTCCTCACCAAAAAAAAAAAGAGAAATCCTCTCTCTGATAAGCAATGACTTTCCAGACTTCAACAAATTATATATTCAACTTGTTTCTTGTGAAATGAATGGTATATTGAAGCAAGTCATCTCAGCTTGCCAAAAGCTAGGTTAATAAACTGTGATCCTGAAATTTCTGAATGGATTTTCATACCAGCAATACTAGGTAAACCTATCTCCTATATCATCTGTACTACCTTCAGTTTATCTCAGCTGCCCTTGCAATAAAAATGTAGCAGAGAACATATTAAGGTTTTTTAAAAATGCAAGTACTATTACAAATCACAGGAACACAGGTTTTAAAATAACTGTCTTTTAGGAATGGGCATGGACATTCTCTCTGCATTTGAACAAAATTTTGTTTTGGTTTTTGAAGAGATCTGCAGTACACTTGCGTTGCTCCACTGCCTTCTCAGCAGTTTTTAGTCAGTCGTGGAAAGTTTTCATTGCAGCAAATGCCTTTCTGAGTAAGAATCTGGGATTACAACATGGAAGGGGGTTAGATAATGGTAAATTTTAATTCCTCAAAAGAGTCGCAACTCTTCTTCCTTACCTGAGACATGGAGAGCAATAATTATAAAAGAATACTCAAACACCCACAGAACATGGAGGTCCTGAAGGGAAGAGAGATGTATTATGCTCCAGAGGAGATGTTCCTTTTGGGAAAGTAAAGCTTGCTATTAATGTCAACTGAACCATCTACCCAATAAGAGAGAGACCAATGGAAGTCAAAATGGTTTGAGGAAAAATATGAGAGAGAGCAAGGAAGAGGAACTTTTAAAAGGCAAACAAGGTAGCCAGGTTTAAAACACAGTAGGAGTTGAGTTTTTTCCTAAAGTAAGTGAGAAGTAGGACAGAATAAGAATTAATGGAACTGGATATAAGGCATATGGTTCCTCTGTCTCTTGCAGTGATATAATTTTATCCTAAAAATCTTCCAGGAACTTCATTTTCCTCAACTGTAGAAGATGAACCTTTGACAGAACTTGCTGACTGCTTCCAGGCACAAAAAACTGCTGGATTTTGAGATGGAAAACCAAGAGATCTGTTCTCAAATTACTAAATACAAAGGATATTTCTACAGATGAATATTTTTGATTCGAAGTCAGTAAGTTGTATGAAGCACTCTTTACAATGGAATAAAAGAAAATGAAGATTTTTCTACATAATAACAGAATACAAAGAAAGAAGAAACCCAGAAGAATTCTACTGATATGAATCACAAATATTCCATTTATTAATAAATTTCCACTAATAATTCAATGGCCCATTGGGTCCCCCTTCACTACCAGTAAAATTCCTTTAATAATTTCCCATGCAGAGAGTTAAGGATTCTCTTCTAAGTATTTTCCTTCCATGATTCATGCAACAATGTGTTTCCATATTTCAGTAAAAAGGTATCTCAATGTCATGTAATGGCGTCATGGCTGTTTGGCTTTTTTTTTTCATTTTTGCAGTATTTAATTTGTATTTGTAAAACATACCAAAGCATTCCTCTTCTGCTCATCTTTTTTTTTCCTGGCAATTCTATTTTAAAACTTTAGTTTGGGTTTGGCGTTTTTTTGAGGGTCTTTTCCCCCCCAGCTTTCAGGCCAACCATTAAGTCCCACTCTCTTTTGAAAAGCACATAAATAATGTGAGAAATTAAAATATTTCCTCTGCCTAAGCCTAAGGCAGATTTATTGTTTTGATTTCAGTGTATTTGTCTTGCCTTGAAGTTTAAAAACATGATATTCTAACTATTTTGTGGGTGAGATGAGTTTGTGACTGGAATCTAATTGGAGAAAACAAAAACATTCTACCAGTATAGAAAACAATAACACTTTACTAATATCAGCAACTTAAAGGACACCAAGAAAAATTACAAGACAGACCACATGAACAGGTATTTTCTCCATTACAGGTAAGTAGTTTTTTCCTGTTAAATCCAGGATTACTCTGAGAGCTTCTTCTGATTTAGTCACATTTCAGTCAGAATAATACAAATAATATTGTGGTTATAATCATGACCAAAAAAAAAAAAAAAAAAAAAAAAAACCACCAAAAAAAAAAAAACCTTGCAAACTCTAAAGTTAACACAATGTTTGTCCTAAAGGAGAAGAGAATAAGACCTGCTGTGAGTATGCACCACCCAGCTTTTGCAAGATTGTCCTGGTCTCCTGTTCTCATTCTGCATTGCCACAGCTTTAACTTGGAAATTGGCTTTAATCTATAATTTGAGATCTGTTAATTGTTGGATTATGTAAACTGCAGGATAACTATAATTCACAGAAAATTATGCTTTAAATCATTGGAAACAGAAGGTGTGTAAGGTAGGATCTCTCCTTGCAGAATTTATTTGCCAAAAGAATACAACATCTGTGGGGAAGATTTTTTTTCACTTGAGGCACTTGGTAGAATATAAAATCAACTGCATCTCTTCATATTGCTGTGACAACTTTCTGTGCAAAGCTTGCCATTCCAAGTGAATCAATATAGTTTTCCCTTATAGAAAATGATCACATGCAATCATTTTTATTAAATGCCTTTTATAAAATTCACTCAGTTCATGTTTAACTCTGGATAGTTTCAATTTTTTTTTAATAATGTTACTGAACAAATAATAAATGAAAGGAAGGAGCTTCTTATCCTTCATGTCTTTGTCATGCAGATCATTTTTTCTTGGCCATAATTTCTGCTACAAGATACTTCTTGCAGTCTCATCCCAAAAATAAGAGCTTTTGACACCTTTGAATGGGTTTTTGAAAAACACTTGTCTCTGCTTCTACATCACTTCTGGGTTCACCTCAGACAATAAAACACAACACCTTAGGGCCTTCAGACTAAATTATTCACTTACCTCAGAGTTCAGTTAACTGTTTGGTTTCTTTGGAATTTTAGAACCTCTAGATATCTCACTCAAAAATAGAGAGGTTATAGAAATAAATTATATCTGGACTGGTTTGGGGTGCTTTTTTGCTTTTTTGTTATATTCAGCACGACTTATGAAAAGATGTAGTCTAAATTTGATTTCTTAACATGATTTCACCAAGCTGGCATTAAATGAAAAGGATGTCACTGATTTTTCTTAACAGCCTGTTTCATCCAAGTGATAAAATCCTGCAATTTCCAACCTCTCAGCTGCTCAGCTGATACTCAACTGTATTTTGAGGGTGGCTTAAGTCTGAAAACTTGGAAAATCATGATTTTTATGAAACACATCAGGAATTCAGTTCGATCCATGACACCTTACACATCAGGACTCCATGTATTAGAGGCTGTGAGATTCATGGATATAAAATTTCCCCCCATCTTTATTGCTTTGCCTGAGACATTTTTATTTATTGACATCAGACTACAGTATTACACGTCTTATTGTGCCTCCAGTAATTCAGTCACTTGGAGAGAATACACAAAAGCTGTGTGTATGACAAGCCCTGTCTGTTTGTCATGCCTGGTGTCTATATTTAATTGTAGCCGATGGTGTGTGGGTAGGCCCCAACAGCTCCAAGTAGGAAGGCAGAAATGGCACTGACAAAACCTGTGGTATCAATACTGAGCCACAGAGTTGCCTCTGGGCTTCCTTGCCCTCCTTACAGCTATCTCCTGGAGCTGGTGTGACCCTCATCATCTGCTCCTCACTCCAACCCCAAGAGAGACCAAGATCCAGCTGTCGCTGATTTCTGCTGATCAAGAGCATCCTGACATGAGCATTGTGTTTTGTTCGTGGTGGTATTAAACTGTGAAGCAAACAAATCAAAATATAGCCATAGAGCATGATTTGTTTAATTGTGAAAATTTATTAAGCTTACTTTAGAAGATGGAGTTTCAGCAAATATATCCATGCCTTTAAAGCCTAAAAGCTCTGGGGCATGCTTCCAGGGACCTGCCACGTTTATTCCCACCACCACAGGTAGCACACGTGCATGTTGGTGTGTGGTATCCACGTGCCCTCTGAATGGAGAGAAGCAGAGAAAAGAATGATCAAAACAATTCTTATCTCCTTTGCTACTCCCGTGTTTTTGAGCATGTGGAATGTGTTGGAAGATTGTTTACCCAAGGTCATTGTTTTATTGGATTCTGGTGATGATGTTTTGATTCATTGCCCAATTGAATCCACATGTGTGTGTCAGGACTGCCAGCTAACAGTCATGAGTCTTCAGCTTAGTTTAGTTCTTGTTAGTGTAATACAGTGTAAAATAGTTATAGTATAATAAAGTATAATTAATTAATTAGCTTTCTGATGTCATGGAGTTCTGCACACCATTCTTCCCAGATATATGGGTCACCTCATAAATACAATATTGGTGTCCACACAATCCCATGGTCCTAGATCCTCTCCAACCTCAGCTACTCTGCCATCAGCTTGTTTTGAGGAAGGAAAGGATCTTGAAGCCAACTAGATTGCGTAATAGAAAGCATGTAACATAAAGGTGATGCCTCAGGTTTTAGCTTTTATATTTTTCAGATTCTGTACTGCTTTAGTGTGTACTTCTGAGTTTCTTATTAGGGGATAGTAAGCTCCTTACACAGAGTAGGTAGACAAAACAATTCCCTCTCTAGCTGGGTACCAAGGACCAAAACCAATCCAAATTTCAGGCCCAAGAGCAAAAACAACAGTGGACTCAAGAGGGAAAAACAAGAAGGATGGGACTTCATAATCTAAAGCTATAATTGGACAGCTAACTCCAATATGCTAATGGACCAGAACTTATAAAAGTGTGAAACCCTGTGACCAGTTGTCCATTTTGTGACCATTTTGGGTTCACCTTGGGTGTAGCCCTGGCTGGGCTCTTGTACTGCCCAAGGTGTATCCATTAAAGTATTTTAATAAGTACTTACTTTATTCTCTAGCTCTGTCCAGCCTCTGTTCTAGGTCAGCCTTCACAAGGCATCAGAGGTATATGCAAAATTGTGGTAAGCTGGAAAGGGCATTGTTCTCCAGTGTATAGCTCAGACATTCATCCACTTGAAGTCATTTCTGACTGGGATAGTGCAATCCTTATGTACAAATCACAATAGTACACATTCAAAACAGTAAATAACAACTGAAACAACCATTAAGATTATTTTCATTAAGTTTTGTGCAACAGAGTAATAATCTCCTTCAAGATGAAATCATCATTTTTTTTTACTTTTCTCTTTTGTGTGCACTTCTCTAAATGACAGCATAATTTGTTAAGAGCTTTGAAAAAGTTCTTGATAATCATGTTCTGTCTTTTCTTTATGCAAACTGTGAAGTAGTTAGACAAATAAGTCATTTCAACAGGAGTCATCTATATAAAATTGTAATTTTTTTTAAAATCACAGCAGAAACACAACTGGTATTTTGAGTGAGACCAAACCTTAGAAACTTGCAAGGTGATGATTTTTATTAAATTTAAGAGCTCCATGTTTTTAGTTATTAGCTGTAATTTTGTCTATTCATTAATGTAGAAGCAACTATTTTCTCCCTGCCTGGAGCCTTTCTCATTGCTATCAAATCCATTCTTACACGAAGACATTTTCCAAACAAAAGATACGAGGCCAGGTTCAGAATGCAGCTGAAATAATTTCTTCCAGATCTGAAGTCACTCTTTTGTGCCTGTATTAAGAGAGGAACATTACTTTTTTATTACTGTCACGCATTTCTCATTTCAGTCCTCCATTATCCTTCATGTATAGACTCTTATCTTACTGCCTTCTCCCCTTCAATAGCTGCCAATCATCCTATTTTATAAGGAGCCTAGATGGTCTTAAATGCAATAATTAATACAACTAGTCACAGGGTACCTCAACTGAAAGATTCAAGTGCATTTAGCTGAAATATCTTAATTTTCTTTTTTTATTTTTTTTGTAACAAAAACACTGAATCTGAAGAAAGCCACATTTAATGGTCATGGATGTCTTTGCAAAGCACCTTCCATATTTATGATGGAAACTTCCTAACGTCAGCTTTGCTCCTGCTGTTGAAAGACTTTTAGTAACTTTGCTCAACTCTATGGCATGTTGTGATTCATTTGTTACAAGAGGGGCTAATATGTCTCAGGAAAAGGCATGAAATTATTGTGTATGTACATATGCCTCTGAATGTAATTTCTTCATAGTGGCTCTTAATCTTGGTGATCAAATGTCTAAAAACTGGATTATGACCATTGTCTTTGAGGAAAGTAGAAATACCTGTTTTCACACAAAACAACACTCCCTTCCCACAATTTTTCTTCAATATCTTCTCATCAGAGACCTGAAAGTTGCACTTGGACTTCTTTTAACCCTTAAAGAAATCAAATCTTTTAAATGTTCAGTCAGGAAGAGCCTGTAAGAACAAAGGAATAGCAACCTGACTGTTATCAGTGATTAGGCAGCTCTCATGATAAAAGGCAAACCCCATTTTCTATCCTTTCAAAGTCTGTTTCTGGCCTTGTGTCACTCAGTCATTAGCTAATATGCAGTCCCTGGAGTAACAATACACCTAAAGAATCTCCAAGGAAAAGTTTCCTGCTTCTTGCCTTGGACTTGAGAGCTTCAGACCTCTCAGGCAATGACAAAACAAAAAATGGGGTATCCCACATTCTATGTAGCAGAGGCATAAAAATATTTATAGTCTTTTCTTAAAATGAATTGATGTGGACTTTCACCAAAGGTTTACTGAAGGAGGATACTACTCCATGGTGCCAAGGCTCATCTACTTATTCCCAGCATCAAAGGATTTTCTCATGTCTGGTTTTCCCTACTCTACTTTCCACATCCAACATAATGTGTAAGTACTTGCTATGGGATTTAGATTTCACTTTGTGAGAGGTCTGTGCTGCCTTTTCCTGAGAATGAACAAAGGTCTCATGCAGTAACTGACTAAAAGACCTTCTCCTAGAAAGACTTAGTAAGTATGTGCTAAACCTTTCCCAGCTTAACAGATGAGACCATGATTTAGGCTTGCCGAGGTGGACTTCATGCTATTGCAAAGGTGCTTAATTACCTCAATCCAGAATATGGCCTAATGAAGAGTCATAATGAGCACTGACTTGACTTAATATATCAAATCATATGACATCAGATATCACAGAGAGCAGACAATGGATGTAAATACACACAGAAATAGAAATATATCCTGCTTTGGGACCAATGTCTTAAATCTGCTCATAGCAGCTCTCATAGGCTTTGAATTCAATTTTTCAGCACACCACAATTATGCCTGTATCATCTGAGAAAAAAACCATCACGGTCAACTGTTTAAGATCGCAGCTTCTGTTCCAGCATTAAAGAAAGAACAGCCCTTGTGAATGACAGCAAGCTTTTAACTGTTGAGAACAGTGTACTAAACACTTGATGTAAAGAAGAGAGCTTGGGGGGTTTTCTTGGGTTTTTTTAAATCAGAATTGTTCATAATGGGTTTTTACAGCACTAATGCACTTACAGGGTTTCAGGCAACGTGAGTGAACAGCTGGATGCCCCAGCTGAGAGTCAGCAGCAGCCTCTCCAGCTCAGCACCCTGTCTGCCTCAGAACCAGTGCTGCAGGGCCAATGCTGGGTTTTCACAACCAAAAGTAACTCCCCAAAGTCCTTGAGTCTGAGTTGCCCTCTTCAACTCCCACAGAAACAAGTAATGATGCTCACAGAGCTTGAGGCAAAAGTACACTTTGTTTTTCCAGCAGACCTTCCAGGAGGGAAATGCAAGATGTTTTTTCACTTGGACTTTCAAGATATGTTTTCCTTAGGAAGAAAACAGTGAAGAAATACTTGTTTCTTATCGCAGATCCAGGGTTCAACAAATCCTATAAAATTTACCACCTTCTGACAGCTTTAATAACTAAGTAGGAAGAAATCACACCATACAGCAAACATCAGTGTGTACACACAGTAGCTGCAGGTCTCTAATGAAATGTTACAATCTTAGCAATAAGAAAAAAAAGAAAATAAGACATAAATCTGTATACACTGAGTCACCATAGTGTACAATTGCCCATATCCATTTTTTTTTGACATGTTGCTGCATATTTACTTCACTCCTGTCTTTGGCAAGACTTTTTATAATTTTCATGCATTAGTCTATTATACCTCTGCTCCATTTTGCATGTCTACCTTCATCCACAAGCCCTCCCACAAGCCCTGAATTCTCTTCACTGCTGAGGTTGATCTGCAAAAGTCACTAGAATATTTCTTGTTTCACCATCTTGTTCTCCCACCTCACTATTGTACTTTTGTTTTATACTTCACAATCATTTTAAACTGAGGGAATGATCAAGCCTAATTTTCTATATGATAACAGATCATTTTAGATTGTAATGAAAAACTGCATATATGTCTGTAAAGGCAGACAGTCAGGACTGACCAACCAGCTGCTATACTTAGATTTTTGTTCCAGAGATGCACTTGGAAAATCAATATGGACTTTGATAAGGGCTCAACAAGGAGTCTGAAATGAAACCCACTAAACCTATGGGAAGACTCCTACTGATTTTAAAAGTTTTGAAATATAGTCCTTCATATGTTGTTCTGTTAGTTTTTAAAGCATATTCTGAGAAAATCGCAATTTTACTATTACAGAAGCCTAAAATTTATCCCTAAAAAGTAAGCTAAAATTAATAAATAATTTTTAAAACATCAGAAATTTTACTCAGAAGGAGAAAGGCTAGGAAAATTGAAAAAGAACAAATCTGTGCTTGCAAATTCATGTTTCTTTGAAGGCTGATGATAAAAACTAAAACAAAGCAAGGAACTTGTATCAAAGGAAGGTAGAAAATTAATTAATTTGAATTAAATTGAATTAATGCAAGGATGATGCTAAAAATCACTAAATAAATTTTTACAAGAAGAAGCCACAGTGCCAAACTATAGTCATAACACAGCATGACAAATCAACTGAACATCATCCAGATCTTTGAGAACTTGGTAGCCAAGAGACATGACAGATGGCTGAATAGCAAACACACAGGCATCTTTCTTCTGTTGTGAAGCAAAGATTTTTTCCAAGATTTTGCAAAGTGTAGTGGTTTAAATTGCTGAATTAGTTTACCTCCTACATTTGGAACTTTCACAGCAAAGTAGAAAGGAAAGTTTGCCAATTTCAGAGCATTCAGATATTTTAAAACAAGATCCAGAGTCTCAAAGAGTTTTTATTCCCGTTCTGCAAATGGAGAAGCTGAGGAACAGATGGGTTGAGAGGGCTTTTTGTGCGCTGAGAAACTCCTCTGAAACCAGGCAATGGTGAACACAGAGGTGGTGAAAACAAGATTTCACAGTAAAGCTGACTACTGGAATTAAAAATGAGATCTAACAGCTCCCTCACTCTCATGCTTCACAATCCAGGTAAAATCAAATCTCTTTTCTCAAAATGAGAATCTGATTTCTTTTCAGAGTCCATTCTCTGTCAATCATTGCATGAAGTTTTACATCCCATAAGAACACACACCAATCTGTTTCTAAAAACTAACAATTTTATCACTTGTCTTTGCCATAGAAACGTGAGATGGACCCAGTTTTGAAAAGGGAGGGCTAATGAATTGCACTTTACAGAGATTTATATTCAATAAAATGTGGTTGCTGGCATCATTGGAAGGACTTGCACATCCCTTCTCAGCTGCTCAAATTTTTCCCATTTTCTGTGATTTTGTTCTTTTCACCAATGGTGTCAAGAAAAAAGAAATCTATATGTCTGGAACCATAACTACAGTGTCCTTAATTCCCCACGCAGCCAGCACTGTGGGATGTGAAACACAGAAATCAACTATGCTCTTTGGGTACTTTAAAATCTATTAACTGAACTTCTATTTACATTTGAAATTGTCTAAATAAAATGTTTTATGTTGGGTTTGGGTAAGGATTTTTCACTAGGAGAGTCTGGGGTTTTTTTCTATATGTTAGAAATAACAACTAAGTCTTAGATCATTTTTTTTCAACCATATAAAAGATAGATTGCTTTCAGAAACTCATGCTTGAGCAAGTGACTTATGCCACAGTTCTCAGAACTGGTTGCAGGCTAGAATAAATACCTCCCTGAAGGTCTACTCCATGTTTACTGAAGGATCTTAGAAGTACCATTTGAATTTGAAAAGTTATATTTAAATAAATACAACCAGGAAAGATGAACCAATGTGCATATTTAATAATAAAAATCCATTTTATTCCCGAATTTATTTTATTTTTAAAAATTTGAAGTCAAATATGGTAATAATTTCATAACTCAAAAAGAAGGATCAATTTTTCAATGAGAAAAAATCCTTTCCCATAAACAGTTTTGAACTCAACTAAGTGGCATTTTGGAACTAAATTTTCATGCTTTAGTATATGCATGTCTTGGACTTCACTAACTTAATCAAGCAATTTATAGTCATGCCAGATCTAGCATTAACAAAAATGTAAATTACATGAGAAATTAATAGCTCTTCTGCTAAAAGAAAACTTTTAACCCTTCTAGACTCCCACTTAGCATTATAATATTTTTATATACTCACTACAAATAATTTTTTCTACCCTGATAATTATATTTTTCTGAGTTTACATTGTTATTCTTTAAAATGTCTGTACTGAATAAGCTTATAAATGAATGCCACAAATAGTTTAACACCTTTTTAGCTCAGTATGGAGTGCTGAGAGTCTATCACTGAGCCTCTCTGTTCTGCTGTACTTGATGGGAAATGTGATAGAGGGAGAGCACAGGGTCTGTTCCCTCTAACCCCTTCCTTCATCTTGAAGTGGTGAGCGCAAGCCCAAAGAAAACCTTTCTGCCCAGGGCAGGCAGGGAGACCCGAGTGCCAAGTTTTAGAGATGCCAAAACTGTCTGAAAATATTGAAGACTTTAGGGGATCGTGGAGGGGGAAAAGAAACTGGTGATATTTAGGACAAGCTCATGTGCAAGCACTGAAGTTTGTCTGCGATTTGAAAATATTAAAAAAAAAGGTGAAGTCATGAACAAATAACTCTGACAGAGTTGTTTCAGTGCAAACCTGTTCTCTTTACATCCATACCAATGTAAACTTAAAAGTCAAGAGGGAAGTTACACTGATCTTAATCAGATTATGCAGAAGGCATTTTGGAGTTATGAGGCCTGTGGATGGATCTGGAGTTGGCAGAGGGTAGGCACAGAATAAAGGTGGAGATCTGAGTGCATGATATTCTGCTTGGCTCAAGATTAAACAACAAGCACCAGGATAAAAGTGCCTACAGGAACTTACAATGGAGGTAGCTGAAATAAGTGTAGAGAAGACCAACAGGCCCTAGAATTGGATGCATGCTGATTTTGTTACAAGTCACTGTCTCTACAGAGGAGGTTAAGGACTAAAGAAAATGCCTTGTTACACTTTATAATAACACAATATATTGGCAATAAAGTTCCTAATTCACATTCATGTCAAGACTAATTACATTCATAGTAGGGAATAGGATGAAAGCTGACAAACTGCAGTTTGCAAATATCACAGTATGCATCAGATATATAAAAGCATATCCAAAGTCATCTAGGAACTTCTATGAATATGCATTTTACACAGTAATTTCAGCAGAAACTAATGCTAACTTTCCACAATCAGCTTTTGATAAGAACTGAACTACATATTACTGGTAAGGAAATTAAGTTTGAATCAGATTAATTAGCTATAAATTCAAATACATTTATTAAACAGAATAAATCTCTAACTGTTCAGTTTCATTCAAAATTAAAGTCACATCAATATAGTATGACAATTTTCAAAGTCAATTAAGCAAATCCAAATTAAGGCTGTCTTAGCCCTAAGAAAAACAAATCCTTTTAGGTGTTCAATCTAATCTAAACAGTCATTTTCACACATTCCTTTCTTAATGGTATGTAGTTTGTTCTCTGGGCTTCTTTGAATTAACCCAGAAAGAGCTTTAATAATGCATGAAAAGTCTCAAGTCAGATCCAATATTCTTTATACAGGCCAAACTCCCAGAAGCCTAATAAATCACAAGGAATACTTGTGACTTATGATTCCAGAGGATAACAAATTAGCAACAGCTATGCCTCAGATTAACAAATAAAAGAAAGGTTATTAACTAACAAAGAAATATACTGAGTTAAAAACAGAAGATTTACGTTTATGCAGCAGTTCTGGCAAATATCTCTTTATACATTATGAATTAAAAGCAGGTGGGACACACTCATTTTTTGTATTATGACATGTTCTACACTGATCTTTCATCTGAATTTTCTCTATGCTATTATGCTTGAAGATTAAAGCATCTTCAATATCAGCTACACTTTTTATTTTTTTGCAATTCTTTGTAAAAAATCCAGATTACCTTCTTGCCCTAGAGAACTTTATCTTCCTTTAATTTACTTATTTCTTTCAATTAGAGCTCTTTAATAGGCTCATCCAATACACAAAACTTTCCAATTGACCTCTTTAAGGAAGATAGATAAATTTTTATTTCTCTTACATTATTGCACAACTAAAGTGCTGTTTACAGCACTTCATGTGAGATCAGAATCAGAATTATTTGTAAATAAAGAAGTAGAGCTGTTGCAAGTCAGAGGGTTTGAATGAACAACAAACGTACAAATGTGTCTCTTAAATGGGACTTGAGAGAACTTTCAAACTTGGAAATAAATTTATTGGTTACATTTTCTTTGTGTGTCATAAATAAGTAAGGAAAAGAGCAGAGAGCATCACTGCTTAACATTGTAATTTCATGATCTAGTCTAGTCTCTCCCTACTTAATCAATTTCCTATCAAAAATAGTTACATTAAAAAGTAATTCATATTTTTAAAGCAAAATTCCTTAGGTAATTTCCTCATGGAATTCTTTGCAACTCTAATGTACATCCATTTTTAAAAGCTACAGATCCTTGCAGCCCTTCAGTAAATTCAATATGCAGAGAAATAGTTTAAAAACTCCACCATGTCCCCCTCAGGCATCCCACAGCAGCTTCTAAACTCCCTCTACAGTTATAAAATTCACACATCATTTTCCATTTTCTCTTTGAAGTGCACTCACACAAATAATGACTTCAGAATTTCCCAATGTTTCTTCGCTAATGTGGGGAAACCAAATTATTCAATAAATTTATTTTGCAGAACCTCTGCTTATAAATATTCCCTGGATTTTCTCACATCACTCAGTGAAATGGAGTGAGTGCTTTGTTGTAGCTCTAGAACTTTCTTCAGAGAAATTGCTTAAGGAGTTGTTTTCCTGTCTACATTTCAGTAATCATGTGTTTTTGTATATAGAAAATGTTTATGCATGTAAGTGTTTCATTTTGGTACACAAGCTCCAAAACAAATCTGTTTTAAGTACGTCCTTTTTTTCCTGTTTAAAGTCTCTCTTCATATTTTAATATTTTTTGAATAAAATTACAACGGTTCGAAAAATGCAAATTTTTTGCAGGCAAAATACAAGCTTATTTATATCCTCACTGTCACAGGAAAAAAAATTTCTAATACAACAGAAAAGATAGATGTAGAATCATAGATTCATAGAATAGTTTGGGTTGAAAAGGATCTCCATGACCATCTAGCTCCAACCTCCTTGTCACAGGGAGGTGACTTCCCCTACAGGATCTCAGAGCCCCATCCAATCTGGTCTTGAGCATTTCCAGCTCCTCTGGGCAGCCTGTTCCAGCACCTCACCACCCTCACAGTATAGAATTCCTTCTTAATATCTAACCTTAACCTACTTTCTTTGAGTTTAAAGCCATTTCCTCCTGTTACATGCTATAATGCCCCCATCAAAAGCCCCTTCCCCACTCTCCTGTAAGTCCCCTTCTAAGTTCTCCCAGAAGGCTTTTCTTCTCCAAGCAGAACACCCCAGCTCTTTCAGTCTGTCTTCATAGCAGGCAATTGTAAAATTGAAAAATTAAATATTTCCTCCCAGCAAAATACACTGCATGCATGTCTATTGGGTTTTGGTAAGCAAATTTCTAATGTGAAAGTCAATTTTTCCAGGTTTCACCGCACTCTGTCATGAGGAGTGAAGCAGTATTTCAGCAATTCAGTCACAGTAACATCGATATCATCTCGGCTGCCATGAGAGGGATCAAAAAATCATTAGCACTTCTATTAAAGGCCTCTTAATCGTATTCTTCTCTTGACATATCTGCAGTAGCATGTGTCTGCCCTAGAAGTTAAGCCATGGTATTTTCACAACCTGGCAGCTGGAAGTTTTCAGAATTATCTGGTACTCAGTCTGCCTTATCATAAGAGAGGAAAGAATTTTCACTTGTTACACTCTCTTCTTGCAAGTTCTTCATTGCAAAACCCACAAAAACTTATTGCTAAATCATTTGGCTGAAAAAGGTGCATTCAGATTTTTCCCTCTCATGTTTATTTTTTTTCATAACATGATATTTTTACTTAAGCCTTTCATAAATGCATGTTTTCTCACCCATGATCTTATGCTATTAATAAAAGGAACCACAAAATTTAAACCGAAACATTTTAAGTGCCAGCTGTTCTTACATATGTAATAATTGCAAATTGCCTAGCAACCTGCATAACTATGCAAGATAAGAGAAGTCTTCTGGCTGTGACAGCTTGCACATAATCCCTTTCTTCTTTAGGCATGAGCAGCAGAGATCCTTGCATCCCTGTGGTACCCTGCCCTCATTTCACCTTCAGTACACGAGGCTGATGCTGGCCTCGTGTAGGAGCTGTGCCTCTTCAGTCTGCTCTAGCAGGCAGAGGTAGGACATGCAAGCCTCCCACAGATAGCTGAGAGTAGCTCTGGCTCTGTTTCCCCCAGAGGAAACCTGAGCCAGTGATCCCAAACAAACAGAATATGCCTCAACTTCCACTCCAACAAATTACAATGAGACTTGACACTGTAAAAATCTCTTACTTCAATGGCTTGTTCAATAGAGGAAAATCATTTAGAAGTTTTCCTCTCCAGATTAAGCCCCTTCCTGTTGCCATCTTATTTCAAAAGTCCCACACCTCCTCAGTGATTTCTCATGGTCACCTCCTCACAGCTCTGATTCCTTCTTCATCACAGCACAACCAACAAACTCCATCTCCCTTCTCAACCATCTAACCCACTCTTTTGTAGCACTTGTCTTCTTATTGGACTCAGCTGTGGCCTGTTAAGGGCAGCCCTGTTCCTAATCTTTGGTAATTAGCACAGCTGCAATTCCTCAGGGGTGAGACTGCCTTCTGTGCTATCTTTATTTTCTTACATTCTATCCCTCCCCACCTCCCCAGATCCATTCTGGGGGAAACTGCTGGTAAGAAAGCCAACTGGCAAGTTTGTTTGTATAACCTTAAGCTACATATTTCTTTCCGAAAACTGACAGTATCATGATGCAATATTTTTCATACTGATTAGTTAGCTGACAAGTAATATTCCTCTGATTTTTAGCCCTGTATGTAAGCACCAACAAGTCAGCTTGATTTGTTTTCATCTCATTTTTAACAAAATTTTAAATTCTACTCCAAAAGTAAATCCACTTTCTACATAAAGCAGATAATCATGAGGGTGACAAAAACAAATAGCCACCCAAGCAAGCTGAGTCCAGTTGAATTAAAGACCAAAAATGTGTGGTCAGGTGGAGGCAGATTTGAACAGTGGCTGATTTACTACACTCTGGTACCAATTTTAACTACAAAACATCTTGGTCTTCAGTATGGCATTGACTTTAAAAGTCTCTTCCCTTTTAGTTGCACAGTTAAAACCATTTTTTCAGTAGAAACGTAGGACATTTGTGTATTTAGAATTTTTCCAGAAGAAAAAATAGCATCCTAATATTTTCAGTGTGATATTAAAAAAAAGCAAGAGATAAGTATGGAAAACAAACTCCAGTATAAGTAGTTATGTTTGTCTTTAGCAGTCATTGCCAACAGTCAAGATAAATTCAACATAAATCCAAATTAGCAACTTTCTGTACCAAATTACAGCAATCTAGGATGAACTACTCAGTAGAACAGAGATTAAGTTCAACTATTCTTGAGAAATCATAAATTCATCTAGATTCCATATTTTATTTAGAAAAAAAAACAGCAAAGTTTTCAAATCCTGAAGAAAAATTTTAGAGGTTTAATTATATTGGAAATGTTCTCACAAGTCTGTGGATTGGTTTTCTCTTCAGTCCAGGACTTAGAAATATGTTCATCATAGTTCTCTCTCATATTCCACTCTCTTTGCCTATTTGGAGGCCTCATTTTGGCTTTGGTGAGTTTTTCTACATTTATCCTTGAGTAGAGTTGGAAGTTTATAATTAAAAAGTATGGAAGAGTTAAGAGAAACTTAATTATTGCCTCCATCAAACCAGTATCCCAGGAACACTGATGGTGTGGATCATGGATGGAAGTGCCCAAGTAAGGAACAAGGAATAGGCAGAAAAGATTGTAGCTAGCAGCGCCAAGCCTTAGCAGAAAAAAGTGCTACATTAAAGCACAAATAACTGTTTGAGCAAGAGATACTTGTCAGGAGATAGAAATTACCATAATGGATAAAAATGAAAAAAAACTGTTCTGGCATAGAAGCTGAATAAAGAAATGAGTCAATGTCATTACAGTTATAATACCTATAATTCAGCATGAAATGTAATTTGAAAGATACAAGCCTAAGGAAAAATATACCAGGATATATTTTTTTCTAGTGTTCTGGATAAGTTATTGGCAAATGTGAAATCTGGGTGGAAAAACTAAAAGAATAAACAGTCATTTTTTCACTATCTGCTGGTCACTTTTGAGGTGCCTCTAATTTTATCTCAGAAATTTAGAAAAACCAGCACAAAAAAAGTGAAGCAGGTTAAAAGTGGTCTTGAATTAGTTTATTAACATATCATATACTTCTTTACCATAGTTTCATGACAGATTCTTGATGGTGGGTACAGAAAAAATTGAAGATTCTCAATCTCAATATCTCTGTTCTGGTACTAACTACAGGTTTGTGTTTAAGGTGTTTCTTAGCAGCTGTTTCTTACTAGCTCTTGTTTTTGCTACATTAAGCTCCTGAGAGTTTGCCAGTCATTCTTTGATAATCTTTTGGTTCCCCAATCAAGTAAATATTTTAAGAGCAAATAATCATAGAATATGCTGAGGAGTTGGAAGGAACCCAACAGGATCATTGAGTCCAACTCCCTGCCCTGCCCAGGACATTCCCAAGAGTCACACCATGTGCCTGAGAGCATTGTCCAAATGCTGCTTGAACTCCGTTCAGTTTGGTGCTGTGACCACTTCCCTGGGGAGCCTGTTCCCAAGCACCCTCTGGGTAAAAATCCTTTCCCTGATATCCAGCCTAAACCTCCCCTGACTCAGCTTCACACCATTTCCCTGAGTCCTGTCACAAGAGCAAAGAGGTCACTATAAAAGATGGCAGAGCAGCTTCTGTATGAGGTACTTGGAACTGCTCATTATAGACCCCAGTATTTTCAGTGTAGTCTCAGTATCCTTGTTCAAAAGCATTTCCCATTTTTAAAAAGCATTCATCCCTATCCTCTTAGTGAAAGTTTAGTAGAGTCCGCAGAGCCTACAGAGAATATTCTCCTAAAGGAAAGAAGAATATTTATATTCAACTGAAAATAGAGGTGTTTCTGTGATTTTCAATTATCTACAATACAACAAAACCATGATTTCCATCAGCTTACCTATATCCTTGTCTCCACATTTGCATCTGCCCATCTGACAGTGAGGTAAGGAATGCTTTAAGTCCTGCATTCCTAAGGAAGTTATCTCAAAAAACTGTCCAATTTCTAATGGCTACCTTCTAATTCTTCCCTTAGAATTCTCATATACTGGATGAAGGGTAAGCCACATGTGAGAGATTATATCAAACTGAACAATGAAGGTCCACAGCAGGCCAACAGAAGATTCAGGGTTACCCAACATATTTCTCCAGCCACCTCAATGTTCAGAAAGGTTAGTGTTCACACATATGGCCCTTCTGAACTGCTTCATGCACCTATAATGTATGGCAGAAATGCCTGCAGAGGAACCAAAAATTTCAACAAAATTATGCAGTTTTGAAGGTCTTCTAAAAAAACAAAAGAGTATAGCAAAGTAAATAACTCATCAGCATTTGGAAGCATAAACACCAGAAGGAGCCCTGAAGGAGATGTGTCTTACTGCATTTTAAACAAATATCAAGGTGGGTAACTTGCATGATAAACACACTGAAATTTGATTTCAGTAATTTATTAAATTAACAAAACCATATTTGTTTATCTCAATTGCCAAAATCGCATAAGTTGCCATGTTATTTTCTACTACTATTTCAGTCTCAAACATGAATTATGGAGGTGAATTTCAGTTGTTTTTTCAAATGTTTTTGTACCACAGTCCAACACACAGAATATATGCTCCCTAAGTTTTCTGAGCAGAATTAAGGTTATGCAAACACATCATTCACCATATTTTCTCCCACCATATGATAGATATATCCTTACACTCACTTCTAGTTCTAACCAAAGTACTTACTTGGATTGCTTACAAAACAACCATCAGACTTTAAATCATCAGATCTGTGTTCTAGGAGCCCACCTGCACCCATCACTGCAGTACCTAAGTCACACAAAATTGTCTTGCGTAGAAAGGGGCTTTAACTCACTTTTTCTCTACTCACTTTTTCTAGGTCCTCGTTCATACTTCTGACCATTAACCATATAGGCAGAGAGTTCCTGCTGCAACCTGCTCAGGCCTGTACTAAGGCAGTTTCTTCAGCTACAATTACAGCTGTCAAACTCCTATAGACCATCTTTGTAAAGGCATCTGAAAGAAGCAGGTATGCCTTAAGTGCTGCTTTTAAAACATAATGTCACCCAGCTCTTTCAGGGAGTCAGCTGCCTTAGCATTTCCACATTAATCTTGCTTGGAACTACCTTGCAAATTTTGCCCACCTGATCTCTTTGACCTCAAAACAAATACCTGGGACAGTTTCTGGGAGCAAGCTCCAGTTTTCCAAATGCTGGTTCAGGGAACTTGCCAGACCATCCTTCACTCTTGGACCTGCTAATTGAAGAGTTATACTGTAAGCTTTGTAAGGGAGCAAAAAATTACCAGCTTTTTTATTCTTTTCACAGCCAGTTTCCACCAATGCAAGTTTCCCATGGATACTATTTATCTTCACTTATATTTATTAAAGCAAATTAACCATATGGTGTGAAATAGAGCTAGCATCTGCACATTCACTTATGCCCAACACCCTGAGGTTTGGCATATGATACCTTGAAAATGAACTCTTACACCAAGCCTCAGATCAATCAAAATATTGTCTACATGAACTCATATTAACAAAGCAGAGGGTAAGGAAATGAAGAACTGTAAAATGAGGATAGCTCTTTTCAGCTGAAAGCTGCTGCTCAGGCTGCCTGAAAAACAATTCAATTTGTAACAACAAAACCCAGACCACTTCAAAATGTTGAGGGAGGTAAGGAAAAATCTTCAAATGCAAACCTGAAAAGCCTCCCATGCCTGGAGAGACACTCATCCAGCTGGTTCCCTACTTGAGTTCCTCCTCCAGCAGAGCTGTAGGACGCTTTTTGGCAGTGCTGTTATGGCCTCCCTCCTGCTTCACACCACACGAGGCCTTGGTGCTGGGTCTAACACAGCAGCTGTTGATGCTGCCTGGGCAGGGCCCATTTTCAGAGGAACCCAGCTAAGAGGCTGTCCTGCCCTCACAGCCTCTTGCAAGAACATATCTTGTCTCAAACCCTCCATGCAGATCGTCTCTACCAAGGCACAAACCATTCCTGGGTCTCTATCCAGAAGTGAGGTCTGTACAACTCAAAATGAGTGCCAAAGTGTTTCGTTTCAACCAGACATGAAGCCACTGTCTAGGACGTGGGAGATCCACGTTACAGTCTGTGAACATCCCTTCTCAGCCATACTAAACTCTCTCCCCTCCTCCTCTTACTCATCCCTGGTAAGCACCTAAACTGCAGCCCTTCTGGAGGTTGTTGTGTTTGTTTTCACTAAAAATTCACCCTAAGAAACCTCCCCTGGAAAAGTTCTATTAAAGCAAAGTCATTGAAAAAGAATTTCAGTTTTGACAAAACAATACTTCCCAGTCATGACTACAACTCTCGCAGCAGCATCCTAGGGCATTGTTGTATCCTAGTTACGGGGATGTGGTGAGCTCTGTTTGCTGTTTACAAAAATGAAAGCACAGGCAGGAACTTTTTCTGACAGCTGTCAAAATTAGCAATAAGCTAGTTTTCAGTGAAGAAAGTTTCTGGCAAGCTGTCAACCAGAAAATTGAAAATCAGAAAGAGAACATTTATCAGACGTGAAAAACAAGTGTAGCATTTAAGCATATGCTTAATGGAAGGCTTGGTTTCACTGCATACAGCTCATCTGTGTAGAGGGGAAACAAACAGAAACTTGTATCTTCTTGGGAGAGAAGGAAGGGAAGAGATTAGCTAAAAAGGGAGAAAGTGCTGAGGGAATTTGCAGGAAGGTCTAACACATCCAGTTTAACTTGTTTATTAAGTTGGGAAATTCTGGCTATAGCTCCCAGTCAAAGCCCTTTGTTATCTGCCTTTTTTGCATATCTACAGAGAAATTCACCTTACACTTGCTACACAAGTGTATTTGTCTCCCCTGAGGACAATGAAGAATGTTGAACTGGAAAATATTTCATCAAAACCCACAAAAGTTTGTAGTATTCATCATGTCAAATCAGAGTGTTGCTCTAGCAAAATCATCTTTCTACCACAGAGGCAGTGACTCTGCATAAAATCACCACACTGCTGAACCCATCATACATATCAAACAGCACATTTAACCTCCTAATTTCTCACTGACTTTCAACACCAGGTGCATTTTGAAGCATGACATCAGATAATAACTTTCTAGAATTGGTAACTAGCAGGAACATGTATTGAGGAAAGCAGATATAAAGGGCCTTCACACTGAGAGCACGGGACACGTTAGGAATATATGCCAGGTTTACAAATGACAGTCCAGATGAAAGGAATCTAGTACCACTTAAGGAAAAATTAATCCTTTTTTAATGCCATAGAAACACAGTATCTTAGAATGGTTTGCATTGGAAGGAACCTTAAAGGTCATCTAGGTCCAACCTTTCTGCCATGGGCAGGGACACCTTCCACTACACCAGGCTGCTCAAAGCCCCATTCCGCCTGGTCTTGAACACATGAAGGGATGTGGCATCCACAGTTTCTCTGGACAACATGTTCCAATGCCTCACCGTCCCCACAGAGAACTTCTTCCCAGTACTTAGTATAAACCGACTCCTTTTCAGTAGCCATTCCCCATGTCCTTGTAAGAAGTCCCTCCTCAGCTCTCTAGTAGGCTCACCTCAGGTACTGCCCCAGAGCTTTCTTTTCCCCAGCTCTCTCAGCCTGTCTTCACAGGAAAGGTGCTCCAGCCCTCTCACCATAGTCACGACCCTCCTCTGGAGTCACTCCAACAGATCCACATCCTTCTCATGCTGGGGACCTTAGAGCAGGATGCAGCACTTCAGATGGGGGAGAGGGGTTAGAATCACTCTCCAGAGGGGGAGAATCACCTCCCTTAACCTGAAGACCCCTCTCTTTCTGACACAGCCCTGGATATAGTTGGCTTTCTGGGCTGCAAATGCAGCCAGAAGGTGAGGAGGGAACGCTCTGGCAGACTCATGCCAGACTCACACCATAAAGCAGACATTTCCTAAGTAGTGCATTCAGTTTGCAGTTTGGGTGCTATTTGTGGAAAGCACCAACAGGGAAAGGACTTGTTATCTCACCCTGCTAATATAAGTGCTCTTCTCTGTCCTTGCAAGTAATATTGTGATTCCTCAGAGGCTAGATTGAATGGTTTTCAGATATATCTTTTAAGAGACAGGTAATATTAAGGTTGCCAAAGGTACAGCAAGGATGGATTCCTCATCTCAGAGGCTGAGTATGTCAGGCCACCAGCAGGATGCCACTTTTCTCCAAAAACATACAAGAAAAAGATCTATCCTATTTTTTCCACTTTCCTTTTCCTGTCCTCTTTTTTTCCATTCCATTCATCATAATGTTTTTCTGGGAGGAAATCCATATTCAGATCAGCTGTATTAATAAACAAGACAACTTTCCCCAGCTTCCTACTCCTTCCCTGCTAAATAGCAAATTTCCATTCCTTTCCTCCATTTCTTAAAGCAATGACTCAGAGGGTTCTTCCAACTTTGAAATTCCCAGGATGTGTAAAATGTTCACACCAAATCAAGACACAAGACAGCTCGCTAATTCATAAAGAGCTGCTAATATCACAATAAACCATCAATACTTTTTTCTCTGGCAGATTTTTACCCATGTTCCTGTTTGTAGGGGAGAGGAAGTTAATTCCACCATGCTCAACTCACGAAGACCTCTTTCCCCAAGCAATAACTTTAAAAAAATTGCTCTCCAGGCCCTGCCTGAGGTTTTTCCAGAGTGTTTTTTTAAGAGCAATAGAAGTAGGTGGTAGAGCTAAAATAAAACATATTTTGTGTTTTCTTATGAAAAAAAAGTCTAGCAAATAGTGGATATATATCAACAGAAAAGATATGCAAAGTCCATGGCCTGTTCCAAAAGTTCCTCTAGCATCTTCTGGCATGGCATACGCTCCCAAACAAAAGCAAGCAGTCTCCTGTGGTGTGTTGACCCTAGCAGGACACCAGGTGCCCACCACAGCTGCTCTATCATTCTCATCTACTGGGCAGGGCAGACAAAATATAACAAAAGCCTTGTGGGTCGAGATAAGGGTGGGGAAAGAACACTCAAAAATTATTGGCATGGGCAAAACAGATTTGACTCAGGGGAAGTAATTATATTGCCAATCAAATGACAGTAAGATAATGAGCAACACTTGCTACAGAACAACATAATGCTTGTCCAATTTTTTTAAGTCCCATAAATGAGAAACATCACACTATAAAACCATACTACCTTTTCCTATACAAATTAAGAAACAAACCAAAAAAATATTATATATGCTGTACAGTGGTTGTATGAGTGAACCTACTCTGGTATATCACGTATATGTCATATGTAGGATTCCAAATTTGTTTGCTTCTGTCCAGAACTGATATGAAGAGTTAAGCAGGTGAGGTCATGAAAAGAGCTCTGTATTACTCATCTGATGCTAATGGGATTTGAGTTGCAGCTGTGATCTTCATGGGCTTGTCATTAGGCCAATGTGACTTAACTGTATTTTATCCTCTGTTTAAAATTCATCTATCAGAGTGAAATCAGAAATGTGATTTCTATCACATATAGAGCAATTACCCTTAGTACAAAGCCTGTGGAGAGAAAGGTCTGCTGTTCTTTAAAGAATAGGTAGAATTTAACAGAAGCTTTTACAGCAGTAGCACACTTTCTGTGTTTTGCCCAGCTGCCATTTAGTACTACAGAAATCTATAGGCCTATACAGGTCCACATTTTTTGCCTTTTTTACTGCCAAGCCTGTGCCAAACCCAAACAACTCCTTGCTTAGCTCATTTCTTTGCCTGAGAGTTGTGGTCTGGAAACCTCTCCTCTGGCCACAGCTGTCTTCACAGAGAGCAGCAGGCACAACCGTCCCAGGATTTCTCCTGGGGAAGGCAGTGAGAATGCTCAGAGAAAGATGAGAAAAGAATTCTTATCTCTTCACTGCTCCTGTTGTTTGGCACTTGTGGAATGTGTTATGGAGACCATTTACCAAAAGTGATTTGTTAATTGGGCTCTGATGATGGTTGTTTGGATTTACTGATCAATTAGATCAAAGCTGTGTCGTGACTGTCTAAGGGTCACGGGTTTTTCTTAAGTAGAATATAGTGTTAGCATAGTATGTAATATAATATAGTATAGCTTAATAGAGCAATTGTTCAGCCTTCTGAAATCACAGGAGTCATTGCATGTTATTCCCTGGCTGGGAGTTGTCCAGCATTGATACTCTCCCACAAGCTTCTTGGGCTTCAACACCAAGAGCAGTTGCAGCTGCTACCATTTGGTGCTCAAGCAGATGAAAATAGCATTGGAGTAAAGCATTTACTTGGGGACACAGGACACATAAACCATGCTGGAATCCTGATCTGAGTCCTATGACAAAAGGTTCAACTTTGTATCAAATGCTCAGCTGAAAGCACTGTGAAAACACACATGGAAAATCCTCTGTGTTGCAGAAGGTTTGTTGAATATGGAAATTGCAGTTTTAAAGGGAAAGGATTTTGTTTTTCACTGTATAAAACCAAATAAAGCCCATGGTTGTAACTGAAATGTTCTCCTGGGATGAGAAGGCTTCTGTTCTCCACCTGATCCCAGAGACAGTACATGCTTTTATTTTCATTAAGTGAATGAAATGACACTAAAGTCTTATTTTGTGAAGAAAAATATTATTTTCATAACATTCTATGTGATCCTATTATCATTATAATTAATTCTCACATTTATGGCTGCCACTCTGAGGAATCAATTTGTATGTGCATCTGGGTTATGGCACTATCAGCAACAAAGCACTTTTAAAATGCACAAACACAATTAAGAACCAACTGCAAAGTGCAGTAGAGTGGCTAAATGTCACTTTGCCCTGTCAGACAAGAAAAGAGAAAATCCATTCCAGGGAGCACTGTATATGCATACTTAAATATGGGGCAGAATTGTAACACCTGACAGCTCCCATGAGCAAAACCACCATATTTTAATGTGATTGATATAGCTGGAGGTAATCTCTGAGTTTTAGGCATATATAGGAGTTAATAGAATGGAAGAAAAAAAAAGAAGGAAAAAACATCATATGGATTTACAGATAGTAGTTTTATGCCTACATAATTTCTATGTATTTTTTTAAATTATTTTTTCACCAAAAAAGAAGACTGGAACTCAGGTAGGACTTGAAAGAAGAGGGGGAAGGATACACTAGGTAAGCCTAATTTCTCTGCTGTCCACTCCTGACACTTGCACCATGACACAAAACAGAGATAAGAAACATCAGACTGAGGAAAAAAGTGCTCCAAGAGCACAAAATACCAGCTTACCTGCTACAACTGGCACCATATTAATGCTAGTTTTCTGATGAATTTTTCAATTAGGGCAGTATTGGCCATAAAAAAATCTTCTTCAGGGAAGACAGAGGGAGGTACACATCCCTAAAATGCATCCTGCCATTCCCAGGGATAATTAAGAGTGATTTTGCCAAGTACATTACAACTTCACAGTATAAGAGTATTTTCACTGATCAATCAAATATTTGTCCAACAGATGCAGACTTTCAAAGCTGCCTTTCAGATATCTGGAAATAGAAGATAAGTATAGTCAACTGATTTTTTTTCCCATAGTAAGCATTTACTGAAGAGCACGATTTAGTTGCAGGTCTATCATTAGACTGCCTTCATGTCTGCTTCCTGGTGTTGCTTTCTGAAAAGCTTCTTGTACAGGAAAGTATTTAAAAAATTATAGGGGCTGTTTTGGACAGACAGCTAAGTATTTAATGAGAGACACTTTGGGAGGAAATGCATCAGCAGTAATAAGTACTTTTCTTCCAGGACATTATGGCCTCTACCAAGAAAGTTTGCAGTATGTCACAGTAGTTTCCAAACTCTCCTTTTACCTTGCACTGTTCTCCCACTCTGCCAAATGTTTTGTACTTCAGTACCAGGGCTGTCTACTTTATCTCCATACATCAAGACCCTCTAAATTGTTTGGATTTTCAAAGCTTTTAAAACACATTTCAGCTAATTTGAAGAGAAATTGGTTGCTTTATAATATATAGAAGTAAAATATATAAAATCAGAGTTTATAAATTAAAAGCACAAAGAAATCTTGTACATCCATACATAGGTACACAAGTGCTCACAACCTCCATTTTTCATGTCTCCTAGCTTCTGTACAATTTTCCTAAGCAACTGCTGTCACTGTCAATAAAATTTTCTCTCATACCATGTACCCACTATCAAGTCTTCACACCTTTAAAGCACTAATAGACAATAATACCTCCAGGAGGCTTACCAACAGGGTTTGCTACAAATTTGCAGTGGAGTACAAAGCTGTAGGTACTTTTGGTATTCCTTTCAGCAGGGAAGTAGCAACCTAGATTCCTACAGCCATCAGTCTGCCCCAGGACCTGTTTGTTGATGAAGGACATGGGTATTTCCCTCTGTAGATCCCTAAGCCCACCTGAGATGTGCCACTGGTATTAACAGAATTGGAAACTGAATAAGAGAACTTGTATTTGCTGCCAACTATCGAATCAACATTGGAGGGAGAGCAGAGTGAACAGGCTGGTAATTTCCATTATTATTTTCCAGAAATGGTTGTCCTGATTCCAGCTGGGTTATTGTTAATTATCTTCTGAGCAGCAAGTACAGTCCTGTGTTTTGGATTTAGTAGGAGAACATGCTGATAACACACTGATGGTTTAGTTGTGGCTAAGCAGGGCTTACTTACCCTGAGTCAAGGACTTCCCAGTTTCCCATGCTCTGCCAGCAGGCAGGTGCACAAGAGGACAGGAGGGAGCACGGCCAGAACAGCTGACCCAATCTTGCCAAAAGATAATTCCATGCCACAGGATTTCATGCTCAGTGTATAAACTGGGAGGAGCTGGCCAGGAGGAGCCAGGCACTGAGTGGGATGGGATGGGCTGGGCATTGGCCACTGGGTGGTGAGTGATTGTATTGGACATCAAGTGTCTGTCCTGGGTTTTATTTTTCTGTCACCTTTTTATTACTAATATTAGCATTAGTATCAATATCAGTACATTTTATTTTGTTTCCATTATTAAACTGCTTTTATCCCAACCCACAAGTTTTTTGGAGGGGCAGGAATGGGCAGTGAGAAAGTGACTCCATTGCTCTTTGTTGCCAGCTGGGGTTAAATCACAGTGGTGTAACCTAAAGCTGAGCAGCCCTTGCACACAGTGTGACAGGTTTTACCCAACACAGCAGGAAAAGCAGCTCCTGCTCTCAGCTGCTTTCCTCCAGGAAGCAGCTCTCAGTGTTTGCTCACTCTCTTGCATTATCCACACCTGGACATCAAAACACTTCTAACTAAGTGATCAAAATCTGCAGTCTGAGATCATTCCACCTTGCATGTCAGGGCTTTATGCAGCAACCGTTCCCAAGCCACATGCAGTCCAGCAAAAAGAAAAGCCCAAGCCAAAATACTTTGATTCAGTCAGTTGAAATATCTTCCAATCTCTCACTCTGGCACTGAATAGATGTGCTCACTATATTGTATTGCACTCCTGTAAGATCCAGTTAAAAAATATCCAGCCACAATTACTTTTTTTTTTTATTTGACAGATTACATAAGTTACCACAAACTCAATCAATTTTGCTGAATCCACATTTTCTTCGGAAGAAAAAACTTCATTGGGAAGACAACAGCCAATTATTAAGTTTGATTAAGAATTGATAAGTAATTAAGGAAAATAAAATCCCAGCGCAATCTCCCTGCCTTCTTTGCAAAGATTACATTAATTTAGCAAAACCAAGATGAAATCTGGCTCAAAATGGTGTGTTTTCCCTTTGCCTTTCACAGGACAAAAATTTCATTTTCAGTTTTCCTCTGAATTTCTCATTATGTTGAGATATTGCTCATTAACAACACTTGGGGTTTCTCAGCATCTAAGCATCATTTCTCTGCCATGTGTTGGTCTGTCCTGAACCAGAACACCAAGTATATCTTCCAAATAAAAGATTTCTCAGTTAAAAGAAGTAGAAACACAGAAAATGACATATTAGCTATCCATACTAGTTGACTGATTGGAATTTAGCCCCACAAGCAGGTCCATGACCATGCTTTTGCAGTACCGAATTTTTGGAACCTCCAAAAAGAAAGGGATGTAAGAGTGGCTGTAGCAAGTGCAACCAATTTCCAGGCTGCCTGCCTGTGTCTGCCCCACACTGCCGTCCTCCTGGGCCCATGGCACAGCACAGCCTGTCCCTGCTGCCCCATTCCCCACCCAGATCTGCTCCTGGGCCAGGCAGGAGTGGGTCCTACCCTGCCTTAGTGTCTTAGTGCATCCTAGAGCCAGCACAAGAGAGAGAGAAAATCCTTGGCTTGGAGTCACAAAGTAAGTGAACTGCTTCGCCATGGGAATTCAGTCATCTAGAAGCAGATTCTGTGAGCAAAAGCACAGTATCATTTCTAATGTACTTTCTCATGTGTTAAAGATGTCTTGGCCAGTTTCCTGCTGTTTTTCAGTGAAGTGCAGTAAGCTGCTCAATTTGACAAGAAAACTTCCAAGACACCTTTCTACTGCATTCAGACTAATTGGGCTGTTAATGTTCAGTTACAGAAATAAACCTTAAGGACACATTCCTATAACATTTTGCAAGCTTAATTGTTAGGAAGTTATAATTTCCTCCCACTGTGATGGAAATTATGATCTTCTTAAAAACATAAACCTCAAAAATATTATTAGAAGCCTTCTTTTTGCAAATTAAGAACATTTGATTTTTCATTACAATACAAAGCATTGCACATAATGTGTAGAACAAAAACCCTATTCAAGCACAAACTTACATATGCAAATGGTAAGTCATGAACAGGAACATAGGTTATTTTGAATGAAAATAGTTCATTAGATTCTAGTTCTTTCCCATTTCACTTGCTCTTAACTTGATAAATACCTTGGATTTTCAACTTTTACCTTAAACATTCTCTTTTTGTGGCCATTTAAAGGTCAGGACTTAGTTTAGAAAGCTAGATGCATGTTAAGAAAATGAATGAATGACAGAGTAGGAGGTGAGACTCAGCACCTTGTGTAAGCATCATTCACTTCCCCAGGTAAGGAAAGCATCCTGAGGTCAGCTAATCATTCTTCAGGTAGAAACAATCAGAAAGAGCTAGGCTTGTCCAGAAAGAGTTGTCTTGAATATTTCAACAGCAGCATTTATCAAACGAATATAAAAAACTTTGACATACATGACTGTATTAACAATAAGGAACATGGAAGTCCTGCAGAAGGCTGAATTTCTACAGCACTTCCACAGGAACTAGACTGCCAGCTAGTCCAAGAAAAAACTCATTATTTTACTGGTGTGCAAAAGGCATTTTTGGTCTGATAGGACCAAATCAGATTGTGTTTCTGAGAAAATTTTCCATGAAATGAAAATTTTTCTTTCTTTTGTATAAAGAAAGAAAAATTATTCTTTCTTTTGTATAAAGAACAAAATTAACAAGATGTATGGTGTATGTGTTCAGGGTGAAGATAATGAGAGCCAAATTTCAGCAACAGCAGTAGTGGGAGTTGTGATATATAACATCAGGAAGACAAAAGTCTATAGACTGGAAGTTAGGCTCCATTTTACCATGAACTTACCTTCAGCAACCTAGTAACTTATTTATCTGTGCCTTGACACCTCCATCTTCACAGGAAAACAGAGAAAATTACTGAAATCATAGGACTGTATCAAAGAAAATGTATCAGCATCAATAAACCAGGATCTTTTTCCATCAAATGCCATTAAAGCATCCAGTAATATTTAATTTCCATTGTATCAATCCAGCTAGTTCATGTGCTCCTTCCCTTATTTCTAATTTGTCAAATATTTATTTCAGTCTGCTTACATATTATCCAGGAAAACAAGTTACACATGAGAGTGTTTCATCCATGTAATGAATGTAACACAACTTTTCATTAATTTTGTAACAAGTGAAGCATTTGAAGTTTTCTAGCCTCTTGTTCAATATACACTCTGAAAATACATATTATATTATTCAGACTCAATAAAGAAACAATCATCTTGGAAAATCACACATACAAAACATTACACAGAGGTGATTAAACATGTGATAACAATTCCCATTAAATTCCAGTATTTTTGAATGCCAAAAGGCTTTACCATACACAGACACAATAAAATCACTTTGGTGTGTGGGTAGATCATGCTCAAATTGGATTTTCACAGCACAAACAAGGGTTACAGATATATTAATTGAGGACAATATTGATTATAGCTGTGGCATTGTTCACAGAAACCTAACACTCTTCACTGTTAAAGAGGATCAAGTAGTCAAACTCCGTGCTTTAGAAGCAATCACTGTTGGGGCAGAAGTTTCTGGTATAGCTCAGTTTTATGACCAAATGTTGCCTTTTATAATGTTACATATTGTAAAGAGAAGAGTGAGAACTATTCTTATCCGGAATCACCTGGTGCAACACTATCTCTTCACTCTGCAAAAGTGTGTTTTAGTGCTGGCTCAAGTACAGCAGATATGGTGCCAAAACCTGACCATCAACCAGGTCCTTTTCATTTGAGCCGATTTTCAGGAGATTTTTGTTTATCAATAATAAACTTGCTTTAGTTCAAACTGCTGGGATTTCTGAAATATTCCAGAAATGTCTGTCTGGGTGAGTCGATTTCAAACTGCAGTGGTAATTTGTGTCAGTCCCAGGTCGTTGGACTCCTCCCTCTCCTGAGGACAGTAAGAGGACATTTCCACGACTAGTCATACAGGTTTGTTTGCCCCACCTGCCTCCCTCATGTAAGCTGGGTCTTGCACAGTGTTTCTGACTCTGCTGGTGCTCTGCCTGTCCATCCTCATCTTGAAGGGGAAGCAGAAGTCCTTGAAGCATCTCTTGAAGTTTTCATCCAAAAAGGCATAAAGGATTGGGTTGAGGCTGCTGTTGGTGTAACCCAGAGCAATGCAGAAGTAATAGCTGGATATGGCAGCAGTGCTGTGGGACACGTCCCCTAAGGCCTCCACCAGCACAAAAATGTGAATTGGGGTCCAGCAGATGATGAAGACTGCCACAACCACCAGCACCAACCTGGTGATGCGGCGCAGGTTTCGGTCTTTCTCCCGAGAGCCGGAGAGAAGCCGCACGCTTTTCAGGCGCAGAATCATCAGAGTATAGCAAACAATTATAATGAGAACTGGAATAACAAACGCAAAGACAAAGACACAGATTTTCATGAAGATGTCCCACCACACATAATCTCTGTCTGGAAACTGCAAGGAGCATTCAGTGCTAGCAGTATCTAAAAATGAAGGAAGCAAGAAGAAAATTGCTTTGTTATTAGATATTCTAAACAATGTCATTATCATAGCGTAACCTAGGAAAAGTGATTAGCATTTACTGCGATAGTAATAAATGGAGTTATCATTAAATCACTCCAAGGAAGCTTTCAGTTACCATTGAAACTGGTTTTATGCAACTGTGTCTAGAAATTACTGAGTTTTGAGCTTTTTCAAAAGCAAAATATTGTATGAAATTTCTTTCCCATGGGAGGATCAAAAAAAGCAGAGCACAAAAACAAAATCTGTAAAGTTGTTTCTATTTGAATCTCACTGAGATTTAAAACCAGACTGAGTACCATGTTCAGCAGAGCAGAAATCTCATCATTATTATCAAATTACATATGTTTTTGTCTGTGGGTGGAGAAAGATTTTTGGTATCATGAATGGTAGAAGCTGAAGGAGGTTTTGATAGTAAGAAAATTTTGCCAATATATGATAATTTTGTAATAACCTTTTCCCATGTGCCTTTCACAGCATAACTATGATACACACAAATGCTTACATTCAGAAAAACCCATGGAAACATCTTCTTTTCTGTCAAATAGAAGCAAATAAAATACATGTGCGCATGGAGTAAAATGGCAGCTACTCTTTTAGCAGATCATGCCATTGGAAATGCAGCTTGTGCAGAGACTGCAGGATCTGGGCCACAGAGATCAGTCCACTCCCTTTCCCATTGCCCATGCCAGGATTTGGAGCCACAGGCTGAAACTTGAATGTATTTAGCAGAAATATTTCATCTGACAGGAGGAAGCTAAGGAATGAAATGTTTGAAGCTAAATTTGCTGAACTCATTAGAGCCTTCCAGCATATAAAACATATGGAAAAATAAGTAATAAGACAAATGAAAAGGCAAGAGAAGGGGTAAATTTACAACTACTGTCAGTAGTTTAACTCTACTGAAGATGTCAGGTTAACAGAAATTTTTCACTCTGAATTGTAGCTTAGATTTTGTCCTGTAAAGTTCTTTGGATTTTTTATCATTTTCCCTACTGAGTTTGACATTCCTCTACAAATTATTATGTATTGTTTTTCATTGATTCAGATCTAAGAGTGGAATGATTCAGTATACTCCTGCACATCACTTTTTCATATCTGTCTCCATCAGGACACATCAGAAAAAAAAAATCAGGCCATATTTCCCTGCTATAAAAATGCTTTCCAAATCAAAAAGATATTGCAGAGAATTTGTTTGGAAAAACAATTAGGAGAGGAAGTTATCATTATAGTGCCATACACACATTTCCATGGTTAGATATAAGAAAGCTGTTACTGGGCAATATTGAATACAGAAACATTTTAATAGAAAACATTTACAGCGAAAAATGTTAAATTTTTTTGGGGTTTATTTTAAATAAATGTATGATTCTGAAAACTGAACGTGGAAAGGACATATTTTTCTAGGCTGATACTGCAGGATACTCAGATGACAGCACAAGTGTGACTTGACACTCAGTGAACTTGTCTAAATCCTTTGTGATGTAGGTTTTCATAAGCATACTTACTTTCACCTGATTTCATTCTAGAAATGCCAACAATCGTCTTGAAAGAAGTTTTCCTGTCAATTATTACTGCTATTTGTAGTAGATCACGGCTCAGCAGCCATGGCATAGAATCAGGATGCAGCTGGGTTATCTAAATTAGTAAAGCTGCCTCCAGATGTGTGGGATGAAAATGAAGTGTGGTCAGGGATGGCTGCTCCAGACCACATCCAGCTACTTACTGAAACCCACTCCCAGAAGAAATGGCCTCTTCAGATCTATTGACATAATTTCACATATTTATCAAAATTTTTAGGTCATCCTCATGATATTTTGCTATCATTTTTGGTTGGCAATGTTATTTTAGAATTCCAAATTATTGAATACAAACTTAATTATTATCTTGCATCTCATTGCAGTATACTTTCTATGAAAGATCTTATTCTAAAGTCATTATTATTAATGTATTGCATATGATACATGTAATGTCATAGCATAGTACTTTGTGGAATCCATTTGCACTTTCCCAGTTTACAAGTAGGAAACAGTCAATAGAAACTCTGATCATAATGCACTACATTAATTTTCTGGAACTTTGGAAGTTGGAACATAATAAAATCCAATTTATATTCTATTTTTACTGCCTGAAAAGTTGCAGAATTTATGAATAGTGTCATAATCTTCAGATTTCATACTGACATTTTCCACTTGGAAGCACAAATATTCCAAATGTATTGATATATTTAAGGAAAAACACTGAATTCCATGTGGTAGTTGGTGTAAATATATTCTATAATGTGCTTGATAAACTACCATTTAAGATTAATCTTAATATTGGTCTAGGAAACATACATTTTATATATACAATATTGATTGTGTCACTTTCATACCCTTCATATCCTTACTGGCAATATGAAGAGTTAATATTATACCTTTATTTTTTTGGTAGCTGAACAATTCTTCAGCAAGAAAACTTCCATTATGGCCAGAGTAGGAAAATTTACACAGATGTAAAATTTATTCTGCAGGAAAAATGTATCTAAAGGACACACCTGGGAGCAATTCTGAGCTGTGATAACAAAATGGATTAACTGAGCACGGTGAGGGAACCTCAAGTATAATCATTTTCCATTTGCTGTTCAGTTGTTGCTTAAATGTGAACCCAACAGAGGCCCTGAAGCGTATATACAACAACTGTTTGAGGCAACATGATATCAAATTTCAGGCCTGAGCTCCAGCTGTCAGGCAAGGGGAGCATCCTCGCCTTTCCACTTCAGCATTTATCAGAGCAAGTCATGAGCACACCAGACAAGGTAATTGACACTAAATGCTCGAGAGAGACCTTAGATCAGACAAGCAGGGGGGAACAGTAGCAGCTGACAAGCAGTTGCCAATATTTCCAACCTCATTTAGCCCAGCTGTGTTCTGTATTACCAGCCTCTGCTTCATAAGTTATAAAAAGGGCTGCCTTCTACATGGCATGGAAAAGGCATTAAATCATTGCTGGCCTCAGAGGAGCCCCTTGATCTAAATGTGCTGCTGACACTGAATGACAGGAATATTCTGTTAGTTGAGCAGGCTCCAACAAAACACCTGCCTGAGCCAGTGTCCCATGGCCTTCAAGATCTCGTATGTAGCAAGACACTCTTCCAAACATACCTGAAGTTAATGTTTCCCCAGGCAGACCTCGTTTTATAGAGCCTGTCAAAACTTTACTGGGGAGAAGAGCTACAGCACTGCAGACCAAGACACGTGATCCCCCAAAGCACTGAAAGAGGAGCTTCCAGAAGACTTCTCTGTCACCTACATAACAGAAGACTAACAGCAAGAAAATCTATATATCTTTAGCCAGATCTATCAGCCCTTGAGCAGCTGTTACTGAAATGATTTTTCACGTTGGTCTATGTCAAACAGCTTAACATCCTGCATTTATTTTCTGCCAGATGAAAGAGTGCCCTTAGGTAAACATTGGTCTCAAGAGGAATGAAACCTTTCTAAATAGAAAAGGTTGATAGTGCAGGAAATTATGAATAGTTTTTCAAAAGGCTGTTTACATCTCAAACAAGACTCCTACCAAATAAATGCCTGTATTTTATCCAGCAATCCAGTAATGGGATGATCCCAACCCAAGGACACCAGTAGAAGTCTACAGCTTTTGAAAATCCTGAGATGCCCCTGTACTCCACTACACCTGTGGGTATGAAGCACATGTGTGAGAAAATGCTTCTCTCCCTTCTTTCTCAAGGAAGATCTCAAAATCAGACTAACCCCATAGCAGGGTAATGAGTCAGAAGCTGCAGGAGCTAAATCCACAGTCCTTCATGGAACAGGCATTTCAAGCAAAGCCTACACATGGTCTGCATACAGTTTTCATTGACTTTGTGTTCTTGTAACTGTGTTATATATAATTTACCTTAATTTTCTCTCTCATGCAACTGACTTTTCCTTTCCTACTTTCTTTTTCTTTCTTTGCCTTCAAATTCTGTGAAATGGCCAGTGATAACAAACTGACAAGAATTCTAGTTTCTGCTCTTGGAATTTCATCAGAACTACTCTCACAACATCTACAAAAAGAACCTTAAGCCCACATTTCAAGTTTCAACCTAAACTGATTCTAGATTTGCCCATTGTGACTAAACTCCGGAAAATTTTCCTCTGCTGTCTGCTTGTAGTTTTTGATGGTCTCATTCTAGCAGAGGCAGTGCTTCAAAGTGTATTTTGTTCTTTTATTTGGTATGGGCATCTGAGCTTTAATTATTTATATGTTGTACTGCGATGTTTTACTATATATTTCAAAATTTCAGGAATTTAGGTTTAATTTTAAAGAAGGAATAAATAAGGTTTGATCAATATTTGAACCTACAATTTATTGTCGGTTGATAAATAAAAAACTGCATTTTGAATGCTCGCACTCACCTTCCCTGACTTTGGTGCCTCCAAGAACTATTGCAGATATACCAACAGATGAGGACAGCAGCCAGATACAGATGTTGATTATCTTCGCTTTGAGAGGTGTACGAAAGTCCAGAGCCTTCACAGGGTGACACACAGCAATGTACCGATCCACACTCATCATGGTGAGCGTGAAAATGCTGGTAAACATGTTGTAATAGTCAATAGAAATCACTATTTTACACAGCACATCACCAAAGGGCCAGGAGTTCATCAGGTACTCGGTGCTTTGGAAAGGCATGGTTGTGGTAACAAGTGCATCTGCCATAGCCAGGTTGAAGATGTAGATGTTGGTCGCTGTCTTCATCTTCGTGTACCTGCAGAATGAAAAAAGTAAGGCTTTATCACTACAAGATATGATTATGTCCATTCAGATAGTAACAGTTCATCAGTCAGGCTTTGCCCTGGTTGGGGTTTTTTATGTCTTTTCTCATCTGTGATAGAAACACGAACAAATGCAAGACCCTTGGGATAAAAGTGAACACACTTTATTCAATCTCACAACACCTGTATTAGCAGTTAGAGCTATTTACCATAGGCAAAACAGGTGTATGAGTACATTTAATCTAATTAGACAAATATCAATTCAATTTTCCTCAAATCCCACTACAAGAAAATATCACTGTTAAATTTGGAAATTATCAAAATTATTTTTGTTTCCTTTTCTCATAGCTATCTGTCAGTGATTGTGAGATTTCTGGGTTTGGTTTGTGGAAGAAACTGTTATGCCATTCTCCAGTAAGAAAACAAGTTAATTGATATGTTTGCTGGGCCAGTTTGTCTTGCTTGAATTCACTACAATGCCAGCTGATACAGTTTTAGTCATTAACCTTCCTTGTTCCTTCCTTGCCAATTTCTTCTCCTTTCTTACCATCAGCTTTTCCCAGTCCTCTCTTTTATGCCTGATAATGTAAAAGATGACTATTGTTTAAGTAGGATACCACAGTGGGGAAAAAAACTGTCATAGCAGTATTTTTTCTTGCATTCTTTAATTTCATCAAAAGTAAGCCTTTGGTAGGAATCTCAGCCTGCATAGAATAATAGGATCTGGTTTTTGAGATGACATCCTGCTTTGTTTGACCCCAATGACAGTTTTGGGAGACAGCCTGTGGAGGACTGCTTCCCTCTCTGTGATGGACACAAAGGAAGATGGAGAGCCTGCTGACATGGGAATTTACTTATCACTCCTGGCTGAAATGCTTCTCCTCAATAGTTTGCTCATGCTGTTAATTCATCATTGGATTTAATGAGATTTTCTTTCTCAAAACTGCTTCAGTCCCATATTTTGGATGTGTGTCCAAACTAGAAGTGCACACATAACACACATAGAAACACACATAGCTACATTTTGCTATACGCCACTAATAATTTACAGTTGAAATATAAGATTTAACCACTTTAATCAATGATAACATAACACAATGTTATTTGCCTTCAAAACTTTGATGTGTAGAATAAAAAATATTTTAAAAATAAATTAAGAAGTGGTGTCAAATTGTGCCCAATATGTAAATTAGCTATTAAAAAAATGCGGGCAGGAATTTGATTTTATGAATAATATGAAATGTTAAAAATAACATTAGGTTTTCTAAAACATTCTAATCAAGACTTATTGAGGAAATAAAGCCAAATGTTGGTCTGAAGCAAAGGGAAAAAAATCTGCAAGGGGCGAGAGAACACATCCTTCTGACCCACATACTGAACCGTCAGTCAGAGTTGGGCTTCTGCCCCCCACTAGATCAATCTCCTCAACAGACCCTCCAGGAGAGGAGGAATTTTGTCCTGTCGGTCACATTATAGCCCTTAAGGCACTGTTCAAACACAAGTATGAGTCCTTACTATTAGAAAAAAAGCAAATACAGGACATATCAGACAAATAACTTCCCTCCTGGTTAAAAAAAGAAAGGAAAAAATGCTATCTTCAAGTGTGTCTCAGCTGTAAAACAAAAGTTCACTAAACACTCAAAACTCTCTGCTAAAATGGACTCATTTCCATTAAATTAAATAGAATAGTAGAAGGACAATTTTACTTCTACGGACGTCACTGATGATATTTGGAATTGCTGTCTTGCTCCTATTGCAATAAAGAGACTGTGGAAAGCTGGAATGGTTGCATAATGGGACTGGAGGGACTGGAGAAAATTCTCTAACTGACATAAAGAGCTGAGCACATTTAGTTTATCAAAAAAACCACCAAGAGGTGACTTGATTACAGTGTCTGAAGACCTTCACAGGGAGAAAATAGCAGGTACTGAAGAGTTCTTTCAGACTACACAGAAAAGCATAACAAGAACAAATACATAAAACTCCTAAGAGAGAAAAATTCAGCTTAGAAACACTGACAGCTGCTTCTTAACAGCTAAGGTGATTATTATGGGGAAAAAGAAAGGAGTAATTTTTTCATCCACTGATGCCTGCAAATCAAGGTCTGCTGCTTTACAAAGAGTTTGCATCAGTCAAATACAAGTTACTATACTTAACACAGGAACATTCAGAAGAAATGAAATGACCTTTGATAAGCAGAGGTGACACAAGTAATCATTCTCCTGAATCATTATATCTGTAGATCTTTAAAAACTTCATCAAGGGTTTGGATAGGGAAAGTTTGCTTTCAAAAAGTATAGAAGAATTAGCTTGACCTTTGTTTCCTTTAAGAAAATCAGAAAACTGGGGGAAAATATCTAAGATTTTATTAGCCTTGGAAAAGCAAATATCTCAAAGTCTTTATATCTCATATTTCCCATTCCTTGCAACCTTAATTTAATTATTTTATGTGTGTGCTATTACAACTTTATATGCTATATTTTCCCCGTACCCTTTACCCCTTTTCTCCTCCCTAGATTAAGTGGAAAAATAGCAAACAAGTGCTATAAAACTGGGCTAGTAAAGAGCTTGATTACTTTTGCCTGGAAACATTGGGCTGTGTATAAATGTGGTATTGGACTTTAAAGTTATTAGGCACTATAGATAAAGTCATACATTCATTTAGAAGTTAAGAAAATTCAGAAATGCCTTTGAGAATCTGGACTCAATCATCTAAACTCCTTTGAATGTTTTTAATTAAACACCTGAAAATTATTAAATGCCTCTGAAGATATGTGCTTGCAGGTTTAATCAACTGTCCAGATTAAGTAACAGAGTGGCTGCTGTTGCTGTCAGACCCTTTCAAGCAGACCCTGATAAAGTTCATAAGATAAGGGATTTGCCTGCTTTCCCACAACTCATTCTATTGCACCAAAACATAGAAGGAAATAATATTTTGTGGTCTGGGGTTATCTCACCATACTCTCCACTCACTTGAACAAGGTCAAAACAGTGATTGTGTAAGGGAATCTTGTCTACTTTTGCAAAGTTAAAATTCTTGATCAAATATCTGAATTCATTTAAGCAAAAATATTTCTATCTGCTTTAATTAGTTTAGCAGGACAGATAGGGTAAATCTGAACATAATTACAGCATAAGTGCCTCAGTAGCAATTAATGGCATTTCTTAGTGTCTGAGGTACAAGTTTCAAAGACTATTACAATATTTATAAACCATGGCTGTGTAAACTGCTCATAGGAAATCCTATGTCTAAAAAATGGTTTGTTAGATACAGGGACTTCTTAAGAGAATGGCAACATTTCTAACACTGCATAGGAATGGAAAGTCCCTCTTTTAAACCAGGTGCTAGAATTTAATTTCAAGCAGCAGAAAAAATCTGATCACTTAAGCTGGTGGATTTCAAGATTACTTGTAAAGCTATAAGCAGGGCTCAAGCCTCTGTAAACTAAAAACTAGAAGATATATCAAAACTGCAGAAAAACAGTCAAGATGAAACACAGCACTTTCATATGGATGCTTTTTTTTTTTTTTTTGATGGGTATGTGATGAAATTTTTAAGGAGCAAGTTTTAAATTCTGTCTACTTACATATCAAAAGTAAAATTCTCAAAGCTATTAGGAATCATTCACTTTCCAAAACCAGAAAGTTCTTTGAGACTGACTTTACACTGACCCCTAGAAATTTTCCCTGTGTTTCTCAGTCAACTCATCATTACTGTTCTTTTCCCTGGAGTAGAACATGCTTTTAAGACAGTAAATAAGAAGAAATCACACCTCCAGCCTACGCTATCAATGAAATTGTGGTAACAGAAGAGGGAAACATGCTACTAAGGATCTGGTGTGCTTTCAGAAAAAGATCTGCTAGTAGTGCCCCTTAAAGTTATTATCTCAAAGAGAGGAGAGAATCGTGATTTTAGTAACATTAGAAAAGCTGATAAAAGGGGAGAAAGAGGCTCTGGTCAAACTTTTTTCATGTAATTGTAATAGGATGGAGTAATGAAATGTTCCCTGCAGTGTAAAATAAGGGATGGGGAAGGGAGCATAACTAACAAATATACTACAAAGGGAATATAAGAAACATACTACATCAAATATACTACAAATATACTTCTCCAGTTACAGAGGGTAAGTACAAAAGCATAAAATAATGAGGAATAGCAAACACAGGTTTTTCACAGATACCTGGGTAAGAGAATGAAAATTAGAGCTAAAGCACATATAAAGCAAATTGCAAAAACACCTATCAGCAGGATGCAGGCTCTGTTCCACTAGGTTCCTCTGAATGAAGTATATGGAGATCAAGCAGCTGAAAAGCTTAGTCAGGAAAGCTCTAAATCTCAAGGCTATATTCTGAGTATAGTCAGTATAATACTGCATCAGAACAGGAAGAAAAAAACAGAAAAAAATCCAGGAGGATCTATTCCAAACTCATGCCATGTCAAAAGGATGGCTCAGGTCTCTCTTGGATATTCATAATCCAATATAAAATCTTATGCCAATATGAAATGAAGGCTAAGGTCATTTAAAGAATATAAAAATTAACATGCTGTAATTGTCATGTTTGTATTGGGTTATATGACATTATCATATTTTAAATTGCCACATTTTAGCAGTAGAGGATCTCAGATGACACTTTATTTAAAGGAAAACCTTGTTACTGCACATATTTAATGATTGCCTGTCTTAATCAAACCTTTTAGGACCTAAAATTGTTGTCTACAAAATTACATCATAAAGTGGAATTCTTTTTACTAATAAGATCTAAAGATACCAATTTTAAAGCAGCTCAAAAAAGAAAAGCATAAATTTGTCTTTTATTCTTCCCCTAGACAGCATAATCTATGTGAATGCCAAAAGGTATAGTTAAAATCCTTACAATTTTCCACTACAATTTCTTCCCTGCACTAGCCCTAAACAGAGCCTGAACAAGATTTAATCTTGTGGATTTAGATTGGATGTGGAAGGTTTTCTTCCTGAGCTGAAGAACCAGACTCTGAATTAGTTCAAGTCCATGTATGTAGTGGTCAATGTGGAAGAAAATTCACACTACTTAACAAAAATGAACTAATCTTTCTCCTTCTATGATGAAGGCTTTTAATATTTTTTATGTGAGCTCAAAAGCCTCTCTTGCAAGAAACTGTAAAATGGTAGAAAAAAAATACTGTGAAATTTCTGCTTCCATGACTTTGATAGGAGAGGTCAGAGGTCAAGGTGCTGTGGATCACTGCAGCTGAAAATGAATCAGTGAGAATGCAGAATTGCTAAATTGGTACTTTATCTGAAACCATTATGTCTAATAACAATATGAAAGAGCCTGGACAATTAGCTTAGAATATGTAGCAGATTTTTTTGCTCTCTATTTATAAGTGGAGATGGATACTGACCTTGTCAGTCAAATTATTCTATCTCTTGAAAAACTTGATGCTGCTGCAGATGTTTCTCAGTGACCAGTCCTGCCATGGGGGGTTCCCAGGGTGTTACACAGACCATTCTAATCCTTTTTACTTGTCACAAGTACATTGCTCTAATGAACATTGAATCTCTCTCTCTGGTAACATCGACCTTTCCTGATATTCCTTTTTCTTGGAAGAATTTTTTTTTTAAATAAAGTACATGGACTCCTTTGGCAAAGTGCTTCCCATGGTTTTATGGGAGAGGGAATTGAGTAGAGCAGAGATTGCCTGGTAAGGAGAACAGACCTCATTGCTCAAGGAAATAGGGATAATAGCCCCAGGAAAAGATTTCTCAGGGTATTTCTTTCCTTGTTGGAAGCAGACAACAGTTTGTTGAATGTTTGCTTCCCCTAGATGTTTCTGCAGGATAGAAAAAAGGAAAGAGCTCAGAAACCACTTACTATGGGGTCTTGGGCTATGGGTATCACTCTTCTTCCCAAAACAATGGTCTCCATTTTGGCACAGGGATGAATAGCAACTGACACAGCTTGTAGTGTTTTATGGGACAACTACACACTCAGAAGTGTGGAGACCCAAATCTCAGGTCAACACTCCCATAATAAGATTCAATGGGAGACAAGGGACTTTGCTCTATAACAAGTGTAGAATTGTGTGGTAAGACAGCAAATGCACAGATCAGTGAGCCAGCTCAGGGAGAGGTCACCAGTCCCTCTTAGGAGGCATTTGGGAGGCTTTTTCTGGACTCCTCCCATGTATCTGCTTTCCTCACCTTCCTCAGTGAAGCCCACAGCACAGACCAGCTGAACACACACGTTCCTAAAGGAGACAATTCCAGTGAAATGCAGAAAACTTTAAATTACAGTCAACAGAAGAGCACAGCTTGTAGCTTCCTGGTGAAAATATTCTTCTCCCGCCCACTTTGACAAACCAGTCATTCCGAAAGGTGAGTCCAACAGTAAGTCCTGATGCAGTCCATCATCCAGCAGCATGGTAAAACAAAACTTTTCTGAGTGTGAGCATTAAATGAGCATTGATTAGATTGTATGGACTAATCCTACCATGCAGTTTCTCATCTGTCACTACCCGAGGAGGCTTTTGCCAGTTGCCCAACAGTAGCCGCAGTGGCTGGACTACCAACAATGCAGTGGGAAGTGCATTTAGCAAATGTAATATCCTCTGTGCTTCACGTGCAGCACAGCTAAATTTGGAAATTCTAGACATTCACTCTTAATGTGTTGCTGACTTCTGGAGCAGAGATGAGCAGCTGCATGTTACCAAGGTGGACTGGTATAAGAAATTGAGAAAACACAAAGGTTCTTCTTACTTTCTTATCACAATTTGCAAATTTATACACTGAATAAAGTTGGCTTCTCATACTCATGAAAAGAACATAGATATTTCATTTAAAATAATGTCTCAAAACTGAAAACAGGAAACTGCCTAAAATTAATTTTAACTTTCATGAGAATTAGAAGGTGAATCTAATGAGAGCTGAACCCTCTGGCTTTGGGAGAAATAAATATTTCAAAGGTAATTCACAGCCTAGCATGACAACTTCCCAATAGAACCATGCCAATTTAAAGCAAATAAACAAGTAATATTTTGGTGTTTTCAAAATCTAGTGTCAATTTCAACCAATATCTTAAATCAATTTAATTTTTGTGTACTTTTTTTTTTAAGTGCTGTGCACCTTTACATATTCTTTATTTATATCATTTTTACATTTTGTGGAATGCCATCATGGTCAGACATCCCTCTTCCAATATCCTCATTGTATCTGCATACACCCTTTCCCCACAACTAATCTAGTTTGTGCACTCATGCCTGTCTGTAGACAGAATGATATTCCTATTGCCTTTTCCTCATATCTCTCTAAATTCACAAAAGAAGATAGCAATAAGCAAAGCACAATGTCTTCCTTAAGAAGAAGAGCACAGATTCCTCACTTTGAGAGAATTATCTGATATTTAGAGAAGAGGAGACCAAAATGGAGACCTGCAGTATACTTTCTGGAAGTTAAGTGTAGCTGGATGCTTTTTCTTCAGAAAGAAATATATAGCTGGAATCAAAACTCTTCTTGGGAACCCATCTGTTTCAGAGAATTTAATTTAAAGGGACAAAGTAATCACAGTTTAAACAGTGAGAGTAGGCAAGACAGGAAGATTATTTTCCCTTCTCCTAATGTGTCCCAGGAATCCAATTCACCCAGTTAAGAATTTCCTTTTACAACACCCTTTCAGCGAATTCAAAATACTTTCTCAGGAAAAAAAACTAACTGAAAGGTCCCCACTCTTCCCTCATTTCTTAGCCAGTCTGTGACCCCCAACACCATCTCCTTACTGCGCTTCCTCCCTGTGCTTCCTCCAGGATCATGGGCTACCTACCCACCACTCTCCCATCTGACAACAGGAAAGTTATCTCAAGCTTTCTGCCTTGCCAGCAGCCAAACTGGAAAGTTCTGCTAAGTTTTCACTTTCTTTCAGTTGAAAAAGCTTCTCTGTAATTCATCTTGCTACCAGACACTGATTCCAGTTATGCCTTTCTCTGAACTAAATGATTACCTGGCTGTTAGCCCAGTGGAAACGTCTGGATGGATACCAAATTACTTTTCAGAAGCCAAACACATTATTCAGTATAAGCTATAGCCTCTCTTTAATACTGTCTGTGGTAAATATTCCTTTCAAGCCTTTCCTCTCTCCCTGCCCATTTTCAGTATCAGCTCTTGTTATCACAGCATGACCATGAGTTGGATTCCTTGTCAGCTTATAAATCCCAGGTCTCACTTGGTCACTGTCTAGCTGGGTTTCAAATGTATTAGAAATAGTAACATTTTGTTTAAATGGCCTCTGTTTTCAAACTATTGGTACTCTTCTATAGGCCTGTGCTCTTTCATGTTTCCTGTTGCCTTGCTCTTTGTGCCATCTGTAAAAGCTTTTGGTAATGATCACTCTTCAAAGCAGTGATGGAAATTATGTCACGTTTGAACTAACGCTGCAGAACTGATCAAAATTACCTCCATTCAGTGAGGTGCAGCTAAATGCTCTTTGAAATCCGTGATGAATTGCTATCAATCCATTTGATGCCTCTCTGCTGGTAGTAGTAAGCTGTCAGATTTTTGATTAGCAAAGGAAAGGTTAAAAGTCCTAAACTTCATAAAGTATAGTACAGTTCACCCTCTGCTTTAGCAGTCAAAGCCTTGATTTGATTTCATAAAAGAATGAAATCATGCAGACTGCCAGCAATAGGGAACAGCTAATTCAGTTGGGTCAATTCTTCTGGAGCTTAAATTTTCATTTCAGAACAATATTCTTTCCAAATATAATTTAATAAAATTAGGACAATAATTTAAAGCTATTTAAAAAGTGATCTTTTGATGGTATCAAAATCTATTATTAATTTAAACCAATGTATTGAATAAATTTCATTGCTGTGTACTTTTTAAAAAGAATATTTTCATTCTTGTTTGGAATGAATGATGAAGAAATTTTAAAAGCAATCTGGAAAGGAGTCAATTTTATATGACATTCCTTAATACACTCTTCCTGTTAGGTAGAATGCTGTTCAGTTCAATGAATATAAGAACAAAAATGTATTAGTGGTAAAATGCTTTCTTCAACATTAAACTAAGCAGAGAATTAGAAGGTTTCTCTTTTCCCTTAGGAATCAATCTACATATCTGTAACACAACCTCTTCTTAAAAATTCTTGAATGTAAAAATTATTCAGTTCACTGGAAGCTTGAAAGATAATTTTAAAAGAATACAGGATTGGCTCTTTGGGATCCTGTTGATATCAGTCGGTCTCAGTAAATTACTTCAGGAACAATGAGGGTAAGATAAATACATAGAAAAAGGGCATCTGGAGAGGGTAAGAGAGAGCACCTCCCAGAGTTCTGTCAGAGTATGTTTATGGTTTTGGTAAGTGCAGATCCTAGTTAAAGCTGTAACTTTAGTCAGGAGATTTTCTTCCCTGCAGCTGTCACAAGAAACTATGATTTTGCTTACAGCCAGTCCTAAATTTTAAAGAAAAAAAGTAATGGGGTAAGAAGAATTGAGAAAAAAGCCATTTTGCTTCCAAGGACAAATAGGTTTTTTATCCATTTCAGCCAACTTACTTCCAAAAATATCTTCTGAGACCTCAGAGGAAAAGCTAATCTCAAAATAAAAGGTTTGGGGCAGAGGTAGGCTCTGCTAATGCCAAGAACCACACGGCTGTAGGACTTTCCTCAGGTGAGGTCAGACAGCTTTACCAGGTATCTGCAAGCCCATTTCCTGCTTCCCCTCCTTCTCCCTAGGGGAGGACTGTGCTTCCCACATAGTGCCTACATTTCCCACCAGTACAAGAAGCAATGTGATGCCTTCTTTTTCTCTTACTCTCTCCCCAGGACAGGCAGCAGCCCCAGGACAGCATTACACCCCTCATGCCATGGCTTGCACAGAGTGTCCATGCACCAGCTGACAGCAGAGCCCTCTGGGATGGTGCACGTGCTGACCCAGACACGGGGAGAGATCCTGCAACCCACCCACACTGGGAGAGCCAAGAGCCACGGGCAGGAACAGAGTGACAGTGCCCCATCTTCTCAACACAGAGCTTTTCCTGTACATCAAAATGACCACTCTATGTGTGTCTGAGGAGCCCAGGGTGCTTACGATAGACCTGGTCTTGCCCTGTTATAAGCTTTAGTGATTAGACTTTGGCTTTTAAATCTAACTTTTGCTGTGTGGTTAAAGACAGTGAATACCAGCATTTCCATTTTACATGTGAGGAAACCATGAAGTGAACTGATCAGGACAGGAGAAGGTGTTGAAACTTCATAGTAAAACCAAGAGAAGAATCCAGGTCTCCTGAGAAATACTTTAAGAGGCCACGCGGTCGACGCTGTACTAAAGGACCATTCCCAGTCAGATTCAGCACAAATCTCTTTTCACAGGAGCTGTATCAAACTCAGCTACTTTTCTGTCAGGAGTTTTTACATGTGATTGAAGTGGCATTCTCCTGTTATTTTTTCCTCTGAGGAAACTCTGAGTTTTCCCTCTCAGTGGAAGAACACTCCACCTGTAAGAGATTTCATTCACCCAGCACCCCCTGCACAAGCTGCTGAGATGCTGACTCACTGGTGTCCATGAGCTTTAGCAGCCCTTATGCAGAAGTAGCAAAACCACTCCTGTAGTGGTATTAAAGCAAGAAATTGGCCAAGGCTTGCCTATACCACAGGCTATGGCTGAATTTGACCCTGTTTCTGAGGCATCTCAAGATTCTGGAATCTCCTAAATCTACCGCAGCATTGACGCTTCAGCACTTTGACTGAAAATCTCAGAACAGAGGGAGGAACTTTTTTTTTTTGTCACCCAAAAAGTGAACCAGTGTCAGGCCTGGAGTGTCAGGCAGTTGGGCTAGATGATTATTATAATAATCCCAACTGAACTATTGTAACAATATTATACATTTAAGTGAGCAAAGGGAGAGGAGTCGTGCCTGCCTTGTCTGCCCGTCTAAAGGGGATTAGGAGAAGAGCAGATCTGGAATTCAGAGTTGAGAAATTGCAGCAAAGATCCTCAGAGAAAGCCTGTACTCAGCTGGAAGGTAAAAAAGAGCCTCAGTATATCACCACCCCACTTTAGATTTGTGGCAGCTGGAGGGGGGCTATTGTGGGATGGCTGGGGGACAGGATCTGCCTCTCCCTACCATCCTATTTCCCAAACTTCCCACAGACCTTGTCTTTCCTCACAAGAGACATCACTGCAGGGTACATTGTTCATGGGTCATTAAAATCCACCCTGAGATACTTCACATATACTCATGCAGAGAGTATATGTGAGGAAAAAATGGAGGGACATGAGAGGTTCGGACAAAAATGAAGAATATAAACCTCTCGCGCAAATGTTTGAAATATTTCAAGAACTGCTGGCTTGTATTTGCCTGCACTTCAGCTAATGATTTGCATTTGCCACACACAAAAAACCTAGGAGAGAAATCTAACAAAGAAAAAAAACAACCACCTCCCCCCCCAAAAAAACAACAGGTGTTTTTGTCATATTTGGTTTTTTGTTTGGTTTTTTTTTTTTTTACCCTGTAATTAAGAGATAAAAAATTCAAGGAAAGGCTAATGTAGGAACTAGAAGGAAAGTGAGCAATAGCTATCTAGAGCCTTACAAAAATAGTCTTAGGAGGGTAGTAGAAGAAGAGAAAAAAGTAAATATATGCGCACCAGTATGATCTATACATGCTAACTTCTAGGGCTAAGTTTGGGGTTATTTCCCGTGCCCAGGCCAGTTAATCAGTTGTCTTTGTTACTGATTGATGACTTAGAAAATTTCTGCCTTTGCAGCTGTGTAATTGTCAAGCATGGAGTCTCTTTTCTTGAAGGAGAAATGTAAAAATAAATTAAATCTCTACCCTGAATGCAGGTCAAAAGGGCATGCAGGGGTAAAAAATCACATCACAAAACTGGAGCCGACCACTTTTTCTGAGCTGACCACAGGCATCTCTTTTTATTGCACTGACTAGTAAATTTATTTTCATTATTCAAGGGCATTCACCTGATTATAACCCATCATTTTTAAGTACCTTATCAACAAGTTCAGTGGTTCTCATAACTTCCCCTTTTATCAAGTCTGACAATTACCTTATCATTCTGCAATTTCTTGACCCTTATCATACATCCCTTACAAAACAGAATCCCTTCCAATACCTCAATTTTTTTCCATGTACAAGCTGATTTCATTGGAGCAATGAATACTTCACAGTTCTGGGATTTTTGCCCCAGAAACTTTATCAGAATTCAAACAGGCTGTGGAGAAAGAGTCCAAGAAGTTGCATGATTTCAGTGCCCTGTATTGCTCATTATCACCCTGCTAAACAGCACTATCCAAGCATGCCTACAGATTGCAAATGAAAAGGACAGAAAGAGGAGGAAGCCCAGTGCAAACTAAAATATTCACCAATACACAAGTGTAAGTGCAAGCATAGGTAACAGTGCATTTCACCAAGTGGTTTGGTTTGAAATCTTCATTAATACAGACACAAAGGTTTTGCCTCTTTCCTGAAAACCATGGAAAAGGTATTTCAGCACTTTCTCTACTTTCTTCAATTCGACATCAACTGGAGTTAAACACTGCTAAACAGAGAAAAATCATCCCTTGCTTTACATTAAGCCTTTCCTCCTATCTTTATAATTTCCTGGCTTTTCCTCCTTGTTAAAGAAAACATTAGGTGGCAAGGCAATGATGGATCATTGTCCACATGACTGGACACATAAGTTGTCCTTTGGGGTCTCCTCACAGTGGAAATAAAAGCTGCCTTGTACAAGTTTCCTTCTTTCACTCGAGCTTTTTTCCCTCGGATGCAGCAGCATCTCATCCCTAGAGGGCAGCCAATGAACACAACTCCAGGCACAATGCGCTTTCCCTCAGGCTGCAGGATTTATCACATTTCACCAGCTCGTCCTTTCTCCCTCTAACACAAGTGCAGACAAACCACTGAGACTGACAAGATTTGGGTCATTTCAGTTGCTTTTTTCCAGCTCCTCACCGTAGGGCTTCCGTAATCCACCCTCTCCCCCACCCTGACAAAGTTAGGGACGGTCTTTTGTGCCTCTTCCAACCGGTACCCAAAACCTCTTACCTTATGATGACAAACATGACCAAGGAGTTTCCCACCAAGCCCACAACGAAGACCACCGAGTAGACGGCAGTGATGATGATGGGAATGGCGGGGGAGATGCTGGTGTGGTTGTGCTGGCCGTCCCCAAAGGCCCCAGTGGCGTTGGTGTCATAGTCTGGCCAGCCCAGGAGCCAGCTGCTGCTGGTGCTGGGGGGCCGGCAGGGCCCTGGGGAGCAGGTGGAGTCTGGCTCCTCACGGAAAATCTGTATGGGGGCATCCATAAGGGCACAGCCCGACACCAGGAGGAGGGCACACAGCAGGAGGCAAGTATGCTGGAAAGAGGGAAGAGAGAGAAAGAGAAGTATTTTTACAGCCGCAGAACATTAAGACCTCTGAAACTTGTATGTGTTAAGGGGAGCTCTGCTGTGCTGGAAACTGTAATTTGCCAAGCAGATATTTAAGCAAATCACATTCATATTAAATGATTTCAAGTTTTGCATCTTGGTACATAATGCTGCTTCTCCAAGTGCACAAGGAAAGTTTTCCTCCACTTTCAAAGGTTGCATAGTGAAGCAAGCCAGATGGGAACAGCTCAGATCCACCCCCACACTTTAACCCTGTCTTTCCTGTCTTTCATATTTTAAGTCAAACTCTACCCTAACAAGGGCTCCTCACTGCCTAAGCTCTGCTATAAAGGGGAAGGAGACAGAGAAACCCACCACCTCTCTGCACATCTTCTTTAACATCCTGCCCTGAGTTATATTTTCCTGATCCCATACCTGCTTTCATAGAAAAGCCACATTAATGACAAAAAATACCTTTCAGTCCAGGAAAAGAAGCGCAGTCCTCAAACAGGTGCTCTTGGCAGGAAAAGAAAAGAATAGAGCCGCCTTGCTTGGCTCCTGGACGTGCCACTGACCACCTAGGAGTTTGGATGTGAGGCACCTGCGCCCTCAGAGAGGCGTGCTGGCAGCAGAGCCGGCTCCCAGGCAGGAGCTGCAGCGTGCAGCAGCAGCAGATGCTGCTGTTCCAGCTCCCACCACTTCGCCTTTTCTCTCTCAGGCTCCCTCTGCCTCCCTCTCGCTCTGCCAGGGCTCCAGCAGCACTCTGCACTGATGCACACGTTCTCTACTCTCTCTGTCCCCGCAGCTCAGAAGCTCACATGACTTCTTTCTAAACACTGAGATGCAGATAAATTAAAAGAAAAGCAAGAAATAAGTTCTGTTGCGAATGAATGCTTATTTTAAGACACTTTTCCAAGTTTTCTTTCCTCAATTCCTCTGCACTCCCAGGCCTCAGGAAGTAATCCTCTTTGCCTTATTGAATCCCACAGGATTTCAGACTAGTAGACACTGAATAAAAGGGGAATTCTAAGTTTAGATGGCTTGCCTGGTCCATCAGCTCCTTCATGCCTTAACTCCACAATTGTGTGTCCAAAACATTTCTCACTGGGTAGCTGTGCCCCTGATCCTTTGCACCTGCAACTCCAAAGTCAGAAGCTGGCTAGCAAAGAAAAGAGGGGCACCCTAATTACTGTACAGATTTTTTCAAGCTGTACCACACCACGTGAGAAGCCCAGAATTCCCTGTAGCACTTTATTCTCCCAGCTGCAGCCAGAAACAGGGAGGTGGTGTGCACAGAAATCCCTCAGAGCTTATCCCTAATATACTCCCTCAAGCAGGAGCTGACAAAGCACCAATGTATGTGTTCAAGTATCTTTTAACTTGCACACAGACCTTGAAATCACCACCAGAACTCTCTCTAAATGGCAACTTGGAAGAGAGGAGGCAGAGCCTGAGTTATTCCTACTCCTTTGGAAGAGGCTGGAAACAGCCAGACTGGCTGCATCTCAAAGTGTCTTTGGAGAAAGAGAGAGGCTGTGGGTTTCCTTCAAGATTTTCTGATCTTGAAACTTTACTTCATGCTCCACTTGTTGAGTGTCTGTGATATGACTGAGTTTTCTATTCTAAACCATTTCTTTTTTCTAAACCTATAATCAAGAGACTATGTCAGCTGAGCGAGAAATCCTGTAGGAGGCTTCAAAGGTACAGAACCCCCTCTCTCAGAGGAAAAGGCTTGTTCAAATATGATAATGGCTTTGACTGTGGTCACTGTTTACTCCAGAACTTCAGTAACTGCTCATGATCCTGTGTATAGAGCTGTCTAAAGTTTCACTTTTAATGACGATGGATAAAAATCCAAAATAAAAAATGCGTGACAGAAATGTCCCTGAGACAGGGACACAAACCTAAGAAGAAGTCTTTTTTTTGAAGATGAAGTAGATCCTAACATAAATTGTACTCCAATTCTGGTTTTATCCTCTGCAATCCATGGTCTCCTGCTCATGTACTGAAGGGAACTACTGTTGCTGTATCTTCTCATAAATAATCATACTGGCAAGTTTCAACTTCTTATTAATATCTTCCCCAGAATTTTCCACATTCTGCAACTAAAATATTCAAGACAGATTTAAGATAGCAAATGAGTGTTTTAGCACTCATTGATAATTTAGCTCTTATGAGCAGTCATTTTGTCACTTTGCAATTGCTACAGGTGCATCCAAAACTTCTATATGGGGAAGGAAACCTATTATTGCACTGAGTAAATCTACAGCACAGATGATACAAAAAAGTAAGATAAATAGCAAAAAAGTAAGATAAATAACAGGCTCATAGCTTTTTGGATGTTTAATGGTGGACAATAAGCTGCTAATTCTCTAGCTAAATTCTGTGCTGAAATTCTCCACAAATCTTAGAGTTAGCACAAAAAAATATGTGTAGTCAGTGGCCCTTCATGGAGTTTGCAATGTAACTATATGGGACAGGAATGAGGCGGGGTTTGACCACAACTCTGCAAATTACAGGCTGAGCCAGAGGTGATGTTTAAGTTGCCAGATGCTTTTTGTTTATGTGTGTTCCATATTGGAGACCCAGCTCTGGCCCTTGGGTGCTGTGGGACCTTGTGATACAGTAGAAAGCAAGCAAGGCTAAGGGAAATGGGTTGCCTTCTGAAAGTCAAATCAAAATCATATGCACTGTTAAAAATAATCTTTTCCTTTCTTGCATTGGCTTTGCAAATGAAAACCTGAATTTCAGGATTTTCAGCAGGAACTGGTCTTGCTGCAGGTACCAGAAACTACCACTATGATATTGAAAGGAAAACTAAAGGCAGAGTGAGAACCAGCGTGCATCGCCATGTTCCTCTCCTTCAGCCCCTGACTGCCCAGCTCCTCTGCCCTTCCCAACAGTCCTGTGGAAAAGGGCAGGGTCTCCTGGAGTCACAGGGCAGAGAAAGGCAAGGTGACCTAACCCAGACTGTCCACACACCAATGCCAGAAACCCCTGCTCCCTCTAAGGGCTTACATCAGACAGAAGGCACACCTTTTAAAGGAAAGCAAGGAAATACCTAGAGAAGAAAGACAGCACAAAAAACAACATTGTCTCACCTCTCAGCTGCCATTTTCCTCAAGTAATGTTCTTACAAACACGTGGCTTGCATGCCCCCCAGGTTTTTGCTGTAATACTTTAGACCTGCTAGTGTTCACCTCACTGGACTTTGGGAAACACAACAGGAACCAGTTGGAGTTTTCAAATTAAGAATACAAAGCTGTATATCAAATTCCATAAGTATAGAAAATTGTTTAAATTATAAATTCCAGCTTTCAAAACTGAAAAAAAATCACATTCAGCTGCCTGAAACCTAGGAACTACATGTGCTTTTACACAAATTTTTACTTTCTCCAGGCTCTCTGCCTCAATTGAAAGTCAGCTATACAATATTGTCAAATATAAGTGGAAGAGAAAACATAAACTGGGAATTTTGTACCTGTGAAGCATTCTCTTTTGCAACCCTAGTGAAATTCTTTGAATGAAGAAGAAACCTGGGGGGAGGGAAATAATGATATTTAATAGCAGGTAGGAAGGGCTTCAGCACTGTCTTTTTTCTTACCAAAAGCTAAAGACTTGCTGTGCCCCCATCAGCACAGTGTTTTAAAACCTTAAAGATGTGGTGGGACATCAATTCAGCCCTGACTCAGAGGCAGGAATGAACCACTTTGAATCACAGGCATGACTCTGTGCAGCACCGTGCCATCTGCTCACTGTGCTGCAGCACAGACCCAGCTCCACCACCTCAGCACACTCAGGCTCTGGGTGAAAGCTGTTTAGCTCCAGACACTGTTTTCTAGAAAACTATGACACCTTATGGGTTTCAGTCAAATGTGCAGGATAGGACAGACCTTGATGTTCAGCCATGAACTGTAACACTGGACATTTTGCAACAGAATCATTTCCAGAGATCACCTCCTATTCTAGAGGCTGGGGAAGAGATCACATGAGTTAAGTGGAGCACACTATCAAGATGCTTCTTCAGCTAATATTTATTTTTACTACATGATTAACCAAAGGCTACAATGATAGCGAGCCTGTGTAAAGGTAGGCAATGCTGGAAACACTTTCTGGCAGCTCCAGTTGCCAAGGAAACAAAGTTCTCTTGTCTCTCTGCATCCAGAAATGTTAGCTCTCTGTGTGAACACAGCTCTCAGGAAATGGTGTGTTCTGCGCTCTTCAAAAGACCTGCAAGGGAGAGGAAGGGGCAAAAAAGATGTGAGAAAGTACATGCAATGCTACTCAAACAGCTTTTGCACACATATTTTACTCACAGCAGACTAAACATTCATCATAAGATTTGTGCTTGGCTTTTACTTGTCAATAACAGAAGTTTATGTTACATATTGGTGCAGACCTTCATTATGACCTTCAGGAACCAGCCCAATAAAGTGCTGAGCGCTGGGAGAGCTTCTGTCCCAAGGCACATCCTCCTTCCACAGAAAAGTCCCTGGGTGGTGATGAGGAGACCAGCCACTCCCAAACTGCCAGCTGCAGGGAGGGACTGGGGCAGGCATTGGAAGGTTTCTGACTCTGGGGCCTTAAAAATGAGGGGAGTTGCACAGAGAAGAGCTAACTGGCAGTGAGTAGGTCAGTGGCTGGGATTAAGGAGTTCAGAAGACCCCAGCAGGAAACCATCTGCCTTGCTGTGCTGTCACCCTGCCTCCCCAGCAGCATTTCCGTCCACAGCTGGCCATGGCATGCATGCCAGGTCCCTGGAGCAGAGGCAGAATTGTCAAAACAGGTCACCACTTTGCCATCTGCCCTGCATTTCATTTCATCAGCATCCTCAGCTGGAAGTTTTACAACTTCTCATTTTTCTGGAGCAGACTAGAGCTGTGAGTCCAGAGAAACAAAATTATGCTTAAACCAGGTAAAATGTGAGCTACAGAACAACTTTCAAGACTTCTCTTAAAAAGAGAAAATTGTGGTATTCTTCAGGTATCTATATAAGGATACAGATACCTGATCTACAGACCAGCTCATCTGATACAGATTTTTTTAACAAAAAAAAACACTTAACTAAACAAACAAAAAAAAATCACACAAACCAATCAAACAAAAAGAAACAATGGCAAAGCAAAACAATTATGTCTCTCTAATTATCATTTACAACTACTTCTCCTTTGGGCATTAACAGTTAACCATCTTTCACAGCAAGTTGGTTTCCCAGGATGTGGAAGCACAGCTCTGCTGGTAAGTGGTGCCACTGTTCCAGAGTAACCCCATTTGTTCCCCAGAATGGGAATCAGCTAACACAACTTGAACTTCCCCCCAACTTTGGCTCTGAGACAGGAGATGATAATGACATTCAAAATTTTGTGGGAATCCATAAAAGTCACTTTAAGATTAGCCTGGTCGTTTCTTTTTAGGATGATCCCAGTGGATTGTGTGGGGTAAGTACTGACTTTTCCCCAAAGAGCTCAAGATCCTGCAGCGTCTTCTCTTCATGTTTTTAACAAGAAAAGACAGATGATTCATTTCCAGGAAGGGTAAGAACTCTCTTAATTATATGCCAATGATACCTAAATCTTAATCTTCTTTGCTTTGTACTTAGAACTGTTTGTTGACTTGTTCTAGTGCCTGGCAGAAGGAAGAGTGAAAAATGATGTAGCTGAAAGTAGAGAAAAGGGAATTTTTCATACAGCCCCTAAACCTTGCCCCTCTCACCTCCTCCTCTACCTCCTGTTTTTGGTACCTTCATTCATACACAAATTAATGGCTTAATGACAAGTGTGATGAAAGATGGGTGAATTTAGCTCTCTGAATAAGGGCTGTGACTGCACCAGCTGACTAAACCATTCCCTGCTGACTCTGGGACAGAGTGACTGCTGACTCCAAGATGGAGTGGAGAAGGCTAAATCCCAGTTAGCTGTTCCCCCTTCCCTTTTGGCAGCTAATCAAGTCCTATTGGTCACTCACTGAACACTACAGAGAACCTGGAGCTGCAGAACAGTGATGCTAAAAGTGGGGAGTATCAGGTAAAACGAGGTGTGGATGTCACAGTTTTCCTCAGTGCAGGAGGAGTGACCTTACTTACACATGCACCAGTAAAGCTCACAAAACAAACCCTCAGTTCCTTGAAGTTATTCGGGTTTATTTAAGTCACACTGAACAAAGGGCTAAAACCTGGCCAGCTCAAACTCTAAGTCATGGATTGGGGTGAAGCCCAGAAGTTGCCAAACTGCCCAGAAAGCCCATTTAGCCAGAGCACACCCAGAAAGAACCCATGTGGCCTGTACGTGAGGGGGAAGAGCCCCAGTGAGGCTTCCAGCAGTGGGGCTGAGGTGGCCCTTCACCTGAGGTGAAGGTGGCCATCTTCCCCCCTACTCTGCCTGGTTCTATTTCATAGAATCACAAAGGGCCTCATTAAGGATGGGAAAGACCTGTAAGATCATGCATTCCAACCCAGCTTTGCCAAGCCTGCCATTAAGCCATGTCCCCAGGTGCCACATCCACATGGTTTTATAAATACTTCCAGGGATAGTGACCCCACCACTTCTCTGTGCAGTCTGCTCTGGTGTTTGATAACCCTTTAGAAATTTTTCCCAATATCCAATCTAAACCTCCCCTTGTGCAGCTTGAGGACATTCCCTTGGATTCCGCATTTGTTACTGGGAGAAGATACTGACTCCCACCTGGCTACAGCCTTGTTTTGGGTAGTGGTAGGGAGTGATAAGGTCTCCTGTGAGCCTTCTCTGAGTGGTAGGGAGTGATAAGGTCTCCTGTGAGCCTTCTTTGCTCCAGGCTTAACAACTCCATCTCCCTCAGCCATTCTATCACCCCCACTGCCCTTCTCTGGACATTCTCCAGCCACTTGGAGTCTTTCTTGTAGTGAGGGGCCCAAAACTGTATGTAGGATTCAAAGTGTGGCTTTACCAGTGCCAGGTACCGAGGGAGAATCCCTGCCCTGGTCCTGTTGGCCACACCATTGTAGAGCCAAGCCAAGGATGCCATTGGCCTTCACACTGCCTGAGGTTGTTGTGACCCAAGTGCAGAATCCAGCATTTCACTTTTTTGAACCTCAGGCAATGGGCTTCAGCTCATGGATCCAGCCTGTCCGGATCCCTCTGCAGAGCCTTCCTGCCCTCCAGTAGATCAACACTCCTGTCCACTTTGGTGTGAGCTGAAAACTGACAGAGGGTGGACACAATCCCCTCTTCCAGATCACTGATAAAGGTATTGAACAGGAATGTTCCCCAAACAAAGCCCCGGGGAACACCACTTGTGACTGGGCACAGGTGGATGTAACTCCATTCACCACCACCCTCTGGGCCTGGCCAGATTTTACTCAGCAAAGAGTAGATTCATCCAAGCTGTGAGCAGCCATGCTCACAACTACTTAGCAGTGTCAAGCAAGGTAATTTTAAGCCTTTTGCAGTCAATACTTAACATATTTGATAAAGTAAAAAACAACATTTAAGCTCATGTATGCATGTCACAAAGACTATAAATGGCCATTTTACTCTGTCTTGTTTGATGTTGTTAATAAACTGCAGATTACAAAGTGTGAAAATGAATCTGAAAACTCTTGTCAATATTGGCAGCATATGGAAGCGCTCTTTTTGAGACATTTGTTTCAATATGTGATGCAAGCAGAAAATCAGCCTGGGATCAATTTGTCAACTGCTTAGAGCCGAACTGTGTGTAAAGCTGGAAAAGTCAGGCTCCAATTAGAAAGGTACTTAGTGGGATGCATAAAATATTGAGTCAAATTTTACTGTCATTACTTGCTGTGTGTAGCATGATTAAATTCAGTGATACTGCTCATGGAATAAAAATACTAGGCTAAAAATTATATTTCTAAGAGACAAGGAGGAGGAGAAGGAAAAGAAAATCAATAGAAGTATAAGAGAAAATTAGAAAAGCAACACAAGCTGAACAAAACCTACAGAAGGAGAAAGTGTTGACTAGTGCAACCAAGTGACATCAAGAAGAAATATCAAGTGAGAAATTACAAATTGGAAGAAGAACAAAGAAAACCATCAAAGACTTAATCATTACACTGAAGTATGCCCTGTGGCTGTGTTGTCTTGACCTTTTTTTCTGATTTCATCTCTTTTGCTGTTACTACAAGAGCCCATTATTACAAATTTTCAGCATATCCATAAAGTAAATGGGACCGAGGCAGTCCCTTTTTATTTTAATAAACTAGAATCTCATACCAGCTAATTTTCCAAAGCATTTTCAATTGTGGTGAAAGAGGATTACTAAATGCTTTAGGTTGGTAATTGCTCTACGTGCCAAAGGATATTTTTGGTAAATGCAAAGATCCTTTGAAATCTCAAAAATAGAAACTATTTTATTGCCCAATGGCTTCACTTTCCTTTATTTAACAGTATGACTTTAGTGAAGACACAAGTGTGTCTTTGCTGCCTGGGAGTTCATACTTGCTCTGCCACACACTGACTGAAACTGCTGCTTTCCACCAGTAGGGAGAGTTGGGCAGTCAGGCGTCTTACACAGATGGCTGTTAAGGAAAGTGAAATAATCTGGGGCTCGTCCATGAAGGACAATGCATTAAACATGCTTAATAAAAATGCTTAATTGTTATGACAAAAAAAATTTAAAAGTCACTGATGAGCTTTAGAAAACACAAGACATGCATATAGCTTGTCATGCTCCTGGCATGTAACCCATGGTTTTATTTTCATGCTAGAGACAGAAATGCTCCTAGAAAATACTCACCTTAGCAGAACTGAATCAGGCTGCCAGCTTCTTATGCAGATAGGCTTTCTAAGAAAATCTGCTTCATAATTAAAACCAGTGTTACATCTAAAGTTTATCAAAATCTAAACACTTCTTATAAGGTGCACCACTACACAATTTTGCACAAAAAACAGACAAATTCTCTGAGACTGTTCTGTGATCAGCTGGCAAAACTGTCTTGTACAGCAGGTTTTCATCAAGCCAGAAAAAACAGGTTGCCCAGAGAGATGATGAATTCCCCATCCCTGCAAACATTCAAGGTCAGGCTGGAGAAGGCTCTGAGTACTTTGATCTAGTTCAGAATGTCCTTGCTCATTGCAGGGGGTTGGACTAGATGGCCTTTAAAAGTCTCTTGAAATCAAAGTATTCTGTGGTTCTAAGATCTGCAAATAACTCATTCCTGAACAAAATAGCCATTTATTTCAACGGCACATTTTTGCTACCAAAGATGGAAAATGGATGCATTCACATTTACAGGGAGTTTGACAGAGAGGGAGCTCCAGCTGCTGAGGCTGGCAAATGGCATTTTTAGGCTTGAGCCTTTTCTCTTGGAGCCAGCCCATGGTAGATAAACAAGTGTTCAGAGAAAGAGAGATTGCTGTTCTTGTCTATCAACCAAAACTCTTGCTAGACAAGTGGAAAGTGCAGACTCACCTCCTTGCACCAAACCAGATATTGTAACTGCCTTGATCTCCCATATGCTGACCAAATGGGCGTGCTCCAGCAGTAATGGATTTCATTTCATCCAGAATATTAATATTTCAATTCCCAATAGCAATTTAACCTTTAAAATATAGTAAAAAAACTTACATATTTCAACATAAATGATAAAATAATCTCACTATATTTTAGGTGTGAATCTGAGTTTCTTACTGAGGCAATTCAAATCTGAACTTTCGACTGTTGATTTTGATTTATTTTTACCTTGATTTTACCAAGTATTTATAGGACATTTTATACTTTAAAGTCACATGGTACCTGTAGAATGCTTGATACACCTCTTAAATTAATGAAGAGTTAGGAAAGTGTCAAAAACTATTCAGACAAGATTTATTTTTTCAGCTAGTCAGCAATAAATGCAAACACATGCTGAATCCTTCTCATGCTGTCTATCTGTGACCCACACAGCACTGTTTCACAAACCACAGAGCACGTGTCATCTCAGAGGAGAGTTTCAGAGATCACTTTAGACATTTTCAGGGATGAATCCTCATTCCAAGAAAATGAGGCTCTGGGTCATATAGACAGGTCCACTGAGTGCAAAGGATCATGATGAAGTGTTCCTCTTTTTTCATAACAATCAAGGATACCTCTGGCAATTAAATTTCCCTCCATTATCAGGAATACTGAAAAATAAGACCAGCTTCTAGGTAGTGAAGTGAATAAAAGAGACAAGAGCTATTCTACAGGAGAAGCGACACTGAATTTTATGTGTAGCCTGGACAACAGAAGAATGAACCATTTGAGTCTCCTGCTCTTGTACCTTTGTTGCCTCTGAAAAGAAAAAATGAATGATCCTAAGGCTCCTGCAAAGAGTTACATTCCTGGCTTTCTATAGGTGTCGTGGTGGGGAAAGCAGATAATCTCTCCCTATAATTAGATTTTCTCTTACTTTGAATGTCCGTGGCAACAAAGTAATGAGGTCTCTTCAGAGTTCACGGGCATCCCTGCTGCCGAGCCAAACCCCATGGAAAAAAATCAGTCCCAGTGCTCCTGGAAGTGCTTCATGCAGGCACACCGGGTTTTTATGCGAAGGTCCTCTATCAGGGGTGTTGCCATGGAACCTTCTTAGTAACTCAGCTCTGATAAGCCTTTGCTGTGCAATTACCAGCTGGTGGTTTGGCTCAGAGGGCCTGCAGTCCCTTGGCACTGTGATTAATCTGAGACCCGTGGTGTGTTTGAGCTGACACTGGAATTGTGCACCTGGGGCTTGCCCTGCCTTGTTAGCTCTCCATTCAAACTGCTGGATTTCCTGGTCACCCGTTCTCCCTGCAATTCCTACTCCATAGCTGCTCAGTTACTCCATGAATTAGTATATTTTACCAACTAAATATTAGGGAAAAAATCATAAAGAAATAGAGAAAATATTTAATTTAATAACTTTTGCAACCCAATTATTATTAGGATGGTGTTAATCATGTGAAATAGTAATCTTGTCTAAACCATATGAGCTTTCTACAGATATCATTTCTGCAGCAGCTTATTTCAACAAATTGAACACCAGTTTTGTTTATTATTTTGCAGACTATGTTCATGAATATCGTTCTTTTGCAGATTCTGTCACTTGAAAGGCTACGTTAGACTCCACTATTTCCAGATTAATAATTCCTCCTGGAGAGAAGATACTTCTGAGAAAGGATCCAGGTTCAACATTTTTGAACCTATGTACCATATATATTCACAGCTACTGCTTGTTATCTCTGTGATTGCCCCGTGTTGCTTTAGAGTAATGTACAAATGGATTTTTGGGGTACACTCCACTTAAGTTTGAATTACAATTATGTATCCAGAGGGTAAATGAATTGCACATGATCTTATCATTTTGGTAAGCTTTGTGAATCTCTGAGATTTGAAAAAGATCTCTTAAGTAAGAATTGATACATGGATCTTCAAAGTGGTATAGCATTGTGATCTTTTCAACACAACCAAGAAATAATAAAAAGAAAAAAAATAAGAAAGGATGGAAAGGCATAGAACATAGCATCATTAAGTCTGGAAAAGACTTCTGAGAACTTTAAATCCAACTATTAACCTAACACTTCCAGATCAATCATTAAACCACATCCCTAAGAACCACATGTACTCATTTTTAAAACACTTCCCAGGCTGGTGATTCTACCACTTCCTTGGCAGCCTGTTCCAATGATTCATTTAATTCTGACACAAATTTATCTATAGGTGCAACCACCATAGATATGAAATATATTTGCCAAGTTACAATTTTCATCTCCTGGGGAGGATTCAATTTTGGAGGCTTTAAAATTCTACTAAATATTAAAACAGATTTCAGAAATGGCTCCAAAGTAACTTATTCCACTAAATACTTTATTCCACACTATTCCTCTACTATAGAAGATGCATGTATTTTCACTTCTAAAATACTATACATGGATATTGCGCTAGAAAAATAATTAAGGTATTAAACCTTTCCCATTACTATTTTTAACAATATTTCTTCTTTTGTCTTTCAGAATTTTTCCCTCAACAGGAAAGACATATTTCCTTTACAAACAAATCTGCTGCAATTACATTCTGAATACATAACTACTCATCTCTTCACTGTGAGATCCAAACTTAATTTCTACTACATACATATTTGCATTTTGAGATACAGACAGATACACATTTAGAAGATGCTATGTGAGATAAAATAGGACAGCCTCTCTGGTTCATATCTAGGCTTTTTTATCTTCTGAAGTACCAAATTTGTTCTATCCTGATGAGCTTAGTGACTCTTCCTCAATAAAAAAAAAAATTGTTCTACACTCATCAAGAATTTCATTTAAACAGCATAAAAACAGTCAAAGGAAAGAAAGAAAATGGCAGATGGTATTGAACGTCTTCTGAGAGTTCTATAGTTTTGCCAATACTATCATTCCCCTTTTCATGTAAAGTCAAATTGCCAGTAGTCAAAAATCATCAAACTCTAAAAACACAGGTTATGCCTGACTAACAAGGAAAACTCTTCCAGAATGGATAATATTTGAAAAGCTTGCTTTACCTACCCTGTCCTAAATACATTTCTACTGAAAACTGGAAAACCAGAAAAAACATTAAGAAAATATGCTTCCTTTGAAAAATGTTCCGAATGGCTTAGATGGCTACAAGTAGTTGGGATTAAGTCACTTTGTCAAATCACCAAGTTCAGCAACACCAGCACAAAATTGTGGCCCCACAGCAGCCAACAGAAAAGCACCATCAGCAATCCCTGGAGAAAAATGAGTGATCTCCATCTACAATAAGCAAAGAAAGACTCCCCCCTGCCCCTTCTCATATTCCTCAGTGGAGGGCTATTCCCAGAGGATTGAAAATCAGCCTTTAAGTTACTGCTGCAGCAGGAGTATTCTCAAGTTGTCCTCTCTGAGACACTGCTTTTCAGTGTTTAGGCAAACTTCTAATACTGGATCTGCTTGAATTTTTTTTCTTCATGCTAATTTTCAGCCTTTACTTTATTGATTTTGAGACAAATTTGTAAAGAAGAAAAGAAAAGAATACACAGAGGGAAAGGACAAAGAGGAATATTGTAAGGCTGGGGAGACAGGACAAAGAAAGAGGTAGAGACAAACAAAAGCAGAGGCCTGTTTGCCTTCTGCCTTTAGACTAAAACATAATAGCTGTAGAAACTACATGGAAAAAAAAATTATAAGGTCTGTAGAGAGAGTCTAGCCTAAGAAAATAGTCTGTGATTATTTTTTAGTTCCTGAACAGAGACAGTAAACATAATTCTGAGCACTTGAATAGTTTTTTTCTGCCTCTTCCACATTAACATTTTCTTCCATAACATTTCCCATCAGCGCACAAATCTTTGAATGACAAATAATAAAAGCAGCTGAAAATACAAGGATTAAAGTGATATCTCTGCATATTTTTCCAAGATAGAGCCACAGAACAGTAACATCCAGAAGCTTTGATTTTTCTGGCCTGCAGCAAGCACAAGACTCAAGGCTCTCCAAACCAGACCAAGGGGAATTACTAGTACAGGAAATTACTACCACTACCATTTTACAGTTTATTTTACTACTCATCCTTCTTTTCCACAAGCCACATTCAGCAGGGCATCTTCCAAGCTTTCAACATTCAATCACTATGTTCATGTGTTCCTCCATGTTGCCTTTTTACTTCAGAAGTCCCTAGGAAATACCATAAAATTACTTATTTTCCACATCATTGCAAGGTGGATGTGAAAATTAACCTCCTTTAAAATCATATTCATTACATTTATTTTTAAAAAATGCTTTGAAGTAAATCACCCAAATAAATTGAATTTAGACTCGGGAAAAAAACAGATCCTCTGGAGTTCTGTGGATTTCACTGCTTGATGTCTGCAGGTACTCAGCACTGCAGGTGGTGAGGTCATTCTTTTGCCCCTTTTGTTAGACTCTTTTATTATCTGCTGTTCTGTACTCTGATATGGGAATCTTCTAGAGCCACAAGAGCAGACTCAGGCAGGCCCATCAGTTGATAAACATTTGTTGCCTTCACCTCCACCACTGTGAAATTAACTTCTTTTTTGGAATGAGAAAAACAAAAGATGTGTTGAAAACAGCAGAAAATCCACCCTGGGTTGAAGGCTTATTTGCCATTTCTCTGCCTTTGCCTTCTAGCCTTCTCCTTTCAAAAGCCTGAAGTCTTTGATCCAAGAATGCATTTACAGGGAAAAAAAAAAAAAAGATACCATTTCACAAACCAATTTGGTACTTCCAATATGACTAGCTGTAAATCTGAGGTAATAAAAGCAAAACTAAAAATAGAGGGGAAATCCTGAGCATTTTTCAGAATAATTACAGCATTAAAACCATTGATTTCTTCACCATTATGACTGTATCTGACATTTACAGTGTTTATGGGTTGTAAAAACATAGTAAAGAAAATTTTGGGTGCATGAAAGATAGAATTTTTCTACACTGAATTCTTCCTAATTTCATATCCTGATTTCTTTAAAAATCTTTAAATTGATTTCTATCTAGTTCTTATGTGGAAAACTCTGCACATGCTTTTGTAAGAAGAATTTGTTGAACTGCCTCTTTGCTGTTAAATAATAAAATAAAAAGCTACTTAAAAGGACAATTATATTGTCATTTGAGTGCCTCTAATTAAACCTACATAAAACTACTATGAATAAGTGTCTAAGAAAAATAACCATAATTTAAGTATGAAAGCAGTTTTTAAGTTTGTTTTGATTATGAACATAATTAAATAAAGTATTTATTATTTGAAAGGGGGACCAACATGGATATCAAGTGGCATTTTTAATTTTAGAAAAATATACAAATAACAAATACTGGTTTTGCTATGACACCAACACAATCTTAATGGCTACTCTAGAATGCAAAAATATAATATAATATAATCCAACATAATTGTTGGACTGTATTATATTACAATATAATTGTCTACCTAGTTTATATACAGTCTATCAAGTATATATATATATTCTATCTAGTTTATATATGTTTTGCAGAGATTACATCCTTCCAGTCTAGAGAAAAATGTAGAAGAACATGTTGTTTCTGAAGTTAATCAGCACACTATTCCCAGAGAACCCCTCAATCCAGACTTAGAGACACTAAGAGATTGTCAAAAATGCACTGTTCCTAATGCACAAGTGGTGCTCAAACTGGCATTTGGAAAACACAAATTTATGAAACACTTAATCATATAGTACATTTTTAAATGTACTTGGTTTGGATGGAATTATGTATACATCAATTCTGTTGGTTTCTACTTTCCTGATATAAATAATAAAATAGTGTACTGTGCCCCAGACAGCCAACCTGAAGCAGGCCAGGTCAGTGATCACCATGGAGACCTTTAAGAACTCATAAATGCTTAAAAAATAAAATCAGCTGTCCTAGAAATGCTAGAATAATTCCTGTGCTTTTTTAAAAGTTCTTCTTTAGTCTCTGCCTCATATGGGGCTCCACCTGTGCCCTCTCTTTGCCATCCAACCACTCAACTTCACTAAACGCACCTCATTAATTAAGTACTTTTGATGAATCCTTCAACAAACCGTGTTAAAATTGGCCAATAACTTTAAAAGCCATTCAAAGAAACAGAAAGAAAATACAAGTGGTATTCAGTTTTATTAATTTTGCCTAAAAACAAGTGGTGCAATTTGATACCTACTGAACTGTAGGCATCCTGTATGCAACACAAGATCACCATGGCATCCATCCAAAACTGACCACGTTCCTGGGCTGGAGATTGAAAGAAGAGAGGATTCTGAAAACCCTGGTATCTCACTCTCTAGTCCCATGAAGCTGAGGTTTTTATAAGTAGAAACCAGCCTCAGAGAAGTTAAAGATGCACAGAAATTTCTCTTCTTTGAGGATAAATTTTGCCCATAAAAATGAGTCCCTATAGAGGAATGTGTTGGAGATCTGGGTTGTAAAAACAGCACAAGGAAGGAACGATCTTCCATGAGTTACTGCCTAATCTATTCTACATATATAAGGAAAAAAACCCAACAAACAGAATAAAAACTTTGAAGATTAACTCATTATAAAGAAAAACGTTAACAAAAAATAACTATGTGACAACAAGTCCATAAAGAATTATTTCACAAGACATGTACCTGTTAGGGCAGGTTCAAAGGAGGATCAAGAAAATTATCAGAGGACTGGAACATTGATCTTATGAAGAAAGTCTGAGAGGATTGGGGTTTTTCAATCTGGAGAAGAAATAGCTCCAAGGGGATTTCACTGTGACATTTCCATCGTTGAAGAGGGTTTATAAGAAAGACAGAGAAAGACTTTACAGCAGAGTCTCTGAAGACAATATAAAGGCAAACAGTTTTAAACTGAGAGTAGGTTTAAACTGGAAGGAATTTCTTGTGGTGGGAGTGGTAAGACACTGGAACAAGTTGCCCAGAGAAGCCGTGGTTGCCTCATTGCTGGAAGTGTTCAAGGCCAAGTTGGACAGGGCATTGAGCAACCTAACCGAGCAAAAGGTGTCCCTGCCACACACAGTAAGAGGTTTGGACTAGGTGATCTTTAGAAATGCCTTCCAAATCAAACCATTCTATAATTTTACAATCCTACAATTTTTATCCTTTGTAAGTCTAGTTTAATTATGAAACTTACTTGTTAAATAAAAATAGAATATATTATCCAAAGTTTATGGGATTAAAATTTGTAATCGGGAAAGATCAGTGTAAACAACAACTTGTTTAGAAAATTCAGTTTCCAGAAGAAAGGAAGAAAACCACAAGTATTATTCATAAAAATTGAAGTATTTATCAGGAAGAGAGGAGTTTCTGTACCGAAGCCTCATTTGTGGTTACTAAAGAAAGAACTCCTCAGCTATTGCAGCTACATTGAAATAAGGCAAGGGCATTGAAGAACAACCAATGCAGATTTCATGAAGAAACAGAGGTTTTGACTCAGGTTGAAAAGGTCAAAATTAGGCAGGAAATAAGCATTAAGTACATTAAACACCAGGGGTTTAGAAAGAAATGCGTTATTTTCTTCCGGAAGAAGATTGTTTAACAGCAGCAGGAAATACAGCGATGAGAATACTTTTGGTCTCTGCAGTACAGGAATAAATGATGGCTTATGACACATAGCTGAATATTTTAAATTGATGAGAAAGCAGAATCAGGAGCCTTTCCTCCGTTTTAAAGACGGAAGATTACCACGCAGACATTTCTAGGGATAAAACTTTCATTTAAGTAAAAGCAAGCTACCGGGGTATATACCTGCTAGGACATCTATCAACTCATTTCCCTGTCATTTTCTTATTTGGACTAATGCTTAGGTTACCAAAGAAAGAAATTGAACTTGCAGAGCCTGCCGTACATTGAAAAGTGTGTCGCATCGCTAGTTATCTACTAGCTGGATTAACACTTACAAAGTTGGTGGTTTGCTTAAATGCTGCATGTGGAAACCAAGGAGGTAGGTACAAAATATTTATTTGGGCTACAGATTAAAATTACTCACACGGACAAAGGCTGGGGAAATGAGTCAAAGGTGTCACTGCACAGACACAAGGATAAATTGTCCATTTGTGACACTCAACAGTTCACAGAGATGCTATCATTGCATTGCAAGGGTTCCATATTGCTAGAGTTTCATACCTCCTTGATGTTTCTTGTAGGCAGCTCCTCTAGGCACTGACTCTGCTTTGTCCTCACAGTAACCAACTGACCCCAGTTCCCACCAATCCACTCTTTTATAACACTCTTCTTATTGGCTACAGATGTGGCCTGTTAACATCAGGCCTGCTCCTAATCTTTAGTAATTGGCTCAGCTGCAACTCTTTAGGGGGTAAGATTACTTTCTATGCTACCTTTATTTACTTATGTTCTATCCCCTTACACAGGGAACCAAATGACATGAAATGCTCTTCCATTTATTGATGGAGCAGAAAATGTGGTTTTTGACTAACAAGCTAACAAGGCCAAATTTTGGGGAGAGTCAGGAGGTATCTATGTCCTGCTCTTCACCTGGACTTACTGCTTTGGGAAGAGCAAATTTTCTGCATTTTGGTCATACATATACCCAGACCAAATAAAAGCAAGAGGCTCCTGCACCTTCCTTACCTTATTGCTTGCTCCCCCTCTGAATCTGCTGGTATGATGAGGTCTTGGGATGAGAAGACATGACTGAGGGAAATGTGAATTCATTTTTTCATGGAGCTTTTTGCCACCATTATTGGAGAACTGTGCTGTTGCACTGGAGCCCCAGAGGGTGCAAAGCTGTTTCATCCTAAGGAAGGGCTGAAGCTGGTGGCCATTCTGCTGTCATGAAAGCAGCTCAACATCAAAAGCAGAGTAAGACGTGTCTTTGGCACCCACTTAGCGTGCAGCAACCATTTGCATTGGCATCCATCTTATCCAGTCACAGCCCATTTAAAATGCCAATTCTGACTATGTTAAAAACCATGAAATTATCAGACCATTGGCTTCACCTGGATTTGAAGCTAAAATTTAAAAAGGGGTGCAAACTATTGGAAACATTACCTACCCTAAGGAGAGGTCATGTCTTTGTCATATTTTCATAAACCAACATGAAGCTGACGGCTTTCAAATAAAAAATTATTTTATATTTGCCTCCTCTTTTAAACTCTTAAGTAATCAACACCATGGGTTTGTTTTCTAAAATGTTAGTTGAAGTTCTTTCCTTCCTACTAAATTAGTTTTGCGTCTTTGTATTTCTACAATTGATAGGATTGGCAGTACTTGGACTAAGCTTACATATTACTTTTTGCTTTAGGTATATTTATCATACATTATATTTACTAGATCTCTGGAAGTCTTCCAAAAGATTCTTTATAAAAAGTAATAAATACTTACTTTGTTTGCAAAATTAATGTGTGTTTCAAGATGAGTAGGAAACTAGAAGTGAGGATTTGAGACAGAGAAATAATTTTGGCAAAAGTAGATTACTGTTTTTTCTTTGTCCAGCACTGATAAAAATGTAATAAGTAACAAAATAGATTAGCTAGAGAATTTTCCTAGTTATGGAAATGAGCATAGATTGGAGGGTTTTTATAGAACTCATTTCAAAAGCCGGCAGAAATCTTGGGGCATTCTTGAATCACAGGGGAAAGGGAATAATCCTCAAGAGGGATGACTGACTTGCACTGAAATTTTTCTTTATAAAGGGTAATGCATGCAAAAGAAAACAGTAAATAAAACTTATACAATATTCTGAAAAGTAAATTATCAGACATATCAAATCCTAAGGCAAAAAATCTGTTTGATTCCAAGCAGGAGGATTGAAATATCCAAGTGGCTGGATTGGAGAGCCTATAAATTTCTCACAGCTGTTCTATATGTGGTCACCTGAGGCTCCCAGGATGCTGGGGACTCCAGACAGAACCCTTTGCTGTGACCAGCACAGGTCAGGATCCTGCCCACTTGCCCACACGTGGAGCAGGAGTACAGGTCAGGAGATTCCAAACAGGGATTCCCATGAGATGCCCATGAGCTGGGCAGCAGGAAAGTCCAGCCCAGTCTAGCAGCCTAAAGATAGCTCTGGTGTGGGGAATAATGCTTATTAAAGTGTATAGAACAAAACTGACAGTGAGACGTGCAGATGTGACCTTTTGGCATGTGATACATCATGGCCCTAATTACTGGGTTGGAAACAGGAAGGTGAAGAATACCCATCTCTACCCACAAGCTCTTTTTGCTGCACTTAGTGGTAAGAGACACATTAAAGCCAACCATATAAATGGCAGGAGCATTCATTCTGCCTAACCCACCTTTCCACTGTATCATGTCCAGCTAGTGTGAATTCATCTACTGCTTTTTTATATTTTTGAGTCGAGGCCTCTCAGATGTTTGAGATCTTTTCTCTAACATTTATGTGACAGAAGCACCCAAAATTACTTTTTGCCAACCTGTCCTCCATATTGTAAATTTTCAATTAAAAGAGAAATGCAATGAGAAGCATTTAATATTCACAGTCCATATTTCTGTCCTTACACAAGCAGAAAGGAAACTCATTATGTTGTCTTAGCATATTCTGTTTTTGTACAGAATTGAATCACAAAGTCACTGAGACGGTGCTTCCTCGACATGGGGGAATTAAATAATTCCTAAATTTTAGCTCCAAATGAGTTATAAATGCTGATGCCTGTTCCCTAAAAGGCAGGAGTGCCATAGGATTCTCAGGAGATGGAGCAGCTCATGGTCATTCCCATTTTCAGAGCCCACAGCCACTGCACAGAGTGCCTGACCACAGGGCTGAGGCAGGGCCTAATCCTGGTCTCTGCTGGCTGGGGTCTTGCTGACCACAGCAAGGGAAAACACGCTCCAGCACATTAATGTGTCAGCACACTAACTGCAGGGGAATGAGAGCTCCTGCTGGCATTACACAGTAAAGTGCTCAAGATTTTACAGCCCTTGTGTGTCTGAATGCATCTATCCATCATTTTTTCAATGCAAGTGCAAAACCTTTATATTTCCAGACTGGGGGTACAACCAGCTCAGTGCTGAAGAACAACATGAGGCTTTTTGGTGCTGCAGACATGTTGTTTACAAGGTTAAAAAGCATAGATGGGGAATATCAAAGGGAAAACATTTATGAAGTCTCTCCAAAGAACACTTCCCTGAAGCTCTTGTGCCTGTTTGAGAAACCACAACCAGGTTTCTTCACATCCTTTCATTCTTAATATGCTGAGGGAGAGGCAGAAGTGGCAGGCTATAACTGACAATTTTGGACACAATCAGACTGGATTTAGTGAGGCCAGGATCTCAACCTGAGACCTTCTTACAAAGAAAAAAAAAGTCAGTTAGATAAAACATTTCATTAAAGCATATCAAAAGGTGCCTTGCCTTTGCCCAAGATAATGACAGTGGTGTGGAAACAAATTAACTGTTTATAATTATCCCTTTTATTTTCCTCAGAAATTCACTGTGCTAGAAAACCCAGCAGCTCATAGGGTAAACCTTGATTGATGAAACAACCTTTTGATGATGCTTGAAAGCATGACTGTTCTGATTCAACAAAGCCACAGTTAGTGTCACATCAAAGAAATACTGGCTAAACTGAAGAAATTATATGTACTCACTGCTGGAGGAAATTACAGGCTGATGAATCTCACCGTACAAAGTGTGATGATTTTACAGCTGTCTCCAAAATCAGGTGGTAAAGACTTAGGAATTACTGAAATACAGGCTAAGATTTGGCCTTAAAAATGCTTAGGGCTAAGATTTGGCCTAAAACATGTTTATTTCTGATCAGAATGGAATAAAAGTTTTTAAAAAGCATAAAATCCTCTTATTCTTATAGGTGGTGATGAGTGTTAAAGGTGCAGGTGGTTAGAAAACTGCCTTTTTATTTTGAAATTGATGTATACTGTATTGAGACACAGTAAACATGAAAATCAATTATGCCATCCTTGCAGTACCCTGTGAATTACAGGAATATTCCAAACACAGTGAAAATAAACAACTATGGAGACATTTTATATTTTTTATCTCCTAGGGGCAAAAATAATTTTCATTTAAAATTCAATTTTTTTACACTGAAGTGTAGCTATGTACCGACACGATGGACAAGTTAAGTGTTACCACAATTTCAAAGTAAATTTTAGATATAAAGATGAAATTTTAGAGAAAATAAACAGAAACAAGAAGGAAAACTCGATGCTGTTGAATAAGCATAAGAGTAGAATTTAACCCAGTAATCCCAGTCATCTTTAGAAGGTCAGGAGACCTTTCTTAATTCTCTCCAGACAGAATATAACCCAACCAGAACAGGATTAAAAATAGCTGTATGTGAAACTCCAATAATTTTTTATATCCCTGTAGGACTTTAATCTTCTTAGAGCAGTGAAAATCTTCTGAACCTTTTCTAGGTAATACTGGAGTCTAACGTATACAGAATCAATGACGGATCTCTCAGGGGGGAGGATTCCAGGTTACAATAATTTTTCCTTTGCATTTAAGAATAACTTGAATATCATTCTAAAGAATGGCATTAGGAGAGTCTGCAGGTATGAGGTACTTGTCTAATTTATTGGCCCAAACCACTCGAACTCGAACCATGTGGTTATTAAAATTGGCTATTAACATTTTAAAGGAAGCAAGGAATAAAGCCTGCTTAAATGACTATAGACTAATATATTTATCAAACCCTAATAGCAATCCCAAAAGTTATGAAGAGTTTTATTGACTTCCTAGCCATTGAAGTGTGGGTAATTCAAACATTCTTCAGAGAGCACTTTACTGGACATTTGGATTTATCAATAATATGTTCTTTTAGATAAGTTAAGGTCACTTACCCTGATTATAGCCATGAGTGTGATTGGTGCTTTTCTTCAGAGACTGGACTTGGAGCTTGGACTTGGAGTCTAGAGCTTGGACTGAATTAATCTCTGAAGGCCATCCTCAAGCTGAAGTGCATGAATGGAGACACTCTTAGTTTGCTGTTGCAGAATCCTCTGACTCCTCCCGCTCAGGAAAGACTACACCAAAGTTTTCTTCACGTAGGCTGATAAAGAAGACTTAACCCCAGATGCTCTGCAGCACTACTGCCAATCTACATTAGACTGCCTCCCCCATTGGCCAGCTGACACTGCCCACCCCAATTATTCATCCCTCATCCCCCCTGCAGTTTGCTGCCCTTTGCCCTGCCCTTTGCCCTGTGCCCTCAGGTCATTGGTCACTGACCCCACACTGAAGTCGTGCTGACCACATGGTTCCGTCTTTTGTCCCTGGTCCCTTTGGTGTGGTGACTGCAACAAATCCTTCCTGGAATATATCATGCAAAGATCCTTCCTGTCTTTCCTCTGCTGAGCTATCTGTGGCCTGTGCATGGACTTGAAATGGCTGCTCTTGTGGCCTTACTCTGAGCAGCTTCTGAAGGAGATGTGTCAAAGAAGGTTGCAGCATTTCTACCGCCCTGCCACGCTGCTACAAATGGCACCTGAATGTTGAGGCCCTTTGTCGCCTCCTTTGAAAGCATCTCCACTGGCCAGTGGATTTGTCACATTCAGGTGTTCCATTACCTGAGGGGAAACCCCAGTTTGGTGAGAAAACCCCAGTTTTACGGGGAAACACCTGAGGGCAGTGACCAACAACCCTCTGGATCATCCAGGATGTTGAGGACCAGTTGCATGAGCAGAACTCACCATAGGAGGTTTTTTCTGACCCACCAGAGTGGTGAGTGTGTTGCAGTGAAGGTCATGTTATTTCTCTTCTTTTTTTCTTTTTTTTTTCTTTTCCTTGCATTGAAAAAATTATGGATAGATGCATTCAGACCCATAAGGGCTGTAAAATCTTGAGCACTTTACTGTGCAATGCCAGCAGGACCTTTCATTCCCCTGCAGTTAGTGCGCTGAAATATTCATGTGCTGGAGCATGTTTTCCCTTGCTGTGGTCAGCAAGACCCCTGGAAGCACAGGCCAGGATTAGGCACTGCCTCAGCCCTGTGCTAGTTCAGGGAACACAAGTGTGACTTTTACATTCATATGTCAAAAAGACCAAGCTACAGAAACCAACAGTGTTTCAAAGCTTGACAGATATCAAAAAAGAAAATCCATAGAATGAGAACAAGGCTTTTAAGAGGGTTAGATACTTTTTCAATGCTTTTACACCTTACCATCAATGATGCCAGTTATGATCTTCTGGTTTACATTAAAAACCAGAACTCCATCAACCACAACTTCTCCACATAAAACAAGTAAGACACTGGTCCAGTGCTAGTCCAATTTATGTCAGTGTTATTAACATTATATAGATGTTTCCAAAGCTAGCCAAGTGTTTTCAAATATTTTGTTTATTCTTGAAATTTCAAAAATCAAGCCCAGATTGAAGATGAACTTTCACTTTAAAATGTAAATTTTTCCAGTTTGTATAGTGTTTGTATATTATACAAATCAATTTCAGTTTGAACAAATGCCTGATGTCCCATTTGTCACAGAACCTTGCCACAGGACTCATTTAATCCAAACAGCAGAAAAAAAATCACAGATCATGAAGGACATCATACATCTTGTAAAGTCCATCCATATTTGTAGTGAAAACCAAAGAAAAAAAGGGTTTCATTTCAGAGATCCTTAATTCTCATTGAATTACTATGAAATTCTTATAGCATTTTTAATTTTGATTCTGGTATCAAAATGCTATTTTAAATGTTATCAGTAAACAGACACTACTTTTAGAACATATTTATTGAAAACCAAACATTTGATAAAGTATTTTTGATCTGAAATATTCTCACATAACTTCTAAAAACACATAATATTGTACATATATATATACACGTGCACATCTGTGACTATGTATATGTAAACATAAACAGAAATAGGCAAATGTAAACCTATGTTGATGTTGAAAAACATCAACAATGTTGATTAACATTTTTTAAACAATTCTGAAAAGCTATTTTGTTCTGTGTTTAATTCCAGCAGCGTTTTTCAAATTACCGCGGAGCTATTATTTATCTTTAATTATCATGGTTGAAATTTACTTATTTAAATGCAACATTTTCCATTTGGGAAGATCCCCAGACTGGGCACAGAAGAGCCAAAAAAGAGAAAGATTGCTTGGTTTTGACTTGGCTTTATCTGTGCAGGTCTCCCTCCTGTGCATATGCATTACCAAGGAGATTTTGAATGAGATTAACTGTTTTGTTACTACCTTCAGGATTTCTGCTTCGTGCAGGGAACACATTGAGTAGAGAGATGTAGTGAAAATATCAGTATAGCTTTATTCATTATGACTGATGTGAGCTGGTGCAAAGAGCAGCCCAGCATCATCATTGCACCTGTGGGATCCTGCAGGAGTTTAATCCTGCTCCAGTTTAATCTTGGAGACAAATTTCTTTGTAATGTTAATCAAGTCCTGCTGGGCATCACATTTGCTAAGGGAAAGGCAGCAATATTCTTCAACCTCACAATGACAGGGTAAGGTTGAATTAAATAGCATGTTGCTGCAAACATGCATTTGCTCACAACTGGACAACTGTAAAATAAATTCAGGTTTTGATTCAATGCTGAGTGAAAAGAAGTTGCATGGGCTGTGTTTCAACACCTCTTTTTACTCTGATCTTGAGGTACTTATAAATCTACAAAGCCTGTGGCCTCTCATTGCAGGCTCTTTAATTCACCAACTATCACAACTACCTATCTCCACAGTTAGGAAGAAAGGTGTACAAATCATAATTAGGATCATCATCTATTCAACATCCACTCACTTCTAACCTTGCTCAGATCAGGAATTCCTCATTTCAGAACCCTGTTGAAATTAGGTTTATTTTCTAAAGGTTTTGCCTATTCTTTACCCCAGCTGATTCTTAAACAGCACCTTTAGGTCATGTATCTCTGTGGCGGGTTGATCTTTGCTGAATGCCAGGTCCTCGCCCAACTGCTCTCTCACTCCCCAGCCTCAAGAGCACAGGGGGAGAAAATAGCATGGAAAATCTTGTGGCTTGAGGTAAGAACAAGGAGATCATTTGTGAAGTGGTCCCAACTGCAGTTACTGCCAGAAAACCTGCTCCTCTGTGGGCTCCTCTCCATGGACTGCAGTTTCTATAAGGAGCCTGCTCCTGCATGGCTCTCCATGGTGTGCAGGGGACACATCCACCTGCTGCAGTTCAGGATCCTCCACAGACTGCAGCGAGGACATCTGCTCTGCTGTGCTCCTCCACGGGCTGCAGGGGGACATCCTGCCTCACCGTGATCTTCACCACAGGCTGCAGGGGAATCTCTGCTCCAGCACCTGCAGCAGCTCCTATTCCCCCCTACACTGACTTCAGTGTCTGCATGCAGAGCTGTATCTCTCACATATTTTCACTTCTCACTCAGAGCTGCTGCACATCATTTTTTACCCTTGTGTCAATATCTTTTTCAGAAACAGCAGCAGCTGATGGGTGCAGCTCTAGGCAGCAATGGATCTCACTGGAACTGGCTTTTACTGACTCAGGAGCAGCTCCTAAGCTCTTCTCAGAGAGGCTATCCCTGCTGCTTCCCCCAACACTAAAATCCTGCCACATAGACACAGTCCCACAGGCTTTATTGCATCTTTCCTGCTCTGAATATCAGTTCACATTAGGCCCAAACTTTGGGACACATCAGTCTCCAGCACGCACACGAGAAATACAAGAAAATAAGATGAAGATTCATAAAAACGTACTGAAGAATTCTTTTTATATTTTATAGAAAAGAGGGAAATGTTTCATCAATCTTCTTGAAAAGTATTTGCCTCAGTATCTTTGACATTTACTAAAGGCAATATTTATCATTTTCCTCCATAACACTTCGTCGTTCCCTTTCAGCACCACTTGAATGACAAGACGCTTTTTTTAAACCCACTGTGAAGTCTGTAAATCAGTTTAGTGCTTAGAACACATGAAATTCATTATTCAACACCAGTGCTATTAAGAGTATATCAAAAAGGTCAAATGAGCAGATTAAAACCTTGCAGTATGAATTAAACATATCAGTTGATCTTTATGACATCAAATGCATTTCACAAAGGCAAAAGAGACTCACATTTCCTGTTAACAAATTTGGGCACATTTTTTGCACTTGCTGCTTGAGGAAGTGCAAAATATGTTTGGAAAGAGGCAGATGACAAGGAATGAGGCAATAAGAATGCAAAATTTTTCCCATTTTAAAAGGAAACGTTGACTGAGAGTTGTAATAAAAAGAGCATAAATGTTAATCCTCCTAAATAAAAGAAAAATAATTTCTGACTAAAGAGATGGTCAAACTTTTATGTATGTGAATACCATAAATACAAAATTTTTTATTATTTTTAAACCATCCTTTAAACAGTTTGCAAGAGTCAGATTCACTTTGTAGGTTGCATGCAGTCTTTGCTAATCTAGGAAGCATAATTCTGAACATAGCGCACAAATCAGAGTCCATTAGACCAAAAAACCCAGACATTGGAAAAAATATTCAGATGTAGAGAGTAATGCAAATTTCTAATAATTATGCTAAGGAATATAGTTTGATCTTCAAGAAAATAAAGTAAAATACAATAAAATACAATAAAATACAATAAAATACAATACAATAAAATAAAATAAAATAAAATAAAATAAAATAAAATAAAATAAAATAAAATAAAATAAGGAAAAGGTGAACTGAAATATATACAAATATTCTGTGCTGGGTTTTTCTCTTGGTCTCTGAAAGCAGCAAACTCCCAAGAAAGTAAGTGTGACTTGTTATTCTCACTGACATCTTTCAGATAAGAGGTGCCATCTGCTCATCTGATGAGTGCAATATTACATCTTCCAGGTGATTGATAAAGATGTAAAGGTCCCAGGACAGGCCCCTCAGATGCTCTGCTTCTCACCAGCCTCCAGGTGGAATGCATCCCATTAACCACCAACCTCTGAACCCAACCATCCCACCAGTCTCTAGGGTTTGGCAGTGCCAGAGAAACTGTCTGATAAACAGGAAATCAGCGCAGGGCTGTTGTCCATGCTAGGCTTTTCCTGGTGGAGAGATTTTTCCTAACCGAGTTTGCTTGTCTGAGTAGCTGCACTTTCCAGATGTCACAAAAAGAGAAAAATCAAACTAAACAGGCTTGTTTTTCACATGAGACTATTTAAATTGTGCCAGGCCACATAAGTCCTCATGGCTCTAAAACGATAAAATACACATTCAGAGAAAAAAGAGAGACAAGTGACCAATAATCCATGGAGGACCAGTATTACGAATCAGCAATCATGAAAGACTACTGAGAAACAGAATAGAAAGAAATATCAGTCTGAACCCTATGGAGTAGTTGGGCTGTTTCTACTGCTGGAGTTTTAGTCTTTAAATTACCGTTTTTCTACAGCAAATTAAAGGAAAAAGAAAATAGTTTTGGTTGCATCTGCAGCTGTCTGTGAAGAACGACAGCCGAATAAACAACAGCACTACAAGAGTATCAGAAATGTTTGGCCAAAAAGAATTCATCACAGGAAACATCAGATCACTGGTTAAAGAGGTCAATGACAGTCAATTGCTGTTGAAACACATGGCTACCTCCTGATTTCACAGCAGAGCAGTACCTACCTTCTGCTTTTAAATAAGTTTTGAAAGGGCTATACAGTGATGATAGGCCTGCTCCCACAACAGCGCATACATGTAGTTTATATATTCTGTAATCTGTGCAAATTTTGTAAACTTGGCTAATGTTTCTCTGTATCACTGGTGATTAGGCATCATTAGGTGTTGCAGCCCTCCAAGCTAACACACCTAGCACAGCTCTAGAGAATAGTGCTGCTCATGTCCAGACCTTTCCTTCAAAAAAAAACCCCTTAGCTCCACGACCTTATCAGTCCCCAAGCTTCAGAAGAGAATGGACCGCACCAACAGCCCCTTTAAAGGTCCCTGTCAGCCTGGGGAGAAGAAACCTGACAAAACTGGTACCTGAATATCAATCCTGGACTAAAGCAGAGAAAGGGACATCTATGCCCACACATAGCTTCAATTCCTCTTAAAATATGTGTGCCACATCCAGGGCTTCATAAATCAGTAGCTCTGGCTGTACATGTCAAAATTTCATGTCAAGCAGAGTTCTCATTCCAAATGCTCATTTGCTTTTCTTCTCTCAGCTGAAAGAGCAAATTGGTATGATGGTGCTATAAGCATGCTGACTTCCTTGGTATAGAGTGGCATCTCTCACTCAGCATAACTCTATGTAATTTATATATCCAAACATCTCAAATGACCTTCTCTTATAATAAAACTCTGCAGTTCCTGATTTGGACCAGATTTGGTTTATTCCAGTACCCCTCAAGTTTTATCCTTTTTAGTGTAGAAATTGGATTTAATCTGAACAAATGCCCTTTTAGTTGCAAAATTGATCAAGCAGTACTCCATGCACCCAACAAAGTTCCTCAGGCAGGTTAATTCTCTGTAATATTTCACCACTCTGATTTAAGAAGCCTCAACAACGCAATTTCCACCATATGCAGATCTTTTGAAATTAAACATACTTATTTTTCTTTTAGTGGTAAACAGTCTACCACGATTCTTTACACCCACATATAATAGTGAAACCAAGGGGTTTGAGTCTGGAGCTGGTCTGTGGCTTTCCTTGGTGCTTAGAGAAATTTCCTTCCACAGACTCGAGACATCCCAAGGGCCAAATTTATGAGCACAGCATCTCTGGCCTAATTCCTGTTCACTGGAAATGTTGCTTCCCTGGAGCCAAAATATCAATTAACTGCTGTTTGCCCAGGCACCCCATGCTGCTAAGACTCAGGAGAAAATGTCTGTAAAGAGAGGAAACATTCTTTCTGAAGCAGGCATTTCATATCTCCAGTTGTACATCTGTGCTGCCATTACAAGCATCTGAGACTCAGGAAAAGCTAAAAACATGCTGTAGCTTAAATTAAAATAATCATCAAACACTGTTCCAGATAATGCAGTGCATAAGCAGCCAAACTACAGATGGCATTTGCATTTTTACCTTCAGAAGAATCAATCCAATTTTAACTGAAATAAACCTAATATCATAAAGTTTTAGAATAATGAAATTATAGAATTTGCAGAGTTGGAAGGGACCCCTCAGGATCATGGAGCCCACCTTCTGGTCTAGCTGAACATGTAATAATGCAGATGGTTTGTACTTGCAAGTTAGTCCTTTCTTCCTTCCTGTTTCCTAAAAGCATTCTTTTTAAACTGTCAAATGTACCACATTTGCAGATCTGTTAAGTAGAAAAAACACCTGAGAGTGTTTTACTGTTCCTTTAGACCAGCAGAAATCTGTCTAGTTTTTCTCTGCATTTGTATGATTTGTCATAATCAAATATCACAGGATTACAAAGGGTTAATAATATCACCATCCATAGTTAAACTGCTGCCCAATGTCACACTGAGATTTTTTGACATTATGTTTTTCAAGATTTGTGTTTCATGTGGAACTTTCCAACCTCCCTTCCACTCCCATTTGCATTTTTTCAATTTAAATGCCATTTAGAGTGTTTTGTCTCCAGTTCTAATCTGTCTAGGTAGCACTGAATTATTCTTCCAATTTAAATGTTTTTTGCATATTGTCATTCCTGTGGACATTATTTTGCTACCAGAGTAGCAAAATATTTCCCAAAGATCTGTATGTTCCAGCTCTGACTTAAGTTCATATAGATATATAAATATAGATAAAAATAAAAAATAAAAATTAAAAAGGAAGCTTGGCTGGCTTGTTCCTGCACCTTTTTAAAGTTAGCAGACTCCACAGTCTAGGACTGTCATTCTGTCATCTTCCACAAACCTTGAATGTAAAGTACACCCCATAACACATCTAATGCATCAGTTCAGATAGCAAAGGGGTTTTAAATTAACCAGCTGTGTTTAGAGCCTATGGAACTGTCAAATAAACTACAGGTGCCACTGCAGCTGTGTCACCTCAGCTCAGTTACATAAAGCAGGTGCTAAGACCTTGTGTCAATGTGAGTTTATTTTTGCTTTCTGCTGCGTCTTTCTGCCTTCTCCTCAGAAACTAGATAAAGTTAATGCTTTTAATTGACCACAAAACCAGATTTTCCCCATGTCCTGCACAGGGGCTTGTAGCAGGGTCCAACACGTTCACAGGCGGTAAGACAGGCTGCAGGCAATGACAGTGCCAATCCAGGCTCCTGAATCCACAGTGAGTCCATCTGCTCTGGGCCAAGCAGAGCTTTGTGCAGCATCAGCCCTCGACACCTTCAGGAGCTCTAGTTCTCAAACAACACCCCCCTGAACAGGCTGATCACAGGGTATTGGGGTACCTTTTTGGGCTGGGACTATTCAAATGGGCTTCTGGAAGAGAAAGAAAGTTGGGTTAATTCATTCATACATGTCTCCATTATTGTAGCTCTGTCAATGTAAATTAAACGTTCCCATTCTGATAGGCACAGTGTGTCACTTAGAATTCATTATGAATATTTGATAACGTGCAGTTTATTTATGGCAAGTTGATTGTGTATTTCTCACCCACAGATACAACTTCAAGCAGTTATGTAACCAAGATATACTCACACATATCTGTGTATAAATACACAGTTATGTTCAGCCCATGTTCTTAGGCCACAGAGCCAAATTTAAGTAACAGTAAAGTTCCTTGAGTAATAAGGAGGACACACAGACGGGGTTCTTGAAAACAAAATGTTTCAAAATTTTTCACCCACCTTTTTTGTAAAACCCGCATTTCTGGAGAAGTTCAGAGGTGCCTTTAACTAATAGGTGAAGAGCCTCTAAGCCAAAAGTGCAGTGGAAAGGTTCAACAAAAAAAGATTCTGTCTGAAAAGCCAAAAACTATGTTCTGACTTTAATAGTCCTTGAGAGAACTCAATATCCATAAACTGGAGTAGGGCTACAAACATAAATACCAAGATGAAGTTTCCCTTATCACACAGCAGTTTCAGCTGAAGGACTTTTCTTTTTTAACCCAGCACTTGAGTGAATAAAGCAGAAGTTAAAATGGATAGTCTTCCAAACATAAAATATATTGGTCTGCAAATTCCCAGGAGAAAGGTTCCTCTTGCTAAAATGGATTTTATCTGTTTTTAAGGGTTTCCTTCTAAAATTCCACATCCACTCACACAGAACAGATTTAATTATAATCCATTGCTTTCACCTTTATTTATTAGCGAACACCACATTCAATTTGAGACATAGGTCTATCATTTCTGCAGAACTATTTCTGCTTCTCTCTAGTAAGAAGAGCGCTGAAAGGGAGGAAATAATGTAATTAAGATCATTCTCCTCACTCGTAAGACCATGCACACCATTCAACCAAATTTATATTAATATCACTGAGATATTAACTTGTAACTTTTTAGGACAGTTTGAGAGCCAGTGTGAATTGAAGTTCCTAATTTGAAGGAAATTGAAGCTTTAGCATAGGTAGCTCCTTAGAAATGACAGTGATTTATTCTTTCTGAGAATCTAAGCTGAAATCTGGGCAAATCAATGTTACTGTAAAAACATCAGTTTGTATAGAACCTGCTCAATAAATAAAATGCCTTTGCTTTAGGACAAACAGTTTTCCAAGTGCTTTTTACATAAATAAGAAATACCTCTTCTGCACTGAGAAAAGCATCAAATTCTCAATATCAGATGATCCACAGAGTTTACTGCAGTCTTCTCCCCATACAATGGACTTGTTGCTCAGCCTCCACTTGGAGTGGAAGTGTCCTCCTGTCCTTGCCCAGCTCCAAGCCATTCTGCATTGCAGTGGCTTTCTCTAAGGAGCACTGGGGCAGCACTGAAGAAGTACAAGGATCACATTTGCCGCGTGGTGGGGCCCAGCTCTTGGCCCTGCTGGGCATCAGCTGCCCTGGTCAAACACAAAAGTCTGGTGTGCCACTAGAGATACCAGTGAACTTGTCCTCTTTTACTGTTAATAAAGAACACTCCCTTTTAAGCTGTGGGAAAGCACAAAATGCCACCCAAATTTCCTTTTGTAATTGCATTATTCATCCCACATGCATGATTTTCAGTCTTCTGCTTATGAAGGGACAGACTGCACAGAAGAGTTCAGAGGTGACAATGGGGAGGTCTTTTTCCACACAAAAGTTCTGTGACCTGATGTGAAAATGGCACATGCAGCCATCCAAACATCAAGTGCAGTCACCAACCTGCCTGTAGGAGCACAGCCACCACCTTTCCTGCCACCATCAGCTCCATGGGGCAGCACCTGGGAAATCCTGCTTGGGTGGTGGCTGCAGAATGTATCCATGCCAGTGATGGTGGATGACTTACTCAGGACAACTTCACTTTCCAGGGTCAGTGTCTGCTTCTTCTCTCCCTTGCGCATGAAGGAACCTTCCCAGCCTTGATCCACCATGACTTGGGCTTCTCTGGATGATCACTGATCTGGCACTTGGTTGGCTATTTCCTCAACCCTCTTGTCATGATTTTATCTAGTTATCACTGGTCTCCAGCAGACCTCATATCCATCTAGTGTTAGTTTGAAAAAGGGTAATTTAAGGTCAACAGCTCCCTTTTTAGTTGTACTGGTTCCTTACAGCTCCCCAGGTGCCTTGTAGCTGTCTGGCAGGCCCTGGGTTTCAAGGGAAGGCTGAGTGGTCTTCTCCACACAGACCAGCTTCTTAAACAGCAATCCTCTTGTGGAAGAAGCTCAATATTTGCATTTTCTTCCATATTTTAGCATAAATCTGTTCCTTCCCACCTCCTTCCTTCCTTCCCATCTGTTCCTTGGACAAGACTACACAAAAGCCACAAAAAACTGAAAGTGGCACTGAGAGAGATTGAAGAGAATCTTTATTTGAAGGCCTTCCCCTGCTCGCCACCCCCCCCCCCCCCCCACCCAGGGATGAGCAATTTATAGATTTTAGAAAATTAATATAATTGCTAAAAGGCACCAATTAGGAGGACAAGTGGTGCTGCAATTTCCCCCCAGGTCAGCCCCTTCTCTGGAGCCCCCCATTCAGCACTAGCTGTGCTTTGTCCACGAGAATGTATCCCCAAGAGCTGTTCCCAGCCTTGGTTCCCAGGAAGAACCAAGATAGCACAGAGCCTTGTACCCCCCAGGGCTTGGAGCTCTGGAATTTGGTTTGCCTTTCTGCCTAGGGAAAGGCCATGGAAAAGTACTAGGAAATGGAGTCACTAATACAATAGGCTACAAAGGTACAAATACACGTCCGAAAAATACAGAGAACTTATAAATGAAAAAAAATAGCAAAACCCAAACCAGCATCACAACCATGGATTAATTCCCAGTCTGACCAGCTGCCCATGCACCTTTCTGACTTCAGAATAATAACAGAAAACAATAAGACATTCCATGATCAGATGCAACTGGGAGAAAAAAATGTGTAAAGAATCAGTGCCCAGGGTCTGGTCGTTCTATTATTCTATCTCAGTAAGAACTGGAAACTTCTGAGAGAGAAATTGCAATTCATAAAAGAAGGAATTGTGTAGCATGATTTTGTGAACAGGGACTGTCATTTTCCCCAAACAGAGTTTTTCTCTAATAGGATCAAATATAGTGAATCAATACTTCAGCCCAGATGGGGTTCATGGTTTCCAGAGAAACCTTTCTGGAGGAAGGTTCACATTTCCTATAAATACAACTGATAGTTCTAGATACTATAGCTAAAGAGAACTATAGCTCTGTTTAATTTAATTTTAATTTTGTTACCATTTGGTTTGGGAGGTGGGGAAGGGGAAGAAGAAGGAGAAGAGGAAGGGGAAAGAAATGTTTTCTGTCCTGACACATTACAGCACAGACCATGTGGGGCTGGAAAATGCTGCTTCTTCCCTAGAAATATTGTATCTGTGTGTACAATAAACCCAGGAGGCTAGTGAGCAGTAAACAAAATTATGTTTGTTACTAGGTTGTGTTCTTGCTTTTATTGAGTCTCGTGTTTCCTTGCCAGAAAAAATATCATTAGTTTTCCTGCTTTACCTTCCAAATTAATTAAAGCTGTAGGAACTGGGGAAGTTATTCCTCAATTACATTTTCATGCATTTAAATAGAAAAACATAGGTATACAGAGACACAGAGTGTGAGATAATTTTGATATAAGTAATATGTGTAAAAAATATATTAATAGTTAATAGTTTATTATATATTTAGGAGGTTTAGAGATAAATATATATGTACTACTACGAACTTTTTTTTCTGTAGAAAGATGCATGGAATCAGCATTTAAAGTTGTTGCATATCTCACAGTTTCACTGTAATCCAGTGACTTTTTACTGAATTCCCTGTTTTCCCAGTTCACCTCACTCTTTCATCTCCCTTCACTTCCAGTACTATGAGTAAGTAAAACTACAGCAACTTCCCATGTAAATTTTTTCCAGAGGTCTCCAGTATAGTAACACAGTTCAAGTGCTCATTCTTTAATATTATGAGTATACACGTCCCCTCTAGGTTTTGTTACATGGAACTGGTGAAGATCTCCTGGCCAGAGAAAGAACAAATTCCTTAGAAACTGCCATTTTAGGGACTCCTCACTACAAACAGTTAATTCAAAGAGTTTATTTCATCAGGTAGTTTTCTTTTAAACTGTTGCGTGTTATCTGTTCTTCTCCCCCTTATCCACCTGCTCTTTGCTGACCACTCACATTCATCTTTGCAAACAGGGTTTTTTACACAGGAATTTTTTAATTTCAGCCTCTCTGTAAATAGGCCCTCTGAAATTTATTCTCAGCACGTCACTCACATACAGTTTTAATGCTATGAAATACATATATTTGAAAAAATAACAGTGAACTTTTTCAATCTGTTTAGTTCATTTTATTAACTGTGGGAAGCAGCAGTGTGGCAGCCTCTGGCAAATAAAGAGGAGCAGATGTTGCACTGAGGAAGGGAGATTATTTTCCTTTTTATATTCAGCATCTGCTTTACTCTCCTTTGACCTGTTGAAAGATTAAGCCTCAGTGAGACTGTTTGCACTTAGATCTTCCTGAAGCCTCCTCTTACCAGGAAGGATTCTATGCTTATTAAGAGGGATTTGATGACCTACCTATTCAATATCAAAAAAAGATAATGGACAATTCTGCTGCTTCTTTGTTTCAAAAATAGCATGTTCCCTTCCTGTCACCTGGTCACTGCTTTTTGTAGAAAAAGCACTGCACTGGGCATTAAGACATTTTCCCTTTGTACAGCTTTTGCTTGTAAACTTGGGTCAATAATAAAAACAGTCATAAATATACAAGATGAAGTATGAAGACTACATTATGTGTCTGTTACCACTGTGCAGTCAAAGTTTCTCATCTTGAAAATGCTAATATTTGAATACTAATGGCAGACAAGTGACCTCCTGTGAACTCTTCTGGTTGCATGCATCAGTTTTTTCCAGACTGTGCTTCGAATGCAAATGCTGGGAGAAGTAATTATTGATGGATGCAGCTTTTAATGACTGAAATAGAGACATACAGAAGACTTAGCTAAACCCTTGGCCCAGAAAGCATATTAATGACATATTAAACATAATCAATCAAATACTTTTTAAATGCATCTTATTTATTTTTCCAGTATATGGAATATTTCTTTCCAATAAATAGATAAAAAGACAGAATGTAAAACCAGTTATTGGTCTCTCTGGGTCTGGATTGAAGGCACTTGAGACAGTAGTTCATGTTTAGACTCAGATGCTTATTATTTCTTAGCAGTAAAACAGTCTCACTACTGTGAGTCTGGCAGCTTTTCATTAGAAGGCACAAAATGGCTCACAATCTTTGTTACAAGGTCTTTTAAGACTAAACTATCCAATTAAGATCTGACACCTAGATTGTTTTCCCTTTTAATCCAATAACTGATCCCTGGAAGCCTCTGGATCTTTTCTGCCCAATGCAGACTTTTCTGCCCAATTATAAAACATCACACAAACCCATGAAGAAGAAAGAAGAAAAAGGTAAAGAAGAACAACCTGCCTCTACCCTAAAACCTCCATCTTGCATCTTATTTATTTCTATATTCTAGAATCCCAAACTCTAAGTTTTCTACCCTGTGATATTACACACTTCTAACCAACTACACACCCATAATCCCAGTACTATCAATCAATTTTGGAAGCCTTCTTGACAGCCTGAAGTCAAATGCAGTGTTTTCTTGTGGGTCTGTACCTTTAAACATAGAAAGTTTAAAATTCTCAGCATCCAGGGTTCCCAACACTATTCTTTACAGCTGCTTCTCTGATGCTATGAACAGATAAACTGACTGTTTTAGTCCAACAATTTCACAGCTACACCCCCTATGTCACACATTTCATCAATTAAAAAGTATGGACTCTTTGGTACCATTTAAATGACCAGGTTACTGGTGTGAAAGGAGGAACTGAAGGAGAAACCATCCCCTCCAGTGCTGAATATCATCTATTTCCACCAAGCTGTATCACCTTTACTGGGGTAACAGTCTAGATCCGTGTAAGCATGAATGTTCATGGAAGCCTGCTACAAATCCTACATTACGGTAGGAATTTTACATTTTAATTTGAAGAAATTGATCATCTATTCCTTTTCTGTCCCATAAGAAAACATAAACTTATATATTTTGTAAAAACAATGACAACAAAACAAAGAAAAAATGGAAAGACAGACTCCATCCTGCAGAACCTTGAATCCCATTAGAAAGATTTGGGGTTTTTTTTATGATGAAAGGAAAATTCATTGTTATGCTCTCATAGACCTCATTCATTGTTTCTGTGGTGAGTAACTCTTGAACTAATAGGGTCCTATCTGTTTAAGGAGAGCCTGAGCAGGCAGATCAGTAAAGACAGACCAGAGGAAGAGCAACCAGCAAAACATCTCTCAGGATGGTCCTTTCTAATTTTCTGATAAACATCAGAAAATATGTCTTTTCAAACCTATTTCTGCAATTCCACACCTGCCAGTTAGATGAGGTCCTTGGCAGAAGAGACAATAGGGTGTGGCACAGCACTACCCAGATCCAGGCTGGCAGCTCCTCTTCACAGCCATTCAGCACCACCCTGAACAGCTCTGGGCATCAGAACAGGACTCAAGGCAGCCACATGATGCAGCAATTGCTGGTAGGAATTCTCATTTTAATTACCATCCTAGTGGCCTTCCAGAATTCACTTCTCTTACGCTTGTTTGGAACAGGAGTCCTCGTACAATCACTGTGTGATAGTGCTGATTATGAAAATTATAATTATTATAATAATGATTATTATAATAATAACAATTTCATCTGGTCATTCCAAGGACTGTGTGTTCTTGTATGGCTGGAACACATTACAAATCCCAAAGATAGAGGCTTTCCCAACAGACTACTCTGTATTTAAAAAGTGTTTAAGTAGCAAATGCTACCCTAAGGTCTTAACACAGAAAAGCTGTTATAAGAAGCAAGATGTTTTTGCTGTGGGTATCTGAAATTAAATTAGATATTGCTTTCATAGTCACACATGTATGGACGTATTTCATGTCTTTGCATTTTTTCAAGAGGACAACTATAACTTTTCCCCAAAAATATCACATTATTTCCTTAAGCTTTAGTGATTCAGCAATTATGACCTCCTAAAATAACAGACAGAGGTGTATTGAGTACCTTACAATGTCAAAATAGTATCTAAGTTTCAAGCGTTCAATAATTATGCCCCCCTAAAACAACAGAATTTCCACTTAGAGACCAAGAGAGGCTGAGCATGTAGCTTTCATTAGGCCTCAATTTCAATGATGAAAAAGTGTGTTACAACAAATTATACAACAAATTATGTGAGTGTGCACCTGAACTCTGAGAGAATTCACAGTTTGAGGGACTTTGGTCTCTTTTGAAAATGGGGAAAACTGCCTTGTGCATCATTAGTGATTATCAGAGAAATTAGATCAGAGCAACCAACTCACTATAAATTATTGCACCCTTGCTAACTGCAAAATATCTTTCTCCAGTAAACAAGAGCTGTGAGAAAAAAACATGCCTGGTTGTGAAGAGTTTCTGCCTTGACATAACACTGATGGAGGGGTATCATCATAGATTTTAAAAATATACTTCAATTATTTTTTACCTAGGACTGAAGACACATTTGAGAAATGTATCCTGAAATTTAAGGCCTCGCAGAAATGTTTTTAAATATATGACAACAAAGACATATTGATGGCAAAAGAATTTTTAGAACAATTCTTGATACATAGATGATAGGAGCAAGCTAAAGATTCTGAATACAAAGACTTCAGTAGCTGGTCAAAATTAATTACTCCTGCTTCAACATCACCTCAGCTGAATCTGGAGGACAGGAAGTGTATTCACAAGTGGATTCAGTATCTGGTGTGCCTCTTGCCAATGAATCTCTATTATACAGAGAAAATGTGGTTTTCTAAATAGGGGAGGAAATATTGTTAAACATTTGTTTCTCCCTGGATTAATTATTTATACTGTGCCACCTCACCCAGAAATTTAACAGATGCATTATAGACTTTATGAGGATTGTACTGGTATGTCATGCACAAAAGAGGGAGAAAAGATTACTGCTAATCTTAGAAACAGCTGTCAGAACTGCAATTATAAACCCTTTGAAATATCACTCAATAAAAACTGTATGAAGAATTTTGCATTTTAACTGTTTCTAATAGCACTTTTAGAGCCACTACCAAGCAGTTTGCTCATAGCGTGTGCTGCAACCCTTAGAAATAACTTGCTTGGGATTTTAGATCACACCAAGATCTCCCAATGCAGCTGTTATCCTTATCATATACAAGAGAAAATTAATTTGAATCGCGTCAATGATAAAATCCCTCAGGATGCAACCACTGTCCATAAAGACAAAAAGCAGGAAAGCAAAGTCAAATGTTGCATAACCCATAGTGGCCAGTGGGAATGATCCAATTACAATGCAGATTCAGCAACTCACATTTATTGGTCATATTCCATAACAGGTACGTTCATAGAAAAGATATTCAACCCCTACCAATGTCTGTAGGATGAAAGCAATAACCATGTTTGGATACTTTCCAGTATTAGTCTTAGGCACTTTGAATGTCTTTGAGAATTTACTCATCTCCAGTATAATTTTTGGGGAAAGTCTCTTTTCAAGCTTGATGGCTGTTTAACATAAAGAAAATAAGAGAGATTTTAGAGATACATATGTGCATATGTGTACACTCAAATTTATATATCTATAATTGGGAGTCACTCTGGCAATAAGGAAAATAACATCTAATAAGAGAGATTTTAGAGATACATATGTGTGTGTATGTGTACACTCAAATTTATATATCTATAATTGGGAGTCACTCTGGCAATAAGGAAAATAACATCTAAATAAAAAACTGAAACTCCAAGAAAGTTCTCTCAGCCCTCCTTTGTTTAAGATGAGAGGGATTGGGAATGGAGATATGGCCAGATAAACCCCAGCAATCTGTGAGCTCAGCTCCTTAATTAGATCCTCTTCAATCCTGTGGAGCTGCAGCACAGGGAGCAGAGTGACAGCTGCAGGATGGTTCCCTGTCTGTCAAATTCAAGCTGGTGTTAATAACCCAGGTGTGGAACATGGCAAAACCTGAGTGGTACAAGACCCACCCCTCTCCCACACCTATTTATGGGTCTGGGAGGCACAATAATCTCTCACAGAGCCGACAAACTGGGGTAGCAACCTTGCTGGGAGATTAGAAGTTTGAAACAAAGATGCAAAATAAGCAATAATTTTGAGTACCTTAGTGAAATTTCTGCTTGCTTTGATTGCTTCCAGGAGGACAAGGAGGCTGTTCCCCAGGGTGGAGTTTGGTTGTAGGAGAAGTATCCAGGACGACAAACTCCAAATTCCTTCAGAAAAATACAATCTGCTGTAGGAGCCCTTCACACACCAAACCCCTAGGTGAAGCCACCAATCTTTTGTCCATGAAGGTTGAACATAACCCCAAGAAAAGGGATAAAAACCAAAACTCTGTGTGTGTAAAATAAATTAGTTCTTGGGTTACTTTTACATAGATATCATTCTTCTTTGCCAGCAGTCAGGATTTTGAGCAGGACAGCACCAAAATGTGAGACATGCTCTAATACAGCCTTCAAAGCACTATGACAGGCTGCCAACAATTCCCAGGCTGAGTTCCTCCTGCTTGAATGCTCAGCAGAGAAATGGTGGGAATGGTCTGCTGGTGGTAACCTTTCCACTGGAAAACATAAAGCAGGATGTCTTCCAGATTGAGGTTGTAGAGAGAAGCAGGATTTGAAATACCTGTCTCCACCCAAAAGCCACTAGTTAGTTGCTGGTTACAAGCTTTGCAGTTCCTGTCCATGTACAATTCCTTCTCTCAACTGGATTCCTGCTCAGTACCAGACAATTCTGGGCTTTTAAGAACTTCCTTTATTAGTGTGGTATAATGTAATTTTCCTTCATTAACTTCACTTAACTCTCTTGTAATCTTAAGATGAAGGCCTCATCATTTTTTCTTCAAGCTAACAGTAAAGTAACTTCTTTATTCATTTGATCCTTATTAAAATTTACAAGGGTATTATTTGTACAGGAAAAATCACCCTGTGTTTGTACAAAGACAATACAGAAAATTTGACAGAAAGATAGCAGAAAGCATGAATAAGTTAACTCTTCATCAAGATTCAATTATTTTTATGTCTTTGAAATAAAAATGAAAAATGTTAATAACACCATATTTAGAATAAGGTTCATTAGATTCTTGGTAAATCACATCCGTTTATCTTAAGCCTTTAATCAGAGCCCTACCCTGCCTACTAGCCAAAATTATTGCACATGTCAGAGCCATCTTCTGACTGCTGTCCATCTCATCATTGCAAATCATTGCCAAATTCCAGTAACTCATAAGCCAGTAAAATTATCAAGAAAAAAATAAAAACCAGTGCAATGCATGAAATCTCTTGCTATAGAAATATATGTAAAGGAAGACAGATTCTACTGTTGAGATTCAAGGCCATGCCAAAGTTTAGGATCCAAAAAACAAGTCTAGATCAAATCCTATCAACCACCTTCAGGGTATTCAAAGGGAGTTCAGTACCTAAAACACAGATTAACATATATCAATGCCATTATTTATGGAAAACCAGATATAAAAGATGGGATAGGGACATTAAAGAGTGGAGATGAAAACCCTGCTCTGATTCTTCATTGCTTGTTGCATTGTGCAAGACAGGGTTTGTCAGATCCAGCTCCGTGCTAAATTAGTTTATATTGGTTTTTTTACATTAAAATGACATTATAATACAGGAAAACTAAGTCCTAGAAAAATTCCCTGTGTGGTACAAATCTAATTTTGTACCCCGCTTCTGTACCAAGCCAGCAGCTTGGGGTGTACTGAGACATTATCCCTGTCTATTGCACAGACACCACAATGTTATCCTGCAGTTGTAGGTATTTTGACCCAATTTAAAATTAGCACTGGGAAAGAATTCTGGTGCATAACAGAATTAACCTGGCTGATAAAACAAGAGGAAATCAATAACCCATCTTTAATTTCAGATTTTTTTGATCTAAAAATCAAGCTAAGTTCAGCTGATAGAACAAATTCACAAAATTCAAGATGCTCTAATCCAGCCTGATGATTTTACACACATTTTGTTTGAAGAGGGCCCAAGCCACCAGAGAATGTGGCCCTGTACCACACTATAGCAGTGTAAGAGGGAGGGAAGGCATACACAGGTAAATCCTTTGCTGTTTGTCTAAATTCAAGGACATTTTCTTGGAATAAGCTTCGTATCACCCAAAGAGCAGAGATTTATTCCATTATAAAACCACTTACCAATGACAAACTACTTACCCCTGGACCACATTGATGGTTCCCTGGTGCAAACAGCCCTGCTCTCAGGCAAGCTTTACCTTGGATGCTCTAGAGCTACTGAAAGCAACAACATCCACTCAGCACAGGGGCCAGGGACAGAGCCTGCAGTCCTTCACAGCCTGCAGGTCTCCTCCTTTGGTACCCAAAAAGTACCTAGGTGTTTTTGGATACCTGCCTGCAACATCAGGCAGCTCATTTAAGGTAGCCTTTTAGGTTAATGCAACAAAACAGATGAACTTGACAGTGTGTTGCCAACAGATTGATTTTCTCTGCTACTCGTAATTGGAGGAAGGGGAAAACTCTCATGTCATCCTAACTTCCAAAATCTTTCTGGAAGAAGGTCAAAGATTATTCTGCCTCCCATCCCTGGAGGTGTTCAAGGCCAGGCTGGATGGACCTCTGAGCAACAGGACTGGTGTGGTGAGAGGTGCTCTTGCCCATGTCAGGGTGTTTGGGAACAAATTATCATTAAGGTCCCTGCCAACTCAAATTATTCTGTGATTCTAATATGGAATCTTGGTCAACTAGGCTACATTTGTCACACAAACACATCAAGTCTGATACCTTTTTTCAAAACTTGTTTCAACCTTTTGAATTAAAACAGTTATCCTGGAGGAATTTAAACACTGATTTTGGCCTGGATTCATTCACGTTCCTTGTTTTTTTTCTACCAGCAAGAAAAGGCCAATTCAGAAAGAAAGTATAATTGAGCCAGTCTGAATTCCTCAACAGGGATGTGTGTTCTCCATCAGTTGTATGGAGAACACAAAATTAAATTAACATTTTCTTTTGCTTTGGGTTGATTTGTCTTTAGTTAAAGTGCCCCAGGTTTCCCTGGAGTTTTGAAAAAAAGCTTTTCCCCACAAAATAAGTGCTAGGAAAAGAGGATTTTTGTCCATTTTATTTCCATTGTCATGTAAGGAACAGTAGGAGAAAATGCACATCTTTCTTGTTTTCAGACAACTTGAAATATAAACAAGGTTTTCCAGAATGCCAAGCACCTGCACAGCTACAGCTGTGGGATACCCAAGCCAGGAATCATTTTCTGTGCATGTGATTCTCATCCTGATGGAGAAGAGGAATGGAAACCAAATCCTTCAGTGGATACACTTCAGTATCCAGTTTTTCTCAGCTGAGGATATCAGATGAAGAAGAAATTTTGTCAGCCTGCCCCTACTTGAAAGCCCTGGAAAATGTCAGAGTAGTCCCTGTGTCATCCCCATCACATTTTGACACTTACCTGAGGGCCAGAATTATTTGATAGAACAGAGGGGGAGATATCTTTAATTTTCATTCAAACTCCCCAAGCTAACCTTGGGGGAGTTTGAATGAAAATTAAAGATAATAAAAGCAACAGTAAGAATAACTCCACACAAAGTAATTCAGACAAAAATATTCTGGTTTCCAGATCTAATAATTCGACATCAAAAATGCCAAAACTGAGATGATCTACATAGTCTCCAGACAGGTCTTCTGGGTACCATAATTATATGTTTGAGTAAAATGATAGAGTTCTCCTGAGGATGCCTGCTTTATTTGGTGAACAGGATGACAAAATCATTTTGAGTGCAGGAAATGTGCTACAGGAGTTTGGCTGACTGAAACTGAGCTGCAGATGTATTTTCACACAGGTAATATTTTTACCGCAATGCCTGTTGTGCAAAGTTTGTGTAGGAAAGATTTTATTCATCTTTAAAATAAACAAATTCAGACACAAGTGCTCTAACTAAACAGTCTAATTTAACTTTCAGACAGAGAGATAAATTTCTTCTGAAACAATCTATTGAAGACCAGACAAACCAAACCCACAACTCTGCAGTTGTTTGTAAGTTCCTATAAATGTTTCTAGAAAAAGGAATAGCAATAACAACTTGGAAGACAGCACTATCATTTTTCTTGCCAGAAGTTCTGCTCACTTGATTTAAGTTTAAAGAAAATTGGTCCTTCAATATCCCTGTACACCTGCATGCAATGATACCAATCAAAGTTCAGAACAATATCTAGGTCACTGTTATTCTTAAAAGTGATAGGAAAACTTTTACTAGAATATGAAGAATAAGACCTAATCAAAACAGTAAAAAACAATCCAGTTTAAGAAATATTTTAAGAGCAATTTGTATTTTGAAATCTGAAGGACTGGTATTCTTTTATAAAAAAGTTGGACATTCAGACAGAGTGGTGCACTTTGCACATCAACAGCCAATGCTTTATCTGCAGAAACAGGAAAACACATTAGTAAAAGCAATTTTTCAACTAGCTAAAAGCACTATTTGCATAAACTGCTCCTGTCACATTCTAAAGGCAATGAACAGAAACTTGACAGAATTTCTGTGAGTTGTCCCCTGCTGCACAGGAGCTTAAGTGTAACTTATGACTTGGCTGTTGCATTAATTCAACCCAAGACCCTTTTGACCACAAAGTGCAGGTAATATAGTGAAATGAAAAGCAAAAGGAAAGGGAAAAGCGTGATTAACAGGAACACCAAAAACACAGGGATATCCATTCATATTGCCTCCTTGCACGAAGGTTCTTTACAGAATGCCATTGTCTCATTTTTGATACTTCAGTTCTTCAATTTTTTAATAAACAATATATTTCCCTTGCTATTAAATCAAACTTCTGATTATGTAGGTGTATTTTATATTCCCTTTAATTATAATTGCATGATATTTCTTTTACCCTTCTCTTTGAGCACTCAGTAATTAAGAACTGCCTTGGATAATTAAAACAATTATTCTGTGTTCTGAGACACACTGCAACCTCTCATTACTGTCTGAGGCATATCTTTTAAAATGTGCTTATGTAAACAGCAAAGTTTTCTAAGGACACAGTTTTAGTGATATGTGTTCTATGAAGTTTTGCCTGTATGTCATAAGAGAGAGGTAGAGTCTCAGCACTAAAAAAGCTTGCAGCTTTTCAAAGAACCACAGAATTGTCTGTGTTGGAAGGAGACTTAATAATCCTCTAGTTCCACCCCACTTGCCATGGGCTGGGACATCTTCCACTAGACCCAATTGCTCAAAGCCCCATCCAACCTGGCCTTGAACATTTGCAGGAATGGGGAAATGCCCACTTTCACTGGGCAATCTGTTTCAGTGTCTTACCACACTCATAGTGTTTCATATCTTATCCAAACCCACCCTCTTTCTGTAAGCAGCCATTCTCCCTTTTATTTCAAGTATGCCATTCTGTCTATCCCAAGCTTCCAAAAGTGTAATGGTGTTCAATTCTGGCTTCATGAAAATCTCATTCTTTACATGGGTTTTCTGTCACCTTCCTTCAAATAAAGAAAAATAATAAACCAGTTTTAAAAAATTGCACATGAAAGTCCTAACTAGCAGGCTTTACAGCCATGGCATTCAAGACAAACTGAAAGGAAAAAGGAAGCAGAAATAAAAGATGACTTTTGCACCATCCAGAAAGATGTTTCAACACTTTGAGGCATACACTGGCTGCTCTCAGTTCAGAGAAAAGCCCCACAGTACACAGTGACTGCTCAGTATTAGGGGAGGCTTCAGTGCTTCCTATCTGAGCCGCATTCCTGCTGCACTACTCTCCAGCCTTTCTTCCATGTGAGTGCAGTCACAGGCATGATTTGTCCCCAGTGGGAAAAGCTTCTCCCCTGCCACTGCCCCTCAGTGTGTGCAAGTAACCAGCATCTCCCCAGCACCAGCCTGACAATTGTTTACCACTGGGGAGAGAAGAAAATAGATTAGGCAAAAAACATCTGAGACACTTGAATGTGAAACTGTTGGCTGAGGAAATAAGTAAAGAGAATTTTGCCAAAATGGAGACAGCTTCATTCCAAGTAACTGAATGATTTGGGGCAGCTCTGTGGGATCTAGGAGTCTTATTTCTGAGCTTGCAACTGGCACAAAACCAGCATAAATGCACCTGCAGCAAGCCCTGAGCTCTGCAAAGTGCGCAGGCTGCTGGCACGTGTCACTTTGAGACTGCAGGGATGGACAGGCCACCTGCCGGGGGCTATTCTGCTCCTGCAGTGCCACAGCTGCCTTCTCAGGTTGATGCACTCAGTTCCTCTGAGGCTGTGAAAGCTGGTGTTGTCATGGAGCCAGAATTATCTCTCTAAATGTAATTATCATGATTTATCCCCAGCTGGCAGCTAAATACCGTGCAGCCGCTCGTTCACTCTCCACCCCAGCCCTGGTAGGATGGGGAGGAGAACTGGAAAGAGACAGAAACCATGGGCCAATATAGGAGCGGTTTAGTGAAGGAGAGGACAGAGATGTAGATGGAGAAGGAAGAGGAGAAGGAAGAGGATAATGAAAAGGAGGGCTATAAAGAGAGAGAGAAGGTTAAAACCTAAGACAGACAAGTGATCCAAAATACAATCACTCAGCACCCTGACCAGGGATTGTCCTCTCCTGGTCAACTCCCCCCAGTTTATACACTGAGCATGACCTCTGGTATGGAATATCCATCTGGCCAGTTCCGGTTATCTGTCCAAACCTTTCTCTCTCCTGGATTCCTGTGCACCTGCTCACCAGCAGAGTGTGGGAAACTGGAAAGTTCTTGACTTGGGGTAAGCCCTGCTTAGCAACAATTAAACCATCAGTGTTATCAGCATATTCTCTTACAAAATCCAAAACACAGCACTGTATCAGCTGCTAGGAAGAAAATTAATTCTATCCCAGCTGAAACCAGGATATTAATATAGCTAAAGTCTACAGAAACTCTCAACTGAAACTCAGTATGACTTAGGAGAATATTGTTAAAATGAGATTTTGTTTAGAGTGTGACTAAAGGAACAGGTGAGAAGGGGAAACACCACACTGCTGTATGAGAACAGACCCACAGCAGACATCCAGGTAGGAAATCAAAAGTGACTCAGAGTCACTTACCTGTATTAGGAAGTGCTAAAAACATCACCCCAGACCAGAGCAGGTTGGGTCCATGTACTGCCTTTGAGAGCAAACAGGCATCATCAGCCCAAGTGGACAGCTCTGAAGCAGGATCTAATCAGCATGGCCTCCATCAGCACAGTGAGTTGAGAACAAAATATCCAGGTCAGAATAGTATCCACACCCAGCCCTCTCTTCTGCCCCAAAAGCCCAAGACACTGGCTGACAATACAGCAAATGCTCCAACTCACTGTTTTGTTATTCTGGGGTAAGTAAATTTTCTTCTGAATCTGACTGTGATCTCGAGGTTGAACTTGAGAGGTATTTAGAGGTAAGTGTAATAAATTCTTTTCTGTTCTACAGAGATATGGACACAAGCCCTTTGAAATACATTTTCTGACAAAACTGAAAAAAAAAAAGTTCAAAAGACCTTGAGAAGTTGTTTCCTCTAAAAATTAAAACCTTAGTAACCCTTTGTTAACATTAAACAGCCAGTCATGTCAGGATCAATGGTGTACTGATGAAACTTTAGGACTGACTGTCTCAGTGTGCTTGAACACTTTTTTGGAGCAAGGAAGAAATGCTTTATGAATTACTTTTTTAGACTTTGTTATAGAAGACTGGAGAGCTGCCTTTACAGCCTGTCAAGGCAGAGACACAACAGGGATTTTAATGCAAGCTTTCAAAGCCCCTTCACAATTTTGAGATGAAAGATCATTTCCATCTTTTATTCCAGATTCATTTTAGAGGAATGAGTTGGGGGTTTTGTTGCTGTCATAAGGACAGAGGATGTGAGAGGGAAAAAACAGAACTTCATCAATCAGTCGCCTTGTTGTCCTGCATGGCTCAGACTTTAAAAAGAAGCTGCCTTCTGCTTTTTGGCTCTTGTAAAGGAGTTTGTGGCTGTACCAAAAACCTGGACTATGCTTTTATGTTAAGATGATCACAGTGCAGTTCAGGGAAGCTCAGTTTGCTACAAGATTGCAATGACTTTCTTTTGAAGACACAAAATTGAAGTCAGACGCTCATCAGGAGATCTGAGTGCAACTGGCTTTTCAGGCACTGTCCCACATCTCTGTTTTTCAGCAGCAATAAAACAGCTGCAAAAGAAAGGGACTGTAAGGATGCTAATGATGGCCAAGATAGAAGAGCTTCAGGCAATACACAGCACCACGATATCCATTTGGATAAGATACAGCAGTCACAAGGTAAGGCAGTCCTACTTCTGACAACCAACAGACAGAAAGTTCAAAGTCTCACCTACTTGGAGTTAAACATGGGCATTTCTCACCCTCAAAAGATAATTTAAAAATCCAATAAGATGAAAGGATAGAAGAGTTCCCACAGCAGGCCCAGGAGAGAGGAATTTCTGGGTATTTTCAGTGTTATGTTAGAGTCTTGGGAAGAAGAGAAGAGTGGGAAGGAGTACAGTTTGCAGGCACAGACTGAGGTACCCAGTACAGAAAACATTTTTCAGAAACAGCTGAAATACTTTAAAAATTTAACACCCATGCAGAAGCAGCTCCTTTTTATTTCCATTCCCAGGTCTCATCAGTGAGATGAGCCCAGACCTCCTAAAGATGCTCAGCCCAGCCATATCTGTGGCAGGGAATGAGGGCTTGCCTACCCAGGAAAGCCATGGTCACAGGGGAAGACAAACCCCTCAGGCAGGAAAAGTGCCTTAAGCAATCAGTACCCTCTGCCCATGCTCCCTCAGCTCTTTGAAACACTGATAGCTCCTTTGTTGGATTTCATTGAAGAAGGTCAACTTTTCAAAGGTTATTGACAAGAACTACTGCAGGCCATTGCCATGCAGTCACATCCTTCCATAGCAGCCAGACAATGACTTGCAGAAGGAAATCCTGCAGTCGTGCATGACCTAGCACATCTGGCAAAGTTTCTGCTTTCCAGCTCTCATCAAGAAGGACATAGAAAAGGAGTGCCCAAAACCACTGCTTCTCAGTTTTCTGAAAGCTGAAGAGCCACCTGATTTTTCTGAGAGATAACCCAGATGCTGTCCCATATTCTGATGCTGTAATGAAGAGAAAGAAAACAAGGATGAATTTTGAATCTTCATTAGGATTAACCTTATATAATTATTTTCTCTGCTTAACTTATTCAGGCGTACCTACATGAGACTCTTCAGCTTTTTAGGTTGGGGTTGTTTTTTTTTAAGTTTTGCAGTCTTTTCAGAGAAATTTTTGAAGTTGTCTGGACTGGAAATACCCTCAGGCTATAAGAATATCACTATTCTAAAATTCACTCTGGCTACAAGAGCCTGAACAGAAAACCATGCTTAACTGACAACCCCTGATGCAATTGAGACTGAAATAGATGGGAAGTATTTTGGCAGAAGATTGCTGAGCCTTGTTCTTAAGCCTGAAAAGCTTAACAGACTACCTGCCACAGAAAACACCTGGAACACTCTTGAAAAATGAGAATTCTCCCAGCATGCTTTTAATGCTCACTAGTAGGTCCACAAGCTGCTTAAGGGCGATTCCTCAGACAATAGAATGCTTTAAGCAAGAAACAGCATGGCAGAAATAGATGAAAACTGAAACTGAACAAACCGAGGATGCATAGAAGAGTTATACATTGAAATGAAGAAATTAGATTTCTTCTTCTGTCAAAAATCTTTATTGTTTGTTATTCCTATGGAAATTTATCTGTATTTTAGCTTTGCAAAAGATAAATTGTTCTAGGCTCATTTATTTTCTGGTTTCAAACTTAAAGGCAACTGAAAAGTTTATTTTCAATACCATAGTGACTGCTTTCCTTATGTAGTAAAATTAATGTTTGAAGGACTTCAACTTTCTGAAGGAAGAATAAACTGAGAAATGGAGGATGATGTCAATTAATGATGGTCTAAGAAAGCATTTTTCATTTCCGAGTAAAGAAAACTTAGAGGTTTCAAGCAACTGAGTTATGAGTGATAGGAGTGGGATCAAGTCATATTAGTACCAATATTATATTTTTTTTCAGAAACAAGTATACCCTGAGAGTTTCTTAGGAATCCTGGATCACTCACATTTTTGAGTTTTCCTCGGCCATGACACACTTTCTAAGCACAATCCCTTCAGGAAAGGTTTTAACAGTGCAGAGTAGCAGCTCACATACAATGTTGAATATTTCACCAAGTTCTGGATGTCTCCTAATGCAATTTCATACTCTGAGACAAATATTCTGACTCTTTGGAATGTCTGCTTGGTGAAGAATTCAGTACCACAGAAGTGGAACTCAAGAACCAGCACACAGAGCAAAGCCAGTAAAACAAAGCACTTC